>NC_138240.1:35221904-35836904 GCF_964197995.2 Scardinius erythrophthalmus
AACTATAATATTTCATATTCAGAATTCCACTGAAAGCTGTACAGATTTATGCAAATTTGGAATGCCTTTCAATCACAACATTTTCCCACCCCTTGCATGTTTTGTTTTTTTAAGTCCCCCTGTAGTCAATAATTTTATCCCTTAAAACTCATCTTTTATCACCAAAATTACATATTTAAATGTTTTTTTCCTTGAAAATAATGTCTTCATGTCTTAAAATATCTTGAATGTAACTCAACACCCTTGCCTCATTTAGTATACGCAGTTCTATGAATATGCAAATGAGCCCCGCCTCCACTCACTCACTCAGCTCAGAGATCCACTGGTTGACGATCACACGTTGATCTGATTGGTTACAAGGTAGTTTGTGACGTCAGAAACACCAGCGATTTCAAAGCGTGTTTTTGAGACTGTCTTTGGTTCACTGCAGTTTTAAGGAGGAAATACTCAGCAATGGCATATTTAAAGCATATTAAAAACAACACAAATACATATAAACATCATTAAAAGCTTGATTTCCACCGCAGGGGACTTTAAATATTTTGCCTAATTTGATGAATGATGCATTCAGCTTCCAATGCTCAGTATCTTAAAATCCAGTTCACAGATTTCTCCTTCTAAAAGCAGAAACAAAGTTATGTCTGGACTTGCCCATGAGCAACAGAAACAAGCAACACCAGAAAAAAATTGACTAAATTATAATACATATAATAATCTTATTAGTTACATTTTGAAAATCTTAAATTAAGAAATCAGTGGATAAAACATGTGCAGATTTTGGATTCCTGCAAAGACTTGAGCTATTCAGTCTTCCGGTTATACTGACATCAAACACACACCTGTCTCGCTCATCTTTGTCGCCAATAACTATTCACACCCTCCTGACTATCTGTCCATCGTTAGCAAAATACAAACTGATGGGTGGAGAACACTTTGCAATAAACGCCAAGAGTCAAGTCCACGTCTGTCACCATCCTGACCATTCAGATGGACAGTTCACAAATTTAAATTCATTCAACAAGTGAGACAATTCATAAACTGAATAAAAAATGGCCTAGATGTGATAAAATAGAAGTATCTAAAATGCTTTTATAAAAATAATTTTATGCAACTAGGACAGCAAAAAAAAAAAAAAAAAATGCTTTCCATATCATTTGTTTTTTAAATGCAAGGTGTGTATCCAATAAAAGACACACTTCAGCATATTGTGGCTCAAACTTGGATTTTGGTGCATCCAATCAAACTTTTATTTTCACAGTATTTTTCATTTGTCAACCCATATTGACAAATGATATGCCAACATGGGCAGGTTGTGAGACAACAAATTAAACAAAAATACACGACATTCTACATTAAATATAGGGTTTTGCCTTGTGTTGGGTCACCAATCTGAGTTCTGAAACAAATCCAAGAAACACTGATTTACAGCATATATCCGGTGAACCTGATTTCCCAATGTGCAACATGTGCCTGGATCAACTTTCCAATCAATCAATCAATCATGTTTGAGTTTACCCTTTATATCACGTTTAGGCTTACAATCAGGGTTTGGTGCTTCATCATCAGTGTTATTCACCCATAATTCCCTCTGATTTTAGGGATAATTCAGGTTTAGGACAGGAATGTTGTTCCAGGATCAACAATCGGTTGATCCAGGAACATGTTGCGCTTGGTAAAATCACGGTGACGGTATAATCCTTGAGTTTCACTCTTCTAGGTGTGGAAAAAGTTTTGATTTGAGGGAACCAAGTGGCTCTGCTATGGTCACACTTGCAAGACAGCACTAATTGCCCCGATGCGACTGAACTATGCGTGGGAAAGCGAGCATCCTGTTGACGTTATATCGTTAGTGCTTGATGTGGATTCTGCAGGAGCGAACAAAAGCCCGCTGGAGGCCTGTGATTAAAGGACACCATTGTTATCTCATTAGAGCCGCCAGGTTAGCAAAAGGTGTGAGCCGTGGCCCCTTCATGGGGATAGACCAACACTGAGATGGGCCCTAACACACACACCCCTTTCTGAAGAACCTCAAAGCTTTAAATACAGAGGATGATCTGAATACATCACAGTTCTTTTGGAAAGATTAATCATCCGTTAGATGGGAGTTTGGGTGAAACTGGGAGACATCAGGAGAGGCTTGCTTTTTGCCATGTGGATAGTCACATGGTCTCTTGGTGAAGTTAGTGATTTGATTCATTTACATGGATGTTAGAAACACCTCCAGGTGTGCATCTAACAGAACACAGCAAGGCTTTTTTTTAAGTGCATGAGTCTGTAAAGGGGAAAAGGGAGGGATCTTGACGTCTATCCCTGTGGCGCAGTGAATGATCCAGACGCACAAGTGACAGTGCCAACACAACATCAAGACCACACTGCACCCTTACAATCAAATGATCGCACTGCTATAAAACATATGATGGAACTCCATACTCTTCTGGACTATATATGGATCGTTTTTTTCCCAGTGGGATTTATCCGCGTGTGTGTTTGCCAAGACGCGCATCTGAGGGGCTTTTGAAGATCTCGCGCGCCTGAAGTCGCGTATATATTTATATATTTATACTGGCATATGGATTTGACTCTGCTCATTTAATCAGGAGATCACCGCGAGCTGGATTATCATTCTGGAAAACCCTGGATAAAACTTTTGACTTTGCGTTTCCACAATGTATGGAATAAATCAGCGCTGCTTGTACATGTGAGTAGGCTACTGATATTTGGCGATATTTAGATCGTTAATCTTAACAATTAATGTTGCAGATGGACGTTTTACAGTTTGATGCTTTATAAGAAGAATTTGCAAAAAAAAAA
Organism: Scardinius erythrophthalmus; assembly: GCF_964197995.2. NCBI lineage: Eukaryota > Metazoa > Chordata > Actinopteri > Cypriniformes > Leuciscidae > Scardinius > Scardinius erythrophthalmus. The sequence continues at coordinate 35,224,716 of NC_138240.1, forward strand.
AAAAAAAAAACAGCAACTTTATTTTCTATTTCTTTAGAAAATGTTTTGTTTTGGTGCTTCGGGGAAAAAAAAATCCCCAAAGAACCATACAAGCAACGCAATAATTATATAGCCTAGTGAATGTGTATTTGTTCGATATGAAAACGGTCTTTGCTGAACTGAAAGTAACGTAAGAGAACGGTTGAATTACTTTTTTATGTTAATATTATGTAGCCTACATTATGTGATACAGACATTCATCTAATTTACATTATATAATGCTATTATATGTTTTCTATTACCTAATAATATTATGCTATTTTATCTATTATCTAATTATATTATAATGCTTTTCTCACTTTTGATTTGTTTTATTTCGTAGCTCTTTTCACTTCTTCGTGGTGTGGTGTCACGCGCAGGTAAATAGCTGTTTATTACATTTTATTTTGTTTATGTTTTTACTGGCCTAATAATCATTAGTATTTCATTTAAACTGCATGCATATGTCAATTAGGCCTACATTTAGTTCAAATTTGATTCTTTGATACTTGTATAGTAAGCAAGGTTATAGCCTATGTCAAGCTTCAAAAATCGATCAAAAGTTATAATAACTCTAGCCTGTGTTCCTGATGGGGCACATCAAATGAAGCTAGTTTACATGTGTAACGATTTTAAGCATCGATTAATTTATTGTAACTCATTTGAAATCATTGTAAGTTTGCTGAGGCCCTCTAGTGGGCCCCAGGCTCTAGCTGGAATAGATGAGCCTAAATCAAATCTAACTCTGTTGAGTTAAAATCAACACGATCTCATTAAAGAGCGTATCTAGTAGACCTACGAATTGTATTTATCGTGCAATTTAAAGGCCCACGCAAAAAAAAAAAAAAAAAAGTTTTAAAAGTTTTTACGTGCATATGATACACACTGTAAACCCCTTGGGTAGGATTAGTGGTGTGGAGTATTACACGCCATAAAGTGCGTATCGTATGCACGCGAAAACTGCGTATCATATGCACGTAAAATCTCTTTTTTTGCGTATAAATCGCACGATAAACACATGAGATCGGGCTGCAGAGTTAGATCAGTGCTGTTGCTGGCATTTACAAAAACGAAGCAGGTTTTCTATTCCAGCATAGAGAGAGAAAGAGAGATCATATATGTGATCTTATTTTCCCTTTGCACCGAAAAGGGGGAGAAGAATCACCCTTCTCCTAATTTTAAGCAGTATGTGAGGGAACAGGGCTCGCTGACGGACCAGCTGAGCCGGCGGCAGGTTCGGGTGTATCAGTTGTACAGCAGGACCAGCGGGAGACACGTGCAGATCCCGGGCCGCAGAGTCAGCGCCACCGCGGAGGACGGGAACGCGTTCGGTGAGTCCGCGTCAAGTATCCATCCGCGCCACGGTGATTCACTCACGGGGGGTTTCGGTGCAGATTATAGGGCTGTTTCGCGGCTGATTGCTTTATTGGCTGAAAAGGGACTTGCTGATATAGTTCAAAAGACATTTCTTTGCTTAATCGTTTCCTCTTTGTGTTGATTAGGATGTGTTAATTTCCTTCAAACAGCAAAGGGAAATGAGACTGATTTGACTTGTTGTGAGAGTCATCTTGAACATCATGATACTGCACTATGCATTTGAATTTAATATACCTGAAATCTTAAAAATATTGACCTATCACACATTACACACACTCGCTTTGTGACTGCTTGGCATTTCTTTCTTTCTTTCTTTCTTTCTTTCTTTCTTTCTTTCTTTCTTTCTTTCTTTCTTTCTTTCTTTCTTTCTTTCTTTCTTTCTTTCTTTCTTTCTTTCTTTCTTTCTTTCTTACCAAAAATGTATTTCATATTAACATTAAACAAATAATAATAAACGTCACAATTCCAATTCTCGCACTAAACATTTGGACTTTTTTTTAACCATTCCTAGGATATGAATTCTTGTCAACAAATATCAACAGTTTTTACTAGTTAAAATGTTAATTCTTAATATCAGGAATTAAATTTCTAGTAACAATGGCAAGTTTTGATATCAACGATTCAATTTACACTAGTAAAATTTTCAATTCTTATTCAAATCACTCGCAGGAATGCAAATTCCTGATATCAATAATACAAATTATAACTATAATTCTTGATATCTGTAATTGTATTTTCACTATAGGCTGCCATTCAAATTCAATTGTTGATATCAAGAACTCAGTTTTCACTCACTCTAAAAATGCTGCGTTGTTTTAACCCAATTTTGGGTCAAATATGGACAAACCCAGCTTTTGGGTTAAATTTATAAATTGCATTTTTAATCCAACATTTGGGTTTGTCCATATTTGACCCAAAATTGGGTCAAAACAACCCAGCATTTTTTAGAGTGTATAGTTGAAATGGTAATTGCTGATATCTGTAAATGTAGCCTATTTCAACATGTTACATTTGTTATTTCCCATATCTGAAAATGTATTTCTGATATCAATAATTAGGAGCATAATTTCAGATATCTAAAATGGCTTACTAGTAACAATCACATTCATGTTATCAGAAATTAAACAGACATTTGCACTAGTAACCACATCATTACTGATATCAACAATTATGATTGTTACTAGAATTTTTTTATTTCTGATATGTAAAATTGGAATTTCAACTATAAGAAATATCAACAATTGAATTTGATATTCTTGATATCAACAATTGAATTTGAATGGCAGAAATTTAACTACTGAAAATACAATTACAGATCTCAAGAATTCTAGTTTTATTTCTAGATCTTAATCTTAGTTTTTTACTATAGTTGAAATGTAATTCTTGATATCAGGAATTTGTATTTCTGAGTGATGACATTGTTTATATCAAGAATAAACATTTTTACTAGTGGAAATTGAATCGTTTGAAATAAAAAAATTGCCATTTTTACTAGAATACTAATTCCTGATATTAAGAATTAATTGTTGATATTTGTTGACAAGAATTCATATCCTGGGGATGATTAAAAGTCAAAACGGCTTGCCATTTCATCTAAGTGTAACAGGACTGAATCAGCTTAATTTCATTGATCAAAAGTGACTTAAGGTCAGGTACAATTACTTTTACTCTGCTCTCAAAAATGTTGAGCTAAATGTGGTGTGTTTTAGTTTTATATGATATTGATAGATGGCTGGATCTAAGCAGTATTTTGTTTGGTAAAACACTTGTCCTGCATTACAGCCAGACTGTATGTGGAGACGGACACCTTCGGGAGTCGAGTTCGGATCAAAGGAGCGGAGACTGGCAGATACCTGTGTATGAACCGCAGGGGGAAACTAGTGGGCAAGGTACGTATCCTATCCATCATCCTGCTCGGAGATTCCTCGGGGAAGCATGTTTCATTTTTGTTGGGGCAAGTGTATTTTTTAACTTCACAAAAAAAATGGGTCTTTGATAATTCGGTTGCATGACTTAAAACATGAGATCGCCCAATAGAAAACAACAACCATCCAATCAAATCCCCACGGACAAAATCAAGCCCTGCCCATTTGTTCTTGTTTGCGAAGCTGTTTCACTGGGATATACAGTAGTGAGCGAGGGGATATTTGTTGTTAACCCCCATCCTTCCTTCGCATTTTATAACACATCTTTCCCTCACGGGACAAAATGACCCGAAGCCTGAAGAATTATACGTAATGTTTTTTATTTCTTATTTTATTTCTTTTTGATAATATTTTTCAAAATTTTTAATGCAATTATTTTGGAGATTTTTTGTTATTTTATTTTTTTACCTTTAAGTTACTAGATTTGATAAATAAATAATAAATAAATAATAATTTAGTAATTCCAGCACATTCTTTCAACTTAAATAAAAAATAACTCACAATTGCATGCATAAAGCTTTTAATTCAGCTCAAAATATCTTACATTGGGTGTTTTTGCCGACCTCTTGTGGAAAACAAATAATATAACATGATATTTCGTGACTCTAGCCACTAGATGACTCATGTAGACATTATACAATACATTTTTTTGTAAAGTTTTAGCATTTTTAGTTTGAATTTTGAGCATTTTTAGTTTTTTTTTTTTTTTATTGTGTACTGAAGCATTCGCGGGGGCAAATTGACCTGCAAAGGTCAAACAAATTATTATTATTTATTTTCTTTTTTTCAACCATAAAACTCCTCGAATCCATTCAATTATTTTTGTGTGTATTCGTGATTTAAGTGCGACAAAAGTCCTGGGGTCTTGGACTCGTCTTATGAACACTCAGTGTTTAACTTTTCTCTTTTTTTTTAAATGATTTTTGAGGTTAATGACCCAACAAGTTCAATTAAAACATTAAAATATGTGGAATATATTTTATATTTTAAATATGAGGTTAGAACAAAACACTTTATTTAATATTTTGTATTTTTACGGAAATTTTTATACTAAATTATATTTACTGTATTTATAATCTATCTATTCACTTTTTGAGCATATAGACCTGCAAATTAAATTTCCAACTCTCTTTTCTAAGACGACACTTGGCAGATTATTACTGAAGTGCAAAAAGTGCAAAAAAATTTAAAAAAGTAGCAGAATTTTACGTGTATTGTTATGAAAAATGCACAAAAATACTATTTTCAATTTTGACATGAAATATATATTTTGATAATATTATTTCAACCTAAAACGGCAACAAAATCTAACAAGTTGTGTTCCAAATTTGAGCCTGATATCTCAAAATATGAGTTTTCAGCAGCTAATATTTTGTTTGGCTGCAGTACCAAAAGTTTTCACTAGATGAAATTCGTCACATCATTTCCAATGTACTTGTTTTTGACCGCGAGCAGCACAAGTGTCTATTTTTTTACAGGACCATTTAACCTGTTCGAATCATGTCCATGATTTTATTTTTTTGTGTTCACATACCAAGTGCCAAAACCTTTACTAAGTTTCACACCTTTCCAATGAAGTAAAAATTCTAAACATAAACAAAATGTCAAAATTTTCGGTCAGAAATGACAGAAGCACCAGTGGGTTAAAATACAAATCTGCCCCCCCCCCCCCTAAGTCGCTTCAGATTCATATGATTGTTTCCTGCGAAAGACAAAAAGAGATATCAAAATTCTTTCACACATGCACATAGTCAGATGTCAAGCACTTCTTCCTTCACGGAAGTGGAAAAAATGTCTTCAGCGCTATGAGTTTGCCATGACACAAAGTGCTGGGACAGATGGAGACAGTGAGAGCATTGGGCCGTGTTGAGAGACGAGGACTCGAACAATGCTGGAGATCACACTAGATCAGATACAAGCCATTAAAAGCACTTTCAATTCCTTTTGGAATTATGAAACAAAGTCTGTCATTTAAATAATAAAAGCTGGTTTATTCTGCAGGAACAGAGGTCACATGCTGTTCAACTGAGATAATAAACATAAACGTCATATTCATCCGTAGGTATCAGTGTGAATCCATATAAACAAATCTGTACTTGCAAATGTTTCCTAACACACTTAAGGAACTTAAACTTGAGTAAAAAAAATGCACTTTGAAATAATGTCAAATGAAAAGACTAAATAATGTTTTAATGCTCTAAAGAAGTGCACTTATTTTGGTAGGTAAGGCTTTACTAACACACGTAAGCACATGTGAAATACTTTTAACTGTAGTGTGCTATTTAAAGCTAATATATTTTAAATGTACTAAATTGCATCTTCATCATTACAAATGTGCAATTACAAATATATTTAAATACAAGCTTCAATACAAATTACTTTAACGTTTAGTTATCATAAATTCTTCTTGGTACATTTGTCAGAACACTTTAAATATATTTTAAAGACTAGAATTATGCAGTTACATAAAGAGGAACTTAAGTCCGATTTAAGTATGTCAAAAACACTCTAAACTAATTGAATTACATATAAATTTAAACTATACACTGTATAAAAAAGTCAGTAAAAATAGGGCACAACGTACCGTAGAAATATTCTTTTTTTCCAGGTGTTTTACCTGTATTTTGAATTATGCAATGCATTGTGGATAATGTCCAGACATTTTTATTTTTTACAGTGCAATACATTTTCATTTAATTGTAAATACCATGCAATTAAGTGTCCAAAAAGTTTGGACAGATCAGTTAAGGTATCACACTTAAAGCCCCCCTGTAGTTAATAATTGTATCCCTTAAAACTAATCTTTGATCATCAAAATTACATATTTATAAGTTTTTCTTTAAAAAAAAAGTCTTCATAGCTTAAATTATCTTGAATGTAACTCGACACCCTTGCCTCATTTAGTATACGCAGTTCTATGAATATGCAAATGAGTCCCGCCTCCACTCACTCACTCAGCTCAGAGATCCACTGGTTGACGATCACACGTTGATCTGATTGGTTACAAGGTAGTTTGTGACGTCAGAAACACCAGCGATTTCAAAGCGTGTTTTTGAGACTGTCTTTGGTTCACTGCAGTTTTAAGGAGGAAATACTCAGCAATGCTGTCGACTTATGAATTTACACATGGTTTGTCTTAAAGCATATTAAAAACACCACATAGACATATAAACTACATCAAAAGCTGGATTTTCACCACAGGGACTTTAATTTCACAATTATTTTCCTGTTTTAAGTCTAAAGTCGGCATGAAACAGAAGTTGCGACAGTCTTTTCTTCTCTATTGCGCCGTATATCCGAGTGAAACGCTTCTGGAACAAGAACAAATGTGGGCGGGGCTGGATTTTGTCTGTGAGGATTTGATTAGATGGTTGTGGTTTGCTATTGGCTGATCTCATGTGAGTGACAGGTTGCCCCGCCCTTATCATCAGAGAAGAGATGAGATGCTGCAAGAGGAAGATATTCTGATTCAACATTACCAGGAACATCAATTTAAAACAATCACAGATAAATCGTTTAGAATAAGCTGCAATATTCCAGAAAAGAAAAAGAGCTGCCCATTTTGATTTCATGGTGACTTTATTACATTTGTGTATTTTTATTTATTAAGTCCTGTTAGGTCTATTACCCAAATATCTGCTATAGTTGCTGCAACCACATGTTAGTACATATTCAAGCCGATCATCTAATCATATTCGTTTGATTATCCCTAGAAAAAAAACTGTCTAAGTTCGCTCTGCTTTTAGTTTCGCTGCTCCGAGTGACTGGGATGTGCTACAAAAGTCATTTATTTCAATCTCTGCATTTAAAAAACTGTTAGGGAGTGTTTTTACCACAGCTTGTGAATGTTTTAAATGAGTGTGTGTGTGTGTGTGTGTGTGTGTGTGTGTGTGTGTGTGTGTGTGTGTGTGTTGTAATATGTTACAGTTTTTTACAATCACTTTGCTACTATTTTCAGAACCTTGATGTCATTTTTCACAACTCTAGACACAAAACTCAAAACGGTTATCACTTGTAACACAGGCTGTCTAATGTTCAAAACATTGCATTGTGCATTCACATCTTTAAAGAAATCTTGCACTTGCACAATCATTGGTTCAAAAAACAAATTTACTGTGAAATACCATTGAAACATAACTATAGATCACCCACACACAAGCAACCGATAGTTTCAATGTGTCATTGTTCGTACAATCATTAAATATTGTAGAACAAAATAGTTGATACAGGTTTCATTATGGTACTACATGTACAGTAAATACATCTCTGTAAAAGTACTGCAGTTGTAGACAGAATACTAGACAGTGGAATCATTGAACAAAGTTTGTAATATATTGATGCAAAACACTACAGTACAATCACAAAAGGTTTATTTGAATCAAAGCAAAAATACAGTAATTAGCTATGAAATAGAAAAGACTGTAAAACATCAAATGAAGTGTTCCTCAACTTGCTTGCTTGTACTGTAAGAAACAGAACAGGAGTGATGATCTATACAGTGCAGTGCTGTCAATACTGTACATAGTCTGAAAAGGTAGTACAGTGTTTGGGACCATAGACACAGTGTCTGATGAAGCATTATGATAAAATATTAGGCTACATCCATGGATAGTGTAGTCTAATTGGTTCATGCTCCACGCTAATTGGTGACAATGAATATCGTTATCTTGAAACTTTCATGATTTAAACATGGAAGATTGTTTGTCTGTTTCCATACAACTATGCATTAAGAGTAATGCAACAGTAACTTATCATTTTGAGCAGTTGTATCAATTTATAGTTAGATCAATGTAAGGAAATGAATAGACACTCATTTGAAATGTAATGTGTGAATTGCCTTTTGAAATAGTAGTACTTTGATGTTAAGTTGTGTCATATTGAACAGGTGATTTTTGTTGAATGAACAAATGATCTAAGTTTTATGTGTATTGTATCCAAGCAATTGAGAAAAGGGTTAGTTTTGAAAAATGTGCATTTTGATCATTGGTTGTGAGTTTTGTGTCTAGAGTTGTGAAAAATGACATCAAGGTTCTGAAAATAGTAACAAAGTGATTGTAAAAAACTATAGTATGTAACTAATGTATGTAGAACTAATGATCTTTGTGACGGAAGTGAATCAATCAAAACTAACTTTAGCTGGACAATAACTTTATTCTAGAGCTGCTGTAAAGCCAAAACAATCTCTGTTACTGTAATCTCCTATTATCACTGTAAAGCTGCTGTGAAACAATCTATATTGTTAAAATCGCTGTATAAATGAAGGTGACCATGTCTTTCCGGAGATCTTTATTCTCCTGCCAGGCTGTTGTTGAAAATAAGAACTTGATCTTAAAGGGATAGTCCATCCAAAAATGAAAATTAGCCCATGATTTACTCACCCTGAAGACATCCTAGGTGTATATGACATTCTCCTTTCAGACGAACACAATCAGAGTTATATTAAAAAATGTCCTGGCTCTTCCAAGCTTTATAATGGGAGTGAATGGGTATATATTTTTGGAAGTCCATCAAAGCCTCTCCATCCGTGATAAAAGGGTTAATAAAGGCCTTCTGAAGTGAAAGAAAAATATCCATATTTAAATATTTTTGGATATTTTTTATCAACTAAAAGGTGAACTATCCCTTTAAGGGACTTGCCTGTTCAAATAAAGGTTAATGTAATGTCCTGTGCAATAACCCGTGATTCTTCTCTCTGTCCCCCAGTCTAACGGCAGGGGACGGGACTGCATCTTCACGGAGATCGTTCTGGAGAACAACTACACCGCGTTCCAGAACGCTCGATACGAAGGCTGGTTCGTGGCCTTCAGCAGAAAGGGTCGACCCATCAAGGCCTCCAGAACCAGGGAGAACCAGCGGGAAGTTCACTTCATCAAACGCCTCCACCAAGGCCCTCTTCCCTTCCCCAACTCAGACCAACCCAAACACTTCGAGTTCATCAGCTTCCCTCCGACCCGACGGGCCAAACGCAACAGAAAACCTTCCTAACACCGACACTTACACACACTCAGCGGACTATTCCCCCAACCGGTCACACTGAACGTGTTCTATAGCAGGCATTGTGTTTATCGTGTAATTTATACGCGAAAATTAGTTTTTTTACGTGCATATGTGTAGATTTAGTGGTGTGGGGTGCGTGTGTATTACACGCAATAAAGTGCGTGCACGCGAATAAATCATGCACGCAAAAGCTGCGTATCATATGCACGTAAAAAATAATTTTCGCGTATAAATTGCACAATAAACACAATGCGTGCTATAGAGACGGTTTTCACGAGATCGGGCTGATTTCCCTGTTAATACTAAGAAGAGGCTGCTTTATTTTTTTATCTTTTTGTACTTAATGGACTTGAACACTGAACGGATGCTCGTTATAAAGGGTGACTTGTAAATATGCTAAGATAGTAAAAGAGAATGTATATATTTAATTAAGGTGGTATTTGTATGTGTGTTGTGTGGGCGTTTTTAGACAATATGCTCAATATTAAACACAATAAAAGAGACATTTTCCTTTAAGGGGAATGGAAATGTAAAATAAAATATAAATCCACATCAGTTTTGTAATGATTAGATCTATTATGTGATGAGTACTAATTGATTCCAGCAGATGGCAGTAATGTGTTGTATAAGATGATGTGCATTTGCTAGAGGAAGAGTAGTTGTAATGGACATATGCTTGTGTTCCACATGGAATAAAGTATCAGCTATTCCTCTTATCTTTATTTGTTGTTTCTTGAACAATACATGGTACCAGGAGTGGGGTCAGAAAGGCGCAATGGATGCCATTAAACCACCGGGGTCGTTGAAGTTGTGTGGAAATGTTGATGCAAATTGGAAGAGTTTCAAACAGTTCGAGTTGTATGTTGTAACTATTGGACAAGGAGCTGCTGTGGATGAAAGAAAGATTGCCCTATTACTTACCATTGCTGGAGCTGATGCCGTGGAGGTCTATAACACCTTTAATTTTGAGGAAGAGGCAGACAAGAAGAAACTGGATAAAGTACTGGAAAAAGTTGATGTTCATTGTTTGTCAAGAAGGAACGAGACGTATGAACGATATGTATTCAGAATGCGAGTGCAGCATGAAGGAGAGGCTTTTGATTACTTTCTGACAGATCTCAAGATAAAGGCAAAGACTTGTAATTTTAATGCATTGAGAGATTCAATGATTCGTGATCAGATTGTGTTTGGAATCTATGAGAAAAAACTGAGAGAAAGATTGTTGCGAGAATCAGAACTCACCTTGGATTGTGCTGTCAAATTGTGCCAATCAAGTGAAGTAGCGAGACAGCAAGTGAAGCAGTGTGATGGGGCTAATTCGTCAGCGATGTCCTTTCAGAGCGCCACAGTAGACGCCATTTCATTCAGAGACAAGAAAAGAGGTAACTCAAGAAGTTTCAGAGATCATGACAATGAAACATTCTCTTGCAAGCGTTGTGGGACCAAACTTAAGTTCAGACAGTGCCCAGCTTTCGGTAAAAGATGTTCGAAGTGTAATGGCCTGAACCACTTTGCAAAAATGTGTTTTTCAAAAGACATGAAGAGGGAAAATAAAGTGCATGTAGTGGAGGAGGCAGATGACAGTGACTCTTTGAGTGACTCATTTTATGTGAACATGGTTTCCGAAGAGAATACACATCAGGATGCTGCAACATGTGTATCCAGTGAGGATTCGGTGAAGTCTTCGAAGTGGATTGTTCCTCTTGTGGCTAATGGGACCATAGTGCCTTTTAAATTAGATACAGGTGCAAAAGTTAATTTAATTAACATCAGAGATGTGAAAGCATTGAAAGAAAAACCTCTAATTAAAAAATGTACAGTTCCCCTCAAAGCCTATAATGGACAGCCAATTGAAACACGAGGAGTATGTAGATTAAAGATACAAGTAAAAGGAAAGATGAAAAGTTTGATGTTTGTTGTAGTTCCCAATGGCCATGAATCTCTTCTAGGAGATAAAGCTTGTGAAGACCTTCATTTGGTTAAAAGAGTGTATCAAGTCGACAGGGAAACCGTCGTCTTACAGACTGTCTGTGATCATGTAACTGACATTGTCAAACAATTTCCAGATGTTTTTGAAGGTCAAGGCACATTGCCATTTACCTATAAAATACAACTGAAAGGTGATGCTATACCAGTCATACATGCTCCTCGGCGGGTCCCTGCACCTCTGAAGCAGGAATTGGATCGCATGACCCAATCAGGAGTCATACAACGGATTGAACAACCGACAGATTGGGTAAACTCCATAACCTGTGTGAAGAAGCCTAATGGTGACTTAAGAGTGTGCTTAGACCCTAAAGACCTCAATGATAGCATCAAAAGAGAACATTACCAGATACCCACCCGTGAAGAGATCATTAGTGAAATGTCAGGAGCTAAGTTTTTTAGTAAATTAGATGCATCTCAAGGGTTCTGGCAGATCCGATTGGATTCTGAGGCTACGTTTACACGTAAACGGACATTTCACCCCTCTTCGTTTTCAAAAATAACATCGTGCACACAAACCTGTGTATATGTATTCCAGTTTCCACAAAAATATGAAGCAGAGCTGTTCTTTAACACTGATAATAATCATAAATGTTTCTCAGCAAATCACACACACACTATCTCTCTCTCTCTCTCTCTCTCTCTCTCTCACACACACACACACACACACACACACACACACTCACTCACTCACTCACTCTCTCACACACACACACACACACACACACACACACACACACAAATCATAAATGTTTCTTGATCATCAAATCATCATATTAGAGTGATTTCTGAAGGATCATGTGACACTGAAGACTGGAGTAATGATCACATGAATAAACACATATTCTCTGCTGCCCCCTGCTGTTAATGCAGGAGAGGTGAAAGATGATGGTGTGTGTGTGTGTGTGTGTGTGTGTGTGTGTGTGTGTGTGTGTGTGTGTGTGTGTGTGTGTGTGTGTGTGTGTGTGTGCTCTTAAAGTAAAGACATGTCATGCATGGAACATCATTCTGGAAGCCAGGCTTGTTCTTAAAGGGATAGTTCACCTAATTCTGTCATAATGTAGGAGTGAGCGGGGCACAAACTAACACAGGACTAGTTGTAACACACATGGTTAAACCTTTCCACACACGCCAGCATGACAAAACTTAATGTATTTACTAGTTGCCATATCAACACTATATAGAGAAAAAATTGCACCAAAATTAAGAAATCTTCGGAAGATATCACTGAATATTTATTTAACCTAAAAGTAAAGTTTTCATTTCAGTTTTTCTGTGTGTTTATTTAGAATGGGAAAAATCTGATATTACTTATATCTGTTATTTAACAGTTGAGATAGTTGTTTAATGCTGATCTAACAGCAGAAGACACTCGCGGGGTTTAAACCCCAGTTGCACAGGCGGGGCATGTTGTCACACTGCGTTACAATGAGCCTCTATTAGAACTATGATCTTCTATTCCATACTTTTATCAATTCTATTGAGAAACATGAGAAAAGCTGAATAAAGACAGAGTCAATGTTCAGAAATATTTAATTATTATTGTTTTGAACTATACTGCTGTGTTTTGTGGTGTTCGTTGTCGTTAATTATTAAAAAATGCAATTATTTTACATGAAAAAGTTAATAATTGTATTTTATTGACAAAATATTTTAGGTGATCTTGTATATATATATTTTTTATTAGACCAGATAGCATTTTAATCTGTCATATGGTCATGTTATGGGGCATGTTGTCACAGTCCACTTCCATTCTTTCGGGGTAAATTAAGAAAAAAGTTAATGCTGTATTACAGTTTTTTCCAATTGCTAACACACTAAAATGACATGAACAGCACAGTTATTTAAACTGACACACAGAGAGCAAAACCTCTTCTCAAGTCTCCAAAAGTCTAAACACATTTTCTGCTTTACACACATTTTGCAATTCAAAATGGTACCTTTTAAACGCACTGAACACGGTTCTCTGCATAACACACAACAATCTGACATAAAGTCACATGATTGCCATTTCAAAACACTGCCTCTGTTACATGTGAACAAAGAGTATAGAAGCCCAAGAGGCGAAACTCAATAGAACGCTCCATAGCAACAGTTGCCCCCATGACGTGACGGCGCGGCCGCCATTATGGACTGAAAACTGAAGGAAAACGCCGAAAAATAATGGGAGTCAATGGCACTGAAAAACTTAACATAACAAAAACTTAACATAACTTAATTTTTTCTGGCCGTCATATCTCAATATGAAAACAATTTAAAATACATTAATGAGGATAACCGACGTTAAATGACGTTAAATGACAGAAAATATACGTCTATGTGTTGGTTATGCATGGCCTAATTACCCTTAGGAAAAAAGTATTTTGGGACAAAATATTACTATAGAAGTACTATAAGACTACTATAAGAATACTATAGCGGCTCTAGGATATTATAGAGGTATTACAGAACATAACATACTTCTGTGATTTTCTGTAATACCTCTATAATATTTTAAAGCTGCTACAGTATTTATATAGTAGTCTTATCGTACTTCTGTAGTATGTCCCAAATTACTATAGTATTCCTATAAGATTACTATAATATTTTGTCCCAAAATACTATAAGATTCCTATAGTACTTTTTAGTAAGGGTATGTCCCCACCGAATCGGCTTCATTAGCCTACCACTTACGGTTTGCAAAGATACAATTATAAAATTACTGCAAAACTTTAATCTATCAATATTTATGTTCTATTATGCATTTTCCTAGTTATATGACTAACAGAAATTCATGAAATAATATAGGCTATAGGCAGACACACAGTAATAAGATATAAGTAATAAGATGTTTATTCAAATGTTGATTTTGAAATTAGTGAACATCACCATATATATGATTTGGAAAAATAAATAAATAAATAAAATTATAAATGAACATTTCTAAAGACAGTTAATATTTTACATAGAATATCATAAAAATATTAACAACTTGTTTTTTCAACATCTTCAGTGAAAGTGCACACAGTGAACGTTTCAATGGGAAGAACAAAAACAATCTGTGAATGTCCTATTACAGGCGGAAAGGTACAAAAAAGATGTGCAATCTAGCAAGTGCACACACGAACTATAAACACCTACTAAAATGGATTTTGCCATTGACTGGCGCTAACGATTTCAGCAGCTTTCAGTCCATAATGGCGGACGCGCCTCCGCAGCGCCATCTACAGACTGTTACCCATAACACAACAGAGTTTCGCCTCTTGGGCTTCTATACTCTTTGATGTGAACCTGGCACCTTTTTTTTTTTTACAACAACAATGGAAGAGGTTGCAGAGAGAGGAAGAGGAAGAGGAAGAGGGAGGGGTAGAGCTAGTAGAGGAGTTCATGGCCAAAGAAGACAACAACTTTCAAATGAGAGTTGTGTATGTGTATTTTTCAAATGAAAAATGAAAATGGTGTAGTGTAACTTAGGCGAATTGGGATGCAGCATATGGCTTTACACAATGATGATCGCTCTGATTGGTTTTAGATCTATCCAATTGCTCCCAGAGGCATTTGAGCGACGTCCGTTGGTGACGCCCCTTTGGAAATGAGTTATTAAAGGAGCTTTGCCAGACCATAACTCAGTTACTACTGAGAATGGTCTGGTTTTAACCAGGCTACATCTCTAAGTCATTCATTCCCTGTGTGACTTGCAAAGGCTACCACAAGGTGTCGCTGTGACCTCAAGGCTTCAGCTCTGACACTCTGAGCTGGATTGATGATGTCTGAGGTAAAACACGCCCCCCTCATTAACATACTTTTTTTTATAAATAAATAAATGTATAAATAAATATACGTGGAAATAAAATAAATGTATAAATAAAAAAAAAAATAAAAAAAACATGGAACAATACAATTATACATAAAAAAATATATATTTTTTTTCATTTCTTCATATATTTATTTATTCATTATTATGTCAGATTTGGAACTCCATACCTGAGGGAAGACGTGATCAAAATGTTGTCTTTCATTATTGTAAGTTAATGTTGTTAAATTGAGAAAAACTTTTTACATTTGACTTCGGTCCGTGTAACGCTTTGCAGTTCTTTGTTCAATTTGAAATTTAATAATCAGAAATGAGAAAACGGCCCCTTTATTCGTTTTTTCGTTTTTTCAAAAAAACGAAAAAACGAGATTTCGGCTTGATTTTTCGTTTTTTGGTTCACAGGCAAAAAAACGAATAAATGACTTCAAAATTCGTTTTCCACATCTGGGCGGCCTGACACGCCCCCTTCCGCCGATTGGTCAAGCAAATCTGAGCATGTGACGTCATCAGTTGTCGCTCTGGGGTGCGTTTCCCGAAAGCATCGTTGGCCAACTATGGTCGCAAGTTCATCGCAATGCCCATTGAACTCTATTGGTAACGACGGAACTTGCGACCATAGTTGGCCAACGATGCTTTCGGGAAACGCACCCCTGGTCAGGTCTGTTCAACAAAATAATAGTCCTCTACTATGGCTACAGATTCTTAAACTGTACAGGGCAGGTCCTATTGGGCTTTCTTCTGTGCAACTTTACACGTTTCACAGAAATCATTACATCAGAAATATTAATTATTAGTTTGCCACCAGCCTGTTTTATTTAGCTGTGTGTGGTGAAGCTGCGCTTGACAGCGCCGAGCGGGAGAGGCTCACTGACCAATGTTCAGATCAGCAGTCAAAACTTTTCTTTTAGACGCTCCGTTTTGCCACGGGATGGTGATTGCAAATACTGTAATGCCAATCGGCTGAGGGTGGGTACCAATGATGGTGAAATACATTTTTACTGAAACTGTAATCATAGCCGCGACCCGCGAGAATGAGACAGGTGATTGACAGGACGATAGCGGAGGCAATTAAAGGCGCAAGAGAACTTCTGTTAACAAAAACATAGCCTAAATAAAAAAAGTGTTTAACCATTTCATGCATGAATTATGATAACCTCAGTCAGGATTTTTTTTTTCCTATGTGTTTTTATTGCTCTTAGGGCATGGAAAACAAGATTTTATTTTTTATTTTTCATTTTACAAATTTTTCAAAGAGATTTTCAGATGTCCACTTGAATGGAGAGCATGCGTTTATGGTTTAAACTGAAGAGATATTGTATTAAATATAATCAAACAGATAAAGTATGTGTATTTAACAAAACTAATCAATTAAATTATATCAAATCATCTGAAAACTATAAAATATATACAAAAATATATAAATGCAAAATATTGCAAAGGCAATTGAACTCCATACGTTTTCTATGCAGTATCTGACATTTCATCTCTTTTTGAACGTGCTGTCAATTTCCACCAAGAAGAGTTCCAAAATGCTTTGAAAATGTTAATTGATCCTGTTCGAGTTCATGCTTAATAGTTTGCCTTACTGTCCTCTGAATTAACACAAAGTAGTTATTAGTAAAAATGGGGGAAACTGGATCAAGTTCCTGTGGAATCAATAAATGTTCTTGATGGCATGCATTGTTTCTCGTTTTTATTGTTTGATTATACAGCCAGAACTGGACTTCTGTTTGGGTTCCACCAGTAAGTGACATACCTTTACACACACACACACACACACACACACACACACACACACACACACACACACACACACACACACACACACACACACACACACACACACACACACACACACACACACACACACACACACACACACACACACACACACACACACACACACACATATGTATAGCCTATATACATTTTTTTCATGGTATAATTGTAATCTGCTTATTGTGAGCCTAAATGAGTAAATTGGTATTCAATCATTATCAGGCTGACTTGCTTTTTTATATATTGAAAGTAGTGTTTCATGTTGTCACTTCACATTTAATGGCCGCTTAGAATGAAATTGCTATGCAAATTCACAGTGCCTCATTTGAGCTGCATTAGACAGTGTGTAATAATGTACATCTAAAAATGCAGGGTCAGATGCTGCTTCTGTGCCACCTATACTGCAAAGCTGTGTGTTTGTTCATACAGAGTTCATCAGACAGCCTAAAGCCTCTTACGTTGTTGATTTATATTTTAAACAACAATTCGACATTTGCTCGCAATGTTTTTCTTACAAAAAACCTCATCATTCTGCAGGACAATTGTCTATTACAGTATACAACACGCTTTAAGAAAATTTTATTTCCATCACACTGTAAAGTGTTTTTAAATATTACATATAGATTACATATACCAAAGATTTTACATGTTAATTACAGTTAGTAGGCCTACCATGGGAAGTAGGGGTGCTGAGCGTGGAGCATGAAGAAATATGGTTGGGGATGAAAGTTCACACAAACAAAACCAAAAAACTGTGGTGTTTTGCCTATAGGCATACATATTATGTGTGTTTGTTTTTATTTATGCTGTATTATAAAATACCCATATTATAACAAATATATAAAATATATTTGGAAATTGCCCTTTAAAACGATCGGCTCAGTTTGTGGTTCACAATTATTTGATTAAAAACAACAAAAACAATAAAACAAAGACAAAGTCACTTATATTAAACACTTTTTTTATTTAGGCTATGTTTTTGTTAACATAAGTTATCTTGCGCCTTTAATTGCCTCCGCTATCGTCCTGTCAATCACCTGTCTCATTCTCGCGGGTCGCGGCTATGATTACAGTTTCAGTAAAAATGTATTTCACCATCATTGGTACCCACCCTCAGCCGATTGGCATTACAGTATTTGCAATCACCATCCCGTGGCAAAACGGAGCGTCTAAAAGAAAAGTTCTGACTGCTGATCTGAACATTGGTCAGTGAGCCTCTCCCGCTCGGCGCTGTCAAGCGCAGCTTCACCACACACAGCTAAATAAAACAGGCTGGTGGCAAACTAATAATTAATATTTCTGATGTAATGATTTCTGTGAAACGTGTAAAGTTGCACAGAAGAAAGCCCAATAGGACCTGCCCTGTACAGTTTAAGAATCTGTAGCCATAGTAGAGGACTATTATTTTGTTGAACAGACCTGACCAGGGGTGCGTTTCCCGAAAGCATCGTTGGCCAACTATGGTCGCAAGTTCCGTCGTTACCAATAGAGTTCAATGGGCATTGCGATGAACTTGCGACCATAGTTGGCCAACGATGCTTTCGGGAAACGCACCCCAGAGCGACAACTGATGACGTCACATGCTCAGATTTGCTTGACCAATCGGCGGAAGGGGGCGTGTCAGGCCGCCCAGATGTGGAAAACGAATTTTGAAGTCATTTATTCGTTTTTTTGCCTGTGAACCAAAAAACGAAAAATCAAGCCGAAATCTCGTTTTTTCGTTTTTTTGAAAAAACGAAAAAACGAATAAAGGGGCCGTTTTCTCATTTCTGATTATTAAATTTCAAATTGAATAAAGAACTGCAAAGCGTTACACGGACCGACTTCTATAGCGTATTCAAACACAAAATAACACATATAGTCTCAATCACCAAAAGCAGCCCATACTAATTCTAATTTCTCTTTTATTGAAAAATGCATTTTCATTCATTCATACATACATGGTTGCAACAACATTTAGTTAAATATTATCAGTGCCATCGTTTAAAAATGCTTCATTGACTGAATATGAATTATGTATCTTCCTAAAAAAAAAAAAACAAAAAAAAAAAAACATTTACAATAGTTCTGAATAGAGGTTGATGATGTATGTTATATATTCACAAACCCACCCCCTATAACTTACAATCAACTTGGCTGCATCTGTCATTTCAACTTAAATGACATTAAACTGACTTAAAAAAAATGAGCTGAAGACTGTTTAACTTGTGTAAGTCACAGTTCTATAGTGGCACAATTTGCTCAGAAAAGAGGTTTGTGTGTAACATGTGTAACATTTTGTATGACATTAAAATTCTTTTTAGAATAAAATTGTACATGAATAAGTTAAGCAAATGTGTTTATGTCTGAGAACCTTGACATACATGTTCATGTGTGGTACAGTACAAATATCTTCACTGTCCCTTATTTTCGTAATGAACCATGGCTGTCCTTTATTTCCCTTTTCTGCAGTTGGCAACTCTATTCATGACTGATTTCAAAATGGTAAACAAGCGCTGCTTTGTCTGCAGTTTGTATATCTGCAGTCCTAGTTTCGGTTCCCCTTTCAGGAAGACCAAAATAGACTATTGGCGTCTGCTATAGACTGATATTTCCTGTTATATGCTGACGTTAAACAAGGACAAAACTGAAACTCTAAAGCAAAAAGAGAAATGCTGTTTAATAATTTAGCTTTAATTGGTAGCCTTGATTAAATCTGAGGTTACGGGTCAGATCTAAAGCTTCGTGTCTCATTTTAAAGCGATGAAACTGTTTTAGTTGTGCTTAGTTTAGTTTCATTGCTTTGCTCTAGCTTAAAGGTATAGCGGAGGATTTTTTACTTCCGGGTGGATCACCTATACTATTAGTCCTCCTAATTGTCAATCATTCTGGTGAATCAATCTTATCTAAAATTCGGAAAGATCCTCCGCTATACCTTTAAGGTCCTTCTCTTTGCATAGAAAGCCTGTAATGGGCAAGGACCGCGCTTCATTGTGCCTTGAAGAACATTTACTGGTCTCCTGAACAGCCGAAAACACACACATCAATCCTATATAATCCTAAAAAGCACGCAAACCACTGAGGTTTGTTCATGTGTGCAGAAGTCGAGCTTCTGTTTGATGTGCACTATGTTTGTGTGTTGATCAATGTTTATATGTGAATAAAAGGCCAAATTAAATTTGTTCATCATAAAAAGTGATTGAGTCGCTTCAGAAGATTTGGACTACATTGCTTGATTCATATGAATCAGTTTTACCATGTCTTGGGGGCCCTCTTTACAGCTGTATTAAGATGCGTTTTGGTCGATCGGGTCACAAGTGGACTACTCTAAATACAGGAGTAAACGGGTCTAAAAAGCTTTGAGCTCATCCAGTTTCCTCCACTTCCAGAGTTAGTAGAAAACACATAGTGTAAACCCTCATGAGATCGAATGTGTTCAAACAGCCACAACAGACGCCTACTCTCCACCTACTGACCTAATGAGTAAACAAGTTTGGTTTGAAGGTGAATAACGTACAAAGCTCAATGTTCTCTCTCCATTCCTGATTTCTAACACACACTCACAGCGTTCGGCTGATCTCGCGTCTGTCAGAGCAGAAACTAAAGCTGATGCTCTCCGTGTGTTTCTCTGACGTCTAGCATGAGCTTATTATCCATTAGATTGTGAGATCTGGAAAACCCATACATTTCCTCACCCATAGACTCTCCCCTCGAAGAAATCAGGACAGAAGTGTTTGAGTGGACAGAAGAGACGGATTAAAACACCAGGTGTAAACGGGAATGTGTTTCCCTCGTCTACTTGTGATCCGATCGACCAAAACGCATCTTAATATTAGCTGTAAACAGGGCCTTTATGTGCTTTTTTGAAGCTTGAAAATAACCCTGCATAGTCTTCACTTCAACGATATATAGATTAATCCCTTTTAAAATTACAAAAGTGGTTCAGTCAAGAACAGTGAGAGATTTTCTCTGTCTTTTGTTCTTAGATTAAGGTTAATGACAGACAGACAGCAGTTTTATTAGGCTACTGTCCCTTTAAGAGTGAATGCATGGATCCGATATGCTGTTACACATGACTTTTCTTTCTCAACTGTTTACGTTCATAACTGTCATAACCAACAGTTCTTAGTACAAGGATACTTTGACATGATTTTGTGTGTATTTTTCCATTGAAACGCAAAAAGATCTCAATTCACACACTAGATGAGAGGCGGATTCACAGAAAACAGCGAGCGAGTGCTGAATTTAGTTCTCTTTTGCATCTTGAATGCACGTTTTAAAATCACATGAAAATTCACAATCAGGAATCAAAATTGTAATTTTATAACAAGTATCCGATTCCTGAATTGGATGCATTTTTATTCACTAACATTAACAAATTTAATTATTGCTGTAAAAATGTATGTATTAACAAATGAGACCTTATTGTAAAGTATTGCCGAGTTTTTCATTGCTAGAATTAAGTGTACTGTTGACCTATGAGAATCTTCAGATTAATAATGAATCAATAATGTCAGTAATACTTAAATATACTTAAAGCACATTATTTAGTTTATGAAAGTACACTTAGAAGTATACTCACAGTAAAGCTTAAAGTTAAGTTGTTTTATACTACAAGTATACTTAAGTGAACTTGGCATCATACCTGTAGTATTTATATTTTATTATTGCACTTTGCATCCCAAAGCTGACTTGTTACTATATATATATATATATATATATATATATATATATAAACTTTAACATGAAAGTATACAAGTATTGATAGGCTACTCAATCAAAAGAGTTAACGCAACTACAAGCTGTGGATACCCCAGTGAAAAAAACTATACCAAAATGTATTTAAAATACATTTTTTTCATACTGAGCATACTACAAACCCAATAACATTTACTGACATATTGCCTGAGAATTACTGATATAAATATTATAATTAAAGGTGCTGTATGTAGGATCCAGCGGCCTCTAGCGGTGATGTTTCAGATTGCAACAACAGCGCTCGTGCGCGTGCTCAAACTCAAGAGCGCGAACTCACTACCGGCGGCCACACTGAGACTTTCAACACAACGGAGAAAGCATCACACAACATGCTGGAAACTCATGTAAACTCCCACTGCAACATTACCATAATAGGCTACTTTTATCAGCTTGACGTAGAACTAATGCTCCATGCTCGTACCATGATAACGTTACATTGACTGTATTTTGCCGACATGTGGTGTTATCTAGCATTATTTCACTAACTATTCGTGTATCTTTCACAATCAGCAATGTCAACATAGGTCAATGAATGAAAACGAAAACGGTTAGTCAACTAGACTGGACAATTTCAGTGTAACAATAAGACAGTAAAATTACTGTACTGAACATGTCTGGAAATGTGTATTATAAACAATATGATAGTAGTGGGATGAGTGACGTTAGACAGTAGATCTAGTACATAAAGTTACATCCTAAAGCACCTGCTTTTTGTTATCATGGAACAGTCTTTTATATTCATTTCATGTCTTATGTATGTTATATTTTACCTTGCTATTTCAAAACGGAGGTCTCTCCATAATTCAAACGCTCTGCCGATGTTGATCCGTGTTTTCGTCCTGAGTCGATCCGATTGACGTTTGGCCTGACGAGCTTCAGCAGATATATTTTTATATATATATATATATATATATATATATATACATATATATATATATATATTTTTTTTTTTTTTTTGGAGTTTGTGTTGGAGTCTGTGTTGTGCTGGAGGCAGGTCGTTTTTTGGTGTTATCAGGCTCCATGTCGTTAGCTGCAGTGCAGTTGCAATAGACTGTAGGCTCGGGAGCGCGCATGCACGTCACATCCGGTGGATTTCGCAGAAAATCCGACCCGGAGACTTCACATAAAAATAGGAATACTGGCCTTCAGAGGTAATAGCAAAACACGAAAAGTGGATAAATATAATGTGTGATTACAACCCCTTCAAGGACGGGCAAAAAAAAAAGGATTCATTTTATAAAAAAAAGTTACATACAGCACCTTTAAACTTTATTTAGAGTACTTCTTTATTGCACAATGCACATTTTTTAATATTAAGCCTGAAATGTGTTTTAATATCACTATTAGTAAGGATGGTGTGAGTTCTGTATAATATCAGTCTCTAAATACAAGATATTTAAAGTCTATCTAAAGTGTACTTGCAATAGCTCCACTTTAGCACAATCAAATATACTTTGATAACTTTTTATAAGATATAAGTATATCTTTAGTTGAACTTCAGCACTATTTCTGGAAAACTAAAGTACATTAAGTGCAAAATTAGTTGTTCCAGTTTAGCAGACTTTAAGTATATCCGTTTAGTACACCAACAGTACAATTGCAGGGTATTTATAATAAGTACATAAATATGTAAATCTATTTGTAGTATACTTATATAGTATGCTCATAAAATAATACATTTAGTATATTTATTTTTCACTAGGGTACTTAGACTTTTCTATCAGTATAAGTATACTTAAGTGTAATTTGACGTATATTTCTAAAAAGAACATAAATAGTATACTTTCTAATTTTTTGTTTAAAAGATGTACACTAATAGCACACTTATTTTGTTTGTAAGGGAAGCAGTGAGAATAAATTCAAGTATTGCATGATATAAAATCAAGTTGCAGTGCATAGTATCCTTGCAACCAAAGACGTTCTTTTCCCTTTGGCTTTTCAGATGATGTTTCATTTCAGGAGTCTCTCCCCAACAGTGTCCCGATAAACGCTCTCAATTTACAGACGCCCAGAGATGTCCGCGTACCCAACCATGAGCACGGGGCTGTGGAGTGCACTTGTGTCCAGTACTGCACCATGTCCCCTGGTTTGGTGTGGTGGACCGACACCATAGTTTGATAGCAACAACGGCTGAATGGTACAGCGGGTCCTCCGGAGAAGAGTGGGGAATGGGTCGGTGTAATCCCTGCGGTGTGAGCACAAATCCCTACAAACACATCCTCAGGTGGCAATGGACTGGGTAATCGTACGGAAACCGCGGCTAATGAAAGCTTGAGTAACGCTGGTCGAGAAAGTACATACGCCGTCCCACTGCAGTAATCCGGAAAAACCACGCCAGCGTATGCCGTTTCTGACATGAAGTGTCTACTGGAAGGATTGCGATCCGGTGCGACTTGCATGTGGACACGACCCAAATAAAGCTCAGCGAGTTCACTTTCTGCCGTTTTAAAGCTGTGGTTGAGATACTGCAGAAGTGCACTGGGGTTAAACAGCACATCATCATCTACTTTTGCCAGATAGCGAGCCTGTGGGCAGAAACGGCGAGCCCATCCCAGCATAGACAGAGTTTTAAGGGTTAAGTTGGCGTAAGAGTCAATGAAGCGACCCTGTATGAGATCCCCGCGCTCCTTTGACTCTTCCACCAATTCTTTCCCGAGAACGGGGTCAGATGGCTGACCGACAATGAAGAGGGTCATGACTCGGTGACCCCTGACTTGTATTTCCCCACCCCAGGTGTCCCGAATGGCTTGGCGGGCCTTTCTGTTGGGAGGTGCTGATACAACCAAAGCGATGAGGAAAGGTTTGGCACGTTCGCAGACGTGGACGCTCGGCATAAGCAGGTACTCTTCCGCACGGGTTGGAGGAATACTGTGTGGAAGAACCAGTCCACGAAAACCTTCCACTTTGCTCATGCCCAGCGAGGTCACCCATAATTCAATGGCGTCAATAAAGAGTAAAGCGAGTAAAGAGCCACAGAAGACTATAATACAGAGGTAATGGATGAACCCTAAATGACCTCCTCGCTTCCCAATGCGACCCTTACAGATCCTAAGACTAGGCCCTACCATTTTTTACAGATCACAGGACAAACTTCTTTACTCCTTCTTTTTGGGTATGATTATACATTTAGATCCAGTGAAGGGATAAATTGATGCATGGTGTCCAGTTGTGCTTTTCTCTGCTCTGTTGCACCGCCAACTGCAAGAGGAAATAAAGATGAACAGTGTTAATATCTGTTAATATATATAGCAAAAATTATATTCTTTAACTTGTACACAAAAGTTTGGGGTCTGTAAGATTTTTTATGTTTTTGAAAAAAGTCTCTTCTACTCACCAAGGCTGCATTTATTGGATCAAATATACAGTGAAAGCAGTGAAATATTTCTATGTGAATATATAGTAAAGTGTAATTTATTCCTGTGATCAAAGCTGAATTTTCAGCATCATTACTCCATTCTTCAGCGTCACATGATCCTTCAGAAATCATTCTAATATGAGGATTTGATGCTCAAGAAACATTTCTGATTATTTTCAATGTTAAAAAAACATTGTTTTAAATTGCAATATTTCACAAGATCACTGTATTTCATAAATGCAGCAATGGTGAGCATTAACATAAAAACAAAAAAACATAAAAAATGCCATGACGCTTCAAGCTTGATGTCGACTAGTTGCTGATCATGGTCTGTAGAGGGCGTAACAGGATGAGAAATCTTTGAAGTCCACTTTTACACTCTGTTTCCAACAATTAAAATGACAAATAAATGCATATTCTGAGAGTGCACCACAACTTTGATTATACCATCTGGATGCTTAAAATTGATTACAGCCTTTGCTAATGCTGTTGGATATGCTTGCACATGTTTAATTTGCAGTCAGTTATTTTATATGCAGTCAAAATATTTCAGACGTTAATATATATTTATATGATATGTCTCTAAATCAGCATGGCTGTGAAAACCTGTGTGTGATATTGCTCATATACAAGTTTAATCCTTGTCCAGTGTTTGTTATTTCTCTCCAAAAGTTATGAGCGATAAAACTGTAGCCCGTTCTCCTGTTGTGTGTTTAAGTTCAAACCTCACCCTCCCTGGTCTTGTCAATTGTTAATAAAGGTCACCCCTTAGTTCTCTCTCTCTCTCTCTCTCTCTCTCAGAACCTTAACACGCACACTGTACACACTACGCATACCTTAGAGTAGATGTTTAAAAGACAAAGCATACTTTAGGCTTACAGTTTTTTTCAACTGCTTACACACATTTTCAAAACTTTGCCTGTTTTTTTCCCCAAAACTTTACACACAAATCCAAGAATTGCACACACAAAATGCAAAATGCCTCACATCTCTTGCAAAACGAAGCACTGCATTAAAAATAATATACACACACATATTAAAAGCAAACATTTGTCTTATGTTGCAAACACCTTTGCCATAATATTATATTTTTGGATATATCATATACACACAGTTATTCAAAACCTAAAGCTCTTCTTTCATGAGCTCGTACATTTCTGTACAAGATTGAAAGTAATTGGCAGAGAGATGTTGAAAAATTCACGGTAAACACGAAAGCAAGATTGAAACCAAACTCTTTATTTTTTTTTTACTGTAATTGTGAATACAGTATTGCACAGTCCAAAAAACCTACTTGACCTTTGGCCAGTTTATAGGCCTATTCTAAAGCAATATATTCCTTTTCTTCTATTCTAGCAATCTTGCAATCTTGCTGAGGAGCCGAGACTGAACGCCCGGCATTTCCAGCAGTACAGCGGTTATGGCAGGGGGATGTAACGGATGTAACAAATCAGCTGAACCGTCTGGGGATGGAGTCTCCATTCCCCGGGACATGAGCATAGTTGTGAGAGCTCGAAGCGACCTCAGACGCTTGTGACTCCATAACAAGAAATGGCGGGCAAGTTGCGACATACGGCGGGAGCGTAGACCACCCAGACGGTTGATGTATGCTACTGTCGTCGTGTTGTCTGAACGGGCTAGTACGTGCTTGCTCTTGAGCAATGTCCGAAAACGGTGCAAAGCCAAGCGTACTGCCAGTCATTCAAGACAATTGACACGCCAAAGGCATTGGGGTCCCTTCCAGGAGCCCGCGGGAGCATGTCCATTGCACATGGCACCCCAACCTGTGGCTGAGGCATCTGTTGACACAACAGCATGCCTGGACACTCGTTCTAAGGGTACTCTGGACCGTAGAAAGGATAGGTTTGACCACAAGGTGAAGGTCTGACGGCAGGCCAGAGTGACTGCTACCCAGAGCGTGCCCTGTTGCCATGCCCATCTTGGGACTTGATTGTGAAGCCCGTGCTGAAGCGGTCTCATATGAAGCAGTCTGAGCGGCGTGACTGCCGCTGCGGATGCCATATGCCCCAGGAGTTGCCCTCGAATTGACTAAGGCAATTCAGCAATACCTGCGCGCGCGCTCATAAGCTGCGCGTACATGGCGACCGAGTCGATTTTGAGTCGAACTGCTGGGTGAAGTCCTGGAGTTGCCGAAGAGCCCAGCCTGAGAGATAGGAGAGTTGAGGAAACGTGTTCGCTCAGCCTCCCATATCTGCCAGGTTGAGGTTGTCTACCGCACCGAGAAATACACGGGCAACGATGGAAACATCGTTAAAAGGACGTGCCACGTGCAGCTCTTTTAGAGAGGATAAAACTCAACAGCAATGCTGAAATGCCCAGGGAGAACACACACTGTTGGCAGATCACTGCACAGACCAGCAGCAAGAATGCAATCTCACGCCGCTAAAGAGACGCTTGTCTCGATTCTCAGAACTCGTAGACAACTTGCAGTGGAGAGAAGTGAAGGAAACAAAACATAATGCAAGATTGCTCGCGCAGCTCCTTTTATAACCATGAGGTGGGGCGGAGTTCCGCAGACCCATGGCATTGTTTTGGTCAGTCTTGGTAGGAAAATGTTAGCAACGTGTCCATTTCAGGTGTCTAATTTGTGCTTCCTTTGAGTCATTCATGTAAAAATCTGTTTATTTAATTGATTTTTGGTAAAGTCACTTGTCCTAGCTGTCCTGGTATACAATATTTTGAACAACTTCTAATTTCCTTAAATCTTTGCAACAGAGGTGAAGAGAGTGCATGTTAGCATGACCACAATAGACACGTTCATGGGAAATACCCATTTAAATAAACCACAATTATCAATATACAACACACCCTCTAATACTCACAGGTTGCTTTATTGCTACAAATAACTACATAAGTGACTTTTGATTGAAATTGCTCACTGTAAGTTGTGTTGGGCTTCTTCCAATCTTATTTTCAATGTAACTCATAGAGTGCTGTATAGTGATGACAGACGAGGATAAAAATGGACACTAGCCAAAGCTTTGAAAGATAAACTGAGAAGTCAACGGAATTCTAATGCAAATTATTATACATATATTCAAACATGGATACAAATGTTAATCATGGGTTAATTTCCCTTTCATAGATCCTGTGATAAAGCAGTCTTCAAATACTACAGTGTCTCAACCACAAGCCCTCAGAAATGAGTCGTACTCAAAGAAGTGATCGTCCACTTGAAGATGAAGATGTGACACTCAAACTCTTCTGTTTCTTTGGTTCAGCCATTTGTAGGCCTAAGTTTGTACATAATGCATTATTCACTTCTGCACATTGTTTTTCCATAACTTTTATTTTTAATTTTCAGAAAATTGCATTGTGATGCTTATTTATTTAGTGATGTAATATGCATGTACTTTTAATACAGGTATAACTGAAATGTTCTACAAAAAAAAAATGTATAAATATAGCTCTGCCATAGCATTTCAATGAGCTTTGTTATAATGTATTTTGTTCAAGAGATTATATATGCTGCTGTACTTTTTTAATGTACTATTTATTTTGCAATGTACACAACAAGATACTATATTAAAGTTTTCTTGATTTCAGTGTGTATGTAACATTTATATTTAATTATTTTTGCACTTTTAATATACCATTTTGAATACGGAATAAAACAGCTTTATAATAAACTATTAGTGTAATGCTAATACATTTTTAATGAGCTGAAATGCTATTTAAATGTTCTTGAAGTACATTAAAATTAAGCTTCAAATATATTATAACTGTAGTTTAAGACATATGAAAGTATATTTTAAATGACCTGTAAAGAAATACACTTAAATGCACTAAATGTACTTGAAGTGGTTCCATTTTAGCACAATCTCATATATTAAAATATATTGCAAATAGCTTAAAACTGATCTTAAGCATCTCTTGAAATACACTTAATATACTTGAAGTTGTTTTAAAATAATACATTTAATATGCACTTAGTATAGTACAATTTAAATATATTATGTCCAAAAAAGCACAATTTAAATATATTTTCTTTTCACATGGGTCAGTTGTTAAACTTTTATTATCATTGTCATTATTGTGAAATGCAGTGACTTCATATACTGTACGTTAACTGCGGTTTGTTTCTGAGTTAGTCACACTGTCTTTTGTGTGAAGCAGTCTGATCTTCTCATTTCCTCTCTACCAGCATCGGCGAGAGAGACAGCTTTTTGATTAAAGTGAAGGAAATATCATGTAAACAATGTGGCTGTTGTGTATTTTAAAGAATTTGAGATGACAAAAATGAATCTGGAAATAACCCATGTTTGAGGTAAAAAAACAAACAAAGCTAATCTTGTAAAAATGACACTTTATTTAGTAATTTTGAAACTACATGTCTACTAACTCTCATTAGAAAATGAATAGACTGTTAGGTTCAGGTTAGTAGAATAAAATCACATGTAGTTGCAAAGTTACTTAAAGTCAGTACAGTAGAAAGTCTGTTGGAAGCATCAAAATAAAGTGTTTATAAGACATTAAGCAGAGTAATACTCTAATGAGAGTTAGTTATTGTTATTAATAGTTAGTACATGTTATTAATTTCTTTAATCATTTATATATTTCCTACTATATGCTCTGATATGTTTTTGTTCCCCCAATGTAAGATCTTTGGTGTCTCTTCTGTGCTGTATGATCGAGTGTGTGTGTGTGTGTGTGTTTTCCATCCGAATTGATCACATGATGTCCCTTCGTATCAAAACATGTCAGTTTCCATCTCTGCAGACACGAGAAAATGCAAGATCTGCGATATTATCTTAAAGTTGTCAAAACAAAACCTTGTATATCTATATTTTCATCTTTGACATCTGACTCCTCACGCAGCCGTTACACCAACTATGACATAGATAATTCTTTTTGAGCCTTTCTTATCTAACCAAAACACAAGTTTCCTGCAAATATGTGTTGCTCTTATTTTGCTCTTTTCTTCTGCGTCTTCTTCTCTTCTACCTCTCGTTTCATTCTGCACATTTCTTACTTCTTTTAGCTCTCTCTTTCTCTGGTATCTTTCTTTTGGTATTATAAACTATTATTGACATTATTTTTACTTAATTGCTTAGTTAATTCTTATTTAAATTTGTTATTTGACATAATCATTGCTCGTCTGCCTGGATCTCAGTGTCCAAATGTGCACAGCATCACCCAGTTTTCAGCATTTTACCAGATTAGTAAGAAGCATTAATAAATGTTGTCAGCTAAACACAGACTTAAAGCTTTCCCTCAAATTTTCAACCAAATTAAATGCTTGAGGGTTTATCGTTTTGAAAGTGAAGAATTTGAGACATATTAGTATTGTATTACTTGTAGAGTAAAAAGAATATTTTTTATTAATATAATGAATATAATTATTATTACATTTCATTTTGTATGCAATTGTTTTATTACAATATGTAAATATATTTATATCCCAATTTTTATAATTAATAAATCAAGCAAAGACTTTGTCTGTTGTTACTCTGTTTAGGTGACCATTATACACAGCAACTAAAAGGCATTTAAAATATGACTAAATATTAATAGAATTTATTGACGTATGTTGACTAAAATCACAGATAAACCTATTTCCACTAAACATACCTCTCTGAAACACTGACCACATTACGACAATGCTGAGCACAGAGTTGCTCTCCTCTTACAGAAGCACAATGATGTTAATCACGTGACAGCAGACAGTTATTTGTTTGATTGATTATTGAGGTTGGGTTGAATATCGTGTTTGACTTCAATGATAAATAAACATAACGTCGGTAGAAATAAACTCGGCCTTGATATGTTTACTCGCGCGTTTCCGCTGTCTCGTGTTCGAATGAATATGAATCTGAAAAAATGCAATGAGGAAAAGTGTGACCGCCCTTCAAGAATGTGTGTCGTTTCTATCAATGCGCGATATTCTTTATAGTTTAAAGCACAAATGTTACCTTTCCAGCGCGGAATCCTCTGAAATTAAAACCACCATGCAGTTTTCTTGTTTTTCCCATGAAGATGATAAATGCATCATTTATTCAAGGCCCTTTCGGATGTCCGTTTCTCCATCGCGGTTTAGTGTAATCCACTGAAGTAGGCTAGGCTATAATGCAGATGATGAGCGAGCATTTTTAGAATATGACCGTCGATTAATAAGCATTATTGCGTTATCCTGCTGTATTATGCCCGCATAGAAACAGCTATGTGCCTCCATTGACCGTGCGCGGTTAAATCTGATAGTGATGGGCAGAAATACAGACTGAGTCCTGTAGGAGGCTCTCCAACTCAAACACTGTGACGATTTAAAGGGTCCATAACTTAACTAAGAAAGGCAGCTAGATTACGATTTAACATAAATAAATAGCCTACTTTACTGTCGAATTTAAAATACATATAGGCTACAAAACAGACGTTAAGTAGGCCTATCTAATAAATATAATCAAAACTTAGGTTTACTTGCATGACTATTCAGTTTTTTTATTCGCTTTGATACTATTTTCACAAGTAAGGTGTACATTTTCAAAACTTTTTGTACAAAAATCCAAACTGATCACACTTGTAACACAGCTAGTCATTCTTTCAAAACCTGATCCCATGCTTTCATTAGTTACACACATTTCAGTCCACATAATCATTGTTTCAAACACAAGATTATTGTAATGAGGACATTTGGTTTAAACACAGAAACACAACAGTATGATCTTCTTTCAGTTTAGTACTTTTAACAATCAGTTCATTCAACGGCA
The DNA here is from genome assembly GCF_964197995.2 of Scardinius erythrophthalmus. Classification (NCBI taxonomy): domain Eukaryota; kingdom Metazoa; phylum Chordata; class Actinopteri; order Cypriniformes; family Leuciscidae; genus Scardinius; species Scardinius erythrophthalmus. The sequence continues at coordinate 35,256,408 of NC_138240.1, forward strand.
AACAATGTAAGATACATGTTTCAAATCACCCTTGTTGAAATAATTACAGTAATACAGGCTAGTTGCCACATTAGAAAATATACTTACAGTACCTACAGTTTTTTGTTATTCACTTTGGTACTATTTTCACAAGTAATGTGTACATTTTCAAAACTCTTAGTGCTAATATCACAACACATCATCAAAAGTGCACTTTTTTCTCCATGTTTTCAACTGTGTTAGTACAATACACAGAATCACAAAGTATCCTTTCACTACACAAAATAGCTGTTTCATCTATATATACATAATGTTTTTTATAGTATCTATCTAGTGTGTTATCAAAAGGTGTGATCAAGTTATGAAACTGTCATGTGGTTTTGTGCTAGAACAGAGTTTGTTGGCAATACAGTAAATGTTTCCACTGTGCCATATGACTGTGTACTGTAGTTGACCTTTACAGATGAGGGTTGAGTTACAGTGATTTATGGGGACTTTCCATAGACAAAATGATTTTTATTCAGTAACTGTATAGGCCTATTCTATCCCCTACCCCTAAATATACTCATCACAGAAAACTGTCTGTATTTTGATATTTTCAACAAACATCACTTACAGTAGTGTGATTTATAAGCTGTTTTCCTCATGGCGACGTATAGTATATGTCCCCACAAGGACAAGGGTTTCAGATATTGCCATCTTTGTAGAGACATTCTGTCTCCATAATGTAGTAGAGTGTACCAGGACTCACTCATAAAGACAGTCTTCACCGCCATCTAATGGAGAAATAATGTAATGTTGCTGTTCACGATCAGGGACAATTTTTTTTCCAGCGGAAGGAAGGCTTTTAGTGATTTTACTTCATTAAATAGTTGCATTGATACATATTTTTTGGCTTTATTATTTGTATTGTGTGGTAACCGTTTTATAAAAGCAGGGTTAGGGTGTGTGTCTCCGCTTCGCACCGTGAATAACAACGCCCTTCAGCCATGTGATTTATTCACGATACAGCACAGCCTCTCGGAGGGTGTTGTGAGGTTTTGTGCTCGTGCAAGTCAGAGCTGAAGAAAAAGCTGGCTCAAAACCTCACAACACCCTCCCCCTGTCAGTGATTGGTTGGAACACTATTTGTTTTGGTTTTGAGTGTTTGGCTAAACCATTTGTTTTTGTGTGCAGATCTCAGAGCCTAGGCTGCCTACAGAGACGCGTTTTTTTGACGCCATGCTTATGGGGCGGGCAGCTAGCGGATCGTTAGGAAAGATTAGATGAATGTGATAAAAATATTTTTGGGCCTGAAATCACTGATACCACCTTTAAGTTGAAATGACTTAATCATCCAAGTTGATTGCACTTATATACAGTGGCGTAACTTTGTCTTAAAATGTGGGTGGGACAGGTGGGGAGGGGGGTAACACAATGCTAAATCATAAAATAGATGTATGTGCAATAACATTACGATGTCCAGCAATCGATTTACAGTTTTTTTCAATTGCTTAAGCACAATTTTGAAAACAGGGCCCGGTTTTTCAAACCCCTTCACACAATTAGCACAACACTACACCTAAGTAGCACAACACCTCAGATCATTTGCAAAATGGAACACTTTTGTCAAAACTATACAATGTCTTATAAAAACCTTATTTTGTTATCATAACATAAACACAATCATCATATGGTCTGATTCGGTTTGAATCAGTTAAACACTCTTGTGCTCAACCTAAAACACTTTTAGCATTTACACAGAGAAAGTGTAAAAATAAATTCACCAGATCACTGAAAATATCAGTCAATAGTCAGTCAATACTGAACATTTCAACAAAACATTCATAACAAAATATTTTCCAGTTTTCATACAGTATTATATAACTACTGTAAAATAAATTACATATCAAGTTCAGTACCGACCCCCCAGGGCCTTGTCAGCATCACAGGCTATATTTTCATTTGCAATGCAACGTGGGAAGAATCTTTTGGAGTGACGAATCCACCCTTGTATGGATGCTGCTTCAATTTGATCACATGCTTCCTCCATAGCTTGAATGAGGGGCATCTGGACATAGGGCCGGAGATCATAAACCTTCCACCGCCATGTTGAGAAGAACTCCTTGATGGGGTTTAGGAAGGGGGAGTATGGTGGAAGGTATTGAACTGTAAATTGTGGGTGTTGATGAAACCAGTTTTGGGCCAGAGCAGAACGATGGAAAGCTACATTGTCCCAGACGACAATATACTGCACCTGGTCCCTTTGGTTTGCTGCTGTGATAATATTGTGTAATCTGTCTAAAAATGTAAGAATGAGGTCAGTGTTGTAAGGACCCAAGCTGGCATGGCGGTGGAGGACCCCATTCTGTGTAATGGCAGCACAAAGGTAATGTTACCCCCACGTTGCCCTTGTACATTGACAATAGCCCTGTGGCCAATGATGTTTCTTCCCCTTCTTCTCACTCTTGTCCGGTTAAATCCAGCCTCAATTTATATAAACTCATGCAGGACTTCCTCCGCATCCATTTGCAAACTCTCTGAAATACAGCAAAAGATCCCATTGTGTAGATCAATATACTGTAGGTTTGCTATACAGTAAAATTACATGTACAGTAAAAAGGTGATGTGTGCAGTACATAATAGAGTCAGTGAACACAACGTACCACCACATATTCACGCCGCAGGACTTTCACCCCTTCTGAATTTCTTTCAAAAGGCACTTTATACAGTTGTTTCATCAGAACTTGATGTTTTTTAAGGATACGGGCTATTGTTGACAGAGAGACCTGTTGGACATTATTGAAAATTGGGGGATCATTGACAATAAGGGCTTGAATTTCTGTAAGTCTGATTGCATTATTGGCCAAAACGAGGTTTAGGATCTCTCTCTCTTGCTCCTGTGTGAACATGGGGCCCGTCCCTCCTTGGTGTTCTCGACGTTCAATTCTATGTTGGCCAAACAAAATACATGTAGCTTACTGTAAAATGATACAGGAATAGATACCAAAACTGTTGATACATGCAGTAAGCTATGGATTTTCTGTTGACAGAAGATAAGTTTCTCACCTGTGCTCTTGACGAAATGTCCGAACTATTGATGCCACCGTGTAACTGTTTAGGTTAGGCTGTACTCTCAGTCCAGCCTCCCTCAGTGTTAGTCCATGGTTTATTACATGGTCCACAATTGTAGCACAAATTTTGTTACACAGATTTGGTTGTCTTCTTCTTTGTGCATGTCCTACCCCTCCTCCGGGTCTACCTCTACCTTGGCCTCTTCCTCCACCTTGTTCTCTCCGGATTCCCCCTCTCATCCGCACTCTCCCTCTTCCTCTGACACCGTTCATTTTTGTTGAAGACAGGTGAACTTACCTGTTGCCTTTTTATAGTGCTTAAAACTGATTGGTGTGTCTAGAATTAAGCACCAGTGTGTGTGCACACCTGACTGCAAAGTATCAATTTTGTGTTTAATTGTTCTCCAGCTGTAGTGAATCCAAAACACCAAAAATGTTAAGGATGACTCATTTTCACCCCTGGCAACTAAAAAGAGGCGACCATTATCTGACTATTTTTAAGTTAGCCTACATAGGTAAAATTGGAATTTGATGTAAACATCATTACATCATATCATTACATTGTCCACGGTTCGTCTGACGCTGCTTATGAATCTCTCTCTGGCCGGTGAGGTTTACTGTTAGTGTTCCGTATAAAAAACGTTGATATGTCCATATTAACTTAAGTCGGTTAGCCAGTAAGCTCGTTCGAACCACCCGAACCCCCCCTGCCTACGGGCTTGTGAGTGTAGGAACCCATAACCCAGTAACGCATTATTCCCACATCTGCATAGTTGATTGCCGTAATTTACTATAAATTTAATGAGACGCGTTTGTAAACCATGTTTTCCGCCAAAATAAAAGCTCTATAGAAATTAGTACAAAACTATTGTGAATTGTGAAAGTTTCCTTTATTTTTCAGCACATTTGTTTTACAATATATGTCTATTAGTGTGCTATTATTATTATGGCCAAAATGCCAGGGCCGATTTTTTTTTTGTCCCAGTCCAGCCCTGATTATGTGTCTACCACCGCGGACATTTGTCCTTTATCCTGTTTGTGGATTTTACAGTGAGGCATATTTCTTTGTGCAGACATGAATATTGTTCTTTCATATGGTTTTACATGCCATTTTGTATAGGCTACATTTATAAACACTATGCGGACAGACTAAGTAATGATAGGGCTTTGATGTTTGTCATTATCTACAGGGTAAATTAAGAAATGGGAAAGTAAAGTAATAAGTAGTGAAGCTACTTTTCAAATGCAGTAACTAGTAAAGTAATCTCATTACAATTTACAGAAGTAATTAGTAACTAATTACTTTTTTTGAGTAACTACCCCAACACTGATTATGATCAAAAGACGTTTTTGTAAAAGATGCGGTAGGATTCTAACGTAAGGAGTGATTTCAAGCGAGATACCTGTCCTAACTGAATTACATGTTCATCAGACACCTGTGTGTGTTTACAAGCGTTTCACACGAGATACCTGTCCTACCTGAATTTCATGTTCATCAGAAACCTGTGTGTGTTTACAAGGGTTTCACGCGAGATACCTGTCCTAACTGAATTACATGTGCATCAGAAACCTGTGTGTGTGTTTTTTGTGTAAATCTATTTTTGTATTCTAATATACACTTACAAATACGCTGTTAAACCTTAAAACTTAGGTTTTTACTAACCTTTTTCCACTGCTATTTTAAAACAACATACTGACAACTAGTTGTTCATACTCAACTTTATTAAAATAAGAAAATATCAAATATTGACAGCAAGCAGAACAAGGCAGGACTTCAGCTTTTGGATGTCTCAGTCAGGACACAATCTTCATAGGATTTTCTGATCTCCCACACCATCACTTTTCGTATGACTGGAATGTCACACTACATAGAAAGAGAGAACAATCATGTACAGACAAACTTTGATGATGGATTTTGACAAAAAATAAACGCTTTTGAAGATTTATCAGTGAGAGTGATACAGTTGCTAAGGTGTCCCATGTTGTTACTATACTAAGTGTTACTCCTAAGTTTAGAGGGAGGGAGGGAGGTAGATACTGTCTTAGTGGATAGATATGGTTATTGATAAAGTCAAACAAGTGTTAGAATCAGGTTTGTGAGAAATATAAATATTGTAGCTTGGTCATGTACCTGTCTTGAGCATAAACAACATGCTCCTTCTCATTAACAGTGTTTTTCTCTTTCTGACATTTCATAACTGTTGGGTTTATATTTTTAAATGAAATTGACTATTAAAAGGATTGCTTGTGTGCGCTGGTGTTTATTCCAGTCTTTTAAAATAGTTGAATGAATGAATGCTCGCGAGGTGCCTGTAATGATGTTAAATAGGCTAGGCTATTTAAAGGGTTAGTTCACCCAAAAATGAAAATTCTGTCAGTAATTACTCACCCTCATGTTGTTCCAACCCCGTAAGACCTTCGTTCATCTTCGGAACACAAATGAAGATATTTTTGATGAAATCTGAGCCATGTCTGAATCCTCCATAGGCTGCTATGTGACCGAAACTTGCTGGCCCAGAAAAGTTATTAAAGAGATCGTTAATATAGTCCAAGTGACTCGAGTGGCTCAATCTTAAGTATATCAAGCGACGAGAATACTTTTTGTGCGCAAAAACAAACAAAAATAACGACTTTATTCCACTATTCATTTCCTTCTCTCTGGACCTCTAGTTGGTTCGCGTAGTGTTTTTGCGCAGCGCGTCTGTGTTACACGTCACCACGTAGGCTCACTATTGGCCGACGCCGGTCATGTGTGTGATGCGTGATGACGTGCAACACAGACGCACAGCGCAAAAACACTACGAGGCCCAGAGAGAAGGAAATGAAAAGTGGAATAAAGTCGTTATTTTTGTTTGTTTTTGCGCACAAAAAGTATTCTTGTCGCTTGATATACTTAAGATTGAGCCACTGGAGTCACTTGGACTATATTAACGATCTCTTTAATAACTTTTCTGGGCCAGCAAGTTTCGGTCACATAGCAGCCTATGGAGGAGTGAGACATAGCTCTGATTTCATCAAAAATATCTTAATTTGTGTTCCGAAGATGAACGAAGGTCTTATGCGGTTGGAACAACATGAGGGTGAGTAATTACTGACAGAATTTTCATTTTTGGGTGAACTAACCCTTTAATGGGAACGTACACAGCGTAGAGGAGAATGAGAGTCAAATACTTTTGAATATTGTAGCATTTTGGGTATAAACGTGTAAATAGTGAAAAGATTGACATTGAAAAATGACACAAAATGGTTAAAATATTTAATCCAAATCAATAAATGTTCGTAGGTTACTGATGTTATTCCTCTGTTCTCACACACTTCAGCGTCGCGGTCACTAACTTAGTTGAGACGAGCACTGACACCCTGTGGTGAAATAACCGCGTATTTTTAACAGCCGCTGCTTTCTCAGATCGGCTTGGGTTGGATTTATTAAAACTTCATGTTCCGATAAATTTGGAAATGTCTGCACACAGTAAACATCAGAATATAAAAATTGTCAAATTTTTAAATCTTATTGCGGACACTCATTTTTGGTGGCGTTTGTTTGACCACAGTACATTGAAAGTAAACATACCCGGAAATAAGTGAGACGTACTATTTCAAAACGGAAGTGCATCACGAAGCTCAGTGGTCCATTGGGAGATTTTCCTTCTCTTTAGTTATTAGTTTTAGTCTCTTTAGGATTAGTTTTACGATCTCTTTATGAACTTTTTAAAGCGTCAAAGTGGTAGTTGTCTAGTTGTCAATGGAAGAACAGAAATCTCTCAGATTTCATTCACAAGATCTTCATTTGTGTTCTGAAGATGAACGAAAGTCTTACATGTTTGGAACGACATGAGGGTGAGGAACTAATGACAGAATTTTCATTTTTGGGTGAATTATCCCTTTAAATACTGAGAGAGAGCAAGAGATTAGAGATATGTTTGTGAATTACACTAGTCTACAATTTTTTAGAATCTGGTTCAGAGATAAAATGTGCTATTTACTATGTATTTTGATGTGCTGAATTCAAATATGTCAGTTAAAGGAGTGGTTGCTTATGATTTCACTTTTCTAACTTTAGTTAGTGTGTAATGTTGCTGTTTGAACAAACAATGGTTGAAAAGTTACAACGCTCAAAGTTCAAAGCAAAGGGAGAGATTTGCTTTTACAGAAATCACTTTTTAAGGACTACAACAAACGGCTGGTAGAGACTACATGACATTCCTCCCGGGTTAGTGACATCACCAACCCTAAAATTTACATAAACCCCGCCCCCGGGAACACGCAGTCGAGTGTGAAGAGGAGAGGAACACGCATGTCGAGAAGAGGAAGAGTTGTTGTAGTCGAGCACATTTGTGAGTTCAAGCTCAAGCTGTCGCATCCATCTTTTCACATGCAATATAGTACGTAACACACAAAAAAACACTGTAGGCATCTTACAACAGTTCCCACATGAGCGATTTTATAGATTATAATGACAGAATATGCTAATCAGTGACTTGAAGGAAGTTAACTCCACATCAGCAACATAAATTCATCATCTAATCATTCAGAAACGTCCTGTTGCTTCTACATGTTGTCACTTCTTCTTGAGTCTTGAAGTATTACTCGACGTCATCAGAGGTGGATAAGAACATCTTTACTTGGGATTCACGTTCAATATCGCATACACTTCCGGTACACGCACATAGCGTATTATGTACACATGTATTACGTATTTCAAAATCCCCCCTGTTTAATATAAGTGTGTACACACCTCAGACAACCAATACAACAACAAGATTGCTTTTTTCTTTTTCTTTTTCTGTATAACAGGAGATTCTTAACAAAAATCTGTCAAGATTTTTTCCCAATAGGGTGCACATTATAACAATAATGAACAATAACAACCTGTTTGGTGTTTACGTGTGCAAAATAAGCATTTAGTCCATATTTGGTATTCTTTTTACTGCTTGACTATTAATTCAGCTCTACACATAGTCCTTGTATTGCGCTGGCTTGATAATGACCCGTCCAGACCTTGTGCGTGTTGGTCTTGTTGTCCCTGTATTGTCTGTTTTTGTTTCAAGAGGTTGTGTGATTTTGCTTTAAACTGGATTCTTGTGGCTTTGTTCAACCACATCTCTTTTGGGTGTTTCGGCGAATTGTACCTTTTTCTGGATTTTCTGTGTGTGTGGTGCATTCATTTCACAGAGTTGGCTCCTAGTACGTCTGACTGTGTTTCCATTTGGTGTTTGGATCAGGTAAGTTCTTGGCTCCTTGCATCTTTCCACAACAGTCCCTGGGTGCCATGTGTTCCTCTCCTTGTCCAGCACTCTTACACACTGTCCACGAAACAATGGTGGTAAGTCTCTACCACTACACTGATCATGATGTGTTTTCATCCTTTTGCTTTTTCCAGGTTTTCCAGGTGCTGTCTGTGTTCCAGTTTGCCTGGATCTGGAGTGTGATGATTGGTCTGCCAAGGAGTAATTCTGCAGGGTAAATGACTGTCAATGGGTGTCGCTCGCACCTGCATCAGAGCCACTTGTACAACTCCTTTGTGTTGTATTGTTTTTTTGATGATGGATTTAATGTTTCTCACATGTCTTTCAATAAATCCATTGCTTTTTGGGTAGTGTGGTGAACTTGTGGTGTGTTTTATTCCTCAGTCAGCTATGAATTTCCTGAAAGGTTGTCCCATGTATACTGTGGTCCGTTATCTGTCATTATTTCAGCTGGTCGACCAAATAATGTAACTGCATTTTTTGTGCAACTGCATGGCTACTTACTGGTATGGGCATTTCATCAAGTAATGGGTACTTGGCATACCTGTCCACGGTACGTAGGTACCCGAATAGATACGACGCCAGGTATTGCCATAGCTTTGTGGGTGTTTTGTGTGGAATGAGAGGTTCTTTTGGTTGTGCATCTTGATGTTTTGCACTGCTGTACATTCTTTCAATGTCTGTGTTTATCTTTGTCCAATATACACTTTCTCGAGCCAACCTGCGTGTTTTTTCAATACCTTGGTGGGCTGCATGGAGCAATGTCGCTGGTCATGGATTCTGTCTGCCCTTAAATACAACTCCAGATTCTATGGCACGTTCATCTCAGAAAGGCCAGTAGCTGCGTAGGTCTTTTGGCAGGTCTTGAATTCTGCCTGGCCATCCCTGATGGATGATTTCTTTTGGCGTGCTGAGCTTGAGGTCGTTTGCAGTCTCAGTTCTGAGAATCTCCTGTTTGTTTGGGGAGAAGTTTACAATTGCAACAGTATGATGCTCAGGGTCTTCAAATTCGGTATCCAGCCCATCAATGCATTCATCAAGTTCAATGACTCATAGTTTTTGGGGTTTGGCAGGCGGCTGAGAGTGTCAGCTAGAATCATTTGGCTTCTGCATCTGCATCAACATTTACTGTCACAAGGCTGAGGAGCTCACTTGCGGGTAGTCCAACAACGGCTGGTCCAGGTGCGTCAATGACATAGAATTTTGCATCTATCCACCTGGACATTTTGTGCTGGCATGGCATGTTGATGGATCCAAAGCAGGGGATCACATCACCAGTGTATGATGTTCATTTTACATTGGATGCTGATTTTAGATGTCCCATGCTTTGTGGTTATGCACCATGCATCTGTTTAAATGGACGCAGTGGAAGCGTGTTTCCAGATGCCCCCGTATCTATAGCAGGCGAAGCGTGTATCCATGTCCTTGCAAGAGAGGTGGTTTAATATTCAGAGTTGTATATGCCTCATCTCTGGGTGGTTTCACATGGATGCTATGCATGCATTTTGCACTGACGGTGATGGAGTAAAAGTGTTGTTGGTATGCATACTCATCGTCTTTAGTGCTGTCTACAGTGCTAATGCTGGACTCGTCTTTGCATGGGTTGAACGTGGCTTTGGTATCTGTGGCGTGTTTGTGACTTACTTCTTCTGTTCTGGCTGGATAGCTGTCACCGTCGTCTGCTCTTTTTACAGCACTTTGCCCAGTGGCCTCTGTTACCGCATATAGAGCATATATCGCTGTATGCAAGGCACTGCCTTGGCTTGTGGTGCAGTTTTGACACGTCCGCCCTCTTGTTACAGCATGGACATTTTCAGTCTGTGACATACCAAGTTGTTGTATCTGTTCATTACCAGCTGCTAAGGCTTCGTACTTTCGCCTCTCTGCTAGTACTTCGGCAATGGGGTGACCTTTAGGTTTGCTGTATAGGTCGTTTCTTAAAGCATCAAAAGAAGTACTGGCAATGATAAGTTCGACTAAACGTTCATTGAGCTCATCGTCAGTGAACTGGCATTTCAGTGCTAAAGTTCTGGCTCTAGTCACAAAGTCATTGATGCTTGAGATGGAGGCTGTGGATTCTGACGTTCACATTTAACTTTAGTTGTCCGTCAAAGAAATTCCACAAGGTGTCAGGCTCTCTCTTATCTGCATCGCTAAGCCCACTTGCATTGAGTCATTTTAATCTCCAAATCCTCTACATATTTTCCCAGCTTGTTTTCCTGCAGCCGTTATTTCTTCATCTTCCAGGTGCAAATTAATTTTTTGTTTAAAGGGCACCTATTATGCCCCTTTTTAGAAGATGTAATATTGGTCTTGGGTGTCCCCAGAATGCATTTGTGAAGTTTCAGCACAAAATACCCCACAGTTAATTTATTATAACCATTTGAAAATGTCATTTTTGGGGCCTGTTTTAAAAAGAGCTGTTTTGGCGTCTACCACTTTAAATGTAAATGAGCTGCATATCCCCGCCCTGCTGCTGGACCCAGATGATGAAGAGACTCCGGCACAGAATAAACACGAATGAGAATGGACTAAACGTCTCGGAATGGTTATTTGATACATTTATGTACTTACAAAGTTTTAATCGCGTCCCCTTTGCCATTATGGATGTGCAACACACACACACACACACGAACTGTGATAACGTTCGCGCAATTTTTTGAAACTACACACACACACACACACTACTGTGATAACGTTTGCTAAGTACAAACGATTTATTTATTTATTTCTTAAGGGGAGGGAGATAGACGTTTATATAGCCTACTGCCTATGGAGATAGAGCAGACCTTAATTTATTTACATTTGTAAATGCTGCAAAAAAAAAAATGCCTACGTGACATAAAACTGTCTGACGTTGTTTGTTGAGACATCCTATGACGGCGACAATAAATAGCTTTAGACGCATTTGTTGTTGAACTGGCTGACATCGATTGAAATGACTATTTGCTCAAAAATCATAAAATACACTTACTTCTTCTGGAGGTGATATTGGATCGCGAACAGTAGGCAACGATCCACACTTGAGGATTAACTTTGACCCTCGTTCACTATAAACAGTCAGTCAGAAAATGAATCTCGTATTTAGGAAGTTTAAGTGGTGCCTTTTCTTCATAAATAAAATCCATCCGCTGCGTTTTCAGTGGCTCTGATGTCAGTGAAGACTATGTCCATTCTTACATCCCACAACAGAACACCTACTGCTACACTTCTTAGGAGACATTACCGGCTGTCGTTGAAACAATGGAGGATGGTGTACACAGATCACCGAGGGCGGGGTCTATGCCAAAACCAGATGTCAATCAAATCACGTCGGTGGGGCTTAGCTCATTTCTACGTCACAGTGAGGGAAATCTAGAACAGGGCGTTCTGAGACAGTGCTTATGATTTATTGATATAGTAAAAAAACTACTGGGTGGATTTTTATCATTCTAGAGTGGTTTTGCTCACACACTGCCAACACACATTTATGTTCAAACACCATGTAAAAGTGAATTTTGCATAATAGGTGCCCTTTAAATAAAGACATTGCTTCACTCAGATCGGGGTCAGACCAGTTCATCATTGGTAGATGTATTGCCATTTTAGCGCATTTATCTTGTACTCACGTTAAAAGTAGTCGTTCTTTTCCGTATTTTGTTGTATTCTCTGGACTGATAAGCAATTATCACGCAGACAATGCTCTTTTACGATCCCACACATGTACAAGAGAGCGCGTCACGGAGTGGTCTCCCACGGCGTTCCACACAGCCATATAACGTTACACAGATTGGGCTCGCTTCACTGGTCACGAACACTCACGCGGATGATACTATAGTTGTTTTACCGCTGCCACCACAAAGTATTACTCGACGACATCAGAGGTGGATAAGAACATCTTTTCTTGGGATTCACATGTTCAATATCACATACACTTCCGGTACACGCACATGGCGTATTACGTACACATGTTTTACGCATAGATATCATATAAAGGCTAGATGGCTCGTCCGCGCTGCTGGCCAATGGAGCTCGACATCCGCACACGGCGGCCATCTTACGACAGGGTGCTCGCTCACTCATAACATGGTGCATGTACTTTTAAATAACCATAACTTGCTCAATTTTCTACCGATTTTCAAACGGTTTGGTTTGTTATAAACGTCAGAGATGTAGCTATTATACTGCATACATATGAATAGTTATGTTCAAAATGTTTAAGCATTCAGAATTATAGCCACGTTAATAACGTTTGTAAGAAACCAAACCGTTTGTAAATCCGTCCAGATTTCAGCGAGATAAGAGGATTTGTGTGCGTGCTGCTCACTCACCTTAATTCACAGAGCCCTGTCCTAAGATGGCCGCCGGTGATGCCGGAAGTGACTCCGCCTTGAGCCATCTAGCCTTTATATGATATCTATGGTTTTACGTATCATAACAAAAACAAGTATCTTCTCCTTTTTTTCCAAATTCAGTTTAAACATAAAAGGTAGAACAGTTTCTGACATTTTAGTGCTTGTCTGTGTGAGGTTATCGGAGCTGCTAACAAACACAGACACACACAAGCTCTTAAGCTCAATTTATACTTCTGTGTCGGACCTACGCTGGAGCCACTACGTTTTATACTTCTGCGTCACTGTCCGCGTTGACGCACAATTACTCATGCAGAGGGACCATGTTAAACCCGAGGGAGGGGTTCTAGCAGACCAATCACAGCGCTTGCGTAGAATTGACGCATTGTTACATTTTTGGAGAGGTGCGCGTCAGGGTACGCCGAAGGGTACGTGCGCTAAACACAGCCTACGACGTAGCTACGGCGTAAGTTCGACGCAGAAGTATAAATTGGGCTTTAAACTCTGCCTTCTGTGCCGGGAGCAGCAGCTCATTTGCATTTAAAGGGACACACACCAAACTACGTGTTTTTGCTTACCCTCAAAAATGGAAAATTTTAACATGCTATAAAAAAAAATTCTGTGGGGTTTTTTGAGCTAAGACTTCACATACACACTCTGGGGACATCAGAGACTTATTTTACATCTCGTAAAAAGGGGCATTATACCACCCCTTTAAAACAATTGACTGGCTACTGTTTCCAAAACATATAAGTTTTTACATTTTACATCTATGCATAAGGGGAGACCAGGGAGTGTTGTTGTATCATGTGGTCAGTTTGACAAGTCAGAAAAGAGCTGTGGTTATGTCATCAATATCATACACTAGCATCACCCTTTGGAGCTCACAGGAGAAGCGGCATGTGACTGTGAGCAACACTGTACATGTTGTGACCAAAAAAAATATTTTCAGGAAGTAAAAAAAATCATTAAGATTATTTTTTGCCCAGCCATCATTATACAGTTATTTGACTTGCATAATCTAAAGTAGCTATTTCTCTAGTCTGATTTGATGCTTTGCAATCGTGCTGTCAGTTGAGCACATTCGATTTTTTTTTTTTGTGTAGATTTGTAGAATGTACGTGCATCTCTGCGTTTACATCCAGCGTTTTTTTTTTAATGTGATATCCCAAAATTCACATAAAACAGGTGGATAGAAACATGTAGTGACTGTACTGTTATTTGACAGGAATACAGTACAGACAACACACACACACACACACACACACACACACACACACACACACACACACACACACACACACAGGGCAATTGTTTTTGTGCTAAATTTAAAGTTCTTAAAGAAATACAGTACAATGTTTTTTGTGAGTTTAAATTGTTTCACTTTATTCAAAACTGATTATTCTTTGTTCATCAAAAACATTCTTGCATACATTTAGATAGTGGATCTTATTTCAGCCCTTTAGCTCTCATTGTTACAACTCACCCTTGTAGTCATTGTGTTTGACATTAACTCACATAATCTGTGATTGTACGTGTCCAAGTGTGTTTTATTTTTAGCAGACAAATGTGGCTACCATGTGTCAAATTATGAGAGATAATGCACAAACAACCACTGAGTTACTGATGCTCAAACAAAATGTTTTACTTCCATCCCACGTCTCCCACTATATATAGTACCTTCCTGTTTATATTCGAGGAGTTTTATGGTTGAAATTTAAAAAAGTAACACATCCGTCAGGAATGAATGGAAAGCGAAGAATGCTTCAGTACATAGACAAAAGCTAAAAATGCTCCAAATTCAAACTCATGCGCTAAACCTTTACCAAAAAAATATTTTATAACGTCTACATGTGTATCTGAATGTTGAAGAACGGACTTTAGGACCCAGCGGAACACCTCGTTCCTCCATATAGAGCTATAAGGCCATCTAGAGGCAAGAGTCATGCCCTGCGTCCCAATATGCATAATATCCACCCTATCTGCCCTAAATAGTATTGACAATTACTAATGCCACATACTATTTAGGATGGATAGTATGCACACTGGGACGCAGGCATGAAATATCATCTTATATTATTTGTTTTTCACAAGAGGTGGGCAAAGACACCCAATGTAAGATATTTTGAGCTGAATTAAAAGGGTTATGCATGAAATTGTGAGTTATTTTGAATTTAAGTTGAAAGAATGTAAGGAATGTGCTTAAATTACTATACATTTTATTATTTATTGATCAAATCAAGTAATTTACAGGTAAATAAAATAAAAAAATAACCAAAAACATTTGCATTAAAATTTTGTAAAAATAGTATCAAAATGAAATAAAAAAAGCTTTCTGGACAAAAAAAAAATGTAAGTATAATTTTAGGGCTTCAGGTCATTTTGACCCGCGAGGGAAAGATTTGTTACAAAGTGCGAAGGATGAAGGTTAAAAAAAAAATCAAGGTAACCATATTCATCACATCATAGTTTAAGTAAAAACTACCTAGATTTAACAGCTATAACACTTTGAAAAGGAGCGACATGGTTATATAAATCAAATGTATTATGACAAAAAGGCAAAAAACTAATATGCACATACAGTTGTCTACTCGGCTCTTCTTGGTTTGTGTCTTGTTGTAATGATTAAGTGGAGCATCTCTTGTCACTGTCCAGCAATAGTCTTCAAGCATTGATGGGCTCTGTTCAGTTATCGGCCCTGTTCACACGAGTACGAGGCATCTCTGCTACCTTTGGCTAAACAGAAATATGTCCCTTTGCAAAACCAAACACTGACAAATATGAGACCACAACATGTCAGTTTAGCTGTCACTCTTATTAAACACACCCGATCAAGCTCAGCTCGTTTGAAGCCCACAGGGAGAGCGGGCACAACCTAACACTGTTTGACTTTCTCAGTTTGTGTAAATCTACTTAGGGGGTTCAGAGTATTTATTTTTTCCCACATTAATTTCCCACATGTCTGTCTAGTACAATTATGTGGTTTTGTTTTATTTATACAGTGTATACTTTATTCTTGATATACTCCGAAAGAATGGAAGTTAACTGTGACAACATGCCCCATCGTAATTCATAGTAGTCATGTACATTATAACATGACCATATGACAGATTAAAATGTTATCTGATCTAATAAAAAAATATACAAGACAAACTAAAATATTTGCTCAATAAAATACAATTATTAACTTTTTCATATAAAATAATGTAATTTTTTAATAATTAAAAAAATATATATATATTTTTTTAGTTTAAAACACAGCTATACAACATAGTTCAAAACATAATAATAATAAATAATCTCTGAACATTGACTCTCAGTCTTTATTCACCTTTTTCTCATGTTTTTCAATAGAATTGATAAAAGTATAGAATAACTATATCATATGTTTATACTTTCATGTACAAATCCTTATTCCATGTTGCATGGCTATGTGTTGTAAAAACAAAATCATTTGCTATAGTTCATCACCATCACCCCTATCTCTTGCTTGTCTGAAATATAATTATTTTGTAAAACAGAAGTGCAGTCAGCTATAGAATAACCATATAACATTTATTTCATAAAGTTGCATTAATACCTCTCATTATTCTTTCTTGCTATCAGTTAATAAAAATGTTTTACATGCAACGGCTCCAAATCAAGATCTACAGGTTGAATGAGAAATTTGACAATACAGGAAATGCATTAATTATGATTTTTAAACATAAGATTATTACTTGTGTGGAGGCAGAAAGAAATAGTGCAATGACAATGTGTTTATGAAGGTCAAGAAGCCCGTTTGTTATTTATTAGAAGCATTAAAAGAAAAACAGAAGCCCATAATTAACTTAGGATTGCCGTAGGTATAATTATTATTTTTTTTTTTTTCACATGTTATCTTAACTACAAATCTTTGTGAATAAAGTGTCTAAAACAAGCAACCAATCAGCGCTCGTGTTGAAGACAGACACGATGACGTCAGCGGCGCCTTGCTCCAGACGCACGTGAACGCGCCCGACAAGAAGAAACTCTCGCACGCTGGCAAACGGGGTCACGAACTATGACCTTTCACTGGAGTAAAAACAATAACAAATAATGTGCAATAAACGCGAGGGCATTAAAAAACACGTCTGTTCATATCACAGGTAAGCAGCTTTTCATTTCTGCATGTCGCACAATGGTTGGTCAAAACGTTCGCGTGAAAAATAATAATAACCCCGTTTGTGCAGCTTTGTTGTGTGGCTGCAGAGAAACAGGCCCGAGCTGTCCTCACAACTCATCCGAGCTGTCAACAAGCGAGCTGGTGGGTTTATTTAACGACAAAAGCCCAACCCGAGCATAGTGTGCTTTAGATCGCCCGGTATATTCCTCTTATTCTACAGCAACTGCTGTATACAAGTATAATTAAATCAATTATTTTGATATGGTTAATACATTTTGAAGTATTAGCTGGTTAGCATGAGAGCTAACATATGAACTCGACCCTTTTACCTTTGCCACCGCGGGTCCTTCAGTCGGAGGATTTCGCCTGTGTTCACTCATTTTGGTCGATTTGACATTAATATTGCTGCCATGAGGAATAATTTATGTTTTGAGTATTAATTCTTTTTAACGGACGTTTAACCAAGCCTTTATGTTGTGTTTTTTTTCTTGGCCTTGCGCCAGAATCTCCATTTTGTTTTGTGTTTTGAACATGACTTCCGCTATGAGGCGGTAGGGTGCTTTTTTATTGAACATAAACGAATATATACATTTATAATGACATTTGTAAGTGTAGAAGGAGACAACATAAAGCAAGGCACACAAATAATTGAATAAAAAAATGACGGAAAACATCTACATCACTTTTAAATACAAGGAAATAAGGTTTTGTCTTTACACTTATATTAAGTGATAAAGAATTTATCCAGAATTAACATTGCATTGATGAAAAAAATGCAGCTTTTCTTGTCATCCAACAACATTCTAAATACAACATGGTTTCTATAAGATATGCAATGACTGCATGTAATAAAATAAAATATGATCAGTTGTATGGAAGCTTGTTTTCGCCATGGGATAAAAAATAAAAAAGGTTAATGTGACTTTTTATCTGACTGTTCTGATTTTTTTTTTTTGTCCGCAAAATGTTATAAACTCCAACCTCTACGGACACACTGAAGCTCGATTCGCCATTGGCTTTTATTAAACATTTAGAATAAATATGCCATTCTTATTAATGGAGTTAAACACTTAAATTACATTTAAATAAATATTCAATAAATATTTGTAGTGGATGCGATGCTTTTGAATACTTTCCCTGTGGCATGTTGTGTTTTAATCCTTGAACTACAGAGATAATTGCATATCATGATAATAGCAGATTGTCTGAGAAAATATTTTCGTGCAAATAATGCACAACAAGGCCTATCTGTTTCCATTAAAAATATAAATCAATTAAATATACAATTTGGCTAGTGGAAAAGATATATGTATATCTAGTGGAAAAGATTGAGAAAAACTTTCTCTGAAATGTATTTAAAACAAGGCAAGGATAGGCTACTAAATTATTTTGATCAATGTAATGTGAAGCACATCCGTATCTCATATTTTCCTAATGTCTTGTACCGTTAAACATGGTATCACTTGGATGATTAATCATATGCAAATTATTTGCAAATGAGGATATGCATAGTAAAACTATGCGTTGTAAGCTCCATATATGGTTATTTCTGGGTGGAGACTCATGTGTGCGCAATTTTCCGCTGACTGGGATTAATAAAGTGAATTTTGCGCAGGTTCTGGCGTACGCATGGTTTTATAAGTCTGAATATTTTTTGCCGTACACCATTTTTGGCTTTCGGCGCACGTACACTTTTAGTAAGGTTCCTACGCACAGTTTTATAAATGAGACCCCAGACATGGAATGCAAGAACAATGCAAAATAAAAAATTCTACACAAGTATAATATAAAATATCAATTTCAAACACTATTAAAGATAAATAAGCCTGTAATCAAATTAGAACAAATAATCAAACTACAAGCAAAAGCACAGATAAACTCAATATAGAACAAAGATGAAATTGAAATAAACACTGTTTTTCAGGTAAATCTAACAGTTCAGATTAGGTAGAGAAATTGAATAATTCACTGTATAAATTAAATATAGATAAATCGTTATGACAGTTACAAAAGTTATTCAGTCAAGAGCAGTGAGTGATTTTTAGCAGAATTAAAAACACAGGCAGCAGGAATATTAGGCTACTGTCACTTTAAGACATAATGCACGGATCATATATTCTGATACTGATACACACGCGTTTTCTTTCTTTCCTGGACGATGAGCATATCTGTGCTGGAATTAAAAATGCGAACTATTTGACTAAAGTGTTTTTTTTCCTGCCTAGATAAAATCTTTGAGAAAAATGCAGAAATTTACTGTCCATTTCAAGTATTGGATAATGTTGTGCTTGCGAAACATAATCAATATTTGATTGGCACATAGGTGGAGGTGTTGTTGGCAGATGCAGAACTGGTCCAATCAGACACTTCTAATGACCTCACATGACCATGACAACCAATATGGAGGTGCTGGCTCAGCAGATATTGACCACTGAGCAGATTTCAGAGGTGAGTGATCATGGGAGAGAGAGAAGGACCAGATGTTAGTAGTGCGAAGTTCGGATCATTTTACGGACTCGGATCTTTGAATCTCATTTATCAAGATGAACGACTCTTTTTTCATCGAGTCATTTCATTCATTTGAGCAGAATGTATTTAAAAATGTTACATGTTAGCCAAATTCCACAAACACATCAAATGTTGATCGCATCATTTAGAATAAGAAAAAGATTTGCAAGGCAAGGAAAAGGCCAAATTGTGAGAAACAGAAACGATTCATTCATTTCTCTGGGTCTTCAGGCTATGCAGTCTGTTAGTTTGCCTCACCTCCCGATCTGAGCCGTCCGTTCACCCCGTGACATCCTCATAACCTGAGCTGTTCAGTCTGTAGAACCGGATACAGAATTGATTAGTTCATCTTTTGAGTCTTCGGGTTCGAGTTATTCGTTCATCACGTGACAAAAGAACGAAAGACTCAAACGAATCAGACCCGAAGACTCGAGAGATGAACTAATCGTTTCTGTTTCCAATACAGAACCCATAGGATGTTGCGCATGCGCAGTCAACACAAAATGAACGAATCACTCTCTGAGATAACTCGGTAGTCCCGAGTCATATTAAAGATTTGTTCAAAATGAACGAATCATTCATGACCGACCCATCACTACTGGATGTAGTGTCCCCCCAGGATCAGCATCAGCTCATCCTCTGTGCAGTCTATTACTACATATTAGGTATGCTTGACTAAACAAAATAGGTCTTTAGGTTATACTCAAAATGAGAGAGCCCCGGACAGTTCTAGGAAAAGGATCTAGGCCTACTTCATTGATATTCTAGGATCTATCAACGGACAGATTTGCGGGAGCTAGACATTTAAAGCTTTATTGTCTCTTCAGCCACGTGCTTTCTTGTTGTCTTGTTTTGCGTGACTCGCAGTCGGTGAGTGCTCTGATTGGCTGCATGTTTTGTTTGAGCACATGGCTTGTCATGTTTGTTTCTATGTGCCATGTGTTCTCCTATTTATTGAGGGTTTGCATTGACGTCACTTTCCCGCAGGAACACACTCCCTCAGCCGGACTGAGTGGCAGAAGAGCTGCTGAGTGACTGGAGTTAATAGAGGAAACTGTGAAAACACGAGTAGAACAAACTATTATCAGTTTAAACTAAAGCTCGATATAGTGTTCCTTACAACTTACCAAAGATCCAGTGATCCACAGATATTGACATGCCGCAGGAATCATGTTTCCTGACATTTATATGAGCCTGATTTAGATGACGGAGAAATAAAGCAAATTTGCTTGTGAACGCTTTATATAAATACAATATCGGCAGGTCTAAATCCGGGTGATCACTGACATCAATGCTATATACATCTTCATATCATCCAGCCCTAAAAAGTTTAGTTTTTTGTCAGTGTTAATTTAAAAACGTCCAATTATGCAGAATATACGATTGTAAATGCAATATATAACAATACAATATAAGGTATCAATTTTACCCCAAATTCAGCATATTGACACAAAATGAAAACTGCACATCCAGCTTTCGCTCCCTGTAATCCAGTTGTTTCTGTGATTTGCAGCGATCCATTTGCTTCTCTGTTCTGTAGCTTTCGTCAGTCTCTAAGAATATACCTATATCATATATACCTAATATACTAATCTAGTTGTACAGTTAATCTCAATTAAGCTCTTTCTCGTTTTAGATGCGTTTTGTGTGTGTCAGCATTCACGCTGAAAACTAATACTGAAGCTCGTCTTTCTGTCACTCAGTGTGTGTTACTGCAGTCACTCCAGCCGACAGTGACGTCACACGCATAACCTCTATTGTCTAACCGTGCCCTTCTTGTTTTCTGATTATTGATTAATTTACCCCCCCTGTCCTCCCTCGTTACCTGCTATCTGCCCTATTTATTCTCCTTGTGTTTGCAGTCCTGTGCCAGTTCGTTGTCATACATTCCTTGTGTGTTGATCCCTGAAGCCATGTCGTCTCCTGCTACCAAGTCTTGTCCTGCCAAGTCAAGCTGACCGGTCCTGTTTTACCCCACGGGGTAGTTTTTGTAATTTTTTATAACAAATAAAAGCCCATTGTTTTGCATCTCGAGTCCTCTCTTCATCCCTTCACCCAAACCTGACATTTATGTTCATGAGAAGAATTTTAAAATGAAGTGATGTTAAAATTGGGTTGATATAATCGTATTTGTTGGCTCTAGTAAGCACTGCTAAAATTTGAACCATTTGAAAAGTTTTTTTATTGAAGTTATAGTAGACATCTTAGACAACTGTCTTGTTTTCAGTAACTAATACCTATATTGTCAGAATTCATTTAGCCTTCAAAAGCATATAAATGTTAATCCTGCAAGAAAAAAGGAATGTTAGTTATGATTGATTGAAAATGTCCTTCACTAAAGCACATACAAGGAGAAAAGTATAGGACCGAATACAGAGCCCTGTGGCACTCATACTTGTGTTTGGTCTGACATCTCGTCACTAACAAACTAGTTGTGATTGGATAGGTAGGACCTAAACCATGCTAATGTCTGCCCACAAATGTAACAATTCTCGAGCCTATCCAAGAAAATGTCATGGTTTATAGTGTCAAAGTCAACACTAAGTTCTAAAAGCACTATAAAGGAGAGATATAGCTAAAGAGCCGTGGTCAGATGATAGGAGCAAGTAATTTGTAATAAGTGCAGTCTTTGTGCTATGATGGCGCCCGAATCCTGAATGAAACTCTTCACAGATACTGTTTCTGCTAAAACACAAGAAGCACTAACAATAAAAAAGTTCTGAAATTGTACTGGTTAGAACAAGGAGGGATTTAAAGTGCTCTTCTTATGCTATTTTACAGGCTCCTAATTTTGTTTTGGAGTCTCCTTCTGTAGGTTTACATGCATCCAATGTCAAAAAACATACAAAAAACAACATTTCTCATTATCTCCACTGCAGCATCAGCTCTTACAGTGTCTGAAACGCTTCGATCAAGGATTCAGTCTCTCTAAGCCCCGCCTCTCTGACAGCTGCTCTGCTCTGATTGGTCAGAAACCAAACATTCATTATCATATCTGACTCTCAGCTCTTGACACACAGTGATACGAACAGTAACGATGGCGTGGGTTTTACCGTATCAATTTCAGAAAACAGCGTCTTCTCAACATGAACAACACGAACCAAACTCTTCCAGTCTCAGATACACTACAGTGTTTGAGGGCGGAGCTAAGAGACGCTGATCAGCCAATCAAGACCACAGGCTGGAATTATGCAAATTAGTTTCAAACTTACGCAGGTTCGAGCAGGAATTGGAATAAGGAATAAGATTGGAATTACTGACGACTCATTCAGGCAATTCAGAATTGTTTTTTGTGGATGAAAATCACTCCATCCGTCATGCACTTTGAGACTTTTTACATTCATAAACCGCTTTTACGCCATACGTGAAAGGTAATATCAGAAAAAAAGTATAAAAGAGGCACTTTAAGAAATAGTGAAAGCAAAGAAGTAGTTTTGAATATAATGGTTTTGTAGTCTTAACTAAGTCTTATGGTATGCATTATGTTCTAACCATTAAATATTTTTTCAAATAAGTCTTAATACATGAAATAGCTTCAATCGTACAAATGGCCTTTGCGTGAAATATTGCTGTATTAATTTTCTGAAAAGAAGAAATCAGTTTATTTATACATGAATACAACTATACTACAATTAACACTTCAAATAAATAAATAACTGCAATCATATTGTTGATGCTACTAAATAAAAAAAATGAATCCCATGGGGAAATACATTACAGCATTTCCACTGTGGTACAGCGTTCTACAAACATTGATATTTTCTCAATTTACAGTAAAACTATGGGAGGTGGGAAAGGTTTTGGAGGGACATTCAAATGTCATGTGACATAAAAACAGCACATCATTGACTCCCTCAAGGCCTGCCCTTTTAATTCTCATAGTGCAATATATTGTACTTTTTCTGAAATTAATAGTTGCCATATGGCAACAATGTACCATAAAGGGTTAAATATTGTCAGGGATTTGTCTGTCTAGGTAGCCTTAAGCCGGGTCGTGCACACTGTGCGATTTTGGCCACGATTTGGTCGTCTGAGACAAATTTAGCAAATCCTAAAAGATTCCTCTGATCCTTGGCTAAAATCTGAAGTCTTCACTAGTTTGATGTGTTCACCGACAGCCGATTAATGAGCGTTGCGATCAGATTTGACCTCTGATGAGTTGTAACAAACTGGACTTGCAATTTAAGTAAACCAGTAGTCACTTAAAAGTTTAGGGTACTCACAAGACATTAATTAATAAGGGGAAAAACTGAATCAACACTTGTAATCAGACAAAGATAGGCATAAGCAGGTTAACCAACAAAGTATATTGATAACTCAATAGTCAAATCAGAAAAAATAACACTTATCCGAGAGTCCTTGATCAAATAGTCCATGCTTGAGAAGTATTGTCCTTATGTGTGAATCCTTAGTCCTTGAGCCCCAAAAAACAAATCAAAATGTCCAAGAAAAATTATAATAATCCTCCAAACGTGATGAAATGGCAAAAACACCCCCAAAAAACAAGTCTTCTCTTGAATCTCGATGGGTAATTAATCCATAAACGCCTTCAAAGCCTCAATCTGTTTGATTCAAACAGGATCAAATCACAAGCCTCCCTTTCCTCAACTTGCTTGGCCATTTCTCTTAAAGAAGGCCTTCCTTCCCCAAGGTGCTCTCCTGTCAAAATAAAAGTCCATTTTGCCAACTACAGGATGTTTCTCCACCAAACATAAAAGTCCAACATACAAAAAGACAGAGAAATAAATTCAACTAGGGCCTGAAACCAATTAAATCATCCCTATATATATTTTACAGTATTTTATCTTCCCTCACATTGGTAAAATAAGGTATATTTGTGTATATCTCTTAGCCCTAATATAGTGTCACAGATTTGTGTCAGAAGATTTGACTCTCAGTCCTGCAGTGATTCTCCTACGACCACCGTCACATTGTCTTCGTTTTTCAAGGCAAGCCATGACCATAATTAGCGTTAGATATTTCTTTGTAGCCACCATTTCAGTCCCGCGTGTAGTGAAGCTCACATCACCGAACGTGTCATTGATGATGTAAAACTCCAGACGAGTTTTCTCGCGTGCGTAACACGTCTTGACTGTCGTACAGTCTGACATTAATGACGACTGAGATCCTACAGTGTGTCATGGCTTACAGCGATGATCACGTTCGTACAGTCTGACAAGCAACACTCGTAAAGGACTATTATATATCGCACAGTGTGGAACTGTGAACGGAAATGTTCGGGAAAGTGATTTTGTGTGATGATATACCCACGCAGTGCTGCTCAACAGATGCCAATAATGTACAAATCTTGAGCCATTAATGTTAACATGTACAGACAACAGTGGGAAATGTTTCATTCTCATTTTCAGTGCACAAACTGTCTTCAGTGAATGCCTTTAATTTAGCAAGCGAATGAAAATATGTTTTATTTTTCAATTGTTTTGTTGGGCTCTTTGTTGAAGCGAACCACTTGGTTACCATGGAAACACACTGTCTTTGACTCTCAGATGAAGATGAATGTACTGTGTGTGTTGCAGGTACAGTCGTCTCCATCAGACAGCTCAGTGATGAGCAACTCTCCTCAGCGCATTCAGATCATCTCCACTGACCCCTCCATCACGACCCCGCAGAGAATACAGGTTCACACACACACACACACACACACACACACACACACACACACACACACACACACACACACACATGCATGCTTTGTCATGGATGATGACACATTCACACACACACTGTCTCTCCCACAGATAGTCACTGACCAGCAGACGGGTCAGAAGATTCAGATAGTGACGGCACTGGACTCAAACACGGTTCCCAAACAGCAGTTTATCCTGGCATCACCGGAGAGCTCTAGTGCCAAACAGCTCATCTTTGCCACTGCTGACAGTCTGGTGCCCGGACGAATCCAGGTATGAAGTCACACACTTCAACTGTGGGCACGTTTATTTTTTACTATATGGAGGTGACATAAAAATTATTATTATATACATTTTTTTTTTCACCATCTTCCTTTGTTTATGCTACTTTACAAGTGAAACTGTAAAGTGAATGTTTTTTTTATTGTTCTACTCTTGTCCCAGACTTTATAATAGTAAAATCCATCATGAAAAGCTGAATTGTCACACGCAGAGTGCCATTGGCCGAGGGGAATTTCCCTGCTTCTGCTTTGGATAAGGCAGCGCTATTTTAACTAAATGATAGATGCTATTTATACTGAGTGTAAAGAGGAAAAAAATGCTTTCTTTACATGTGAGTGCATTTGAGTGTTAAATGATGTTTACACTGTGAATTTTTTTGCACTAAGTGCAAATAGTTGTTAGATGTTATTTATTTAGTTGGCAGGTTCTATTCGCACCCCAGTGTATTGTAGTATATTTACATTTGCATTTAGTTATTTAGCAGACGCTTTTGTCCAAAGCGACTTACAATTTAGGACTAAGTTAAGCGAGTCTTTGTGAAGAGGCAAAAACAACGCAAGAAGTGCTCAAAATACAAAGTTCAGGCATTGTTCAGAGTAGCATAAGCCCGGTAAATATTAACAGGATATATAAAAAGCATAAGCCCGATATATTATAAAACAGTCAAATAATAACAACATATTCAGTGTCTATTAAAATCATAAATGGATGCTTCTCCTTACCCTTACACACTATTCTATACCTGTTAGGCACTTTATTTCCACTTTTTCTAACTTTTTTGTAATTTTTATTTAAAATAAACTGATATGCTGTGGAACAAGGGAGAATAATGAGTTTGGAAAAAGGCAAAAGTGTCAAAAGTTAGTGTTACCGTTTTAATATCCACGCCACTGATCCTGTTATCAGCGGGATTCTTATGTATTTTTTTCTGGCTTAATCAGACTACTGGTGGGCGGAGTTAGTGTAAATAGCATCCGTCAACAAGGCATGCTATTGGTGTACTCGGTGTAAATAGATACTCGCACGTTTTGATAATCTGGTCATTTCTTTTTCTTCCCCGTTATATCACCGCTTCTGGTCAGACGGGATGCATTTCCCATTTCTGACAGAAGATTGTGATTTAAGTTTCCCTACCAGCATGTTAAAACATGCATTACTGATTTTTTTCCGATTGGAACGGTAAGTAATTTGATTAATATTGTTATTATTTTAATCTAAAGTTTATAAAAGGCAGGTCAACAGATTTATAGCTATTGCCATGCTCAACACACATGAGGTCTGATTATCTATAGTCAGCGCAACACACTATCGCTGTCGTCACTCTTTCATCAAACTTTATTTCATTTTATTTTCAGTGTCACAAACAGCCTAGATAGATTTTTTAGGAATTTTAATATCTCACGAGGCTTGTAAATTGTATAAATAAATGCCGTCATTAAGTTATTTGTTAAAAAAGTATTTAATTTATATCATTCAAATTAAACAATTATTTTCTGTATGTTTACTGTTCACTTTAAATGAGTTACTCTCTAAGGATCTAAGTGCAGAAGTCTTTATTAGAAATAAACTCAAAACAGAATCTCAGGAACAGAACAACCAACATAAAATGACGTAGAACTGACAAAGAACTGAAACCAACACAGGGCTTAAAAAGACAGCAAACTAGAGGGGTTAATTAACTAAACAAACCTGAACAGAACTAAACCAATCAGTTACCATGGTGACAAACACACTGGAAAAGTGAGAGAACTTAGCTAATAAACAAACTGAAAACCAACCTAAAACATACAATTCATTTCATAATTTGTGTACAATATATGGAGGTGAATATTTGGCTTAAATCAATCAAACGATCAGATGATCAGTTGATCCCTCCTAATTTCGTGCCTTTAGCAGTAAATCCGTTTTATGACAGTTGATAAAGATGTTTTAAATCATTGAAAACATTTAGAAATGTAAATACATAAAATAAAAATTGGAAGTGCTAATATTCGTCTGTCGCCTCCAATTATTGTATTGTACTGCCTCAACAGCACTTTTACAATGTGAGATGGACCTGTATTTATAGTCCCGATACTGGCTATCAATGTGCATGACGGTAGCTACAAAGTGTAGAATAAGTTAAGGATAAGAACTGTAAGTTAAACAAGTTGGTTATATCGCAGAGCTGTTTATGAGAAATCTTGAGCACATAAAAAATAATAAAAAACGTACATTTTAAGAAGGTTTACTACTGTTGGGACAAGCATTCTGAGACATATGCAAAATACCCGCGTTCTTGCGAAATGATTGGCCTTTTCGTTTGTCCTTGTTTACGTAATGCCCCGCCCCCTCAGTGTGTCTGCAAATCAGAAGCGGGGAATGTCAGGGAATTAGATTAAAAATAAATCAGGTTTTTTTATTTTATGTACATCATTGTTTAGGTTTTGTTTTAATGTACGTACAGTATTTAGAAAATAACATTTTTTCATATTAATTCGAGTTATTTTAAAATTATAATTATAATACATGTTGTATGTTGTGTTTTACACAAATATAAGTAGGCTAAACACTTAGCAGTTTTAACGATTTAATGTTTTTATGTTTCCACTGTTCGATCGCGCCCGTGCCTCTCTCTCTCTGACACACACACACACACACACACACACACATTCCAGCATCGCAATCTTGACATCGCAGCCTGTTATTATGCTGCGTTCACACCAAACGCGAATAGAGCGTCAAATTCGCGTCTATCGCGTCTAGTTCGACGCTTGAACATTTTGAATCCATTCGCGCGTCCAAAGCGAATAGGACGCGCGTATAAAGCGAGCGTTTGAAGCGAAATAGACGGGCGTTCAGAGCATAGATGAAAGGGAGCGCGTCGCTCACGTTGCTCGCTCGCGTTAACGGCCCTTGAAGTGCGAGCCTTCGAGATGTAAGTAGCTAAACCAAACAACTGTTGAGGATAAAACTATTAAACGAGTGACAGAAACAATCAGTTTGCAAAGACTATCAATAAAGCTCAGCTTTGGGAGACTGCGAGAAGAAGAAAGAGATATTGTGATGGAGATGAGATGAAGGGCAGGTATTGCATACTGTGCCCATGAGATTAACATTATTACAATGTATTCCTATTTAACGCATATAATGCCATAATAGTTGTATTGTATAAAATAAATATTAATATTTGTATATGGTCCTTTGGTGCTGCAATGATATTGCATATGATATTGATAATGATATTGCATAACCGACTTCATCTGAGCCGCTTTAGAGCCGTTCACATGTTCGCGTTCTCACGTGCGTTATTTTTACACAGAATCCGATCAATTCACTAACTTAACAATGTTTTATTACCTCGTGTAGTATTGAGAAAAATAACATACTGGAACATACAACCTTTTTTTTGTTTGTTTTTTGTCGTTTTCTCAGCGTAGTCATTTAAAACATAAGAATAATAATGGTAGACCTGTAAAAATAAATTCAATAAAACATAGAGAGAGCGGTAATGTAAAATAGTTGTGGCAATCATCACTCAGTAACTTTTTTTTTAGCGTAGGTTTATTTATTAAGTCAATGTCTTTAGACATAGGCTACCTTAAGTGAACATTAAGCTGTAAAACACTTAGAAAACAATTGAATAAAACAAGGATGTAAAAAGTAACATATATAAAAAAAAAAAAATATATATATATATATATATATATATATATATATATATATATATATATATATATATTATGACCAACAAATCTTGTAATTAAAACATGTAAAATACTTAAAAGCGGCACTATGCAGTTTTGGCAATTTCTTCACTGTTTTCTCGCTGTTTGCTCGCAGGTTTCTCTATAGAGCTCCCCCTACAGCTTCAGAGTAGATATTTGACAACACTGTCGTCAAAACTCATTTGCGACTCTCCCCCCTCCCATCTTCTCCCTCTGGTCATGTGCATTTGTTTTCAAAGAAGCCGGGGAACGCACAGAGCCATGTCCACTGAGGCATGTATGATACACAGAAGGCTAATTTATAAATGAATGTGTGCAGTGCCGTAAAGCAATTTGTTACATCGCAAGACCTGATATCATGCGATACTTCCCCACCGGTGCGGTGAACAAAGGAGTCCGACTGAAGAGATGAGTCCGAGCTTAGGACCCTATGCTAGTAGTATGCCTGATCTAAATCTGTTCTCGCGATAACTTGTACCTAACGTGACCACAAAATTTAAAAACACTATTGTTATTGTGTCATGAAATGTAGTTTTAAGAGTTTTTCAGTCGAGAATGTATTTGTTTAAGCTCAAATATGTTTTTTGTTTATACAGATAGCGCCTGTTCTTTTTACTCAAGGCTAAAAAGCTAGTATTAGCTCAGGTAAAACTCAGCCAGCACGATCATCGGATAATGTTAGCTGTATGCTACTATCTAAGCTAACTAAAAAACACACTAACAACGAGAAATGTTTAATTTCACAATCTATAGCTTCGGTTAAATAGTAGTATATGAAACATACGTTTAAATACATTAATGACTCGTTATAACGTAGTACATACGGCTTCTATAATAAAGTGATTTTGTATGATTTGTAACCAGGCACTAAAGCGATTACCCATAAAACGTGCTTTGAACCAATCGGATTGTTTGGGTCCTAAGCTCGGACTCATCTCTTCAATAGGACTCATTAGTGCACCACACCGGCCCAAAGTTGCAAGGGTGGTTTTTCCGCTCAAAGGCGCTAGGGGGAAGCGAGACGGCCACCATTCAACCGGAAAAAAGTCATATAACCATTCCAATGACTGCAAAGCTATTCAGTTAAAGCTAGGTAAATTAAGCTAAAAAAAACTGCATAGTTCCCCTTTAAATGTGTTTTAATAAAATGTGAACAATTACCTTACATGTGATGAACTCTGCTGCCCTCTTGTGTAAGATTTTTATAGCCACCAAATTGACATATTTACATATTACTCGTAAAAAAAACTCGATATTGCGAATACATGTTTGCTTCTAAAATAAAATAACTGCTTTAATTTGTCATTGCACTAATGTAAAAAAGTCTGTGAAATATTTATTGTCAGGTGATGAATAAAGTTGATGAAAAACAAACACAGACATGAATAGAACAGATCAAAAACAAACTCCACTGGTTTATAACACTAGGAGAACAAGCAGTCGCTGTGATGATGCAAATGTTATAATCATTCCTGTGATGTTACACTAAATATCATGATCTGTTGGAATGCAAATCAGAGGACCAGAACTAACTGTTGAGAAAATGCTTCATATATTAAATATTCATGTGCTAATGCTTGTTGTTGTGAATAAAAAAAATTATATTTTTGTATTATGTCTAGTTCTCATGAAAATAGAGTACAATCTGTACTAGATCACACATTTCTACTGTTGCACAGTGGGATATATAATGTACTCTCATCTGTGCCCTGGGTTGATCTGTGGGTGTCTAATTGTGCTCTATAAATCCTAACCCTGAATGGTAGTAAGTAATGGCCCTTGCACACTGAGTCCGAAATTCACGTATAAAAAATACATTTATAAAAAATAAATACGACCTCATGTTGTGTCAATCACGTTTGCACACTGCAACTTTCATCCGTCATAAAAAATATCGGATCGGATTCGATTTGCTGTATTTTCCGCATCTGTACCAAGCATTTATGATGTTTTGACAATTCAGAGCCACTGAATGACGAATATGGACTCAGTGTGCAAGGACCTTAATCCTCCTGCCTTTTCTGGTAGTTTGTGACAGATGCCGTGTCAGTGGAGAGGCTTCTGGGTAAAGGGGCAGACGTGAGCCGAGCCCAGCCTGTCGAGTACTGCCTGGTGTGTGGAGATAAAGCCTCAGGTACAAACACGTTCAGTGTAAATAATGACACATTACACAACATTACATATGAGAGAGGTTTATTATATTAGTCTCATTCTCACACTGCACACCTCTGATGCTGAATGTGCATTTTCCTGCATTGCAAGCCTAAATAGTTTGTAAAGACCATGAGTGCCACCATTCTTGATGTTTACAATGCTTTTGGGAAACACAGCCTAGGCCAGTTATAATCTTATTGGCTGACTGCAAACAAAAGTTACAGAGAAAGAACAAATGGTTACACTTTATTTTAAGGTGTCATTGTTACTGAGTAATATTAAACAACTACATGTACTTACTATAGGGTTAGGGTAGGATTAGGGTTTGGTTGAGGGTTAGATGCATGTAATTATGCATAATTTACTGTTATTGCTATGGTAATTACATGTTACATATGTAACAAGGACACTGTAGAATAAAGTGTTACCGAACTAATCTCTGGATTTGGCAAGTATGTGAGGTTCATACTGAATCTTTGAAAGAATTTTTTTTCTAGTAGACTGCTTGATCATTCATGCTTTTAGATGTCTATGTCTGATTTCAGGTGCAAGACAATAAAGATTTACATCACACCTCAAAAGGTCATGCGAAAACAAAAGGAAGTTTTGTTGGTCACTTTAAATGCCAATATCTAGTGCGCAATGATAAGATTTGTCGACCCGAGTGTCACAATGTCATCTGCCAACGATATAGTGGCTAAACAAGGAAGCACTGTAGTTTTAATCAAATATTAAGGGAATAATATGGGATCAGGGGAAAAGGAGTTAGAAACCCTACTCTGCTTCAGGTGCTTTTGTTCACCTGGATCTTCTAGTTTACAGATTGATTTGACCATAACTATGTCCCTGTTTACAGCTGGTATAAAGATGTGTTTCGGCCGATCGGATCACAAGTAGACGAGGGAAACACATTCCCGTTTACACCTGGTGTTTTAATCCGTCTCTTCTGTCCACTTTCAAACACTTCTGTCCTGATTTCTTCGAGGGGAGAGTCTATGGGTGAGGAAATGTTTGGGTTTTCCAGATCTTACGATCTAATGGACAATAAGCACACGTAATTTACACGGAGACGACGGAGAAACACACGGAGAGCATCAGCTTCAGTTTCTGCTCTGACAGACGCGAGATCAGCCGAACGCTGTGAGTGTGTGTTAGAAATCAGGAATGATGAGAGAACATTGAGTTTCATACGTTTTTCATCTTCAAACCAAACTTGAGTCTTCAGCCGACAGAGTTTAAATCCCGCTCTATCACTCTTCCCATAATGTTCCCGCATTAGATCAGTAGACGGAGAGAAGACGGTCTTTAGTGGCTGTTTGAACACATTCGATCACATGAGCGTTTACACTACGAAAGCAATCCGGTCGAATGTGTTTTCTACTAACTCTGGAAGTGGAGAAACTGGACGAGCTCAAAGTGTTTTAGACCCGTTTACTCCTGTATTTAGAGTCCACCCATGATCTGATCGACCAAAACACATCTTAATACAGCTGTAAACAGGGCCAAACTATGTTTTTACATGTGAGTTTTGGATTATATTATATATGTATATGATGTTTGATGTTTTTTTTTTTACATTGATGTCACTGTCTGATTTGTAACATTCTAAATTATAGTCATTATTTTCCCTGGAAGAACATAAAAAAACGTTGATTATGTATGTTTTATTACTTAATAAAAATAAATAAAAATTCAACAAGTTATCACCTTAATATATATATATACCATATCTTCAACATTAACATTTTTTATACACCCTTACTCCAGTCCATTTTCAGTGAAACTTAAAACACACACAATACTCAAAACCTTCATTCACCCGTCTCATCTGTGTGTGTGTTTGTGTATTTGAAGGGAGGCATTACGGGGCCGTCAGCTGTGAAGGCTGTAAAGGCTTCTTCAAGCGAAGTGTGCGCAAGAGTTTGACGTACAGCTGTCGCAGTAGCCAGGACTGTGTGGTCAACAAACACCATCGCAATCGCTGCCAGTTCTGCCGTCTCCGCAAATGCTTGGAGATGGGCATGAAGATGGAGTGTGAGTGTTTAAAACCAATTTAGACCACATGATCGTGTGCCTGAGAGCATTAACTTGATCTGATTTTTTTTTTACATCCCTCACGCCCGTTTCACACATACTCCGTTTGCAGTGCGTATGCGGTGCGTATTTTTTTCCGTACCCATGTTAACAGGTTAGAGCTTTCACACTGCTCACGGATGCAGTCCGGCGATCCGTTCCAGTTGCGGTGCGTATACAGCAGTGCAGCGATCGTTTCCGCACCGAGTCTATTTTTGCTGTGCTGCACGCGCTGAATTAAAGTGACAGTGCATGTTTCGTGGTCAAAATGAACAGATTGACCTAAAAATGTAGCAATTTCACCATAAATGCGATTAATTAAATAAAATGTAGTAATCTCAACATAAATGTATTTAAATACTTTTTTTTTTCACTTTAAGACCGGGGTAAAGCAAGGAAAGCTACAATTTACCTCAACAAGGTGACATAATGAACAACACTTGTCTCATTCGTGGAGGTGGAAAAACAAGTTCTTTGTGATATGCAAGATTGATATTGTATTCAAATTTAAATGAAAAAGAAAAGGCATGAGAGTCAGCTGTTTTTGTCAATTTTAAGTTTTAATTTAAAATGTTTGCGATTTAATATAAAGTACATGGTTAAATATTTGCCCACTTGCTTGAGCAACTTAATATAAGTAAAAGTAATCCATTGAATAATAGGCTGACGTTGTTTAAATTGTGTTTAAACGTGCGTCTGTTAAAGAGTGTATATGCGTACAGAGACAATCGGAATGCTGATACGTTAAGACCGGGGTAAATCAAGGGAAAATACCATTTACTTCAATAAGACAACATAATGAACAACACTCGTCTCATTCGTGGAGGTGGAAAAACAAGTTATTAGTCACATGCAAGATTTATTGTATAAAGATTTAAAGGTCCCGTTCTATGCCCCTTTTCACAAGATGTAAAATAAGTCTCTGATGTCCCCAGAGTGTGTATGTGAAGTTTGAGCTCAAAATACCCAACAGATCATTTTTTACAGCATGTTTAAATTGACATTTTTTGGGGCTCAGAAAAACGAGCCGTTTCAGTGTGTCCCCTTTAAATGCAAATGAGGTGCTGCTGGACGACACAGGGGGCGGAGCTTCATGAGCTCGCGCTCAGTCTGTCAGGACAAATTCACCTCACGGAATGATGATAATATCAGAAACTCTCAGTAACAGCGTTCATTTCGAGTCGGACAATAATGCCTACAGAGTCAGATTGCTGTATAGAGATGAAACAGGTATAGTTTAGTAGTTTAATTACGGTTATTATAACGTATTTGTCATCTGCTTGTAGGCTATGTATCCATTATTTATTAATAGCCCACAAGTCTGCTGTCTGAATGATGATCAAACATGTACTGATGAGTTTAATAAAGTTTATTGTACATCACACAAAAGATGAAGCGTCAGTTTTACTTCAGAAAATCACCGTAAGAGCTGAGTAAACACAGTAGGCTAAGTTATAAGAAGTGCGCAAGTAGCCAGTAGAGTTGAGGGAGCATTCCTGTGGGCGGAGGTTAGTCAAGAAACGGTTCTGGTGATGTCACTAATGCAGGATGTAGAGGGGTGTAGTCCAATCGAGCCGTTTTTTGTAGTCAACTTCTGTTAAATAAAATATCTCGCTTGGCATTGAACTTTGAGCTTTATAATTTTACAGATATTATTTATGCTCTAACAGCAACATTACACACTAACTAAAGTTTGAAACATGGAATCGCATGCAACGGGACCTTTAAATTATGCAAAAAAAGGCAAGGGTATGAGTCTGCTGTTTTTGTCAATTTTAAGTTTTAATTTAAAATGTAGGCTATGCGATTTTAATAGTATAGCCTACATGGTAAAATATTTTTACCACTTATTGCTTGAGCAACTTAATATATAATTATATAGAAGTAATGCATTTAATAATATGTTGTTTAAATTGTGTTTAAACGTGAATACGTCTATTAAACAGTGTATATGTGTACAAAGAGAATCGCAATGCTGACAAAAAAAACTTTTTTTAAAATAAAAGTTGCTGATAACTTCTGGATTTGAAATACAAATAGTGAGTATGTATTTGTGGTATAACAGCAGCGAATCAGTTACGCACTGCAAACGCAGCATATGTGAAAGCACTATTGCGTGTGCTGCTCCTGCACTGCATACGCACTGCAACACGCACCGCATATGCACTGCACACGGAGTATGTGTGAAACGGGCGTTAACCATCAAAATTGTGCTGGAGCTGTGAACTGATCTCAGAACTGGCCATGTTTACAGAAATGTGAGACAAACATTGATGTACAGTCTGTGTTTGATGACTATGATGCTAAACCTTCCCACAAACAAACATAGTACTCTTCGAGCGTATTGTTATCATGAAGAAATAAATTATGACTTTTGTGGTGCAAGAATACATTTTAAAGAGGACCTATTATGTCCCTTTTCAAAGTCTTGGTTTTGTTTTTGGGCTCTACTAGAACAGGTTTTCCTGCTTGAATGTTGATTATTTTCCTCATATTCTCCATTGTTGCGGCTCCTCTCTTCCCAGTCTGTCAGTAACGCTCTGTTTACTTCCTGTCTCTATGAAGCCCCTCCTTCTGAAAAGCACACTGTGCTCTGATTGGTCGGCTGGATCAGTGTGTTGTGATTGGTCGAGCGCTTCGAGTGTGTCTGGGAAATGTCCCGCCCCTTTCCATAACCCCCAGTTTAACACACTACTAACTCACTCAACCAGGCCCCGCCCCTTTATTATGCGCATTAATTATTATAATGAGGAATATTGCGACGTGTTCCCGGAAGAAACTCAAGACTACAATGGAGGCGTTTCAGGAGTTCAGAAACACTGACACTGATATAGAGAAGAACTATATCATGCTTTGCAGAAATTTGTCATGCTCAAACAGCAACATCACACACTATAGAGAGCTGAACATGGAGAAAAAGCATAATAGTCTTCAAGTGGACTTCAGGGCAAAAATAAAATGGCACAAATGTGTAGATTGTGGCGCCTCTGAATGTTTCATAATGACTTCGGTGCCTGAGTCTTCTGACGGCGTGTTATGTGTTACTCCTACAGCTGTACAGAGTGAGAGGAAACCCATCGACCTTCCCAGAGAAAAACCGGCCAACTGTGCAGCGTCCACTGAGAAAATCTACATCCGGAAAGACCTGCGAAGTCCCCTCATCGCAACACCAACCTTCATCTCTGAGAAAGACGCTTCACGGTGAGACTTACACCAGAGGCTTAGCTTCAAAACAAAGCTTACATGAAGATCATTCAAAGAAGAATGAAGGATTTAGTGTAGTACTTCAATACGGCACAGTAGGTGTATTTATGTCATTTGATGACTTATTTCGGTTTCACTTTATTTTGATGTTCCCTTTAACACATTCTGTTGACTATAAGTAACGTTGCACCTACATGTCTACTAACTCTCATTAGAGTATTAGTAGAGTATTAGCAGACTGGAAGGGTTAGAATAAGTTGACATGTAGTTGCAAAGTTACTTATATTCAACAGAAGGGACCATCAAAATAAAGTGCTACTCTTATTAGTGGATTTTAGGCACTTTGGATTAAAGCATCTGCTAAATGAAGACGTGTGTTTTGATCATGATTTCATCCTCTGTGCAGGTCCAGGCTGTTGGACTCTGGGATGCTTGTCAATATCCAACAACCTTTAATACAGGCTGATGGCACATTACTATTAGCAACAGACAAAGTAAAAACATCTACATAAGTTCTCTGTGTCTGTCAGTCTTTTCTTATGGGTTTTGTGTAGTCCAGTCCAAGCAAACCTTGGGGTTTTTATTGCTATGAAGTAAAAAAAAAGTATTATAATTTTACATATGTGAACCTGGATCACAAAACCAGTCATAAGTCACACGGGTTTATTTCTGGCAATAGCCAACTATATATTGTATGGGTCAAAATTATCGATGTTTCTTTTATGCCAAAAATCATTAGGATATTAAGTAAAGATCATGAAGATATTTTGTAAATTTCCGACCGTAAATATATAAAACATTTGTTTTTGTGAGTGAATGCTGCACAATCGTGAACATAAATGAACAACTTTAAAGGAGATTTTCTCAATGTTTAATTTTTTTTGCACCCTCAGATTTCAGATTTTCAATAGTTGTATCTCGGCCAAATATTGTCCTATCCTAACAAACCATACATCAATGGAAAGCTTATTGATGATGTAAGAAGATGCTAAAAAATGGACCCATGTAACTGGTTTTGTCGTCCAGGGTCACATATTATAAACATTCAGAGGAGCTGTATCTTTATGTTTTATTATTTGTTGATCAGGCGGAGTCGGGACAGGGTGATCTGGGGACGCTGGCGAATGTGGTTTCGTCATTAGCAAACCTGAACGACTCGCTTAGTAACGGAGAATCGACAGACGCTCAGCTGGAGGATTCACCCAGTGAAATCACACGGTGTGTTTTTAATGCAGATTATACAAGTGTATGTGTTTGCACAGTCAAGAGATGTGAAATTATAGTATTCGTTAAAGAAATGTCACCTCACACTGCAAAAAATGATTTTGTCTTGTTTCCAGTCCAAATATCTGAACATTCTTAAATCAAGAAGCATTTACTAGATGAGTAAAATGACATAAGATATTCCATCTTGTTTTCATAAACAAAATCATAAGTGAGTTTTCGCTTAAAACAAGCAAAATGATCTGGCAATGGGGTAAGAAAAATAATCTTGTTTTCCAATTGAATTAAGATAATTTTGATTACCCCATTGCCAGATAATCTTGATTGTTTTAAGCAAAAACTCACTTTTTTTTTCTTCTTTTTTTAGAAAACAAGATTTCTGTCTCTTTTTACTTATCTGGTAAATGCTTCTTGATTTAAGAATGTTTAAATATTTGGACTGGAAACAAGGCAAAAATACAAAGTAAGAAAAGCATTTGTTTGCAGTGCAAAATGAAAAATCAGTGTTTACACAAAATTTTACCATTATGTATTTTGTTTTATACACGCTTACTCCAGTTCCTTTGCCATTCGTTTGCTCTTTTGTCTTCCTATGTTTTTGGACTGAGTTGAAGAGCTCATTTCTCACTGTACCATTAAAACAAGGTCAGAATGCATTTAATGTTTGTGGTTGTTTCTGAGTGTGATGTGTTTGGTGTTGCAGTGCCTTCGACACGCTGGCCAAAGCCCTGAACCCCAGTGATGTGGCGGAGGGGCGGAGCTTGTCGCAGGTGGACGGAGGGGGCGGAGCTACAATACAGGTGATCAGCAGGGACCAGATCACACCGCTCATAGAAGTCGAGGGACCTCTGCTTACAGACACACACGTCAGCTTTAAGGTGTGTACACGGCATTCTCACACTCTTTTGCTAACAGTCGAAATTAAATTAAAAAAAGGTTAAACTTCATTTTGATAGTTCACATTAGACATTTTACAACTACATGTCAACTAACTCTCAAGGGACTATTAGTAGACTGTTTAGGTTTGGGTTGTACTTGCAAAGTTAGTTATAGTCAGTAATAAGTCTGTTGAGGAGCATCACACAGCAATACAGTGTTAGCAGATATCAAGCAGACAGTCTGCTAATACTCTAATGACTGCTAGCTGACATGTAGGTTCAAAATTACTTATAGTTAGTAGAATGTTAGTAGAAGTAGAAATGTTACAAAAACTACTTTCTTAGTCCATGTTCCAGATCTTCGATCCATCAGTGCACTTCAAGAAAAAAATGTCTTTATGCAGGTCTTAATTCACCCTTCATGCAAATTAGGGCCTTTAAAAAGGTCGTAAATCAGGGCAGATTGTCATAAAATCATGGCATTAAATGTTGTTTGTTTATAAAAAAAGTATATATTCTTGTTTTCCAATACAAATATCTAAACATCTTTAGATCAAGATACATGTACTTGAGAAGCAAATGTGAAAGGAAGTCTGATCAACATGAAGTGAGTTTATGATTAAAACAGGAACAGATCTCTGTCAGGCTGTTCCTTTGATTTTAAAGCTGATTGTTCTTGTTTTAATCATAAACTCACCTCATGTTGATCAGTTTCACAGAAAACAAGACTTCATATTTGATGTCGTTTTGTATCTCCAGTAAATGAATCTTGATTTGAGAATCTTTAGACATTTGCACTTATTATTTGCATAATGTTACCTGTAACAAATTCAGGTTTAACTGTAGTAATAATGCAAAAACTTATACACTTCACATCAAATTTATAAAAAAAAAAAAATGTATAAACCTTGGCAAAAAGTTTTATTTGAGAATTTCAAAAAAAAAAACATTAAAATCCTCATCTTAAAAGTAAGTAAAGCCTCTCCATAGAGAGCTATACAGGCATCTAGTGGTAAACCCATGCAATAACATGTTAAATTAAGATGGCGCTAATCTGACTTCAAAAAAATGGATTTAAAAGGCCCAGTCTCTATATTAATCTGAAATACTGCAATACTTGAAGAAATATAAAAAAAATAGAGAAAAAAAATTGTTTATTATTTTCAATGGCAAAAATTAACCATAAATATTGCATAAATATTAATTATTATAATTAAATATTAAGTACCATCAAATCCTCTCAAAATACAAAAGAAAAAATATTATTGAACAAAAATAAATTGCATTGGGTTTTAGGGTGGAGGAAGTTTCATTTTTAGGTGTCCGGTCACTTCTGACGGGGAAGATAACGCGTGTGACTCCGAAACGAAGAGCACCCGAGGGTTAACTGAACTGAGCTGAATAACGACTGAGCTGATTTATAGTTGTTGAAGTTGTTCATTTATAATATAATGCAACATTGACTCTTGTTCTTTATAATGTAAAGCTGTATTTTATAAAGTGCTGTATAAATAAATAAATATAGTATGTGTGAAAATATAAAGTTTCTTAATTGCAGATTTTGCTATTCTAAGATAAAAATACCCTTCTGCTTTTGTAAACGCTGAGAGAAACACGAGTTTGATTCTTCTCTCTCTCTGTAGTTGACGATGCCAAGCCCGATGCCGGAGTATCTGAACGTGCATTACATCTGTGAGTCTGCGTCACGCCTGCTCTTCCTCTCCATGCACTGGGCGCGCTCTATCCCAGCATTCCTTGCTCTCGGGTGAGATTTATATCGCAGGGTTCATCTTTACACTTGTGCGTGCGATCTCTCAAGAGTATGTCTTTTCTCTCTCTCAAGTCACTTCAAAATTGCTTTTTTGGCACGACTGTAAATAATATTTTCCAAAGCTTGGAATACATACTAGAATAATAATAAAAAACATCAAAATAATAGAAGAAAATATTATAACATAACTTTAATTTAAATACATTTACACTCTCTCTCTCTCTCTCTGTGTGTGTGTGTGTGTGTGTGTGTGTGTGTGTGTGTGTGTGTGTGTGTAGGCAGGAGTGTAACACGGCTCTGGTACGAGCGTGCTGGAATGAGTTGTTTATTCTGGGTCTGGGTCAGTGCGCTCAGATCATGAGTTTGTCCACTATTCTCGCTGCCATCGTCAATCATCTGCAGTCCAGTATCCAGGACGGTATGCTTCACTTAAACATCAAAATTAAAAATTATTTTCTGGATTGCATAGGTCAGAAAGTGCAAAGTGAATTAAAAACAAGTGAACAGGAGCAAACGTTTAGGCACATTGCTATCTTCAGTGCTCACTCTGCAACACACATTCACCCTTTTGTTGATGAATTAGCAATCAGGGGTCATCAGCTGAAATTAATGATCGCAAGTGTAACTCTAGCACAGGTGGAGCTCCAAGAGTCTGATAACTGGCATAATGTCTACAATGTCTAAAGATCAGTGAAAGAGTGTTTGGTGAGATATGTAGACAACTATTTTACAGTAGTAATCTTCAGCGACTGACAGTAATATCCAGTGGTGCAAGCTACTCAACTCTTTTGGAAATTTAGCCGTTTTGAATTGTTTGTTTCAATAACATTTAAGCTGCAATAAATATTAACACAATTCCATTATCGAGAAAGTACATAGAAACCAGTAAAAATACCCAGTATCTTAGAAAAGTTTCGCTCAACGTAATTTAATCTAGTAGATTGCACTATTTTTTTAATAGAATTACAGTAATGAAAAGCAAAGAAATTAAGTTTATAAGAGAAATAGAATTTTGTTATCTAAATCTAGATAGATAGATAGATAGATAGATAGATAGATAGATAGATAGATAGATAGATAGATAGATAGATGGTAAATGGATAGAAGAAATAAATTCAGAAATGAGTGAAGCTTTAGTGGAAATAAGTGGAAATTAGTGCAGCTACTGCAGTTGCAATGGTAAATTTCGCCACGCATTTCAAACATTTACACTGAAAAGTTTAAAGGAATTTCTATTTCCTGTTTCTTTACACTTATTTCAAACTTACAATTAGATTAAAAAAAAATGGCATTAAATACAGTCATAATATATGTGTATAATGGGTTAAAATGGTTAGTGTGTTCTTAAGAAACGTCTGTGAATCTAAAATGGCTGATGTCAGGAGCATTGCAGGAATAAGTTTCCTCTGTTAATATGTTGCTGGAACTGAACTAACAGCGGATCTCCTCTCAGTAGACAAGCTATCGAGTGAACGCATTAAACTGGTGATGGAGCACATATGGAAGCTGCAGGAGTTCTGCAACAGCATGGCGAAGCTACAGACTGACGGGTACGAATACGCCTACCTAAAAGCCATCGTCCTCTTCAGTCCAGGTACAGGTGCTCTCAGCTTCACACAGCCCTTCAGCATCTGAAGCAGTTGTAATACACACTTATAAACTCTTTCTGCACAAGATCATCCAGGGTTGAGTAGCTGTGGCCAGATTGAAAAGTTCCAGGAAAAAGCGCAGATGGAGCTCCAGGATTATGTGCAGAAGACCTATCCTGATGACACCTACAGGTCTGCTCCATATTTCCTCCACAGAGGAAATGCCTCTTCTGGCCTCCAGTGCTTCTCTTACTTAGTACTTTTGTCTTGTTTTCAGTCCAAATATCGAAACATTCTTAAATCAAGAAGCATTTACTAGATGAGGAAAATGACAAAGGAAATTATATCTTGCTTTCCGATAAAAAACAAACAAATAAAAAGTGAGTGAGTTTTCGCTTAAAGCCCCACTATGTAGGATTTCCGTTTTGGTCAACCAACCAGAGTTGCTGTGGACTACTTGTATTTAACGTTACTGTCGTAAATACCATTCACACAGAGCAGACTCTTCAATGACGGCCTGATCCCTTCCGCCCTCTATACCGGTCCCTGTTCAGTCTGAAGCTGTAACGAGTGGAAATAAGGTGTGGCCCCTTTAAGAGCTGCGCGCGCCCTGTTGAACTGTCAGCAGTCTGTATTGTATGTGCGCCTTGAACACCTCGTAAGCGGGTTGTTTCTGTTTGATGCTCATTCTTGTCCTATTTTTGTCTATCAAGTAATGCTGTGGACGGTAGAATATGTGACAGACAGTTACACAAGTTCAATTGGGGAAAAAACACAACGCGTTACAAATTGTCGAACATCGAACAAGCACAGCTAGCCTCCGAAGATGTCTACTAATCTAGAAGATCTAAGTTACTAATCCATCAACAAGAACTCCAGGTGCTTTTTAGCTCACACCAACGAGTGAAAGCTTGTCCGAGTGACATACAATATAAGCAATATACTTACAAGTCCATCAGCATGTGAGGACTTGTTGGGGGAAGTGAGGTAGCCTATGCCGTAAAGCAGTGGAATTTTGTAGTTCTTTTTGTGCTCGGGTAACTACCCAAACCCCGAAGTTTAAAAGTACGAGTAAAAGCGATACAGACCCCGTCAGGCTATGGCAGACGTGTCATTCAACCTATTTTAAGTCGATGTACCATCACAAGGGTCTTGGAAATATATTATGAAGGTTGAAAAACGACTTTAAAACAAGCTAAATTATCTGGCAATGGGGTAAGAAAAATAATCTTGTTTATTTTCATCATTTTTATTAATTTATGTCATTTTACTTGAAACTGAGAGTGTGTGGAAACTCCCACACACTCTCACTACTTGCAAATGAGTGGGCCTATCACAATTTTATCAGCAACGTTTCCGTCACGACGTTCATCAGGCACATATGATCAGGTTAATATGCTGGTCGTGATGAATGTCGTGAGAGCGAAATGTTGCTAATAAAATTGTGATACTCATTTGCAAGTACTGATAGTGATAGTGTGCGGGAGTTCTTTGTTTTTTGTAGAATTTTTGACCTACTTATTTGCGCACTGATCACCAGCAGGTCTGCGAGGGTGTCTGCTAATTGATTTTACTTATCTAGAAAGTGCTTCTTGATTTAAAGGGGTCATATAATGCCATTTTTGTACAAGCTTATATGATTCTTTAGGGTCTAAATGAAAAGTTTGTAATATACTTTAATTAAAAATTCTCATTAGTATTGTAAGAAAACACTAATTTTACCTGGTCAAAAACAGCTCTGTTTTCAGCACGCCGTTTAAGTGCATGTGTCTTTAAGTGAAAATGAGCTTTGCTCACCCCTCTGTTCTGTGCGGACACCGTTTCTAACACAATAACCATAACGCGTTGTTCATTATAAACGTGGGATTATGAATTATATTGAGAACGTCGTACATAGAAAACATGCCGTAATGTACCTGAGTGTAAACCTTAGCCGCATTCATCGTGAAGCGTGCAGCAAGTGATTTGCAAAGATTAATATAAATATTAGGGCTGTCAAACGATTAATCGCATCCAAAATAAAAGTTTGTTTTTACATAATACATATGTGTGTATGGTGTATAATTATTTTCTATATATAAATACTCACACATGCATG
The DNA here is from genome assembly GCF_964197995.2 of Scardinius erythrophthalmus. Classification (NCBI taxonomy): domain Eukaryota; kingdom Metazoa; phylum Chordata; class Actinopteri; order Cypriniformes; family Leuciscidae; genus Scardinius; species Scardinius erythrophthalmus. The sequence goes on from NC_138240.1 coordinate 35,300,297, forward strand.
TATATATTTAAGAAATATTTGCATGTATATACTGTGTATATATATTTATATTATATATAATTTATATTATATATAAATATTTTATATATAAATAACACATTTTCTTAAATAAATATATGCATGTGTGTGTATTTATATATAGAAAATAATTATACTCCGTACACAGACATAAATTATGTAAACACAAACTTTTATTTTGGATGCGATTAATCGCGATTAATCTTTTGACAGCCCTAATACATATTAATATAAAGGTTAATAAAACGTTACACTCGCTTCAGTTCTTCTGGAGGTGCAGCAGGAACACGAATAGTTGGTACCGATCCTTTTTTCAGGAACAGCTTCTTAGTAAAACCAGCTTTACTGACCCTCGTGTGTAAAGCTGTCTGGTGTGAAATGATTCGCGCAAACATGAAAGCATGGACGTTGATCGTGGGGAACCGCCGCGTCAATGCTTTGGGAATATTCCATCAAAACATCAATATGACTGCTGTGTTCCTTATTACACCCAAGAACAGAACGCCACAATCGCTTAGACGCCATTCTTCTCCAGCATATCAATGCACTATGATGACAGACAGCTCGCTCACGAGCGAGGGCGGGTCTGTGTTGAAACGCTGCTGTCAATCATAATCGTGGGAGGGGCGTCCGACCGGCTTGATTTGAGAGAGGGTAAAACATATAAGGAGATAAAAAAAAAACCACTGGATGGATTTTTATCATTATATGATGGTTGTGTACAGGCACTGCCAACACACATTTCAGTTCAATCAACTTGTAAAAGTGCATGTACCATTATATGACCCCTTTAAAGCAACACTATGTAACATTTTTTACCTTAAAATAATGTTTCCAAAATCGTTTCAGTGGTTCATCAAGTAGTAACGGTGAACGGCTTTGCGGTCCTTTATCTGCTATAACTACACTGTAAGATTCAGATCGGGTCGCGTTTCTGTAGTTCTAATGAGACATAAGAAAACTACAAATTTGACTTGCTTTACGTCAAGCGTTACAATAGTCATTATTTAGTTTTTCTTCGTTTCTGATGTCACAATACATCACACTTTCATGAAATCAGGCAACATACTCTACCTTGTCTGTGGATATTCTCAGAGATATCCGGATTAATGTAGACGTAGTGTGTGTTAATTGTCTGATTTGCTGATGTCTCTCATTAACTGCTGATTGATGTGTCAGGTTGGCCCGAATCCTGCTGCGTCTGCCAGCGCTGCGGTCGATGAGCTCCAGCATAACCGAGGAGCTGTTTTTTACAGGCCTTATCGGCAACGTACCGATCGACAGCATCATCCCATATATCCTTAAAATGGAGACCGCGGACTACAACAGCCAAACGACAGGCCTCGCTGTGTGATCATCACCCCTCGCATACAACCGACCAACAAGCTCTACCTCAAGAGGAGCTGCAACAAGTGAAAGCCTTTCAGTGCGTGGCCGACCGTTACCCGAGACATATCGTGTTGTAGTTTACAGAAAGGTGCATTATGGGACTTTGAGTTCCAAAGACAGGACATTTGCCTCAAAAATTAAACAAATGCCTTTCTTTTTTTAAACCATAATTTAAAAACAGTCGAGCACTTCATGATGATTCCACTGGATACAATCCAAGACGACATTTTCCAATTATTTTGATTTTTTTTATGACTTATGAGACAATATCTACAGCCATGGGCTGTTGAACGATCCTTTCCCGTGGAAGACGCGATCCTCGATTGAATGTAACCGTTGATATCAAGACTGGATCCCTGAATCTAGGTCACATTTTACAGTTCAGATCTGGTTTAATATCTCTCCATCATAATGCAGATATTGATATGAATGGGAATATTCTGCTCATGTTTGCTCTGTACTGTCACTTCTGCCGTCATGACAATCAGCTTCTCCTCAATATCCTTTATTTATTATTACACTGAGTCCAACTCTAAAGTCCATACAAATGTAGATCAGAAATCATCTGTGTTATTAAATGACATATTTGATCTGTATCTTTATAGCACTCGACCGCTGCTGCCATGTACAGACGGTGTCGTTTCTGGTTTCAGATGTGATATATGCACAACCATGATGGTTTAATGCAATTAGATTACTAACATGCTTTAATTTGCAGATCTGTGCACATAGACTTTGTCATTTTGTCCCGGTTTATAGCGATTGACATGCACTTATTTAACAGGATTCTTCTGAGACAGAACTATATTCACCTGGGCTATATTTATTTGGGTTTAAAATCAGCAGAAAAAGTAAATATACTTGAACTTCCAGACTATGTTAGCCTGACACATTATTGGTTAGTCACATTGTTTTTTATGTCCAAACTAACTATTAACAGATAAACCACACACTCCCACTGTGACATGGTGAAGCATGTCAGGTCAGTGTATATTTAACCATTAACGCCATATACTTGTGAGGTGAAATCTGCCCAAAATGTTCCTTGTGTATTTGAAAACTCACTAAACTGGTGGTTTTGCATCTGCATGCTTTGCTAATGCAAGCAAGACCATTTTGGGCTTAACTCTGAACATGTTTGAGTCTAAATAAATTTATTGTGAATCAAGTAAAAAAAAAATTGCTGTTGAATAAAGCTGAAAGTATACTTCGTTTTTTTACGCGTACGAAATCTCTCGCCATGTGAATATCTTTGTTTTATTTCATGCTAGAGTTGTACAAATAAGGGTACTAACTTTCTAACCTCTTCGCACAATCTCTCGTCTGTAGGCCTCCAGTGTCGCTGTAGTTGTTCTGGTCTGTTCTGTTTATGTTTATGCGGTTTTTCTTTGATTATCTTGTGAATCGACGCCCTCAGGGCAGGGTTGCCACCTTGTAGATAAACTAATTACTGCAACAACAACAACAAATTAAATGCGGGTTTAAGGTACGCGCCACATACTCTTCGGTGGTCTCATTTATAAAACTGTACGAAGGATCCTTACTAAAAGTGTACCTGCGTCTGAAAACCAAAAATGGCGTACAGCAAAAAATATTCAGACTTATAAAAGCGGCGCAAAATTCCCTTTATAAAGTCAAGTCAAGTTTATAAACCCCAGTCAGAGGAAGAATGTGGCACATGCGTCTTTATCCCCGAAATAACCATATATGGAGCCTATAATGCATCGTTTTACTATGCATATCATCATCTGCATATCATTTGCATATTCATCTTCGTGTTACCATGTTTAACGGTACAAGACATTAGGAAAATATGAGATATTGATGTGCGTCACTTTACATTGCTAAAAATCATTTAGTAGCCTATCTTGTTTTTGAATTAATAAATCAAATAGTATAAAATACATTTCTTAAATTCATATCTTTTCCACTGGACAAACAGTATTTTTAATTGCTTTATATTTTTAATGGAAACAGAGAGGCCTTACTGTGCATTATTGAGTATTTCTGCTACGTTCACATCACGTTCTGCTATTATCATGCGCTTAGCAAACATTAAAACACAGCATGCCACAGGAAAAGTGTATAAAAGCATCGCATCCACTACTAATACTTCTATTTATTAGAATATGATTTTTTTTGTAACTTCTTGGTAATGATTTCATGTAATTTAAGTGCTTAACTCCATTAATGAATGGAATATTTAATCTAAATATGTATATCAGATGTTAAACATAGTTTAAATCCTTTTATTTATTTAAACTGTTATTGTGCACATGCACTGTATTTATGATTATGAATATTAAAGTGGTTTTCCTTCATCAGTCCCTCAGATCTCCATCGGTGTCTCCAAACGTCTCCAGATGTTGGTACGCAGGATCAGAGATTACTCACAGATGCACATTCTCCCGTATGTTTGTTAAATCACATCTCATGTGTGTGAAGTGGCGTACGGCTCTATCAGGGCCTGTTCTGTGCCACGGTTAGAAATGAAACCCCTAATGATGATATTCGTGGCACTGTACCTTCGCATACGCGTAAAGAGTGAAGTATACTTCGGCCTTCTGATGTCCATTGACAAGTATATAATTATAATAAAGAGAGTGTATTCAATGAGCATACAAACATTGACACTTTAATCATTAGCAATGTCAAAATGAATCCAGTTCTGACCTCTATAACAGGAGAGGTTTGTTTCACACAAGGGTTTATCGTTGTTTTACAATTCATCGCTACTTGGTTTCATTGATTATGTCCAAAAGAAAAAAAATATTTATTGTTTGAAAAGCATGACCCGTTTTTTATATGCTTTTAGCACTGGCAGACAATTGTTTTAAACAAAACTGTGGATGTATGTTAAGATGCCTCAAGTTTTTGATTTCGATCATCAGTGTCTGGTTTATAGGTGTTGTAAAGCCATGTTGTAATTCTGTTTTCATCTGTGAGACGATAAGAAAAGCTGTGCATGAACTAGCTTATGAATTTTATTAAATTCTATACTGATGTGGAGTTTAAATGTTGTTGTTGGGGGGGGGGTATTTACAGTGCATTTAGAAAGTATTCAGACCTTTTTATTTTAATTTCTTATATTTTGCTCTGCTGTAACCTTACGCTAAAATGCTTTAAATTAATCTAGAGTCCATAACTCATAACAAGTGACAGCTAAACCCAGATTTATGATAACATTACAGGTTTTTTTTTTTTAAGTCAGACCATTTGCAATGAAATTTGCAATTCATCTCATTTCTCTGGATCATCTTTCAAATGTTTCTACAGTTTGATTAGAGTCCACCTGTGAAAATTCAGTTCATCTCTAGAATTTTGTCTTTGAACTTTCTGTTTTTAGCTCTGTATATTTCTATGGTCTCGCATCGAAGAGTAATTAGATGGTGAAGTGGGTTAACTTACTGTAGAGTTAACGAAAGTTATCATTAACATTGTAATGTTTGAAGCAGATGTATTAACAAATGTCAGTAGAAGATTTGGTTACACTTTATTTTAAGGTGTCATTGTTACAGTGTAATTATATATTTAAGTACTGAGTAATATTAATGAACTACATGTACTTACTATAGGGTTAGGGTAGAATTAGGGTTTAGTTGAGGGTTAGTTGCATGTAATTATGCATAATTTACTGTTATTACTATGGTTATTACATATAACACATGTAACAGATACACTGTAAAATAAAGCGTTACCGAATATTTTAAAATAAGCGGTTCATTAAAGGACAAGTTCGGTATTTTACACTTAAAGCCCTGTTTACAGATCGTTTCTGATGAAATAGAACGGTTAAGATTAAATTTTGGACACATGCTACCGGCCCGAGAATTTTAGGTTTCTTTCGCTTTCCCAAACACCAGTTAGACTGGGTGTAAAGGTGCACTGGAGCACTCGTTCCTAAAATGCATTAAACTTTCGTTTACAAAGACATGAAACTCACCGAGTGGTCAGGGGTGTTCACTGATATGCTCACACAACAATCGCTGCAAAATATGCTTTCCAACAGGTTTTATCGTAGTTTTTGTCCAACTCCATTGACTTGCATTGGATGTGCTGTGAGGTACGGTATTACTCCGCCGCCGGAAACTGAAATGGGCTTCAGGGGTTGTTTTCCTCTTCTTCTTGTTTTTTTTTTTTTTTTTTTACGGCGGATCGCAAACTGTCTATGATCGCAAACAATGAAATACCAGTGGTTTGCTTGCAAAGGTGCATTATCGCCACCAACTGGGCTGGAGTGTCTATTATTCAAGCTCTCAACGGAAGAATGTTCGGGTGTGAGACGTTTGAAAAAAAAAGGTCCACATTTTTACAACGAATGGTAAAACACCTTTTGGAAAGCATCTTTTGCAGCGATTTTTGTGTGAACACCCCTGACCACTCGGTGAGTTTCACGTCTTTGTAAACGAAAGTTTAATGCGTTTTAGGAAGGATTGTTCCAGTGCACCTATGCAACCATTCTGTAGGTGGGGGGGAAAGCGAAAGAAACCTAAAATTCTCGGGACAGCAGCATTTGTCCAAAATTTAATCTTAACACTTCAATTTCAGCAGAAACGATCTGTAAACAGGGCTTTAAGTGTAAAATACTGAACTTGTCCTTTAATAAATCGGTAAGATCTTACCTTCATGCAGTGAAAACACAAACCAGAAGAGAGAACAGAACGAGTGCAGCGCTGAAAAGAGGCGGAGCTACAGAAGATCTATAGACTTAATTACTCAGCTCAGATTAGTTAAAGGATTAGTTCACTTTTAAAAAAACTTTTGCTGATAATTTACTCACCCCCATGTCATCCAAGATGTCCATGTCTTTCTTTCTTCAGTCGAAAAGAAATTAAGGTTTTTGATGAAAACATTCCAGGATTTTCCCCATATAATGGACTTCAATGGGACCCAAACGGTTCAAGGTCCAAATGACAGTTTCAGTGCAGCTTCAAAGGGCTTTAAAGGGGGGATGAAACACTCAGTTTCAGTCAATCTCATGTTAATCTTGAGTACCTATAAAGTAGTATTGCATCCTTCATATCTCCAAAAAGTCTTTAGTTTTATTATATTTATAAAAGAAAGATAGGCTGTGCCGAGTCTTTCCGGGAAAAAAACGAGCGGCTGGGGCATGTGGGCGATGCTTACGCGGCGATAGCTAACAATACACAGACATTTGAAGCAGTTTTACTCACGGTTCCAATGCACGACCGTTAACCTTTATCCATGACTGCTCCATCCTTAAGCATTAGATCTGCAAATCCGGCGTCGAACTGGGCCTTGTTTATAAAACAATCATCGTCGAAATGCAGGGAACAAACAAAGTCCTGTGACTGCAGCGAGCAGAGCGCTTTGATGAGGTACTGCTTTCGCTCTCTCGCTCTGGTCTACGGATGCGCGCGCGCCCTCCCGAGAGAAGTGCCCTTAGGACCCATATAAGGAAATTCCGCTACATCTGACGTCACACATGCCCATACTCGGAAAAAACTTTCCGAAACTTGTGACAAACCGGAAGGAGTATTTTTGGCACAGAAATACGCCATCAAACGTACAACTTAATTTTTTAAACTTTGTCCATGTTTAGCATGGGAATCCAACTCTTTAACAGTGTAAAAAACTCAGTATGCATGAAATAGCATTTCACCCCCCCTTTAAACGATACCAGACGATGAATAAGGGTCTTATCTAGCGAAACGATCGGTCATTTAAAAAATAAATAAAAAAGTTTAAGTTTTATAAGCACAAATGCTCGCCCTTGCTCTGTACTGTGATGCGCGTTTGTGACGTCACGTAATACGCAATTACGTTGAAAAGGTCACGCTTGACGTGTTACACCATATACACATATTCAAATGTATTTGTGTCAGTTTATCGTTTAAAATGCCCATTTCGTGTGTGTATCCTGGGGGCTTTAATATTAAAAAGCCTAAAAGAAAATTTTCTTCAGGACAGAAATTTTTCAAGCATGACCTTTTCAACGTAATTGCGTATTACATGACGTCACGAACGCGCATCACAACAGAGCAAGGCGAGCATTTGTGCTTATAAAACTTAAACTTTTTTATTTATTTTTTTAGATGACGATCGTTTCGCTAGATAAGACCCTTATTCATCGTCTGGTATCGTTTAAAGCCCTTTGAAGCTGCACTGAAACTGTCATTTGGACCTTGAACCGTTTGGGTCCCATTGAAGTCCATAAATTGAGTTAGTAAAAGTGAGTAAATTATTAGCAAAAGTTTTTTAAAAAGTGAACTAATCCTTTAATGTGTGTTCCTCTCAGTTAACATAATAGCCTGTGCTTTTGTTATTTATTTTAATTTTGTGATTTTAACTTTGTCTTAATTTTTTTTTACTGTCCCTGGTCTAGGTAAGGGTGCAACACAAGTACTTATTAATGACCTATTTTTCTTGTTTGTTTTCATAGTGTGATTCTTTTTGTTTTTGACAAAACAATTAAATAAAAAAGTTTGGAAGCATATCTTCAGCGGTGAGCTAATGCCAAAACATTAAACACACAAAAAACAACTTCCCTCTGAAGAACGACCTTCCATATGAATCAAACAAAACACACAGTGACGTCTTATCTATCCAATAAACAGGAGTGGCCAGGTAGTGCGCCAGCACACTGATCAGGTGAGGAACAGTACCTGTATCTCCTGTGGAAACATCTGTGTTGTTGGACACGTCCTTGCAGGAACTGTTGCCATCACCTGAACCCGCCAGTTTTTAACTTTTTGTGGACCAGATGATGGTGTTGGACAGCAAAAAAGTGAAAATACACCAGAGGTTACAGTGTCTGAGACTTCACGTGTGTTAAAAAAATAAAATAATTAATGTTCATATAATGTCATTATACTGCTGTTCATATATCTGACTGATTTGTTGTGGGATTAGTGTTATCAGGGTGAAGGGGATGTAGTGAAGTATAAGGTTATTTGGGAGTAGTACGTTTTCTATATATAAGGCAGCAGAACTGTTTCCAACACTCATAATAAATCAGAATATTAGAATGATTTCTAAAGGATCATGTGATAGACTGGAGAAATGATCCTGAAAATTCAGCTTTGATCACAGGAATAAATGATAACTTAAAGTATAATAAATTGAAAACCAATTATTTTAAATTGTAATAATATATCACAATATTTTTAAAAAAAAATCTGTATTTTTGATCAAATAAATGCAGGCTTGATGAGCAGAAGAAACTTTCAAAAACATTAAAAATAGTAATGTTTCCAAACTTTTGACATGTAGTGTATATATTATACTGTGTTGGGTTTGATGCTAAGAGTTTGATACAGTTGATTTGTATTTTAGAAAGACTCTTTCTCTGTGACTTTAACTCTGCATGTTGCAGACTACATGTGGATTTAAAGCCCAGATGGATGTAAGCTTGTGGCGTTTGGCTTTACTTATGACTGCTCCTGATTTGTAAGAGTCTGATGCATGGGAACTGTGATCATTTGGAGTGAATTATTGCAAATGTTTGGATTATTCACCTAGTAAGGGACTACTTCAACTTTGAACATTGTTTGATGAACTATACCATCAGATATGACTCACACACATCAATTTTCACTTTTTTGAATTGTGCGACCTAATGATCAATTCCTGCAAAGCACATATTCATTACATTGTTTTGTTTAGTGTGGGTGATTTTTCTTTTTCTTCTAATTACTTTTTGGGTGTTGACAATTATTTATGTTTTCATGGGTATCTATGTAAAAGTATATATATATAAAAGAATAGCTATATATATAAGCTATATATAAAAGTTTATTCATTTGGTGAGCATCTTCATTCTTAAACAGCTATTAGGCAGCCTTGTCTCTAACCTGTTGTTTCAACCATGACGTCACCGGAAGTCCATAAATAAAAAAAATTAAGTCACTTGTCGCCACCTACTGGCGGAACAATGTGCACCAAGGTTCTATCAAAAGCTGATTTTGATCGTTATCGTAGACATCAGTGTTTATATTTGAACTTTAAACTTTTATCCAAGTACATCTAGGATAATTTTAACTACTGCATCACATTAATAATGATACTATGAGGTTGAAAAGACTGTTTGTGAAGCTGTTTCATGACGACACAGCTTTGAATGTTGCTATATGATTTTGTCAAAGTTTAACTGACTCTACTATATTATCGCTTTCTCAGTATATGAGTAGTGGGAGGGCTTTTTCAGTGCATTCAGTCTCGCGTCTCTTCCACGCGTCCACTTAATAGGGATATTACGTCACTGATAGATGACGACACATTTCATCCTCTGTTGGAACAAAAGTGGCTAACTTCTGTTAAAGGAGAACTCTGGTCAATTTTAACATTGAGCTCATGTTTTTGTACATTTGAAGTGCTGTCAGTACAGAGAACAACGACAAAAATCGGTGTTGCCTACACCGAGTTATTCTATTTTTAAAAGTTGCACCCTGTTGACTTCAATAGGGCAAGTACTAAACCTGCTTTTAGGCTCTTAACATCGATTGCCGAGTTCACGCGCGTGATCATAGGTAACTAAACCTATGCGCGTGAACTCGGCAATCGACTACTTTGGACTTCAACCGAAAACCAGGATGTAAACAGGTATTTGCGCTGGCTTAAATAACATCATTTTTATACATATCTTTCACATCTACTGCAGTCAGATCCACTCGTGTTCACTCAGAAGGAATCACTCACATGACCTGTGCACTTGTAATGACACATCAAGGATGTTAAGAGCCTAAAAGCAGGTTTAATACTTGCCCCATTGAAGTCAACAGGGTGCAAATTTTACAAATAGAATAACTCGGTGTAGGCAACACCGATTTCTGTGATTGTTCTCTGTATTGACAGCACTCCAAATGTACAAAAAAATTAGCTCAATGTTAAAATTGACCGGAGTTCTCCTTTAACCTCGTCTATAAGCAAGGACAAAAATAAAGCAATTTAATTTTAATATCAATTCTGGAATAAAAAAAAATAAAAAACAATTTTATAACTGTAAAAAAAAAAAAATACTTGTTTGTAAACAAATGATTGACATTTAGAAAAATGTAGCATTGGTCCATGTTGATTCAGAGTTGAATCTGAAGTCTTCATCATAAGAAAGGTCTTCACAGGAGTTGGCATTCTCTCTTCATTGGTGTTGGGCAAAGGAGAGATGCAAGTATTTCTGCGAGTCGGGGAATAGTCTGCATTTGTTCGTAAGTATGTGCAATGGCATGGCACTGGTCCTGATGTGGAGACAGTTCTGATTAGTCTGGAAACTGTAGCTATTCCTAGTCGTTTACAGGTTGTTCCAATCCGAATTGATCAGTATTTTTCCGGTCATGAACAGCTGAAAACACAGTGAATGAAAGCATTATTTTCCAACTTGCACAGGCACAAATAATATTCTGCATTGCTTTCTCACAGTCAAACCACAGAAAACCAACATATTGTTAAATAAATCACAATTAAAATCTAATATTATGTTTCTGAAGTTTCTCATCATGTACATGAGCTGATTAACTGTGGTGTATGTCAATATGAATTACTACTCTTACCCATTCTGGCTTTTTCATTGAGATTTCCCATTTCCTTTTAACAGAAAACAGATAAACATACATTTTGTTATTTAAAACAAATTAAAAGTAATTTGTTTTCTTTTTTTCTCTTTAATGTGAAAAAAGAAATAAACTTTCAATACCTGTATTCCTGTATGAACAGAAGGGAGACAAAATTATAATTTAATTAATTATTTTACTCACTGCATCACCCTCTTTTTTCTAATTGTAGCAAATATAGTGTATATGGATGATTGTCAAAAAGTATTCCAGCTCCATGAGTGTATTTATTTATTTATTTAATTTGGCTGAATTTGCATAGAAATTATATGAAAAGCAACTCTATATCTCATACTACAAAAACGTTCTGAACAATTTGATTAAAGCTTACCTGACTGATGAGATTGTCTCTTCTTTCGCATGTGTTTGACAGTAAGAAAACTTATTACTGTAATTATTATTATTATTACAGTAACTGTAACACTAACAGCAATGGCTGTAACATCAGGGAGATTCCCACATTCACTGTCAGACGACTGTGTTCCTGGATTTATTTCAGTACGTCCCAATGCTTCACACCTGTGAATAATATCCAGAATCAGATGTATAATGATGAGCAACAGCACACACCAACAGTGTATAAGTGAACACTTACTTTGTGTGTGGTTTACAGGATGATAAAGAGCCGTTTGAATATGTGTCAGCTTTACAGTCGGCACACACTGTATCTGTGGAGTCAGTGCCTGTAGACAATGGACAATAGTTACGTAAAGATGTTTAAAATAAAATAAAATAAATAAATGCTCTTGATTCATTAACTGCCACTAATGCAGCACAGATAACAATAAACAGCATTTCATGCACGGTCCATGCATCTTTATATAATGTGATCATTTACCTGCTTGTCTGATGTATTGTCCAGGTCTGCATTCAGAGTGTTGCTCAGCGAGTCTACAGGAGTGTTTCTCTCTTTCAATGCAGTAGAATCTTTCCAGTGGCTCACACACAGTATCTGACGACCGAGTGCAGGCTTTACTCACTCTTAACCCTCGCTCTGAGATAGAAATGTGTCAGAAGAAACCATTGTAGGAGCCATACATCGGGTTTGATTAGTCTTTTGTGATATTTCTTCTTTCCTTCTATACTGTTGTGTATGTGCACGTGCGGTGTGACGTCATTTGTAACTATGGCACCGTGAGGGTATGAAGGTAAAACAGTAGCAAAACTCGAGAGCTTGCTAATTTGAATGTGAGAACTTGTAAAATTAATATTTGTATTTGTAAGTTGAAATTTATACTTGCAGCTCTGATGTGAAAAGCTGCATCTATCGATTTGCACACACAGACAATACTCAGAACACCTGTGTTTTGAATTCGAAGTTGCAGATTAATAGTTACAAATGTGTAAAGTGTCATTTACATAAACAAAATGGCAGGCACAATTGTGTACTACACATTTATCTTTGTGCTTTCGTTCAGTTTCGTTGTACAACCACAAGTCGGCACTCACAACCTCTCATATCTGGCAGTACAGCTTCAAATCCTAGCGCTTTGACTTTTGCTACTCTTTTTGCGATATGCCTGTAGCAAAACTCACTCGTGCACTTGTAAATGCAGACTTGAGAGAGCAGAGTCGGGGGCGGGGCTGGGGTCGGAATGAAGTCATTTTATTGGTCGATGCCTCACCAATGAACAACGCCAGCCACAATGCAAACATTTGTATGCATATGTATCAGCTATTTTTTAAAACGCTTGGAAAATATTTTTATGAAATATCATTAGTTTTACTGGAATAGTTTTACAGAATATGAACGCAACACGTTTAATTGAGACAGTGGTATTAAAAGACCAAACAGGAAACACCATATAGCCTATACAGAAAAAAATTGAGCACAGAATATGAACGCAACGCGTTTAATTGTACGTTTTCCTCGAACCCAAGAAAACACTTAATGAGGCTTAATGGACCAACAGTTATAAAATAAAAATTAAAAACAATAAAAAAACACATAATTTGTTACTTTATTAATAAAACACTAGGCAGCAAGTTTATTTGCACTGAACACACATTTGCTTATATATATATATATATATATATATATATATATATATATATATATGAAGAGTTCAGATGCTCGTATATTTAAATTCAATAATTTCACTTAAATGGCAGTGAAGATTACCTATTAATTATCATTTAAGTGAAATTACTGAACTTAAATATACGAGCTTGATAAAAATGATCATTCTATAAGAAAATTTCAAATGGCATTTAGAGGCTTTTGCATCTGAACTCTTCATATATATATATATATATACCATAGACTGTAAAAGACACACACACACACACACACACACGTACGTACATATATATATATATATATATATATATATATATATATATATATATATATATATATATGTACGTACGTGTGTGTGTGTGTGTGTGTGTGTGTGTGTGTGTGTGTGTGTGTCTTTTACAGTCTATGGTATATATACCATATATATATAGGGCATATATATGGCATACGTCATATGTTTTACGTCATATTCTGTGCTCATCTGCTTTTCTGTAGTATGCATTAGCATTGTGTCTACTGAGTTTGATAATTTCGTTTATTTATTTTAATATCAGTCTAATGCATTAAGCCTTGTTAGTGTTTCAGTGCACGCGGGTTTCGTGACATCATCGAACTCCCATTTCATTGGCTAGGTGCCAACCAATAAAACGGCTCCTTTGACCCCACTCCTCCCGCCCCCCTTTCCCTCTCACCGCTTCTGAGTTTCAAGTGCACAAGTTAGTTTTGCACCTGATATATCGCGAAAATAGTAGCAAAAGTCAAGGCGCGAAATTTGAAATTGCAGTGACGGATTTGAGAAGCTGCTAGTGCTTAATTGAGGAAGTACCGCGAATGTGAACGTAAGATTAAACGCAAAATATATATTACAAGTTTGTGTCTGTCGTTGTATTTCTGTGAATGGCATTTTACACATTTGTGTCTACTTGTCTGCAGCTTCAGATTCAGAATACAGGTTTGTGACTATTGTTTGCGAGTGCAAATTTCAACATTCAACTTCAGATTTTTATTTTACAGGTTTTCACATTGGAGCTGTGAGTGTAAATGTTCATGTACAAGTACAAATATTTATTGTACAAGTTCTCAAATTCACATTTACATGCTCTCGAGTTTTGCTACTGTTTTACCTTCATATGAGGGGGTGTGGTGTGTATATTAGCGTGTGTGTTCACCTGTGGGACATGGCGGGTTGTTTGGAGCATGGCTGCAGGGTGAGCAAGGGGAAAAACTTTCTTTTGAACGTCACTACTGTCAATGACGTTACTACCATCACTATCTGTTTCTATGCGCTGTTTGATGTATCTTCCCTTGACTGAATGCATCTACCAGTGTTTGTTCTTTCTGCTAATAAAAATAACATCAGATGTAATTAGGCCTGTCGCGATAGTCGATAAGTCGATTAATCGCACGATAAAAAAAATGAGCTCGATAATTTTTCCGGCCGCGATAATTCCATTTGCATGCTTGTTTGTTTTCCTCGTCTCTCTCTCTCTACCAAAGAGACTGGATGACCACTCTCGCTCGGTTCTTTAGCGTATAGGAGGAGTGAACCCTCTTGTTGTCAGTTGCATGGTCTTTGTGTGGGAAGGCGGCGCTTGTCAGTCACATGGTCTTTGTATGGGAAAGCGCCGGCGGCCGCGGGACTGTTTGCGGCTACTGCCGGGAGAGAGAGAAGACGCTAGTTGTGAGTTGCGACAGCGAGCCCAATCACATGAAAATGCATATCTATACCACAAATGTTATTTCTCGTGCCATTTATATGCCAAAAATAGTTTTTGCGTGCATATGATACACTCTTTATGGCGTGTAATACGCACGCACTCCTCACCCCTAATCCTAACCAAGTATTTTCAGTGCGTAGCATGCACGCAATAAAGTGCGTCTCTGTCTTCCCGACAGTACACAATCACTTGACAAAGTAACAGGAGTAACAGTGCAAAATTTGGGTGATATGGCTTGTTGAGGCTTTTTTTATTTGTTTACAAAGGTCCTAACTGTCAGTTTTGCCTGTTATGGAATGTATCACTATTTAATAATGTCTAAAGCCTAATATTTAATATTTTTTGAAGTGCAATTTTGTTTCATTTTTTTTTTATTAACAGACATTTATTTTGTTAACAGACACTAAGAGTCCATTGCTTTCATTGTTTTTGGTTGTTTTGTTCATTTTTTTGGATATTTAAAATGTTTTCCGTTTTCAATGTTTAATATTCTTTAGAAATAAAAGTTTATAGATCGTTGAAAAGGTGTACCTGCATTATTATGCCATTATAATTATATTAAATGAAAATGGTCTCAGTACGACAATATTATCGTTTATCGCGATAATTTCTTGGACAATTTATCGTCCAGCAAAATTTGTTATCGTGACAGGCCTAGATGTAATGCTTCAGTGTGACGCGTCTTTTGTATAATCTCCTCGTGTCTTAGCCTGCTGCGGCTTTTGGATTTACAACTTTTTAATTTTCGGATGAACAAATGTAAAGGGGGAAACACTCACTTAAATCACACTCTGTACATGTAAGGCATTTTGATAAGCCGTTGGGTTCATCAATATAAGTGTATTCAGGGCATGGAGCACAGGTTGTGCTGGTATCATCTGTGCAGTGCGAAGAAACATGGTTTCCTAAAAAGCAGCACATAAAATTTGTTATTGAATTTCAACAGAAATCACTTAATAATGTGATGGTAAATGCACTGTCATGGTATTCTGACTTTATAATTTAGTTTTTTTTTTCACAAACCAAACAAATGCTTTTATGCAGAAAAAATATATTCATTAATGCAGAATAAAGCAGATTATCATTACTGACGTAATAACGTCACAAACTTGCAGTAAAAAAAACATACTGATAAAGAATAAAAAAAAAAAATCTAAAGTTAGAAACTTTGACATTATACAAATTGTGTAAAATATGTAAACTATATGGTATAACTTTTTATTATCAGTCTTACCAGGAGCACACATTGGACAGCATTGCCCATCTATCTCATATTCAGCATGAGCACATCGACAGAAGCAAAGTTCATAGTAAAGTGGAAGAATAACAGTAATGAGAAGAGTAATCCTTAAAGTGGTCATGCCACATGAACGTCCTCAGCCTTCACAGTAGCGGTGTCGTTTGCTGCATGGTCAGATGCCTTAAGAGTCGCTGACGGCAGGACTCAAGACAGCCGTTCAAACATGCAGATCTTGTGCAGGCTGTATTTCCCACAGGCCTCTTGCAGACATATCCATTTCTGTCAAACAAACTAAAAACAGAAAGAAAAACAAGAACAAGAAATGAATAAGCTCACTGTGAACTTTATTTGTTTCTTCAAATAAAAGCACTTTTGTCTTGATAATATTTAGGAAAGAAATCTCTCATTAGTTTACTTCCATCATTTTTAACATTTTCCTTAAAACATCAAAAACTTTTCCACCACAGTGTCATTTTCAGTGACATTTTTAAACATTGAGGAATAAAAGAGACAAATCTTTGTTTTGCTATAGGTACAGTATTCTAAATGCAGAGTCTTTATAAAAAATCATGGTTTTTTCATAATAAATATTAGTACGGAATAAATAAACACAATAATTCTTATTTTATGTCCATAGCATTAAGTATATCACCAAATTGTTTTTATAAAACCACATAAGCAAAAAAGCATTTTAACAGAAATGAAACAAGTGGGAGAAGCAGAAGACAAAACTAGCCTACTTTCACTTTAGAACTTGTGTGAACGACATTCAGAAATGACACATATAGGACTGTAGGATCAAAGCGACTCATAAAAGATAAAGACACACATTTATATAATTTGGTCAGCTGTCGACTGCCTTTAAAATACGGACAACAAAAGCTTATTTTGTGCCGTGATTATTTAGGCTAGTAGTTCAAAGCTCCAGCTGCAGGTTTTCTAAAATTTTTAAAATACTTACCTTCTGATAGGCTATACTACATTCACGTCTGTTTCTTTCACATCACAACACTGGTCAGAGAGGGTTCGTCGAAAAATCGGCCGCAAGATGTTTTTGCCAGTCCCTGACAGGTTGTTTTTTTTTTTTACACTAGATTTGCGTTTCGGCAGAGAATGTCTAAATATGGCGAGAAGTTTCACTCTCAGTACACTTCCGGCTTCTGAACTGGTTGCAGTTCCACTCTGATTCCATATGAGGGCGCTCACAGGACGAGTGCAGAATGAATGGAGGTCTATGGCGCTATACCAATAAAAATCCACTTTTCTCAGGATATAATTTTTTGTCTAGTAATTTGAATGTTGTATTCGAAAGGAGATGCAAATAAATTACACATTGCTGGATGTTAGATTTTTTTGAGTCACTTATTTGCTTTAAATTGTCTTTTAAAGTGTCAATGACGTCATACACATGTACGACCAGATACTGCTTCACGGCAATCCTTCGCTCACTTTGGTGCTTTTAGCTCTGCACTTTCTTTTCTCTCGAGGCATCGACAACACAGTTGACACAGGTAAACACACGCGCTAGAAGAGTTTTTGTTTTGTTTGTTTCTGGTCCCGCTTCGGACGACACGATGCCATCAAGCGGTTTCTCTGGTCGTAATCAGTCCTTCACTGACCAATCAGCGTTCATTAGCAGAATGCTAGCGTGTTATGGGCAACAACTCAATCTGTAAGAAATCAAAAGGACATAAGTACTCGTTCATTCAACTTTCGACCTAAAACCCACGTTGAACTTAAAAAATCTACAATCAGATCTGAGATTTCTCAACGGCAATCGGGTGAAAGAGACAAATTTAGCCGTCTAGCCCCATAGACTCCCATAGAGACAGAGCGCAACGCGTCATAATCTGAAGACCACGCCCACCCAGGGGGAAAACAGTCCAACGGTCTCCATTGACTTTGCATTGCGAGCGGCTGCCTCTTTGTCATTTCTTGCTTCTAACAAAAGACAGAATAATGCCTAAAAGCTGCTATGTGACAAGGTGTACAGCAAACAAGCTAAGAAACCCAGGAATAAGTTTTCATAAGCTGTCGACCCCCAAAAAACGAGCGTTTGAGGACATAAAAGTGGATACAGGCTGGAACGAATGGGTAAATTGTGGGATCCTGACTCTCAGTATGCACTAAAAATACACTACGTGTGCAGCAAGTTAAACATTTGGTCACTGGTGAGCAAATTAAATTTGCTTTTTAATTAATTAATTAAATTAATTTTAATTTTAAATTAAAAATTATCTCAGAATTCTGAGATAAATAAGTCATTAATTAAAAACAGAGCAAATATTTTTATTTCAAGAAAAAAATTCTCAGAATTCTGAGATAATTAAGTAAAATAATGTAAAATAATGAAGAAATTTAAGTTAATTGTTTTTATGTAAAAAAATAAATAATAATCTTAAACTATTTTGACAACAGACATTAACTGCAAGTGACCATACTGCAAAAAATAGTTTATATTAAAATTAAAAATATGAACAAAAATTAATCAAAATTTTGTATTTAAAGCAAAGTAACGTACAAATAAATCAACCACAGTAAAATAATGAAAAATAATTTCCACAGTTAATTTATTTGTTTTTGAGAAAGAAAAAAAACAACTATTTTGACAACACACTTGAACTGCGACCACTTAGTGACCATAATTTACAGCAAAGACACATTGCACACACACACTTCACTGTTGAAGACCTCCATCGTCTAAAAAAGCAATCCTAGCTACAGTAACACTTGTTGCAACCACACTTGTTGAACTCACTATCAAGCCATCTGAAGTGTGCCTCCTGCTGAAAATGCTCCTGGCTGACAATGTTGTTAAATGTCTGGCATGCCAGATATGGGCTCAAATTCCCACCAAATATATAGCGGTCACGTATAAAAAAATAATAAGCGTGAATCAAAAATGAAAAAACACATGTAAAAATATATTGCACAAACTGAAAAAAAAAAAGCAAAATGATCAGAATAGCAAACAACGTGGTTACGGATCAAAATATAATAAGCGTGAATCAAGAAATAACTAGCATGAATAAAAACTTTAAACACATTAAAAGTTATTTTGCACAAAACTTAAACTTATGGTCATGCTTTCTTAAAAAGTATGTTTTCCTTGGTTTTATTACTGTGTACTTTCTTGCATTTTCTGCTCATATTTTACTCTTTTGTACGCTTGTGCTGTTTTTCTCTTCGCTCTTCTTTCTATGTTCTGCGCTTGCTTTCCCAAATGTTGCAGTTCGAGTTTCATGTAAATTAGGGCGGGCTTAAGCGTCACCATTGGTCCACTAGTTCTAGATTGACAGCTACTCCTCTAGCCAATCAATCGAAGAGGGGAGTTGACGTCACACCAATGCGACTTGTGGCAACTGATGCTTATGTAGGAGTACAATTTCTTCAATCCCATTATAATATACTAAAATGTTATTTTTCTAATACTTTTATATACTGTTCAATTTCATATTTGTGCTTTGTTATGTGCATTTATTAAACTAGTGCAAAAATGCCCGTGCCAAATCAGTTTTTGTGTGTGTTTTTAGTAATTGTTGGTTTGGTGTGTTTGAGTGCTCATTGTTACAATTACACAGCAAAAGTTCAGTGACATTTTTTTTTTTTTGTGCATGGTAGAAAGCACACAGTGAACTCCGAGAAAACGCTGCGCTTGAGTAAACAGTTTGTGAATAGGCTACTACAAATGATGCCCGTGAAAGAGACTGTGAACGCATTGAATAGGATATGTTTAGTTGGTGAATAGCATAGGCTACTATTACACAGTAGCGATAACGTTAAGCGCACCAGAATGAAATATGATATTCAGAAGTAAACAGCATAGCTGACTTACAGATTCAGTTTACATCCACAAATGAATAAGCGTGTCGATTCAGGGAGCAGTGCAAAATGCCCGTGCAAAATCAGTTTTTGTGTGTGTTTTTAGTAATTGTTGGTTTCTTGGTAAAGAAAACACATTTTTACTCAAATTAATCAAAATGGATTTATCACGTTTTGGATCCAAACTATAATATTCAGAAGTAAACAGTGTAGCTGACAGATTGTCAGAATGTTTATTTTTAAACCACAACCTTATAAAAATGATATATTTAACGATATCTTTAGCATTTCTCAGTGGTGCGCGCCCGTGATGCACTTCATTCTGAGTAAATATAACAACAAAGAAGCACTGCTGCGCTCTCTTATTTCATTTTACTTTAATCCTTACTCCTTTTCAGGAGTGCTGCACTTACTTATACAGGGGAAGACGGCAGTTCAATTTAACTTTACAAAGACTTTCAAGCAGTAAAGCTATCTTAACTCTGGACATAAATAATTAAATTCATCTTTTTTGAGATACATGAGAATGTTAATGTGCACACTGGTAATTGGTGTTAAACAATATTACTTGGCTCATGATGTCAATATGCTAAGGCTGCTGTAAGTAAAACATCCTGCAGTTATGAAACGCTACAATTCGTTGCAAAAACTAAAACGGCCATTGTCTAAAGACTTTAGGACTTTGACCTGTCGCCGCTACGCATTGCCTACCTTTTTTATTAGCCTCGCCAAATTTGACAAGATTATTGAAAATGATTGTGTTACAGAGAAGATAGGCTACAGAAACCAGTTGAATTTAATACAGTGATTTATTACAAACTTATTGTGTTTACTTACATAGCAACATAATTGCATATTACTTTAGGATTAATGTTTTAAATAAAGCTTAAAATTTGAATACAGCAACATCTCCATCAGCGATAGGTAACGCTGTTTCTAGAGTGCCGCTGTCCTGCAGAGTTTAGCGTCAACTCCGATTAAAACCTCACCTGTCTTAAATATCCTAAAGACGACGATTAGCTGGTTCAGGTGTGTTTGATTAGGGTTGAAGGAGCTAAACTCTGCACCCATGACCGACATTACCCATTATTGATTAAATATGAAAGTAAAACGGCCAGTAGGTGGTGGGAAGTTACTGCTCGGAGAAGATCGACCTCTGGAGGGGCAGGTGCTCAAAGTATAAAAGGGGGCACATGGAACAAGGCTTTAAATAGGGCTGTGATCAAAATACAGTAACAGGGTTTTTACAGCCTCAAAATGAGGCGGAGGTGGTAAAAATCCTAATAATGTATTTTAATAATAAGATAATTAAATTAGTATTTTTTTGTAGATCATCATATAGCCTAATGTGTCTCCCACATTATTTTTGATGGTGGAGTGTGGTATCTCTAGGGGGGTCCGGGGGCATGCCCCCCCGTAAATTTTTTTTTTGTACATTTTAAAGATAAATTCATTAATTTGGTGCACTTTGAGTCACCCGAATCCACTGTTTAAAATAAATAATCCACCCGCAAAACCGCCCATATTCTCTGATTTAGATATCTGCATCTGATCATCACATTACAATTATTCAAATTCTCAGTGTTAAGCATGTTAATATGGTAACATATCACACTGAAGTAGGCTGATTTAAAACGAACATTTATTTAAAATAAAAGTTCTTCTTTTGGCAAAATTACATTTCCTTAATAGCCTAAACAGAGGCTTTTCTCCCTTCAAACTTAAATTGTCAATGTTTCATTACATCACTTTGAAAACACTAATATTTTGTACCTTTTAAAAAGGGCATTTTTCCACTATTTTTATTAAATGTATGCTCCATCTTTCATTTCAAATTCTCAAATTTGATCAATATATTCAATTAAAATAATAAGACACTAGGCTGTTACCAATCAAATTAAATAATTAACATTGAAAAATTATAACTATTAATTTGGATTATTTTAAATATTTTTGAATATACAAATAAGGAATGTTGAAAAGAATGATACTTTATGAAACTAAACCGCCAGTAGGAGGCGGCAGGCGACCGTCTTAATGAGCGAGTCATTGAGTCATTCATTCAAACGATTCATTCAAACGGCTGATTTATTCAGAATGAGGCAGTTTATGAATGGGTAATTGAATCTTTGACTCAACCGATTCGTTCAAAATGTTGAATCATTCAGTAATGCAACAAGTGTTGCTGTGAGATGCGCTATGGTTCTGCAGTGATCTTTGTTTGGAACTATTTTCGCTGCTGAAACAGAACAAAAATAGTCATTGAGTCTAAAATGTAAGTGACTTAATTTTAACTATTTGTTTATTGACCTGCTATGAAATCAGTCTCGGTTTCAATCTTGATGGCATTCAGGAAAACAGTTACTTCTATAGCCTAACGTTACACACAGCAATATAAACAACATCTCTGCATTCTCTCTTCACGTCGTCCTTGTAAAATAATAATAAGTAAACGAACATCAAAATCACTTCGCTGAGAATGAAACGCCACTTACCAGCAGCCGCAGATTTGAAGACATCCTCTGGTAGTGCGCATAGCCGCGCGAAATAAAAAAAAATGCAGTGTGAGGAATGAGGTGAAAGGTCATCATGTGGGTCATTTTATTTACGGCTAAATTATTATTAATTAATTAAATAAATATATTTGTTTGACAGGGAAGCTGTGCGCAAACAGGAATATATATTATTTTTCAAAAATAGAAAAAAGCACCCCAGAAAAAAGGGCACTTTCTCTCCAGGAATAAAAAGGGCAGGTGCTCAAGCCCCCTTTGATGTCTATTGCTGCGTTCCAGTCCAAAACTGTCATGCCCTTCACTCGCAAACTTCCCTCCGTCTCGTTCACTCGGATGTACGTCATTGCGAGTGCCCACTACTGGCGGAAACTGCAATGGGCTGAACTGGAACGTCCTAAGCCCTTGATCACTTGGAATCAGCTGTGGAGTTGATTTATTATTTACATTTTTTTTCCCTTTAAGAATTTGTTTAATGCAGCATCCAAATGTTTATGTGTGTTTGGGTTGTTTTAAACAAAAAATATATATAATTAATATACCATAGAGTTGTCTGTTGTGGTGGTGATTAGATGAGATATGTGGTGACGTCACAATCGTACTGCATTGTGGGACATATAGGTGCCTGAAGTGTACATTTGAAGCAGACTCGCTCCCTCGGTCAAAATCGAGGGAACGAGGGTCTGTCCATATAAACTTCCCTCGTCCACTTCACGAAGTGGAACACACTTCAAAATGGCGGCAGGGATTCCCCCAAGGGGAAGTGCTTAGGGAAGTTCGCAAGTGCGTGTCTAAAAGTGGACTGGAACGCAGCATATGTGTGCACGTGCCTGATTAGAGGTGAATGATGGATCATCAGACAGGCATAACTGTAACAGGTCGTCGTTAGGATGACGAATTTAACGATAACATATTGCCAGGTATACGTATACCGGCAACAGGTTGAGTTGCAGGCACACATGCAGTTTAAAGGTGTACTGCCACAGAAAAAAATTTGCCAAATGAGTTGATGGTCGTCTTCTCCTGTATAACAAGCATCAGTAGCCACAAGTCGCATTGGTGTGACGTCAACTCCCCTCTTCGATTGATTGGCTAGAGGAGTAGCTGTCAATCTAGAACTAGTGGACCAATGGTGACGCTTAAGCCCGCCCTAATTTACATGAAACTCGAACTGCAACATTTGGGAAAGCAAGCGCAGAACATAGAAAGAAGAGCGAAGAGAAAAACAGCACAAGCGTACAAAAGAGTAAAATATGAGCAGAAAATGCAAGAAAGTACACAGTAATAAAACCAAGGAAAACATACTTTTTAAGAAAGCATGACCATAAGTTTAAGTTTTGTGCAAAATAACTTTTAATGTGTTTAAAGTTTTTATTCATGCTTGTTGTTTCTTGATTCACGCTTATTATATTTTGATCCGTAACCACGTTGTTTGCTATTCTGATCATTTTGCTTTTTTTTTTCAGTTTGTGCAATATATTTTTACATGTGTTTTTTCATTTTTGATTCACGCTTATTATTTTTTTATACGTGACCGCTATATATTTGGCGGGAATTTGAGCCCATAGGCCAGAGCCAGCCTCAGGATTGCAGAGCAGCCATCTTCTAGAACTACGAAGACAAGGATCCTCTGGAGAATGTCATCGGGCAACTGTAGATATGAAACATGATTTAATATGGAGGAGTCATTGCAAGACATTTCATCAACATTAAAGTGAATATGAACACATGCCTGCAAAATGTCAGTGGCCACTCCACCATCCTGTTAAACCCTTTTAATCTTTGCTGGGAGTGTAGGTACCTTCAAAAAGTAAAACATAGAAAACAGATTGTTTAAGAAACAGCTGCACATTTATACATGCTACTTTCACTACTTTTTACTGAAATATTACCAAAGTGCTGCTGTGTCTCCTCTCCTTTCCTAGGAACACGAAAGACAGGCAGCAGACTCCCACCCCCCATCTTCCTGCCTTCCTGTGTAAAATGTGCAAATCTTCGACCATGTCTGTAATTGACATTGACCAAATATGTTCATCATGCTTTCCCACTTTGACAGTATCTATTAATGTACTACTTTTCATTTCACAAACCATACCCCTCAATCTCAAAGTTCTCCAGCAAAACCTTGCACCACATGTCAGGCTGAAGATAAGAACAGTTGTAATGTAATTCAACACAATTAACATTAAACATCTTTATGTCGACACCAAGACTGCACTTACGGGGCCTGTTCTTCGTACGTTGCTTATTACATCCAAGATCAAATGACACATCCAAGATGATATCATCATGCTAATCATGATCTGGCTAATTGGGTTCTTCGAACTCACCTGTTGTTTATGATTAGTATCGCTGGATTGAGTTATCTGAGATAATTGCGCGTTCATGCGCTGGTTAAAAGGGGATATGTATCGATAGTAGAAACATTGATCAGCAACGCTGCTATTGGCTGCTCAGCGTGGCCAAAGAGCACGCTCAGTTTTTCTCCTCAACAGAGCAAGAACTAATAGTCGAAGTTTATTCGGAATTTTAATGTTTAATCAAAACGCCAGGGAACACCTCAAAGTCTGCAAAAGCCAGGAGAGAGGGCTGGCAAAAACTAGCAGACAATTTAAATCCGTTAGAAGTGGCCATGTTAGATGGTTTTATCACTTATTAGCCTTATTTGTATTTTAATAATTGCATAATTAGGCTACTTTGTTCATTGTAATGTCAGAGTCACCACACTAGAACATGGGAACAAATAAAAGTGAAGTACAAAAGTATTCTACACAGCCTAATGGTAATTTTTAGTTATATTATAGTCTCTTCTCTTCTATAAAAGGCACTGTTAAATAAATGGTTGTCTGTTTATAAAAGCAACCAAGAAAAAGGCTGAAAAAAAGAAAAGATCTTAGTAGCCTACACTGTAAAATAATTGTACAAATATTGCTGCATTAAATGAAGGCCGCATTAAAAGTAATGATGAATTGCTTTGACTTGTGAAAGTGAAAACTGATAAACTTATGTTAATGTAAAAATATTTTGCCATGAGTTATTGATCACATTTTCCCGAGTGTAGTTCATTGTAATGACATTGTGTTTTCCTCTTTTGTGCACTTTTACACAATACATCAACACTTGTATCTGTTCCCAAAAAAGTGGTGGCTGAAATATGTGCAGTAAGTGGACATTTTCTAACTTTCCAAAGGAAAGAAAGTATAAGACTTTTGTAAGAATTGATAAATTAGGAAATTCCAGACCGTCTGTTTTGAGAGTGACCAGGCCCTGAGAGAACAAAAGGACCTCTCTGGAGATTAGCATTTGAACTGGCTCTCATGCACCATCGAGACAAAGGTCTCACCCCCGAGTCATCTAATCTACATCTCCTTCCCTCTCCCCTTCACCCCCTCTCTCTCATGCTCAGGTGACTACCTGATTTCACCCAAGAAAATGTATAGTTTAATGTGAATGATTATCACAGAGTATATTCATGTTTGGTATCGTTTAAAAGGTCACAGTGCGACTGGTACAATTCTCTCATCTCAGAATAAGTAAAACACAAGGTAATAAGGTTTTTGAAGGTTTATGGAGACCTAGCATACAAGGAGGGGTTGGTCTCTCAAGCAAATGGTCACACCCCCCCAAGAGGTGCTACAGTGTACCTCCGAATGCAAATTTACTTTTGTTAGCACATGTTTACATGTGAAAGAGGTCTGGCTATTTAATGGAGTAGCAGGGAGATCAGGGCCTTTTCTGTATTTCAGATCGGTCCGTGAGGCTGAGAGATATAGATCTCTCAGCCTCACGTATTTCTTAAAGTTGGGTTTGCATGTTCTCTCTATTCCAGAGCATTTGATGTTTTGTATCGATTATCTTTGAATTGATTATGAAATTGGCATGATACATTTACCTGACATAATAAATTGTTACATTTGATTATTCTAACTGACTTTGATATTATTTTCATTGAAGAGTTAAACGGAATAGTCAAACATTCACTCATGATTAATGATCCATAGATATCATTAAAACCTTTTCATTTATGGAGTCAGATGAAATTAACGAGAGAATACATAACTAAATGTATTGTAAATTTAACCAACCAATACTTTGCAAGAGTGAGGACAAGAACACGTGATTCCTTCCCCGTGTATTGGCGAACCGGCAGATTGGACCAATATATCGGGCCTTACACTTTGTAATGTCCATTTGTTTCCATTGCACTGGACAGTGAATAAACCCTCTCAGATAACTGTCATATGGAGGAACTAGCCTACCTGCAAGTGCATAAATAACTGTACTTAATTTATACTTGTATGCTTTATGGCTGCAATATAAGTTGCAGGATTCCACATCTACAGAAAGGTCTACAGAAGAGTCTGCCCAGACAGAGGAGACACAGGCCTACAGGTGGGCAGTGTATAGACAACTTTTCCTTTTTATTTGTTGCATGAGGCATTTGTCTAATATCTCTTGTTGCAGGCACTTGACCACTGGCTTTTCTTTACAAAGAACAGTTGAAATAAAACTCAAGGAACTAAGCATATTTGTCTTTTATTAAACATTTAATGAATTATTTTTTTTTTTTGGCAATGTTGTGTAATATGGCACATGCAGCAATGTCACAGGCCCTGTCAGGTGTGCAACCCTCAGACTTTTCAGACACTGAAATCTTCCCTTTAGTTAGCCAAAGTTCATTTCATTGTGTGCCCTTGTCCTGGCTATAGAGCTGCATTGTAACTGGTTTGGGTCAGGGAATGGGGTCATAAAACACCTGTCTGAAGGAACATGTCATAATCACCTATGAAAAAATGCAGTTCTGTTAACCCTCTGGGGTCCTTCGTTTAACAGTCACACTTGGGACCTTCGGGTCCAAATGGACCCGGAGGGCGGAATTAATATATATAAAAAGAAATCATAATTTTTTTTTTTTTACTTGTTTTTTATAATATTTTTTCTTTTCTTTTTTGGTGTTTTGAGATAATTTTATAATTTATAATTAATATTTATGCAATAATTATGACCCATTTTTTCCCATTGAATATAATAGAATTTTTTTATATATACATAATTTTTATTTTATTTTTATTAAAGCTGTATTTCATTTTAGAGTCAAGCCTAGGCCTCATGAAAGCAATTTTTTAAATGAGATGGGCGCCAACTGGTGGACACACTGAGCATTTTTATCACGCAATAGCACATTTTTACCACTAGTGGATTTACAGCTCTCTGTAGAAAGGCTTGCGAATCTAGTGATTTTTGCCTGAACAGATTTAGTCTGTTTTGCACTCTTGATGTTTTAGAGATTCACCCCTTCACTGTTGAGTCCTTTTTTTCTGCATCCTGGCTGATTTGTAGATTGTATGCACAAAAAAACTCTGTGTTTTCATATTTTTGACAATTTCCCATTCATTTCCTATGGGGGTCATTTTTGACCAAAGAGCAGAAGTGTGATGATATGGAGCGAAATATGTGCCATAATTTAACAAACAAATCCAGCATTTTGCAAACAAACTCAATCTACTTTGCAAAGGAAAACTCGACTCGCAAACAAACTCAATCTACTTCGCAAAGGAAAACTCGACTCGCAAACAAACTCGATCCGCTTTGCAAAGGAAATCTCGACTCGCAAACAAACAGAAAGAAATGTGCAAGCACAAAGGTCACAAATGCGTCCAGGCAGATTTTCTCACAAATGCGTCCAGGCAGATTTTCTCACAAATGCGTGCAGGTAGATTTTCTCACAAATGCGTCCAGGCAGATTTTCTCACAAATGCGTCCTGGCAGATTTTCTCACAAATGCAGTTGAGTAACTTCCTCCTCTAAAACAGTAGATGGCGCTAAACTATAGGCTAATTTAGCGCTAGTCTCCCAGGAGAAGCTCTGATTTGAAACTTGCCTTTGCCTACAGCTGAGGAAAATGACCAGTGAACGGGTGTTTCTGTCTTATTTGATCTATAATTAACCTTTTTGAGGTTTTCTCTTGCCAAACGTTTATTGCATATCTAGACAGAAATCCACATTAGCACTTAGTAGCACTTCACTCTCTAGGATCAGGGAATCTATAAGCTGAAAGCTCTGCCATCTTGTTGCTTTTTGTCATTTTTTTCTGCATCGGACTCATGCGAAATTACTAAATTAGTGATTATGTCTACACTTGAATGAATCTATTTCTTTCGTTCTCCATAAATTAATGAGAACATTTAATTTAATTGAAAGGAGGCTCCCACTTATTTATTTATTTAGCCTAGTTGGAATTCAGTCAGCTTAACAATTAATGTAATAAAATAATTAATGCAAAAAAAAAAAATAATATACAATTGTTTCTTATCTTGCCTGTGACGTAGCCTATGCAGTGCCCAAATTATTATTTTGGACACACAAATGAAACCCGCCGCTCAATTAAATGAAAATGTTCTCATTCATTTATGGAGAACGAAAGAAATAGATTCGTTCAAGTGTAGACATAATCACTAATTTATGGTGCTAATGTGGATTTCTGTCTAGATATGCAATAAACGTTTGGCAAGAGAAAACCTCAAAAAGGTTAATTATAGATCAAATAAGACAGAAACACACCCGTTCACCGGTCATTTTCCTCAGCTGTAGGCAAAGGTAAGTTTCAAATCAGAGCTTCTCCTGGGAGACTAGCGCTAAATTAGCCTATAGTTTAGCGCCATCTACTGTTTTAGAGGAGGAAGTTACTCAACTGCATTTGTGAGAAAATCTGCCAGGACGCATTTGTGAGAAAATCTGCCTGCACGCATTTGTGAGAAAATCTGCCTGGACGCATTTGTGAGAAAATCTGCCTGGATGCATTTGTGAGAAAATCTACCTGCACGCATTTGTGAGAAAATCTGCCTGGACGCATTTGTGAGAAAATCTGCCTGGATGCATTTGTGAGAAAATCTACCTGCACGCATTTGTGAGAAAATCTGCCTGGACGCATTTGTGAGAAAATCTGCCTGCACGCATTTGTGACCTTTGTGCTTGCACATTGCTTTCTGTTTGTTTGCGAGTCGAGATTTCCTTTGCAAAGCGGATCGAGTTTGTTTGCGAGTCGAGTTTTCCTTTGCGAAGTAGATTGAGTTTGTTTGCAAAATGCTGGATTTGTTTGTTAAATTATGGCACATATTTCGCTCCATATGATGACCACTTAGCATGCTTGGATCATGACCTCAATATTTTTTGTGTGTTCACATACCTAATACCATAAAAGTCACCTAGTTTCGTAACATTCCGATGAAGCTGTGCTTTTTAAAAATTCAAAACAGATTTTTGTAATCTGAATTTATTAGTGTGTATGTGTATAAAAGTGTGTTTGTGTGTGTGTGGATTTGTCTGTTTTGCACTCTTGATGTTTTAGAGATTCACCCCTTCACTGTTGAGTCCTTTTTTTCTGCATCCTGGCTGATTTGTAGATTGTATGCACAAAAAAAAAACTGTTTTCATATTTTTGACAATTTCCCATTCATTTCCTATGGGGGTCATTTTTAACCAAAGAGCAGAAGTGTGATGACCACTTAGCATGCTTGGA
Source organism: Scardinius erythrophthalmus (assembly GCF_964197995.2). Classification (NCBI taxonomy): domain Eukaryota; kingdom Metazoa; phylum Chordata; class Actinopteri; order Cypriniformes; family Leuciscidae; genus Scardinius; species Scardinius erythrophthalmus. The sequence goes on from NC_138240.1 coordinate 35,330,099, forward strand.
TCATGACCTCAATATTTTTTGTGTGTTCACATACCTAATACCATAAAAGTCACCTAGTTTCGTAACATTCCGATGAAGGTGTGATTTTTAAAAATTCTAAACAGATCTTTGTAATCTGAATTTATTAGTGTGTATGTGTATAAAAGTGTGTTTGTGTGTGTGTGTGTGTGTGTGTGGATGTGTCTGTTTTGCACTCTTGATGTTTTATAGATTCACCCCTTCACTGTTGTGTGCTTTTTTTCTGGATCGTGGCTGATTTGTAGATTGTACGCACAAAAAAACTCTGTATTGTCACATTTTTGCCAATTTCCCATTCATTTCCTATGGCGGGTCCATTTGGACCCGAAGGTCCTGAGTGTGACTATTTTTTTTACAACCACTTAGACTATTCAAATCCTGTCCCCAATTTTTTTGGGTGTTCATATACCAAGTACCAACAAAGTCACCAAATTTCGGACCATTCCGATGAAGCTATGATTTTTTACATTTTTTTATTTAAACGCTTCGGGTCCATTTGGACCCGAAGGACCCCAGAGGGTTAATAAGCACGCTTTCCATCCCGACGAGCCTGTTCAATCTGCGGCCACAGTTTCTTCCTTGCCTCTCTGTCCTCTAGCGGAAGCATCTCGGCGAGGCGGCCGACTTTCTCTCTGCACACCAGGGAATCCTTGCATCGACGCCACAACTCCTCCTTGACAAGTCTCCGGACAAATAAAACAACTATGTGTCTACTCCTGTTATCTTCTTTACGGCCGACTCTGTGAACAATGTCGATTGCTTCTTCGAGTTGCCGCCGTTCCATGTCAGGGGCGATCTCACTGAAGAGTTGAATGACGTCTGCTCTAACGTTCTCGTCTTTTCTTTCTGATAAACCTCTCAGATTCAGACACCATCTCGTCTTTTATCACTCCTGTTCCCGGATTCTTTCTTTAAGCTCATTGTTTTCTTTGGACAGACGTTCGTTGCACCTTTCCAGCTCGTTTATTTTCCCCTTGCATTCCTTAACTTCTTCAGCATTGAACTGCACAGCTTTAGCTATAGGCTGGCAACCATGCTTCTACTCTGTTTAGCTTGCTCTCGAAGTTGCATCATTTGCTCCCAAGTTCTTTTCCAAACTCTGAATGGCTTCCAGTATGGCCAAGTTAGAGACCTTACTTTCCTTTAATGAAGTTTTGCTCTTCTTCCCGACTGGAATCTTGCTCGGAGTTGATGGCATGGAGTCTTTTCTTTTGCTGATTGTGCTAACGTCCATAGCGTAATCGTGGTCGATAGATTGCTCTAGAATCTTTGCGTCCTTAGCACTCATCGCAACTTGCTTCCTTTCACTGTTCCCGTCTTTGAATATCATTCTAGCTGGTTTGATCATACTTCATTGTACTTTTTACAGAAATTTGGAGTGTCTTTTATAAGCACGTAGTCAAAATTAGGGACACTTTTCTTCCGACTTTAAAGTGAGTGACTAATCAACATGCCATCTTGCCCGGAAACCTAAATACACAGAAATGAATGATCAACTGCACCAGAGCCCGTCTACGGAGAGCCTGGCTACTCCCTATTAAGTCCTATTGTACCGAATTTTGGTTGTAGTTCCACCAGAGTTCCACTGGGAGCGATTGCGGAGTCTATGGAGCTAGACGGCTAAATCTCTCTCTTTCAACCGATTGCCGTTGAGAAATCTCAGATTTGATTGTAAGTTCAACATGAGTTATAGGTCAAAAGTTGAATGAACGAGTACTTATGTCCTTTTGATTTCTTACAGGTTGAGTTGTTGTTGAGCTGATTCAAAGGTTTTTGTCCACAGTTGTATATCTACGAGTTGTGTTTTGCATTTGTGAAATGTATTTTATGAATATATAATTTATTTTGTGCATGTGAATTGCTTTTTGTGAATATATATTTTTTTTCACACTCTTTTTTTCTTCTCAATTGTTTTGTGTGTAGGCCTATGTAAATTAGGTTTCATGCATGTGAAATTGTCTGTGCATGTGTGAATCATGTTTTTTGTGTGAATTATAATTGAGACAAAACCGCTTCCATACACATAGCAGCTCTGTGAATAAGTTCACATGTGTAGTCTACATCATGTCTCAATACAGTGAAACGCTGAAAACAACACGAGCATCACGCGTGCTTCAGTGTGAGTGTAGAGCAGTGGCGTGCACAGACCTCCTCCGGGTTAGGGGCGGAAGGACCAAAAAGGGCACTTTTTAAAAAAACATTTATTTATTAAATATATCACCTGTATTTAAAGCAGTTCCAGTCTGTCTGTTGTGTTTTAAAATATTTTAATGACTTCCTCACAATTAATTGGAATATCTCACTCGATGGAGAGCAGCAGTCGGTCAGAGAGCCTCTTCATTCCCAATGAAAAGATGTTGACACAATTAGAATGCATAACACATCAAACAAAAATAGGGAAATAATGATAATATTACTAAATATTATTTACTTTACCAAACAAAACAGAGAATCAAGTAGGTAATTATGAGGAATTCATGTTTAGTTATGTTGATGTTATAAATTTTATGTATGTATTCATGAAAGTGTTAGCTATCATGAAATCAGTAACACTTTACAATAAGGTTTTATTAGTTAATTTTGTTAACATGAACTAATAATGAACTGCACTTCTACAGCATTTATATTAATCTTAATTAATCTTAATTTCAGCATTTAGTAAAACATTATTAAAATCAAAAGTTGTATTTGTTAACATTAATGCACTGACTGTGACATAACATGAACAAACAATTAAAAGTTGTATTATTATTAACTACGATTAACAAATAGGCCTACAGTAGCCTAACAAATGTTTTGCTCATGATTAGTTAATGTTAGTTAATATGAATAATAAACAAATTAACCTTATTGTAAAGTGTACTATGAAATCAAAGATATAAATTCCTTACAATTTAGAGCTGGACATGGACTTAAAATTTCCTTTCACTAGATGTATTTCCCCAAGCTAATAACACTTGCTATGGCCTTGGATGAAAACGAATTACATTGTCAGACTCAGAATGCGGCTGATATCGAGTTATACTTTTATGATTGTTAAGCATAACTCACATGCTGCCGCAACTTTTACAGTATCATGGTAGGATAACTTTTCCGTATTAGCTTAAAGGGATAGTTCACTTTGAAATTACATTTTGGTATGTTTTAGCTTACCTCAAGGGCATCCAAGATGTAGGTGTCTTTGTTTCCGCAGTAGTTTCAATTTTGATATTTTTAGGTCAAACCGTTCTTGTCTGTCAGTCATATCATGCAGGTCTATGGTCACTGTCTCAAAGAGCATGCACAGAGTCCAAGTTCTTGGTTTTGAGAAACACCCTATATCTGTTGATATATCGAAATCGTCTTCCATTGCCATTTCCTGTGTTTAGATCTTCACAGTGAAAGGAAACGCTTCCGAAATCTCTAGGTGTTTCTCAAAACCAAGAATGCAAAGAACGGACTTGTGTTCTTGGGGAGAACGCTCTTGCTAGTTGTTCTTGGAAGAATGAACTCACAAGGTGACGAGCACACAGAACGCCGCTGACAGTTTGAGACGATGTGTTCTTGCTGGTATTGCGCAATAATACCCCCGCACAGACGCTGTCTGCAGTGCCCAAACATAACGAGAATTATTGATAACAGCCAGGCTTTATCGCCCAAGCCTACCCTCAGCTCAAGGGATTACTCTACAACTATACACTATAATGTAATGTATATTCATAACAATAAAGCTAGGCTTATGGAGATTCTCACTTCCGAAAACGTTTGAGCACATTTTCGATTCGCCATAAATTTTCGTAAAAATGGCAATATTTTAAATCTATACAGTTGATTTCTCGAATCAAATGTTCTCAGAAGTGAATTTAGTGATGAAATAGCGTACGAAATTGTAGAAAAACGACTTGCTGTATTGACCCGCCTCTCTTTCCTCGAATGCCGAAATGAATGCTGGGATATTTCTGCCGTCAAGTTCACACAAGTTACCAAATGCATCCTCGGTAAAATGGGCGTGTCAAGAACACTTCCGGGATTTTTAACCGTTCTTGCTAAAATGCAAACTTGTGTATTGGGACGGTACTTGGGCAGCGACTGATGACGTTTCACAAGTCCCCAAGAACACAAGTACAGACAAGAACGCATATTGAGAAACGGCCTCTGTGTAAACAATGAGTGACATACACGCGCGAGAGATCATTTCCGGCGCTTGCGCAGACCGAAGCACCCGCGCCTTCAGATCACTTGGACGCGGTTGTGTACAAGAGGATAAAAACAATATAAATACTGTTCGTTTTCTCACACAAACGTTTCGTGTCTTAGGCCATCAATGTGTACTTACGATGGGGAATTGTTTAATTTGGACGATGGGGAATTGTTTTAATTTGGACTTCTCTGTGCATGCTCTTTGAGACCGTGACCATAGACCTGCATGATATGACTGACAGACAAGAACGGTTTGACCTAAAAATATCAAAATTGAAACTACTGCGGAAAAAAAGACACCTACATCTTGGATGCCCTTGAGGTAAGCTAGAACATACCAAAATTGAATTTCAAAGTGAACTATCCCTTTAATATCACTAAAATGAAATAGAAATCTGCGATTACAGACGCTTAAATCCACACATGTAAACACAACACTGACGTCTTCACTTCCAGGTGAAGCAGCTGTCAGTCAAAACCTCAGTAGCCAATGAGAACACACTGCCACTAGCCCCGCCCCCACGAGAGAAATGTGTCAGAACGGCGAACGAAAACTTCAGAAGCGCAAATGAAAACTCTGGAAGCGCATTTGTAAGTTCAGATCAGCGATTGAAATATGAGAAATAGTTAGCAAAACATGCAGTGTATTAAAAACGAAGTAAAAAAATTTGCCTGCGATTTATTCTTTTTCAGTTTCAAAGATATTTTATCTTTGAAACTAGTAACAAGATGGGAGGGGCTAGACAATAGACAGGAGAGCACATGGCACAAGGAAACGCATGATAAGCCATGTGCTCACAACAAACACTAGAACACAAAACCAGGGGCTCGTTCTTCGTACGTCGCTAACTCAGTTAGCTGGATTTGATTGTTGACGATTTGGCATGATCTTGGATCGTTTGGTTCTTCAAAGCTCATCCTGGACTTGCTGTCATAGCAACAGATGCGCAAGCTCAAACCTGCTCGGGAGCAGGCTTATTTCATGTAAACAGGATTAGATCGCGGCTTCATAAGCGGAGCTGATACGGGAAGTCCAGCGCAGCGCGATAGTGCACTTTCTGAGATGTTTTTTTCTTTTCTCGTGACTCGTGAGATTGTCGTTTACATTATTAAATTGTTGGAAACGCACATTTATTTTCGACTTGTCGGAGTCTGGCTTTAAATACAGCACAAACTGTTTGCATTGCCCTAAGATTATTTGCGAGTGGCTCTTTCCTTTACACTATTGGAGATGCGGAGAAGTTGAGGGAAAGTGCTGTCTGTCGTTTTTTTTTTTTTTTTGGCATTTCCAAGCCACTTAAGACCCAATGTTGTAAAGCAGTTTTTTTTAAAGCAATTTTTTTAGGCTATCATCATTTTTTATGAAGATCATACAATCATGACCATGCCGATTACAGTATGTCACTCAGGCTTCACTAACGTGATTGGTAAAATAGACTATAGGCTATACCATCAAGGCCTCAATGAAGGGGATTATGTGAACAGAAAGGGGGCTCACAATGTAAATGTGCAGCCCAGTTACAATTGGGATTCTTAATATTCCAGATTAATAATATTATATCAAATAAAAAAAGGCAGTTGACTAAAATCTTCCATAATCCAAAATGTGAAAGCAAAAAGGGCAGGATCTGTGCATTACTTAAGAATTTTCAGAGATTCACATTCCTGCACATTATTTGAAAGTGGTAAGGAAAGTTCCACAATTAAATATCAAGCTCACTGTATTACATACACTTATTGATCCTAACAGAACTGCATTTTTTCATAGGTGATTATGACATGTTCCTGCAGACAGGTGTTTTATGACCCCATTCCCTGACCCAAACCAGTTACAATGCAGCTCTATAGCCAGGACAAGGGCACACAATGAAATGAACTTCAGCTAACTAAAGGGAAGATTTCAGTGTCTGAAAAAAGTCTGAGGGTTGCACACCTGACAGGGCCTGTGACATTGTTGCATGTGCCATATTACACAACATTGCCAAAAAAAAAAAAAAAACCTTTCATTAAATGTTTAATAAAAGACAAATATGCTTAGTTCCTTGAGTTTTATTTCAATTGTTCTTTGTAAAGAAAAGCCAGTGGTCAAGTGCCTGCAACAAGAGATATTAGACACATGCCTCATGCAACAAATAAAAAGGAAAAGTTGTCTATACACTGCCCACCTGTAGGCCTATGTCTCCTCTGTCTGTGCAGACTCTTCTGTAGGCCTTTCTGTAGATGTGGAATCCTGCAACTTATATTGCAGCCATAAAGCATACAAGTATAAATTAAGTAAAGTTATTTATGCACTAGCAGGTCGGCTAGTTCCTCCATATGACAGTTATCTGAGAGGGTTTATTCACTGTCCAGTGCAATGGAAACAAAGACATTACAAGGTCTTATACTTTCTTTCCTTTGGAAAGAAAATGTCCACTTACTGCACATATTTCAGCCACCACTTTCTTGGGAACAGATACAAGTGTTGGTGTGTTATGTAAAAGTGCACAAAAGAGGAAAACACAATGTCATTACAATGAACTACACTCGGGAAAATGTGATCAATAACTCATGGCAAAATATTTTTACATTAACATAAGTTTATCAGTTTTCACTTTCACAAGTCAAAGCAATTCATCATTACTTTTAATGCGGCCTTCATTTAATGCAGCAATATTTGTACAATTATTTTACAGTGTAGGCTATAAGATCTTTTCTTTTTTTCAGCCTTTTTCTTGGTTGCTTTTATAAACAGAACACCATTTATTTAAGTGCCTTTTATAGAAGAGAAGAGACTATAATATAACTAAAAATTACCATTAGGCTGTGTAGAATATTTTTGTACTTCACTTTTATTAGTTCCCATGTTCTAGTGTGGTGACTCTGACATTACAATGAACAAAGTAGCCTAATTATGCAATTATTAAAATACAAAAAAGGCTAATAAGTGATAAAAACATCTAACATGGCCACTTCTAACAGATTTAAATTTTCTGCTACTTTTTGCCAGCCCTCTCTCCTGGCTTTTGCAGACTTTGTGTTCCCTGGCGTTTTGATTAAACATTAAAATTCCGAATAAACTTCGACTATCTTGCTCTGCTGAGGAGAAAAACTGTGCGCGCTCTTTGGCCACGCTGAACAGCCAATAGCAGCGTTGCTGATCAATGTTTCTACGATCGATACATATCCCCTTTTAAGACAGCGCATGAACGCGCAATTATCTCAGATAACTCAATCCAGCGATACTAATCATAAACAACAGGTGAGTTCGAAGAACCCAATTAGCCGGATCATGATTAGCACGATGATATCATCTTGGATGTGTCATTTGATCTCGGATGTAATAAGCAACGTACGAAGAACGAGCCCCAGGAGTGTCAGAACTCTGTCACAAAACCAAGAAATTAACTAGACCGAAGTGACAGAACCCTGACAGTATGAAGTTGAAAATGAAGAAAAAATGGCCTGTTTAAAAGCAAGAAATGTTTAAAAAAGTGCAAATATGCACAATTTATGCTGTTGCTATTTTATTTTATTAATATGTTATAATGCATATTTTATTTAAACAATATTATTTAGTAAAAAACTGTATTATTTTAAACATGTTTATTTATTTGTTGTAAAATTTGCTTTTGTAATAAATTTATTAATGGCCAGTATGTGTCATGTGGATGTAATTTGCATGTAAGTGTAATGATCAAATTTTACTAAAAATTGACAGTATTTAAAAAAAAAAAAATCACATGTACAATTGAAAAAACTAGATGTACCGCATGGCGGTACAAAATATGACCGCCGCTCAGGCCTGCACTGGCTTTCCACAAAAATAAATGACGTGGAGCAATTTGGCTGTATTGCGTGTTTATGTATATACCTAAAAAAAGTAGTAGTATGTGCATGTCTGTCTGTGTGTGTGTGTATGTGTGTGTGTGTGTGTGTGTTTGTGTATGTGTGTGTCTGTGTGTGTATGTATGCGTGCGTACATGTGTGTGCGCGTGTGTGTCTGTGCATGTGGATTTGTATGTGTGTGTATGGGTGTGTGGATGTCAGTGTGTGTGCATGCTTGCGTTTGTTTGTATTCCTGCATGTGTGTGTGTGTTACAGTTAGGGTTGCCAACTTCAGAAAAGGAAAATGCGGGACACTCAAAATATTTGTACTGTATCACACAGTGTACGTCATTTCAGTGTCGGCAGTTAAGTTTGTGTTTAAAAGGTTATCAGACATAAACACATTTGTATTGCTTAACCTATTTATGTATTTAATTCTAAAAATAATTTTAATGTCATACATGAAAAAAGTCACATTACAAACAAACCATAGTTCAAAATAACAGCATTTATCTAAAATAGAAAGCTTTTTTAACATTATACACTAGGCTTACAGTTCAAAAGTTTGGGGTTAGTAAGATTATTTTTTGGGGAAAAAAATAAAGAAAGTAATTGCCTACTTTTATTCAGCAAGGATGCATTACATTAATCAAAAGTGACAGTTAAGATAATGTTACAAAAGCTTTCTGAACTTTCTAAAAGCTTTAAAACATTAATAATAATCAGAAATGTTTTTTGAGCATATTATTCCCTCAGGTAGATTACATGTTTTCTAGCGTGGCTGGATGTTAGACTCATGAACAATAATCACGTTGTTTGCATTCGCCAGAATTGATTAGCCGAAATCAAAACGTGGACAGTGAAAGGAAATTACCGTTAGCGCGAGACGAGTCCGGCTTGAAGCGGAAGCGACCAGACGGCAGAGGATGTTCGCAAATCAAACAATGATTTGTCTCAAAACAGTGATTAAAAAAAGCTGTGATTGGATGATGACAGGTGTCGGTGATCATTCTCAAGTGTCGTGGTCAGCACTGCTGCTGTTGCTGTTGTATCAGTCAGTGGTTTATCAGCTTGTCAAAAAACGGGACACGGGAGGTCACGCACGGGACAAATAAATTAGGCCCAAAATACGGGACGTCCCGCCTAATTCGGGACAGTTGGCAACCTTAGTGACAGTATCATCCTAAACCAGCAACCCTTCGCTCAACACCACCATCTACAGGCCGATGAGTGTACAGTCACTAAATGTGCACATAAATGAATTTATTTTATACCCCCCCCAAGGATGAAATTCTACGAAACTTAGCAGAGGATACCCCCAGAGGATGTCAAGTTAATCATACACATGAAATATGGTGCAGTTCTGAACATCTCAACTGAAGATAGGGGCGATTAAAGCAGAATAATATTGCATTTTCATTTTTTATGGGAAGGGGCGCAAATCACAAATGAGTGATTATGGGCTAGGTTGATGTGGGCCCTTAAGACCAACATACCATAAACATTTCTTCATCCTCGGTGCCACGGTTCAGGTAGTTATTTATGAAAAACGCTATGCTAGCGGCGGTCATAATAAGCGGTAGGCTATCGGTATTGTTAAAATTGTACCAAAAAATATCGATATCGTATCGAATTTAAAAAGTCTGGTATCGCCCATCCCTCTATGGTCTAGACTCCACAGTGGCAAAACTCCGCCCAGTGCCGCTGGCAACGCTGTAACGCCTCCGCTTTTGGGTGTGTGTGTTTAATCTATGTTTTTTTCAACACACACACAGTATTATCATCAGAGATGCACACGATTACATTCAGAAATAGACAAGCTTCGTTTCCAAATGCCCCAAGCAAAGATATCCTGTCAATTTTACAAAGTATAAGCCAGTATAATCCCAATGAACACATCAAAAACAAAATATTTAACAGAACAACTGCAAAGCGTCTAATTTGTAAACAGAATGATTTACGCACTAAATCCAGCATAAACTCCGGCATAATTTGCATAAATTGAAACTGCAGTGAACCAAAGACAGTCTCAAACTACCTTGTAACCAATCAGGGGTGCGTTTCCCGAAAGCATCGTTGGCCAACTATGGTCGCAAGTTCATCGCAATGTCCATTGAACTCTATTGGTAACGACGGAACTTGCGACCATAGTTGGCCAACGATGCTTTCAGGAAACGCACCCCAGATTAACGTGTGATTGTCAACCAGTGGATCTCTGAGCTGAGTGAGTGAGTGAGTGGAGGCGGGGCTCATTTGCATATTCATAGAACCGCGCATACTAAATGAGGCAAGGGTGTCGAGTTACATTCAAGATATTTTAAGGCATGAAGAATTTTTATTATGACCGCCGCTAGCATAGCTAGCGAAAGCGGTCATATAGGGATTGTCAAAGTGTTTTTTTTTTTTTTTGTCATCTACTGAATTTTTCGTCAACGATACCAGGGACACCGAAACACCGGGGAACATGAAATTTGGTGGGCATGTAGCCCCACTAGACTTTTACACAAACACACACGCGCACACACATGTACGCACGCATACATACACGCACAGACACACACACAGACACACAAACACACACACATACACACACACACACACACACACACACACACACAGACAGACATGCACATACTACTACCTTTTTTAGGTATCAGCCATATATCCGATTTACCAATACCCAATGTGTTATGCTTGGGCAGTATACTAATGAGGTGGGTGGGACATGTTTCATGCCATGTTAGATCACATCCTGAGAGTCTACGCTATCAGAAAATATATAGTTTATATAGTTGAATCAGTTTTCTCTTCATGGTACAGACCAAAATGTATTATGTGTACACTTTCTTCACCTAAATCCATAAAATCACATTAATTTCAATGGGACATTTACTTAAGTGTTCTACTAGGTACAGTGAGAATGAGTTTAATTTTGTTAACATTGTTTTTTTTAAAACTCTGGGACCAGGGCTACAAGATAAAACCACTTTTTTGGGGAATTTTTTTTTTATTTCAGTAAAACACAACAAAGCCATGCCAAAGTCAGATGACATTTTCACATTATGGATGTTAAGTGTCTAAACTTATGACTTTTGATATAAAACTTAAATAGTAATGGCAAATAATTACAAAACTCTAAATTATCCATGATCCACAGGAATACTCCAGACAGTCTTTTAAAATATACAACTTATATACATAAACACGCAATACAGCCAAATTGCTCCACGTCATTTATTTTTGTGGAAAGCCAGTGCAGGCCTGAGCGGCGGTCATATTTTGTACCGCCATGTGGTACATCTAGTTTTTTAAACGTTTAAATATGCAATTTTGGTGATTATTGATACAAATTATTGATACAAGGGAACTTTAATAGAGTCAGACCCTTTGCTATGATGTTTGAAATATATCTCAGTTGTATCCCATTTCTCTTGATCATCTTTCAAATGTTTCTACGATTCTCAGGAACAGGACTGGACACCTGTAAAACACACCTGAACCAGCTAGTCAAGGTCTTCAGAGGCCTGTTCCATACAGTGCACGTCACAAAGAAAATTGGGGATTACAGTCCAAAACCTGACTTGAATTAAGCTAACACATCAGTTGGGGCTAAAGCGGCTCCATAAAGGACCGTTCAAGTTCACGCAATCCCTCTAATCTGACCAGCGGGTTCAGTGAGTCAAGACAATGGCTGCGTCCGAAATCACACACTCTCTTGAGTAGGCACTTATTTTGATTAAGTAATTACCTCACGACCACTACAAAAGTAAGTTCTATATACAGTAGTCAACATTTGAAGTGGATCAAAACCTTTCATCACAGTTATACATGAATTCTGAAAAATACCCGTTCTTGTCTTGTGACAACTTTGATGAAGGTTTTTGATCCACTTCTAATGTTGACTACTGTAGTATGAGTGTAATCTGGACGTTTTACATTCGCCATGTTGTCATTATCATGTGATCTACCAGTGTCAGTCATTCGTAAATCCTGTGGCCTCATGGGATATTAAATGTACTCACGGGTACATTCAGCCTACAGTTTTATGAGTACTGTGAACTCAGACATACTTCTTTTGTCACATACTGTTTTTCACCTACTAGATAGTAGGGAAGTGTGTGATTTCAGACGCAGCCCAAGTCCCTTTCAGGCAAACTTCACTTGACGGCCATCTTTGAAATGCCTCTCCATGTTTCAGCCATGCAAGCTCGTATCTCTTTGAATGGGGAAACTCCAAAGCTGTTCACCAAGCTTACGATTAAATTTCATATTTGAAATCCACAATGACATCTGACAACAACTGTATCATAAATGTGAGCTTCTCAACCAGAACTTATAAGGGCAGCTGCAGTGACGCAGTGACTTCACAAATCTGCGATTGGCTCTTTTATTTATCTTATTCCGGCATTTTGCGCATTGCACTTTCTCCCATTGATATAGTAATATAAGTGCACTGTACAGCCTATAAAGTCTTTGGTCAAGTCTTTTGGTCATTTCCCTGCTGACAAAACCAGCTAAAACCAGCATGCGTGCCAAATGGAGCACAATAATTGACTAATATATACATTTTGCTAAAATATTTGTTGTTGGACATTAAATGTGCCTTATGTAGAATTTTAAACCTTTTTTTTTTGGATAGCAGTACCTGTAAAGGGACTATTGTAAGTGGGGTAAATCAAATCTAGTAGGCCATAGACATTATGCACCAGGGAAACAAGCATGCAGCCGTCTCTAGAATTTTGTCTTTGAACATTTTGTTTTAGCTCTGTATATTTCTATGGTATCGCATCGAAGAGTAATTTGATGGGGAAGTGGATTAACTTACTGTGGAGTTTACGAAAGTTATCATGAGCATTGTAATGTTTGAAGTGGATGTCATAAATGTAAGAAGATTCTAAAACAAGTGGTTCATTAATAAATCTGTAAGATCTTGCCTTCATGCAGATGGGAATACAATCAGATTACTGCAGCACTGAAAAGGGGCGGAGCTACAGATCATATATAGACCTTATTACTAATCCCAGGTTAGTTAATGTGTGTTCCTCTTACTAGTTAACATATAGTCTGTGCTTTCGTTATTTATTTTCTTTTTTTATTTGAGTGATTTTAACTTTAAACTTTAAAAAATGTTACGGTCCCTGGTCTAGGTAAGGGTGTAACATAAATGACAAAACAGTACCTCTTAATTACCCCTTTTCTTTTTCTTGTTTGTTTTCATAGTGTGATTCTTTTTGTTTTTAACAAAATAATTTCTTTAATAAAAAAAAAAAAAGTTTGGAATATCTTCAGAGGTGAGCTAATGTCAAAACAATGAACACACGAAACTAACTTCCCACGTTGAACTACCTTCCATACGAATCAAACAAAAGAAACCAAACATACAGTGACATATAGCCTACCCTATCTCCTTATCTAGCCAATAAACAGGAGAAAAGTGATGGCCTTTTGGCCTTAAAAACAACAACAACATATAGTAGGAGTAGGAGATCAAGACATTTAAACGACTGTATTTAGAAATAAATATACATATACAAAATATAGTGAAACATTTATTAATTTAAACTATGGCTGGGACGATACACACATCTTCCGATTCGATATTATCACGATACTTGGGTGCCGATACGATATGTATTGCAAATTTTTTTAAGAATTGTGATTCTACAAGTATTGCGATATATTGCAATTTTTTTGTAACACTAGACGATCGGGAAAAGCTAAATCATACACTTATACAGACTGTGCATGATGTACAAGATGAGTCATATTTACAAAATCAATTGATCATCTTTCTGAGTTTTATTCAGAAGCATTATACAATATTACATACTCTTTAATAAATGATTCAGTAACAAATAAATTTTTTAACAGTCACTTGTCGCCACCAAGTTTCTATCAAAAGCTGATTTTGATCGTTATCGTAGACATCAGTGTTCATATTTGAACTTTAAACTTGTATCCCAGTACATCTAGGATAATTTTAACTATTGCGTCACACTAATAATGATGCTATGAGGTTGAATAGGCTGTTTGTGAAGCTCAGGGGCGTAGCAAGCTTTTCAAAGGTGCGGGGGATGGATGTGGTTTATTAACAATAAAAACGATGAATACAATGACAGAAGGGTACAAAAGGTTTAACATACAAGATGTAAAAAGCTTCCCATTTAAATGAGTGATACTAGAAAAGTATTAAAAAAAACACAGAAAATAAGTCAAAACTCTGTTGTGAAAATGCACAACAGTAGACTTGCTAAAGAATCAGAATCAGAAATACTTTAATAATCCCAGGGGGGAATTATTTTTGTTACAAACTCCAGATATACAAACAGCATATATTAAGAACAAAATATATATATATATATATAAATAAATAAATAAATGCAACCAACAACAAAGTGACCAATGAACATATGACCAACCTCTCATTTAAAAGAACCAAAAAGTGCTCTTTCTGCCCTCCTTATAGAGGCCCTGTCCCAAATGGCACACTCCGGACTTGTGGACTTCCTCAGAGTCCACACTTTGGTGACGTCATGTAGTGCAGACCTATAGGGCCCTTGGCGCGAGTCCACGAGGGCGCATTGAGAGGTATTTTTGGGACAGACTCGATCGTCACGCCGGAAATAACGGCCTGGCTGTTGTTGGACAGGAGAAATCACATTTTTGTGCTCCGACGTCTCCATATCTCCATGTCCACTACACAGCCTAATTTTACAGTTCTATATTCTGATATTGTGCATATCACCTGGGCATTAGACAATAGATACGTCATGCTTATTTAAATGATGTATACAGTTGTACATAATAATACATAATGTTCCATTTGAACTAAGATTACAATTTTAACACATAATGAAAATGTGCATGAGTTTCAGATGAATTTACAGGTTTCAATATTCATACTATGTTTACATATGACTCAGTAAAGCCCTGACATTCGGTTTTATTTATTTAATGAATCATAATGCGATCGTATTATTCAACGCGCTATTATTATGTTTGAGACATCAACCACTGGTCGATGACCATAATGTTTGTAAACTGTAGGTTACAACTGGTAAAATGTACATCTAGGTCATAAAAACCGTAATATTTTCTTGAGCGAAATCTCCTCCCATCCGTTGTCTGATTGGCCTTTCGCAAGGATTCCTGGGTAGTTAAAGTGCAGATGAAGCCTGCTTCTATGCGGGCTTCGCGGAAGACCGCTTCAAGGGCACAAAGGGGGCGCTGCTGAGCACACTTCAGAGCTGTAAAATGCTGAATGGGACAGCCTACGGACTCGTAGACTCGGCGAGCACGCGCAATTCAAGTCCACGAGACCGAAAGTCCGCATGAAGTGAGCTATTTGGGACAGGGCCAGAGACAAACTGTTCAGCAATCTTGTTTCCGCCTCAGCACGAGCTGACCGATAAATCCATAGATATTATATAGAGACTATGGATAAATCTAACACACCAGGGTCTTTTCATTGCATTCAGTCTCACATCTCTTCCACACGTCCACTTAATAGGGATATTACGTCACTCAACACTCATAGATGACGACACATTTCATCCTCTGTTGGAACAAAAGTGGCTAACTTCTGTCAACCTCGTCTATAAGCAAGGACAAAAATTAAGCAATTGAATCTGAATTAATATCGATTCTGGAATAATAATAATAAAAAACGATTTTATAATCGTGAAAAAAATACTTTAAAAAATACTGTTTGTAAACAAATGATTATGACATTTTGAAAAATGTAGCATTGGTCCATGTTGATTCAGAGTTGAATCATCTGAAGTCTTCATCATAGACAGAATAAGAAAGGTCTTCACAGGAGTTGGCGTTCTCTCTTCATTGGTGTTGGGCAAAGGAGAGATGCAACTATTTCTGCGAGTGGGGGAATAGTCTGCATTTGTTCGTAAGTATGTGCAATGGCATGGCACCGGTCCTGATGTGGAGACAGTTCTGATTAGTCTGGAAACCGTAGCTTTACGGGTTGTTCCAATCCGAACTGATCAGTATTTTTCCGGTCATGAACAGCTGAAAACACAGTGAATGAAAGCATTATTTTCCAACTTGCACAGGCACAAATAATATTCTGCATTGCTTTCTCACAGTCAAACCACAGAAGACCAACATATTGTTAAATAAATCACAATTAAAATCTAATATTATGTTTCTGAAGTTTCTCATCATGTACATGAGCTGATTAACTGTGTTGTATGTCAATATGAATTACTACTCTTACCCATTCTGGCTTTTTCATTGAGATTTCCCATTTCCTTTTAACAGAAAACAGATAAACATACATTTTGTTATTCAAAACAAATTAAAAGTAATTTGTTTTCTTTTTTTTCTCTTTAATGTGAAAAAAGAAATAAACTTTAAATACCTGTATTCCAGTATGAACAGAAGGGAGACAAAATTATAATTTAATCAATTATTTTACTCACTGCGTCACCCTCTTTTCTAATTGTAGCAAATATAGTGTATATGGATGATTGTCAAAAAGTATTCCAGCTCCATGAGTGTATTTATTTATTTATTTAATTTGGCTGAATTTGCATAGAAATTATATGAAAAACAACTCTATATTTCAAAGCATTCTACAAAAATGTTCTGAACAAATTTGATTAAAGCTTACCTGACTGATGAGATTGTCTCTTCTTTCGCATGTGTTTGATTGTAAGAACACTTATTACTGTAATTATTATTATTATTACAGTAACTGTAACACTAACAGCAATGGCTGTAACATCAGGGAGATTCCCACATTCACTGTCAGACGACTGTGTTCCTGGATTTATTTCAGTACGTCCCAATGCTTCACACCTGTGAATAATATCCAGAATCAGATGTATAATGATGAGCAACAGCACACACCAACAGTGTATAAGAGAACACTTACTTTGTGTGTGGTTTACAGGATGAAAAAGTGCCATCTGAATATGTGTCAGCTTTACAGTCGGCACACACTGTATCTGTGGAGCCAGTGCCTGGAAAGACGATGGACATTTCATAAAGATGTTGTTTAAAATAAAATAAATAAATGCTCTTGTTTCCTTAACTGCCACTAATGCAGCACAGATAACAATAAACAGCATTTCATGTCCATGCATCTTTATATAATGTGATCATTTACCTGCTTGTTTGATGTATTGTCCAGGTCTGCATTCAGAGTGTTGCACAGCGAGTCTACAGGTGTGTTTATATGGATCAATGCAGAAGAATCTTTCCAGTGGCTCACACACAGTATCTGACGACCGAGTGCAGGCTTTACTCACTCTTAACCCTCGCTCTAAGATAGAGATGTGTCAGCAGAAACCATATTACATTAGTTACTGTAGGAACCCATGAACCCAAATAGCTTGCATCTCTTTAGATGCTAGATCACCTCCATTAAATTCTAACAACTTTTTAATTTACAGATGAACAAATTTAAAGGGGTAAACACTCACTTAAATCACACTCTGTACATTTAAGGCAATCTGAGAAGTCGTTGGGTTCATCAGTGAATTTAGGGCATGGAGCACAGGTTGTGCTGATATCATCTGTGCAAAGCCAAAAAACACTCCTCCCTTAAAAGCACATAACATTTGTTATTCAATTTCAACAGAAATCACTTAATAATGTGATGGTAAATGCATTGCCATGGTATACTGACTTTCTAATTTAGTTTTAGTTAACCAAACAAATGCTTTTATGCAGAAGAATATATATTCATTAATGCAGAATAAAGCAGATTATGATCACTGAAGTAATAAGTTCACAAACTTGTAGTAAAAAAACATTGATAAAGAATAAAAATTAAAAAAAAACATCAAAAGTTAAAAACTTTGAAATTATACAAATTGTGTAAAATATGTAAACTATATGGTATAACTTTTTATTATCAGTCTTACCAGGAGCACACTTTGGACAGCATCGCTCATCTATCTCAAATTCAGCATGAGAACATCGACAAAAGCACAGTTCATAGTAGAGTGGAAGAATAACAGTAATGAGAAGAGTAATCCTTAAAGTGGTCATGCCACATGAACGTCCTCAGCCTTCACAGTAGCGGTGTCGTTTGCTGCATGGTCAGATGCCTTAAGAGTAGCTGATGGTATAGGATTCAAGACAGCAGTTCAAAACTCAGATCTTGTGCAGGTTGTGTTTCCCACAAGCATCTTGCAGACATATCCATTCTTTGTCAACAAACTAAAAAATGAAAGAAAAACAAGAACAAGAAATTACAGTTTTTCTCGATTGCTTAAACACATTTCTTGAAACTATGCCTCGTATTCTCAAAACTATAAACACAAATCCATAACGTCTCACCCAATTCCCCAAACATCCTATTTTCAGGTCAAAATGAAGCTCTACACTCAAAACCATTCACTCTCGCTGAAAAACCAAACTTTGCCCTCAGACAGGACACACAAGCCATCAAAATCACACACACTACAACATAGTCTAACACACTGAAGCAATAAATTCAAAACAACATTTCCAAAACTGCTAAGTTATGTTGCTTGTGGTTCCCCCCTCACAAACCTTTTCACATGATGAACACAAAAGACACAACCAGTGGATACATTGGCACCTTTTTATTCATACACAGAAAACACACACACAAAAATATTTTTTTTTTTCTGTTTTGCTCTTTTTTTTTTACTCTCTCCTCAAAAAATGTTTTTTTTTTATATATTTACTTACAGTAAGATGTGTGTGACCAACATATGACAGTAAAAGAGCACACACAAACCATATTCTAATATGGAATTCGAATTGTATTGGAATGGTAAAGAGTGTTGGGACGTGACAGGAGGGTCTCCACTCAAGGATACAATATGATGGACACGTCTAAGAATGTTCCACATATGGTTGAAATACCATCATTTGCCTAGAAAGATAACATTCTGGGAGTCCAGACTATAAAGGAGAAAGGATACCCTCCCTTCACTGTCACACTCTGTGTTACTCTGTGTGACTGTACGACTGCTGGCCTTTTCTTGCAAGAAAATAAACCTCATCAAAGACTATTGGAAATGTTTGTCTCTTATTCAGTGATAGAATTTTGTTTGCCACCACTCCTCCCTGAAGGCTCTCAAGGCGACGGTAAAGCGACTCAAATTTGGCCTTACTCGTAGCCTAGCCTTCCTCATAATCACACCATTGACTAACACATGGGCAACTAGAGTGGCTTGAATTTCATCTGAGACTGCTTGTCTTCTTATCCTTGCCCTTCCTCCTCCTCATTCTTATCCCTCCTCGATCTCTTCCTTCATGTCTTTCTGGATCCATTGTTCCAAAACGCAATAAACTGATTTGGGCCCTTTTATATATCTATTGAAGGTTCTGATTGATGTGTGTTAAATTTTGACTCTTAGTGTTTCCACCTGGATAATTGTGTGCTAACTGAGCTGAAGCTGCGCTGATTGAGTGAACAATTTTGAATGCTAGTGCTTTCTAAATGACAACATGGTCTAAGCAATGAGAAATGAAGGGATTTGTGTGTAGAGTTTTGCAGTGACAGTTCAACCAATCTGACTCATGTGTCAAAACAGGGAATAGAGTTTATAGTTTAGTGAAATGGGTGTGCTTTTTGATAAATGGCATTATGGTTTTGAAATTTTAGTTCAAAAGCCTGGTTATAGTGTTTAAGCAATTGAGAAAAACTGTAATAAGATCACTGTGAACTTTATTGCCTATATACTTGGATATGGATATGCCCTATATGGATTAGTTATAAAGAAAGATAGATTAGTTAGAAAGAAAGAAAGATGGATTAGTTAGAAAGAAAGAAAGATGAATTAGTTAGAAAGAAAGATGGATTAGTTAGAAAGAAAGAAAGATGGATCAGTTAGAAAGAAAGAAAGATGGATTAGTTAGAAAGAAAGAAAGAGATTAGTTAGACAGAATGAAAGATAGAAAGAAAGAAAGATGGATTAATTATAAATAAATAAATATAGATTAGTTAAAAAGAAAGAAAGATGGATTAGTTAGAAAGACAGATTAGTTAGAAAGAAATAAAGATTAGTTAGAAAGAAAGATGGATTAGTTAGAAAGAAAGAAAGAAATATGGATTTGTTAGAAAGAAAGAAAAGATTAGTTAGAAAGAAAGATTGATCAGTTAGAAAAAGAAAGAAAGATGGATTAGTTAGAAAGAAAGATGGATTAGTTAGAAATAAAGAGATTAGTTAGAAAGAAAGATTAGTTAGAAAGAAAGATGGATTAGTTAGAAAGAAAGATAGATTCGTTAGAAAGAAAGATGGATTAATTAGAAAGAAAGAAAGATGGATTAGTTAGAAAGAAAGATTCGTTAGAAAGAAAGAAAGATGGATTAGTTAGAAAGAAAGATCAGTTAGAAAGAAAGAACGATGGATTAGTTAGAAAGAGATTAGTTAGAAAGAAAGATGGATTAGTTAGAAAGAAAGAAAGATGGATTAGTTAGAAAGATAGATTCGTTAGAAAGAAAGATGGATTAATTAGAAAGAAAGAAAGATGGATTAGTTAGAAAGAAAGATTCGTTAGAAAGAAAGAAAGATGGATTAGTTAGAAAGAAAGATCAGTTAGAAAGAAAGAACGATGGATTAGTTAGAAAGAAAGAGATTAGTTAGAAAGAAAGATGGATTAGTTAGAAAGAAAGAAAGATATATTCGTTAAAAAGAAAAAGATGGATTAGTTAGATAGAAAGAAAGATGGATTAGTTAGAAAGAAAGAAAGATGGATTAGTTAGAAAGAAAGAAAGATGGATTAGTTAGAAAGAAAGATAGATTAGTTTGAAAGAAAGATTGATCAGTTAGAAAGAAAGATAGAAAGATTGATTAGTTAGAAAGAAAGAAAGATTAGTTAGAAAGAAATAAAGATGGATTAGTTAGAAAGAAAGAAAGAAAGAAAGAAGGAAAGAAAGATGGATTAGTTAGAAAGAAAGAAAGAAAGATGGATTAGTTAGAAAGAAAGATTAGTTAGACAGAAAGATTGATCAGTTAGAAAGAAAGAAAGATTAGTTAGAAAGAAAGAAAGATGGATTAGTTAGATAGAAAGAAAGATGGATTAGTTAGATAGAAAGAAAGATGAATTAGTTAGAAAGAAAGAAAGATGGATTAGTTAGAAAGAAAGAAAGATTAGTTAGAAAGAAAAAAGATGGATTAGTTAGAAAGAAAGAAAGATTAGTTAGAAAGAAATAAAGATGGATTAGTTAGAAAGAAAGTAAGAAAGAAAGATGGATTAGTTAGATAGAAAGAAAGATGGATTAGTTAGAAAGAAAGATAGATTCGTTAGAAAGAAAGAAAGAAAGATGGATTAGTTAGAAAGAAAGAAAGATTAGTTAGAAAGAAAGAAAGATGGATTAGTTAGAAAGAAAGATGGATTAGTTAGATAGAGAGAAAGATGGATTAGTTAGAAAGAAAGATAGATTAGTTAGAAAGAAAGAAAGAAAGATGGATTAGTTAAAAAGAAAGAAAGATTAGTTAGAAAGAAAGAAAGATGGATTAGTTAGAAAGAAAGAAAGATTAGTTAGAAAGAAAGAAAGATGGATTAGTTAGAAAGAAAGAGATTAGTTAGAAAGAAATATTGATCAGTTAGAAAGAAAGAAAGAAAAATGGATTAGTTAGAACGATTGATAGATTAGTTCGAAATAAAGATGGATTAGTTAGAAAGAAAGATGGATTAGTTAGAAAGAAAGAAAGATGGATTAGTTAAAAGAAAGATAGATTAGTTAGAAAGAAAGAAAGAAAGATGGATTAGTTAGAAAGAAAGAAAGATGGATTAGTTAAAAGAAAGATAGATTAGTTAGAAAAAGAAAGAAAGATGGATTAGTTAGAAAGAAAGATTAGTTAGAAAGAAAGAAAGATGGATTAGTTAGAAAGAAAGAAAGATTAGTTAGAAAGAAATAAAGATGGATTAGTTAGAAAGAAGGTAAGAAAGAAAGATGGATTAGTTAGATAGAAAGAAAGATAGATTAGTTAGATAGAAAGAAAGATGGACTAGTTAGATAGAAAGAAAGATGGATTAGTTAGAAAGAAAGAAAGATGGATTAGTTAGATAGAAAGAAAGATGGATTAGTTAGAAAGAAAGATGGATTAGTTAGAAAGAAAGATAGATTAGTTAGATAGAAAGAAAGATGGATTAGTTAGAAAGAAAGAAAGATGGATTAGTTAGAAAGAAAGATAGATTAGTTAGAAAGAAAGAAAGAAAGATGGATTAGTTAGAAAGAAAGAAAGATTAGTTAGAAAGAAAGAAAGATGGATTAGTTAGATAGAAAGAAAGATGGATTAGTTAGAAAGAAAGATAGATTAGTTAGAAAGAAAGAAAGAAAGATGGATTAGTTAGAAAGAAAGAAAGATGGATTAGTTAGAAAGAAAGAAAGAAAGAAAGATGGATTAGTTAGAAAGAAAGAGATTAGTTATAAAGAAAGAAAGATGGATTAGTTAGAAAGAAAGAAATATGGATTAGTTAGAAAGAAAGAGATTAGTTAGAAAGAAATATTGATCAGTTAGAAAGAAAGAAAGAAAAATGGATTAGTTAGAAAGATTGATAGATTAGTTAGAAATAAAGATGGATTAGTTAGAAAGAAGGTAAGAAAGAAAGATGGATTAGTTAGATAGAAAGAAAGATAGATTAGTTAGATAGAAAGAAAGATGGATTAGTTAGATAGAAAGAAAGATGGATTAGTTAGAAAGAAAGAAAGATGGATTAGTTAGATAGAAAGAAAGATGGATTAGTTAGAAAGAAAGATGGATTAGTTAGAAAGAAAGATAGATTAGTTAGAAAGAAAGATAGATTAGTTAGATAGAAAGAAAGATGGATTAGTTAGATAGAAAGAAAGATGGATTAGTTAGAAAGAAAGATAGATTAGTTAGAAAGAAAGATAGATTAGTTAGAAAGAAAGAAAGAAAGAAAGATGGATTAGTTAGAAAGAAAGAAAGATTAGTTAGAAAGAAAGAAAGATGGATTAGTTAGAAAGATTGATAGATTAGTTAGAAATAAAGATGGATTAGTTAGAAAGAAAGAAAGATGGATTAGTTAGACAGAAAGAAAGAAAGAAATAATGAATGGTGGATTAGTTAGAAAGAAAGAAAGATGGATTAGTTAAAAGAAAGAAAGATGGATTAGTTAGAAAGAAAGAAAGAAAGATGGATTAGTTAGAAAGAAAGAAAGATTAGTTAGAAAGAAAGAAAGATGGATTAGTTAGAAAGAAAGTAAGAAAGAAAGATGGATTAGTTAGATAGAAAGAAAGATGGATTAGTTAGAAAGAAAGATAGATTAGTTAGTTAGAAAGAAAGATGGATTAGTTAGATAGAAAGATGGATTAGTTAGATAGAAAGAAAGATGGATTAGTTAGAAAGAAAGATAGATTAGTTAGTTAGAAAGAAAGATGGATTAGTTAGATAGAAAGAAAGATGGATTAGTTAGATAGAAAGAAAGATGGATTAGTTAGAAAGAAAGATTAGTTAGAAAGAAAGAAAGAAAGATGGATTAGTTAGAAAGAAAGAAAGATTAGTTAGAAAGAAAGAAAGAAAGAAAGAAAGAAAGAAAGATGGATTAGTTAGAAAGAAAGATAGATTAGTTAGAAATAAAAGAAAGATGGATTAGTTAGAAAGAAAGATAGATTAAGAAAAAAGAAAGAAAAATGGATTAGTTAGAAAGAAAGAAAGATAGATTAGTAAGAAAAAAGAAAGAAAGATGGATTAGTTAGAAAGAAAGATGGATTAGTTAGAAAGAAAGAAAGAAAGAAAGAAAGAAAGAAAGAAAGAAAGAAAGAAAGAAAGAAAGAAAGAAAGAAAGAAAGAAAGAAAGAAAGATTAGTTAGAAAGAAAGAAAGATAGATAAGAAAGAAAGAAAGATAGATTGATTAGTTATAAAGGTATAGATTAGTAAAAAAGAAAGATTGATAGATTAGTAAAAAAGAAAAAAGATGGATTAGTAAGAAAAAAGAAAGAAAAATGGATTAGTTAGAAAGAAAGAAAGATAGATTAGTAAGAAAAAAGAAAGAAAGATGGATTAGTTAGAAAGAAAGATGGATTAGTAAGAAAGAAAGAAAGAAAGAAAGAAAGAAAGAAAGAAAGAAAGAAAGAAAGAAAGAAAGAAAGAAAGAAAGAAAGAAAGAAGGATTAGTTAGAAAGAAAGAAAGATAGATAAGAAAGAAAGATAGATTGATTAGTTATAAAGATATAGATTAGTAAAAAAGAAAGATTGATAGATTAGTAAAAAAGAAAAAAGATGGATTAGTAAGAAAAAAGAAAGATAGAATAGTTAGAAAGAAAGAAAGATAGAT
Source organism: Scardinius erythrophthalmus (assembly GCF_964197995.2). Lineage (NCBI taxonomy): Eukaryota > Metazoa > Chordata > Actinopteri > Cypriniformes > Leuciscidae > Scardinius > Scardinius erythrophthalmus. The sequence goes on from NC_138240.1 coordinate 35,354,349, forward strand.
TAGTTAGAAAGAAAGAAAGAAAGATAGATAGATTAGTAGAAAGAAAGAAAGATAGATTAGTTAGAAATAAAGAAAGATAGATAGATTAGTTAGAAAGAAAGATGGATTAGTTAGAAAAAAGAAAGAAAGATGGATTAGTTAGAAAGAAAGATAGATTAGTAAGAAATAAAGATAGATTAGTTAGATAGAAAGAAAGATGGATTAGTTAGAAAAAAGAAAGAAAGATGGATTAGTTAGAAAGAAAGATAGATTAGTAAGAAAAAAGAAAGAAAGATGGATTAGTTAGAAAGAAAGAAGGATTAGTTAGAAAGAAAGATAGATTAGTAAGAAAGAAAGAAAGATAGATAGATTGATTAGTTAGAAAGATAGATAGATTAGTAAAAAAGAAAGAAAGATAGATTAGTAAAATAGAAAGAAAGGATTAGTAAGAAAAAAGAAAAATAGAATAGTTAGAAAGAAAGAAAGATAGATTAGTTAGAAAGAAAGAAAGATAGATAGATTAGTAAAAAAGAATGGAAGATGGATTAGTTAGAAAGAAAGAAAGAAAGAAAGAAAGAAAGAAAGAAAGAAAGAAAGAGATAGATTAGTTAGAAAGAAAGAAAGAAAGAAAGAAAGAAAGAAAGAAAGAAAGAAAGAAAGAAAGAAAGAAAGAAAGAAAGAAAGAAAGAAAGAAAGATGGATTAGTAGAAAGAAAGAAAGATAGATTAGTTAGAAAGACAGATAGATTAGTTAGAAAGATGAATTAGTTAAAAAGAAAGAAAGAAAGATGGATTAGTTAGAAAGAAAGAAAGAAAGAAAGAAAGAAAGAAAGAAAGAAAGAAAGAAAGAAAGAAAGAAAGAAAGAAAGAAAGAAAGAAAGAAAGAGATGGATTAGTAGAATGAAAGAAAGATAGATTAGTAAGAAATAAAGAAATATGGATTAGTTAGAAAGAAAGAAAGAAAGAAAGAAAGAAAGAAAGAAAGAAAGAAAGAAAGAAAGAAAGAAAGAAAGAAAGAGAAAGGATTAGTTAGAAAGAAAAATTGATTAGTTAGAAAGAAAGAAAGAAAGATGGATTAGTTAGAAAGAAAGATAGATTAGTTAAAAAAGAAAGATTAGTTAGAAAGAAAGACAGATTAGTTAGAAAGAGATAGATAGATAGATAGATAGATAGATAGATAGATAGATAGATAGATAGATAGATAGATAGATAGATAGATAGATAGATAGATAGATAGATAGATAGATAGATAGATAGATAGATAGATAGATAGGTTTATTAGGTCATAGAATGGTAGTTTAATTGAGTATAGGGCTTCAGGGAGTTTAGATTTGAGTTTTTGGCTTGTGCACTCATGGGCCACCGTAGTCTTGGCTCAATTTGAGCAATGTAAGCCTATGGGATTTTTATGTTTTTTAATATTAATTTTTAAGAAAACTGAAAGTCAAATCAGTCTGAAAAGATATAGCAACTCGAGTCAGAACGGTCTGAAGGTCTGAGCCGAGTTTGGATTATGTAGAGTTAAAGCTCTAGGAGGAGTTAGAGTCAGAAAATTTTAGGTCAGAAGAATAATAATAAGTTTAAGTACAATATCAGTAAGTTGGCTTTACCAAGAAACCCTGGAATTCAATTCAATTCAAGCTTTATTTGTCATTGCATAAATACAGTGTATTAACACAACGAAATTTCAGGTGCTACTCCAGATCAGTGCTTTTAAAAAATAAATAATTGATAAAATATGTACTAATCAATAAATATGTATCAAAAACACCCCCCATCCCTTACATACATTTCACTCTCTCTTTTTCTCCCTCCCTCCCACACCCACTCATCCATCCACCCACACATACGGCTGAGCTCATTGTATGGGATACAGACCCAAAAACAAGAAAACAAGTGGGAGGAGCAAAAGGCAAAAATACTTCCACTTATAAGTTAGAACTTTAGTCAAATGTAGAAATAACACGTACAGGACTGTAGGATCAAAGCGACTCATAAAAGATAAAGGCACACATTTATATAATTTGGTCAGTTTTCGACTGCCTTTAAAATACGGACAACAAAGGCATGCCTATTGTGCCGTGATTATTTAGGCTCCAGGTCAGCTGCAGGTTTTCCTTTTTAATAAAAATAAAACTAGGCCACTTACCTTCTGATAGGCTATATATATATATTCTCGTCTGTTTCTTTCACAAAACACTGGTCAGAGAGGGTTTGTCGAAAAATCGGCCGCTGGAAGTTGTTGCCACTTGCCAGTACCTGACAGGTGTGGTCATCTATGCTGTTGTTGACAAACCGGATTTCGTCGGCTGTGTTTTACAACCGGAAGTAGGTCGTAAGAATAATACTTATAACTGTGATTTTAAATGATAAATTCACATTATAATATGCCTATATATACTTTTATATACTAAATATATGTGTATTGTTTTTTTATTCATAACCAGGTTTAGAAGATAGAAATAATATAAAGCAAGTCATAAAAAACATCTATGTAGCCTATCAAGAGCAAAACCTGAAATAACAGTTAAAGTAGAGATAAAAACAAACGACATTCTCTTGACATTAGAATCACCTCTTTATTATTTATCTTTCTCAATTAGTGGACAGAAATTGATAGTATTAGTAGTATTAGTAGTTAATTTGTATTTTTTATTATACTCTGAGATACTCTGTTGTACAATTCCCTAATACTCCCATATTTTGGATACTGCACAGAAGTCTGGGGTAATACATACCCTAGTAACACAAGATCTCTGTTTTTGTTACAGAAAAAAGCATTAAGGATTATCAACAAGACAGGCTACAGAGAACCCACTAATAGTTTATTTGTAAAGTCTCGACTTCTAAAATTCAAAGATTTGGTTGACTTGAAGATTTTGATTTTTATGTGGAAAGCTAAGCAGAGAGTTTTGCCTATGGTCTTACAAAATTTATTTACTTTTGTATCAGAGGAAGATGGCCATAGAAGGCAATATCATTTTAAAACTCTTTTTGCACGTACTACACAAAAACAGATGTGTGTGTCTATTTATGGAGTTAAACTATGGAACACCTTGGACAATGAACTGAAGTGCTGCAAAAGTGTTTGTAAATTTGTATAAGAAAAAAATACAGGAATGTTACAAGAAAAATGATGACTAAACACGCTTAAAATGATGATAATTAAGTGTAAAGATAGGTATTACTGAAAATACTTGGTGTTTGGGGTGAGGATTGGGGTTGATTCATTTATAAAGTAGCTGTTTTTTATTTTATTTTTGATGTGCACAAATAAGCGACAGGTACCATAAGATTTTCTTCTTCCTGTTCCTTTTCTTTTTTTCTTTTATTCGTTCATGCATGTAATGAATGAATGAATGAATGAATGAAGTTATGTATGACTTGTGCAATAAATAAATAAATAAAGATATCGATGCACTTAAACAATCAGCAAACTTGTACATAATGCAATACTTATTTAGACTATAAATATAATTTAAGATCTGTCCGAATGATAAAAGAATACATTTTGTGTACTATTAAGACAGAATATAATAAAATCACTTCTCCAGCAACAAAGACGTCCTAGCGTGTGTTTACATTGAAAATCAATAGAAAAGCAGCACGGTGGAATGGAAAAACGTAAAAAACATGGATATTTTCACGAATATTTTCAGAATACACTGTATTTTTTAATTGTACATTTCATGATGTAGCTATTCCGTTATTTCATGCATGATATGTTAAATTATTTTATGTTGTCTGCTGCATTTTATTTCAAAGTGTATTTCTTGAGATTTATTTTAAGGCGTGTTTCATATGGTTTTTCATTTTTCATGAAGAAATTAAGTATTTCGCGACTTATTCTTACATTTTATTGTACTTTTGTTTATTGCAACGAATCATGACGTATTTAATCATGTAAATTGTATATGAATGAATTTATTGAGTTTATTCTTTGCTTGTAAGTTGTCAGTGATTGTCTTTCTTTTACTGTCTATGGTGATTGTTCGTTCTAGGCCGCGCGTGTATCTGACGTCATCAATAAGCGCGAGGCAGGAGCAGCATGAGCTGATGTGTGGGATCACGTCTTTGGATCATCAGTGTTGCTCAAATAAATCTTATAATCATGCCGATGAAGGGAAGATTCCCCATACGGAGGACGCTGGAGTATCTGCAGAAAGGAGAAGTTGTGTTTAAGAAATCGGTGAAGATTATGACTGTTAATTATAACACGCATGGAGATCTGAGTGAAGGAGCAAGGTCAGAATAACAACACCAACAACAGCTGACTTTATTAGGCAGAAAGGTCTTACTGGAAGAGTGTTAATCGCTGTCACTGTCAATATATCGGATAAAATACTGTTTGTGTTGTGTGATGTCAGAAGAAGATTAAATATATGAGAATTGAAGATTAAAAACATGAGAGATGTTTCAAAGTCACTCATGTATGTTAAGTATAATGTTAATGTATTTGACAGGAAGTTTGTGTTCTTCAACATTCCTCAAATCCAGTACAAAAACCCCTGGGTTCAGATAATGATGTTCAAAAACACGACTCCATCCCCGTTCCTGCGGTTTTACCTCGGTGAGTGTCTGACTCTCAGGGCTGTGTTCTGATGGGCTTTATCCTCTAACCTCTGACCCTGTGTTCTGATGGGCTCTATCCTCTAACCTCTGACCCTGTGTTCTGATGGGCTTTATCCTCTAACCTCTGACCCTGTGTTCTGATGGGCTCTATCCTCTAACCTCTGACCCTGTGTTCTGATGGGCTCTATCCTCTAACCTCTGACCCTGTGTTCTGATGGGCTCTATCCTCTAACCTCTGACCCTGTGTTCTGATCATGGGCTTTATCCTCTAACCTCTGACCCTGTGTTCTGATGGGCTCTATCCTCTAACCTCTGACCCTGTGTTCTGATCATGGGCTCTATCCTCTAACCTCTGACCCTGTGTTCTGATGGGCTCTATCCTCTAACCTCTGACCCTGTGTTCTGATGGGCTCTATCCTCTAACCTCTGACCCTGTGTTCTGATGGGCTCTATCCTCTAACCTCTGACCCTGTGTTCTGATGGGCTCTATCCTCTAACCTCTGACCCTGTGTTCTGATGGGCTCTATCCTCTAACCTCTGACCCTGTGTTCTGATCATGGGCTTTATCCTCTAACCTCTGACCCTGTGTTCTGATGGGCTCTATCCTCTAACCTCTGACCCTGTGTTCTGATGGGCTTTATCCTCTAACCTCTGACCCTGTGTTCTGATGGGCTCTATCCTCTAACCTCTGACCCTGTGTTCTGATCATGGGCTTTATCCTCTAACCTCTGACCCTGTGTTCTGATGGGCTCTATCCTCTAACCTCTGACCCTGTGTTCTGATCATGGGCTTTATCCTCTAACCTCTGACCCTGTGTTCTGATGGGCTCTATCCTCTAACCTCTGACCCTGTGTTCTGATGGGCTCTATCCTCTAACCTCTGACCCTGTGTTCTGATCATGGGCTTTATCCTCTAACCTCTGACCCTGTGTTCTGATCATGGGCTTTATCCTCTAACCTCTGACCCTGTGTTCTGATGGGCTCTATCCTCTAACCTCTGACCCTGTGTTCTGATGGGCTTTATCCTCTAACCTCTGACCCTGTGTTCTGATGGGCTCTATCCTCTAACCTCTGACCCTGTGTTCTGATGGGCTTTATCCTCTAACCTCTGACCCTGTGTTCTGATGGGCTTTATCCTCTAACCTCTGACCCTGTGTTCTGATGGGCTTTATCCTCTAACCTCTGACCCTGTGTTCTGATGGGCTCTATCCTCTAACCTCTGACCCTGTGTTCTGATGGGCTCTATCCTCTAACCTCTGACCCTGTGTTCTGATGGGCTTTATCCTCTAACCTCTGACCCTGTGTTCTGATCATGGGCTTTATCCTCTAACCTCTGACCCTGTGTTCAGATGATGGGCTCTATCCTCTAACCTCTGACCCTGTGTTCAGATGATGGGCTCTATCCTCTAACCTCTGACCCTGTGTTCTGATGGGCTCTATCCTCTAACCTCTGACCCTGTGTTCTGATGGGCTTTATCCTCTAACCTCTGACCCTGTGTTCTGATCATGGGCTCTATCCTCTAACCTCTGACCCTGTGTTCTGATGGGCTCTATCCTCTAACCTCTGACCCTGTGTTCTGATGGGCTTTATCCTCTAACCTCTGACCCTGTGTTCTGATGGGCTTTATCCTCTAACCTCTGACCCTGTGTTCTGATGGGCTCTATCCTCTAACCTCTGACCCTGTGTTCTGATGGGCTTTATCCTCTAACCTCTGACCCTGTGTTCTGATGGGCTTTATCCTCTAACCTCTGACCCTGTGTTCTGATGGGCTTTATCCTCTAACCTCTGACCCTGTGTTCTGATCATGGGCTCTATCCTCTAACCTCTGACCCTGTGTTCTGATGGGCTCTATCCTCTAACCTCTGACCCTGTGTTCTGATGGGCTTTATCCTCTAACCTCTGACCCTGTGTTCTGATGGGCTTTATCCTCTAACCTCTGACCCTGTGTTCTGATGGGCTTTATCCTCTAACCTCTGACCCTGTGTTCTGATCATGGGCTCTATCCTCTAACCTCTGACCCTGTGTTCTGATGGGCTTTATCCTCTAACCTCTGACCCTGTGTTCTGATCATGGGCTTTATCCTCTAACCTCTGACCCTGTGTTCAGATGATGGGCTCTATCCTCTAACCTCTGACCCTGTGTTCTGATGGGCTCTATCCTCTAACCTCTGACCCTGTGTTCTGATCATGGGCTCTATCCTCTAACCTCTGACCCTGTGTTCAGATGATGGGCTTTATCCTCTAACCTCTGACCCTGTGTTCAGATGATGGGCTTTATCCTCTAACCTCTGACCCTGTGTTCTGATCATGGGCTTTATCCTCTAACCTCTGACCCTGTGTTCTGATGGGCTTTATCCTCTAACCTCTGACCCTGTGTTCTGATCATGGGCTTTATCCTCTAACCTCTGACCCTGTGTTCTGATGGGCTTTATCCTCTAACCTCTGACCCTGTGTTCTGATGGGCTTTATCCTCTAACCTCTGACCCTGTGTTCTGATGGGCTCTATCCTCTAACCTCTGACCCTGTGTTCTGATGGGCTTTATCCTCTAACCTCTGACCCTGTGTTCTGATGGGCTTTATCCTCTAACCTCTGACCCTGTGTTCTGATGGGCTTTATCCTCTAACCTCTGACCCTGTGTTCTGATGGGCTCTATCCTCTAACCTCTGACCCTGTGTTCTGATGGGCTCTATCCTCTAACCTCTGACCCTGTGTTCTGATGGGCTTTATCCTCTAACCTCTGACCCTGTGTTCTGATGGGCTCTATCCTCTAACCTCTGACCCTGTGTTCTGATGGGCTTTATCCTCTAACCTCTGACCCTGTGTTCTGATGGGCTTTATCCTCTAACCTCTGACCCTGTGTTCTGATGGGCTCTATCCTCTAACCTCTGACCCTGTGTTCTGATGGGCTTTATCCTCTAACCTCTGACCCTGTGTTCTGATCATGGGCTTTATCCTCTAACCTCTGACCCTGTGTTCAGATGATGGGCTCTATCCTCTAACCTCTGACCCTGTGTTCAGATGATGGGCTCTATCCTCTAACCTCTGACCCTGTGTTCTGATGGGCTCTATCCTCTAACCTCTGACCCTGTGTTCTGATGGGCTTTATCCTCTAACCTCTGACCCTGTGTTCTGATCATGGGCTCTATCCTCTAACCTCTGACCCTGTGTTCTGATGGGCTCTATCCTCTAACCTCTGACCCTGTGTTCTGATGGGCTTTATCCTCTAACCTCTGACCCTGTGTTCTGATGGGCTTTATCCTCTAACCTCTGACCCTGTGTTCTGATGGGCTCTATCCTCTAACCTCTGACCCTGTGTTCTGATGGGCTTTATCCTCTAACCTCTGACCCTGTGTTCTGATGGGCTTTATCCTCTAACCTCTGACCCTGTGTTCTGATGGGCTTTATCCTCTAACCTCTGACCCTGTGTTCTGATGGGCTCTATCCTCTAACCTCTGACCCTGTGTTCTGATGGGCTTTATCCTCTAACCTCTGACCCTGTGTTCTGATGGGCTTTATCCTCTAACCTCTGACCCTGTGTTCTGATGGGCTCTATCCTCTAACCTCTGACCCTGTGTTCTGATGGGCTTTATCCTCTAACCTCTGACCCTGTGTTCTGATCATGGGCTTTATCCTCTAACCTCTGACCCTGTGTTCAGATGATGGGCTCTATCCTCTAACCTCTGACCCTGTGTTCAGATGATGGGCTCTATCCTCTAACCTCTGACCCTGTGTTCTGATGGGCTCTATCCTCTAACCTCTGACCCTGTGTTCTGATGGGCTTTATCCTCTAACCTCTGACCCTGTGTTCTGATCATGGGCTCTATCCTCTAACCTCTGACCCTGTGTTCTGATGGGCTCTATCCTCTAACCTCTGACCCTGTGTTCTGATCATGGGCTCTATCCTCTAACCTCTGACCCTGTGTTCTGATGGGCTCTATCCTCTAACCTCTGACCCTGTGTTCTGATGGGCTTTATCCTCTAACCTCTGACCCTGTGTTCTGATGGGCTTTATCCTCTAACCTCTGACCCTGTGTTCTGATGGGCTCTATCCTCTAACCTCTGACCCTGTGTTCTGATGGGCTTTATCCTCTAACCTCTGACCCTGTGTTCTGATGGGCTTTATCCTCTAACCTCTGACCCTGTGTTCTGATGGGCTTTATCCTCTAACCTCTGACCCTGTGTTCTGATCATGGGCTCTATCCTCTAACCTCTGACCCTGTGTTCTGATGGGCTCTATCCTCTAACCTCTGACCCTGTGTTCTGATGGGCTTTATCCTCTAACCTCTGACCCTGTGTTCTGATGGGCTTTATCCTCTAACCTCTGACCCTGTGTTCTGATGGGCTTTATCCTCTAACCTCTGACCCTGTGTTCTGATCATGGGCTTTATCCTCTAACCTCTGACCCTGTGTTCAGATGATGGGCTCTATCCTCTAACCTCTGACCCTGTGTTCTGATGGGCTCTATCCTCTAACCTCTGACCCTGTGTTCTGATCATGGGCTCTATCCTCTAACCTCTGACCCTGTGTTCAGATGATGGGCTTTATCCTCTAACCTCTGACCCTGTGTTCAGATGATGGGCTTTATCCTCTAACCTCTGACCCTGTGTTCTGATCATGGGCTTTATCCTCTAACCTCTGACCCTGTGTTCTGATGGGCTTTATCCTCTAACCTCTGACCCTGTGTTCTGATCATGGGCTTTATCCTCTAACCTCTGACCCTGTGTTCTGATGGGCTTTATCCTCTAACCTCTGACCCTGTGTTCTGATGGGCTTTATCCTCTAACCTCTGACCCTGTGTTCTGATGGGCTCTATCCTCTAACCTCTGACCCTGTGTTCTGATGGGCTTTATCCTCTAACCTCTGACCCTGTGTTTTGATGGGCTTTATCCTCTAACCTCTGACCCTGTGTTCTGATGGGCTTTATCCTCTAACCTCTGACCCTGTGTTCTGATGGGCTCTATCCTCTAACCTCTGACCCTGTGTTCTGATGGGCTCTATCCTCTAACCTCTGACCCTGTGTTCTGATGGGCTTTATCCTCTAACCTCTGACCCTGTGTTCTGATGGGCTCTATCCTCTAACCTCTGACCCTGTGTTCTGATGGGCTTTATCCTCTAACCTCTGACCCTGTGTTCTGATGGGCTTTATCCTCTAACCTCTGACCCTGTGTTCTGATGGGCTTCATCCTCTAACCTCTGACCCTGTGTTCTGATGGGCTCTATCCTCTAACCTCTGACCCTGTGTTCTGATGGGCTTTATCCTCTAACCTCTGACCCTGTGTTCTGATGGGCTTTATCCTCTAACCTCTGACCCTGTGTTCTGATGGGCTTTATCCTCTAACCTCTGACCCTGTGTTCTGATGGGCTCTATCCTCTAACCTCTGACCCTGTGTTCTGATGGGCTTTATCCTCTAACCTCTGACCCTGTGTTCTGATGGGCTTTATCCTCTAACCTCTGACCCTGTGTTCTGATGGGCTCTATCCTCTAACCTCTGGCTCTGTGTTCTGATGGGCTCTATCCTCTAACCTCTGACCCTGTGTTCTGATGGGCTTTATCCTCTAACCTCTGACCCTGTGTTCTGATCATGGGCTTTATCCTCTAACCTCTGACCCTGTGTTCTGATGGGCTCTATCCTCTAACCTCTGGCTCTGTGTTCTGATCATGGGCTCTATCCTCTAACCTCTGACCCTGTGTTCTGATGGGCTCTATCCTCTAACCTCTGACCCTGTGTTCTGATCATGGGCTCTATCCTCTAACCTCTGACCCTGTGTTCTGATGGGCTCTATCCTCTAACCTCTGACCCTGTGTTCTGATGGGCTTTATCCTCTAACCTCTGACCCTGTGTTCTGATGGGCTCTATCCTCTAACCTCTGACCCTGTGTTCTGATGGGCTTTATCCTCTAACCTCTGACCCTGTGTTCTGATGGGCTTTATCCTCTAACCTCTGACCCTGTGTTCTGATGGGCTTTATCCTCTAACCTCTGGCTCTGTGTTCTGATCATGGGCTTTATCCTCTAACCTCTGACCCTGTGTTCTGATGGGCTTTATCCTCTAACCTCTGACCCTGTGTTCTGATGGGCTTTATCCTCTAACCTCTGACCCTGTGTTCTGATGGGCTCTATCCTCTAACCTCTGACCCTGTGTTCTGATGGGCTTTATCCTCTAACCTCTGACCCTGTGTTCTGATGGGCTCTATCCTCTAACCTCTGACCCTGTGTTCTGATGGGCTTTATCCTCTAACCTCTGACCCTGTGTTCTGATGGGCTTTATCCTCTAACCTCTGACCCTGTGTTCTGATGGGCTTTATCCTCTAACCTCTGGCTCTGTGTTCTGATCATGGGCTTTATCCTCTAACCTCTGACCCTGTGTTCTGATGGGCTTTATCCTCTAACCTCTGACCCTGTGTTCTGATGGGCTTTATCCTCTAACCTCTGACCCTGTGTTCTGATGGGCTCTATCCTCTAACCTCTGACCCTGTGTTCTGATGGGCTTTATCCTCTAACCTCTGACCCTGTGTTCTGATGGGCTCTATCCTCTAACCTCTGACCCTGTGTTCTGATGGGCTTTATCCTCTAACCTCTGACCCTGTGTTCTGATGGGCTTTATCCTCTAACCTCTGACCCTGTGTTCTGATGGGCTCTATCCTCTAACCTCTGGCTCTGTGTTCTGATGGGCTCTATCCTCTAACCTCTGACCCTGTGTTCTGATGGGCTCTATCCTCTAACCTCTGGCTCTGTGTTCTGATGGGCTTTATCCTCTAACCTCTGGCTCTGTGTTCAGATGATGGAGAGCAGGTGCTGGTGGATGTAGAAGGAAAGCATCATAAAGAAATCACACACCATGTGAAGAAGATCCTTGGCAAGCCGGAGTAAGTAGCGGAGCATGATTGTTCCTTTCAGACTGGGGTGGAATGGGAGGGAATTATTTCAAAATAATAATTCGTTACACCGAACTTTATTATATTAAATATTAATCAAAATTACTTCACACCTTCACAAAATCCACACACCCAACCCAAAATACATGCATTTAACACCCTAAAAATGACATAACATTATTTATAAGTTTATTTGATTCATAGCTTATATAGTGTTTTGACCTCGACAACCCAACTGCATTTTACCGCACACTTGCGACTAACGTTAGTTAACTTACTAAAGAAGGCGCAATCGATTGTTTGCTAAGGGTCGGGACTCCAGAGAGAGAGAGAGAGAGAGAGACAGAGAGACACGCGTGAGAGACAGAGAGACGGAGGGAGAGCAGGGAAAGGAAATGCAGCTGAACGCATACGCTGCGTGTTTTAAATGGTGTAAAAAAAAAAGAATACATAATGTAACGCAATATGTGGCGCACGGTGCGCCACATATTGCGTTACATTATGTATTCTTTTTTTAAAAAAAAAAGATTTTTTTTTTTTAAAAAAAATACATTATGTATTATGTATTCTTTTTTTTTCTATTAGTCTATGTGTGGGAAACACTGGAGTGTCTATTTACACTTGGGGTGTAATTGTTCTTGGTAAAAACTAACCGTACCGTTCTCCATCCACGGTTTGGCATGCATTTGCACCGCGGTTCCTCTTAAATCTGACGACGCATCTATAATATGGTTTATTGAAAAGAACACAGACAGACAGAGTTCGGCTACTGCATGTTTCTGTCGATGGTCACATTTTGGGTTCCCAATACATTACAACAGCGATGATGATCCCCCAAAAAAACGTGGACAAAACAGTCACTCTTTGTAAACTTTGTTCGATGTGAGTGCCGTATGCTCGAACACGACCATCATTCACTGTCTTCACCCAGGTGTTGATAGTGCACAAACGCAGGAGACTGAACTGCACACGCTGCTATCTGCGTTTGAACTAAACTCATTTAAACCTTGCTAAGATATAGGGTTAGTTCAGCCAAAAATGAAAGTTCTGTCAGTAATTACTCTCCCTCATGTTGTTCAACCCCGTCAGACTTTTGTTCGTCTTCGGAACACAAATGAAGATATTTCTGATGAAATCTGAGAGCTGTCTCACTCCTCCATAGGCTTCTCTGTATTTGAAACTTGCCGGCCCAGAAAGTGAGTAAAGACATCGTTAAAATAGTCCAAGTGACTACAGTGGCTCAACCGTAAGTTTATCAAGCGACGAGAATACTTTCTGTGCGCAAAAACAAACAAAAATACCGACTTTATTCAACTCTTCATTTTCTTCTGTGTGTCTCTGAGTGAGTTCATGTAATGTAACAGCGCAGCGCTTCTGGGTTGTACTTCAGAACGGAGGCTCACTATTGGCCGACGCTGGTCATGTATGTGATGCGTGTGATGCTGGCCAATAGTGAGCCTCCGTTCTGACGTACAACCCAGAAGCGCTGCGCTGTTACATTACGTGAACTCACTCAGAGAACATGAGGGAGAGTAATTACTGACAGAACTTTCATTTTTGGGTAAACTAACCCTTTAAACATTCAAGAGCAAATCAGAAGGCACAAATGAGAACTGGCGTGCGCTGTGAGATTTCTCATCTGAAGTGTGTGAATATTGAGTTCTCTTTCAAGTCCTGTACTTCAACAGACTAATTCACACACAAATGATGTCAACACGCCAGTCTTGCTGAGTATCCTAGCAGAGTCGGTTACGTCTTAAGGCGAGGCACGGCAGGCAAAAACATAGTTTATTTTTTTTTTTTTACTGGTCAATTTGGAGATTTTGGGCTATTTGTCTTCAATAACATGTCTCCTTTCAGACTTGTGGTGAAAAAAAGTCAGAAATACACATTTAGGTCTTTATTTTACTACACTGTGTCTGTTTGCGTCGGTAGATTTCTCATAAATTCAACAAAAGTTGACGTTCTTAATCAACATGCTGCGATCGCTGTCTGCTCCCTGTCATCACACACACCGTTAGAAAGCGCTCTCTCTCCTGTACAATGCTGTCAGATCCAAATATGGTAATTTCCTTTTTATCAGCAACCAATCGTGAAAGTAAAAGGGCTGAATGCGCAATCTCATTGGCTGATGATAAATCTTTAAAGCCTGTTTTCTCAAAATGATTTTTCTCTCATTCTCCAAGTCCGACATCTCCACTTCAGTAGCACCGATATACACCAAACCTTCCAGTGTTGTACCTAGTTATATTATGAAGACATTTACAGAGGGATTTGTAAATATATTATTCCTAGCCTGATTTATATAACATTTTACTCCAAAAAACATGGCAAAAATCATTTTTCTAAGGCTATTGACAGTATATTCTGATTTACAGAATAACAAAAGTAGCTATCCATAAATCCCTCTGTAATTTTTTTCCTGTCTAATATGTGAACACCATGAAAAAATAATTTTTAACTTGGCTTTATCCAATACTCAGATTTCGTTTTTTAAAATATATGCAAATTAGTGCATATTTAATTAGATATTGCCTAATTTGCATATTTAAACATTACAGAAAACTTGTAATACATTTTTTTCTCATCTTAATGTAGGTAATCAACTGTGAAAGTTTCATGGTGATATCCGCTAGTTAAAAAATTTACTCTATTCACCTGTAGTGTCTCGCCTTAAGTGAACGAAACAGTTGAGGCGTGTGTCAGTATCAATACGTTGGATCCGTGCATTATATCTTAAAGAGACAGCAGCCTAATTTTCCTGCTACTGTCTGTATTTTTAATGTAAATCAAACAACAAAAGACAAGAAAATCACTCACTGCTCTTGATTTAATAGCTTCTGTAACTTTAATAAGGATTAATCTTTAATTTATACAGTCAAATATGCAGTGTTATTTTACATTTGATTACTTTATTCAATTTCTGTACCTGAAAATATTAGACCTTATTTTTTTTGGATCTTTGCTCTATTGTATGTATTTTGTGCTGTTGCTTGTATTTAGATTATTTGTTCTTATTTTCTTTATATTTATTTGACAGTAGTTATTTTTTCCCTGAACATAGCACATACCGAACAGTACCGTGACCCTAAAACTATCTGAACCCCTAATTTACACTAAGTGCAAGTAGCCCACCTTGTTAGCAGAGGCTGTTTACTCTAACTCCGCCCACTGACGCCTGGTTGGGCCAAACAGACTTACGGAAAACGCTGGATTGTCAACAGTAGCAAATTTGAGTTCAAATCCATCTTTGCCTTTTTCTCATTTTTCTCAGTTATTTTGCTTTATTTCCAGATTCAATCGTACACTCGCTCTTTTGCACTAGATCACGTTCGCACCAAGCGGCAACATTCTGATCTGAAAAATGAAGCCTACCCAGAAGTGCAAAAAACTGCAATACATCGAAAATCCGCTAGGGACAGGTCCCAAAAGGGAGCAAATGTCCATAAGACCCCATGTTAAAATATCCGTTTTCACAGCATAAATTCATGTTTTTACAGGTTGGTCCCATGGACTTTTATTGTATTTTTCGATAGGTTCTGAGTGCCTGACAACTGTGAGGGGGGTGAATTTTTTTTTAACTCGTTAGTTTAGATCGTATTTAGATATAAAATGTATGACAAATAAGGGCGTGGTTAACTTAGATTGACAGCTGATAACGAGCATAGGCTGCGCCGAGTGGAATTCCTGAAATTTGACGCCTCGGCCATGATCTGACACAACACATCATACCACCTCTGTATCCTTTCTGAACACAAGATGGCGCCGCCCATACCCCCCATAAACGGCCTCAAAACCGTTCTTCAGAAAGTCTATGGGTGACGTCACAGATGCTTTGTCCATATTTTTTACAGTCTATGGTTCACACATGCGCACTCTTCAAAAACGACGCTTTAAATCTCTCGACAAACTAAAATACTTAAATGACATTTGTATATATTCTTAATTAAAGATACATATTGTATTGAATGTCAGCTTGCTTATTTTGCTCAGGATAAGGATGTATTTAGTCCACATGTCATGCAAACAAGAAACTCTGCTTCTAAACACAGCTCGAGATCTGTCGCTCCAAACACACACTCTGCGATGCTGTTTTTGAATGTTCGTTAGAATTATAGTTTCGGGAAACACACCCCGATCACACTGACCACAATATAACATGATATATAATGAGATGTAATGTGCCTGTGCTTCTGTCTCTCTGCCCACAGTCACGTTCTTGAAGCTGAAGCTCTGGCTAAAATGGAGTTGTCAAACCCCGCTAACTTCGGGCACAAGAAGTATTTCCTGCGGGAGTGTATGAGTGAAGTGGAGGGTCAAGTTCCTCATCCCGGCCTCGTCCCGCTTCCCAAAGAGATGACGGGCAAATACAGGGCCAAACTGGCTGCGACATCTGACGATTAAAAATGTAACAGTCAATGTGACAAACGCTTTGGAGAAAATCTTAATTAAACTAATGTTTTATCGGTGAGTGGACGTGATTTTGTAAGTTTGACCCATTAGCTAAACTGTGATGGACTATGGAGAGCAGACTTCATTTATAAACGTGCAAATAATGTGTTAAAATAAATACTTTCTGACCACATTTTCTGGCCATAGTTTGTTTACACTCTTGTTTCCGGAAGTCAGTCGCTAGTTCTGGCTTTAAGGACATCATCACACACATTGTTAACGACGGCAAGTGATCATTGGATGATTTTAGAAGTTAAAATCGCATAGAAATATCATGTAGTCTAAAAATATACATATTACACACAAAGTGTTTGTTACAACTGCATCTGTCTTAGAAAAAAATCAGCAGTGATTGATTTGATGTAAGAGTTACACTTTACTTTAATGTTTTATTGGTGAGTGGATGTGATTTTGTAAGTTTAACTCGTTAGGTAAACTGTGAACTTGCAAAAAAAATACTTTCTGAGCACATTTTCATTGTCAGTTTTATTAATTATTAGTGTTACATTTATGATACCTGATATTGCTTGGTGTAAACGCACAACATTATCCAAAAGCTAATGGACAGGTTGTTAATATTAATATTGACAAAAAAACATGAGTAATCAAAAAGCATTTCATTCAGCAACTATACGCTAGTGTGTTCTCGTACTGTCTTCTAATGGGAAATAAATGTGTTAACTTCAGCTCTTCAAATACAGTGTGTATTCTGTACAGGAAAGCCTTGACGAGTTCGTGTAAGTTAATACACGACTGTGTTTGATGTGTGTGTGATGGGTACAGTGAACAGTTCAATGGAGGATTAATAAAACATGCAAAGCAAAACAGGAGATTTAAGCATATCAGTGGAGGAGCAGGAGTTTCTGACTTTAAACAAGTGTTGAGACTTGCACTGGGTGTTTTTGTAGAAGCGGGAAATCAGTATATAAATAGAAAAAAAAGTTGTATATACAGATCTAAATTACATACATCCAGGATATCTGACATTGATTAGACGAATCAAATTTTGTGCTCCAAACAACAAGAAAAACAAAGGTTTGGTAAACTGAATTATCCTCGATCACTGATGTTTCCGAGATAAAACACAGGATTTCTATTTAGTGCTTATCCATTAGATCAATAACATAAGAAAATGATTCAAAGCTGCAGGTGTTCAAGAAAAACTGAAATAACTCAGTAAAAGTTGCTTTGTGCACGAAATACTGACTTTGTTGAACAGAAAAAGCTTTACTTTAGACACTTCAAGCAACTCTGCATAAAAACCTACTCATTTATATGAATGGAAACTATTAAATGGAAAATAACACTAAGGTTTTGTTCGCATAAAACATTTGAATATTTACCGATGCTTTTTTTTAGAATTGATTAAATTGCAAATTTAAGTTGATGCAATTTGTTTACAATTCTACGCTTTTGTTTCTCTTGCACAGAAAATTCTCATTTGTTTTACATTTTTGTCTAGTGCATCAGTGGCATGTTTGTATGGAAGCTTGTTTCCGCCACAGGATAAAACATTTTAAAAGATAAATGCAAGTTTACATCTCACAATTCTGAATTTTTTTCTCGCAATTGCGAGTTTATATCACACAATTCAGACTTTTTAACACGCAAATGTGCCTATGATCACACAATTCTGACTTTATAACACAATTGCGAGGTTATATCTCGCAATTCTGATTTTATATCACGAAATTGCGATGTTAAAGTCAGAATTGTGTGATATAAAGTCAGAATTGCGAGATATAAACTCAAAATTCTGACTTTTTTTTCACAACTGCGAGTTTATATCATGCAATTCTGACTTTATAACACAAATGTGCTTATATCACACAATTCGGACTTTTTAACACACAATTGCGAGTTTATATCTTGCAATTCTGACTATAACACGCAAATGTGCCTATAATCACACAATTCTGACTTTATAACACACAATTGCGAGTTTATATCTCGCAATTCTGACTTTATATCACGAAATTGCGATGTTATAAAGTCAGAATTGTGTGATATAGTCTCAATTGTGTAATATAAAGTCAGAATTGCATGTTATAAAGTCAGAATTGTGAGATTAAAAGGTTGCAATTACCTTTGTTATTTGTTATTCTGTGTGGGAAACAAGCTTCCATATGTTTGTAACTGAAAACAAAAACGTTCCTTTTTGTCCAGTTATTTCCCAACGAGTTTGCGTCGTCCGCTATTTTTTCCTCTTCTGCTCTTGTAGTGTGCGTTGCAGCTCCTTCAGGTTCTCCGACAGAAGCTCCACCTCATCAGAACGTCCGCTCAGCTTGGCGTCGAAGATATACGCTCGGATATTGTCAATCTGTTGCAGCAGCAGCTCCTCCTCGATCGTGTCATCTTCATCATCATCATCTTCATCAAACGGGTTGTTTGACGCGGCAGGAATCTCGCCGGAAACCTCTTTAAAAGGGTTCCCGTCTTCACAATCTTCATCTTCAAAGGGATTTCTAGGCGACTTTGCTTTCCCAGGATCCTCCTCTTCGTCATCCTCATCCTCAAACGGGTTGTACTGTTTCTTCCCATTGGCCGTCTGAGAGTTTGCAGGTTTCTCCTCGACCTCTTCGAACGGGTTTCTGGCTGGTGGAGTCGGTGTGTGTTTTTCTGTGTGTGTGTCCAGCGGAGGAGAGTCTCCTAGCAGATTTGGGCTTCCAATGGAGCGCTGGTCTTCCTCGTCCTCTCTCCTCTGATTGGCCTCTCTGACGTCCGAGGAGGGTTTAGTGTGTGTCCTGTGCTCCAGCTCTCTCTGCTGTAGATGCTGGATCTGGCTCTGCTGAAGGTCGGTCTCCTCGGCCAGTCTCTGTGAGAGTCTGATGGCTCGACTGGTCTGCTGAGCGTCGAACTCGTCCTGAAGTTGCCTGAGGTTCTCCTCCAGCATGGCCACCTCATCGCTGCGGTTCGCGGAGCGAGCCTGGCGTAAGAACGACTCGATGTTGTTGATCTGCTGCAGAAGCGGGTCGTCCAGCTCCGAGCGGGTGTGAAGCGTGTCCGACTGCGGGAGCCAGCCGGCAGCTTTGGTCATGCGTGGAGCGGGAACATCACCGTTTGTGTCGGTTCGGGCCGGTCGGTTCTTCTCGTTATCCAAACGACGCTTCTGTGCCTCCAGGCCGGCCTATGTTACGCAAGACAAGAACAGAGTTACAATGCGCTTTATGCCAAACGTCACATGAACAGAAGAGCATTCAATTTTAACATCCGAATGTTAGTGTGAAGAAAAATTAAACATTTTTAGATGTCAATCTAGAGAAGATATTTTGGGGAATGTGGGTAACCAGACAGTTGGTGCTAGCCTGGGAAAACCCAGACTACTTCCGGCGAATTTTAATTTTCTCTCCAGGATAGTCTGGAGAAGAGCCCATTCAAACTTATTTCTATGCCGCTGAAATCGCGGCACCAATCAGAAACGTTGGGGGAGGGATTTACATGATGACGACAGCGCAGCGACGCTGAAGGAGTTCTCACGCAGTGAAAAATACATTGCGGAGCAGAGAGGAGACTGACAACACGCTGGCAGACAGGACAGAGCAGGCTACTTTTCGGTTACGTTTGATATTAAACATATTAAACAAAGTTTCAGCTTTCAAATTTGAAAATTTTTTAAAAGAAATTTAAACAATAAATACCGTTTTGTTGCTCTTTAATGTGCCGTGACAGATCGCTGTAGAGCATCAGTTAAAGCTGTTCTTGTGAACCGATCATCTCTTCCTTCTAGTTAATTTATAGCCTCAAATAAACATGAACAAACATAAGAAGGAATGTTGTTTTAACCACGGAAAGGCGTCGGTACACTCCGTTTTTCAAGTTCAAATCCTCATATGTTAATCTACTCTCCTGACTGCTTTGTCGGACAAAATGGCGGATGGTGAAGTATGATTGGTCAGATCACCTGTCAATCAAGCTGTGTTGCATAGTTAATTAGTCTAATAATCTGATGTTTAGTTAAAATAATATGTTTGTTACATTAATAAGATAGAATGAGCGCGGTTACTTTAAGGGTTGGGGGAACAGGAAGTGATGAAATTGTTATGAAGGTTTTTTGGAACTGTTCGGGAGATGTGAGACGTTCGAGAGCTCAATAAAAGATAATTAAAGAAAACTCCAGTACGAGTCGTATTTACAGACGTAACAAGCTGAGCTACGTCGGTTGGTGACGCCCCTTTGGAAATGATTTGTCTACATAGCTTCTCCAGACCCTACACTCAGTTTCAACTGAGAAGGGTCTGGTTTTAACCAGACAGTTGGTGCACCCATTCACTTCCATACTAGGAAAAAAAATACTATGGAAATCAATGGGGTCCAACAACTGTTTGGTTGCCGACGTTCTCCAAAATATCTTCTTTTGTGTTCAAAGAAACTCATACAGGTTTGAAACAACTTGAGGATGAGTAAATGATGACAGAATTTTCATTTTGAAGTGAACTATTTCTCTGGTTCTCTTCTGTCATTTTTGACTTTAGAATTTTTTTGCACTGTTTGTTTTGTTTTGGCTCTTGCAGTGTGAAGACAAAAAAAGAAATCATGGACATGACTAAAAAATAGTCTCACTTGTGCATTCTATCGAAATGGAAATTTCTTGTTTTTATGGAATATTACAGTATTTATTAGAAATTATTTATCCATTTACATCCTTTTATTTTATTTTATTAATGTTCCTGGTAATGTTGAATCAGAATATCTTCCTCTCGCAGCATCTCTTCTCTTCACGAGGGCGGGGCAATAACCTGTCACTCACATGAGATCAGCCAATAGCAAACCACAACCATCCAATCAAAATCAAGCCCCGCCCACATTTGTCCTTGTTCCAGAAGCGTTTCACTCGAATATACAGCACAATAGAGAAGCTCAAACAATTTTTAAGTTACATAAAGAAAACCTGATCGGCAAACATTATGATTATGATTATGCGATTATGATGCTGTTGCTGTTGTCTCACCTGTCTCTCCTGCTGAGCTCTTCTCTCCAGCTCCTCTCTTCTCTTCTCTTTAAGCTCCTCGTGTTTCTCCTTGGTGGGGAGGGACGTCAGACCCAACAGTTTCTCCTATTGGGATGCAAGAAAGCAAGTGTTGAATGTGAGCTTCTACCTTTACCTACGGTTGCACCCATTCGTTCCTAAACCTGCAAGATGTTTAACTTTAAAAAATATAGGAGGGACCATGAAAATTTATTTAGGTTTTTTTCAGTACTGCCATAGCTAAGCTATTTACAGAAGCTAAGCTAAGTGTTTACAGAAGACAAAATAATTGAATTTATACACATTAGCCATTTCACAAGTTTGCACCCGATGAAGCCTTGATTCCTGCATTATAACATTCATAGTGTTTGTGTGTCTCGACACTGATGACCTCTAGACAGGGAGATCCAGAGAGAGCGTGTTTGAATTTGCTGCAGTATTACTGTAATATGAATGTAGTATATAATTTAACAGCGGGAATGACGGCTACATTCGTATAGTGTTTGCATGTGTCTCAACAGTTAAAAATAAAGCCACAATAATGGAGTGAACCTGTCAGTCATCTTGATGGATGACCTAGAGGAAACTCTGACCAATAAGAGGACAGTATATCAAAGGGTTTCCACACCCTGGTTAACCTCAAATTCAAGGACCTTTCCAGGACTTTCCAGGTCCAATACCCTCAAATTCCTTCCCTCTTCATTTAGGGGTCACACTTGGCTCCGTCGCAGTCAAAAGTGATCGAAGCCTTGAAATGTAACTTTTTTTTTTTTCAGGAAAACCAATGTAATATGTTTGTGTTTGATAATATTTTATTATTATTTAGAATTTGAAGGGATTTTAGAATACTATGCAATATTTTTACAATTTTTATTAGCTATTTTTTTCCATTAGAACTAATATATATTTTATAATTTTTTTCAATAAATGCAATATTTCACATTAAAATAGAGTAGAGGCCTTTAAAATCCATCTTTTGAAGTGAGAAAAGTGCCATCTGGAGGCGTAAAAAAAATAATAATAAGTAATATCCTGTAAGCAACTGTAGAGCTCCCTGTATAAAGGCTAGGACGGTGTGAGGGGGAATAAACATGGGCTAATGTTCATTTTAAAATGAACTACTCCTTTAATGTAATGCGTAAATGCATTGTTTTACACTGTTAATAATGGATGAACTTCACAAGTGTAAAATCTACTGACAAATGCGCACAAGAAACTCAAAGGTCTTCCCAACAAAACGCCAAAATAAAAGTTTGGTTTAACTTGAAGAAATGAAGACAGAAATATATTGGCCAACTTAAACTTGTCAATCATCTTGATGGATGATGCAGAGGAAACCGACCAATAAGAGGACAGTTCCTGAACACATTTTGGTACGTTTTGAAGGGTTGCCTTGTGAAAGCGAACCGAACCAAGAAGAAAATGCAACGTTGTAACAAATTAAGTCCCTGTTTCTGAACAAAACAAACGATCTATAGTGTTAAAACACTAGGATCAACATTTAAACAGGATGATAGTGTAAACTCTTATTATTTTGTCTTCTGGGAAATAAGCCACTCCCCTTCGGATGTTGTCTGCCTCACCTGAATGAAGAGCGTGGCTGTGTACCGCACCATCCTCTGCAGCTGCAGGGCTTTCGGGTGAGGCTGGACCTCGTCTTTCAGGCCCAGCGTGAGAATCTTCTTACTAAAGCCAACAGAAACCCACAGAAATGAGAACCCTGATCTAGATACAGCCATCACAGCGTACAGTGTGTGTCTTCAGTCTACCTCAGAACGTCAATGAGCTCGTAGTATTTCTGAATCTCCATCCTCAGACCGGCAGCGTTCTCGAGGCTAAAGGCCGTCTCGCCAGCGCTGCACAGGAACAGAAAATATACATAAATATACACTGTATATGTAGGGGAGAGCGGGGCACAACCTAACACTTTATGACTTTCTCAGTTTGTGTAAATTCACTTGGGGTTCAGAGTATCTATTTATTCCCACATTAATTTCCCGCGTCTAGTACAATTATGTGGTTTTGTTTTACCCTGAACGAATGGAAGTGAAGTGTGACAACATGCCCCATAGGTGGGGTTCATTATAACATGACCATATGACAGAATAATATGTTATCTGATCTAATCAAACAAAAAAAATATACAGTGAGGAAAAAGTATTTGAACACCCTGCTATTTTGCAAGTTCATCGTAGGTGCATGTCCACTGTGAGAGACATAATCTAAAAAAAAAAAAAATCCAGAAATCACAATATATGATTTTTTAACTATTTTTTTGTATGATACAGCTGCAAATAAGTATTTGAACACCTGTCTATCAGCTAGAATTCTGACCCTCAAAGACCTGTTAATCTGCCTTTAAAATGTCCACCTCCACTCCCTTTATTATCCTAAATTAGATGCACCTGCTTGAGGTTGTTAGCTGCATAAAGACACCTGTCCACCCCATACAATCAGTAAGAATCCAACTACTAACATGGCCAAGACCAAAGAGCTGTCCAAAGACACTAGAGACAAAATTGTACACCTCCACAAGGCTGGAAAGGGCTACGAGGAAATTGCCAAGCAGCTTGGTGAAAAAAGGTCCACTGTTGGAGCAATCATTAGAAAATGGAAGAAGCTAAACATGACTGTCAATCTCCCTCGGACTGGGGCTCCATGCAAGATCTCACCTCGTGGGGTCTCAATGATCCTAAGAAAGGTGAGAAATCAGCCCAGAACTACACGGGAGGAGCTGGTCAATGACATGAAAAGAGCTGGGACCACCGTTTCCAAGGTTACTGTTGGTAATACACTGAGACGTCATGGTTTGAAATCATGCATGGCACGGAAGGTTCCCCTGCTTAAACCAGCACATGTCAAGGCCCGTCTTAAGTTTGCCAGTGACCATTTGGTCATGGGAGAAAGTCATGTGGTCAGATGAGACCAAAATATAACTTTTTGGTCATAATTCCACTAAACGTGTTTGGAGGAAGAAGAATGATGAGTACCATCCCAAGAACACCATCCCTACTGTGAAGCATGGGGGTGGTAGCATCATGCTTTGGGGGTGTTTTTCTGCACATGGGACAGGGCGACTGCACTGTATTAAGGAGAGGATGACCGGGGCCATGTATTGCGAGATTTTGGGGAACAACCTCCTTCCCTCAGTTAGAGCATTGAAGATGGGTCGAGGCTGGGTCTTCCAGCATGACAATGACCCGAAGCACACAGCCAGGATAACCAAGGAGTGGCTCTGTAAGAAGCATATCAAGGTTCTGGCGTGGCCTAGCCAGTCTCCAGACCTAAACCCAATAGAGAATCTTTGGAGGGAGCTCAAGCTCCGTGTTTCTCAGTGACAGCCCAGAAACCTGACTGATCTAGAGAAGATCTGTGTGGAGGAGTGGGCCAAAATCCCTCCTGCAGTGTGTGCAAACCTGGTGAAAAACTACAGGAAACGTTTGACCTCTGTAATTGCAAACAAAGGCTACTGTACCAAATATTAACATTGATTTTCTCAGGTGTTCAAATACATATTTGCAGCTGTATCATACAAATAAATAGTTAAAAAATCATACATTGTGATTTCTGGATTTTTTTTTTGGATTATGTCTCTCACAGAGGACATGCACCTACGATGACAATTTCAGACCCCTCCATGATTTCTAAGTGGGAGAACTTGCAAAATAGCAGGGTGTTCAAATACTTATTTTCCTCACTGTATATATATATATATATATATATATACACACAAGACAAACTCAAATATTTTGTCAATAAAATACAATTAGTAACTTTTTCATATGAAATAATGGCATTTTTTAATAATGAAAATAAAATAATTTTTGAGTTTGACAACGAACGCACAGCAAAACACAGCTATACAGCATAGTTCAAAACATATAATAATTAATAATTCCTGAACATTGACTCCCAGTCTTTATTCACCTTTTTCTCATGTTTTCTCAATAGAATTGATAAAAGTATAGAATAGAATATCATAGTTCTAATAGGGGCTCATTGTAACGCAGTGTGACAACATGCCCCGCCTGTGCAACTGGGGTTTAAACCCCGTGAGTGTCTTCTGCTGTTAGATCAGCATTAAACAACTATCTCAACTGTTAAATAACAGATATAAGATTAAAATAATATCAGATTTGACTAATGTTAAATAAACACAAAAAAACAGATGAACAGAGATGGTTAAATAAATATTCAGTAATATCTTCCAAAGATTTATGAATTTTGGCAGTTTTTTCCCTTTATAGTTTTGATATGACAACTAGTAAATACACTAAGTTTCGTCATGCTAGCATGTGTGGAAGTATTTAAAACAAGTGTGTTACAACTAGCCCTGCGTTAGTTTGTGCCCCGCTCACTCCTACATTCTCTGTAAGATTATAAGATTATTAGATAAGTGAACTAATGCACAAGTAGTGCTTTGCTCGTAGCTGAAGTTGAGGGCTTACTTGAGCGACTCGGCCATGCGTGTGTACTCTGGAGCCTTAGCTTCAACTTTCTCCATGCACGTCCTTAACCTCTGCACAGCAAACACACACAGTACTGAGGGAAAGTCTACGCTGTATATTAACATATACAATCACAACAATACACATATAACTGCATGCGGAAATCATCAGAGTCCAAACACCCATGTGGATGATTAGATTAATTATATATATATATAAATAATATAAACCTAAGAAGGACTTAAAGCAAGGATTCAGAAGAAACTAGAAATCTGATTCTATCATGCACAGTTGCAGTTATTAGCAAAAAATGTAAAGTTACATATTACAGCGCCATCTTACTGGACGATTTTCATCAAATTTGGTACACAAACTCATTTTTACACAATGTATGAATATGTGCATTTTCATAAAATTATTAGCTGATTAAATTTGATTGGCTGCTGACAGTCATGATATGATATGACATCCACCAAAGAAGATTTATACAAAAGAAAAGAAATTCAGTTTTTGACGCTGCTTTGTGTCCTTTGTGGATGTATGTTTTGTTAAGTTTGGACATTGCTTTCAGAAGTTACAGCCTAATAAGTGAAAAACGAGTGCCAGGCCATTTAATACACTTATGTCTTCATAACACTTTGATATAAACAACCCTCTACATACACACTGGCAAAAGAATCATAATTAGCTGTATAGTCAATGTCAATTCTATTACCAGTGTGTGTGTAGACTGAGGGTTGTTTGAGCGATAGATGCTATACACTGAATGACCTTGCACTACTGGTATATTCAATGTTTATATGTGAATAAATGTCTAAATTAAATCTGTTCATCATAAAGCGATCATGTCTCTTCAGAAATTTTGGACAAAACCACTCAATTCATGTGGATTAGTTTCACGATCTCTTTATGAACATTTTTGAGCTTCAAAGTGGTAGTTGCGTAGGCTGTCAATGGAAATTACAGAACTGGCTCAGATTTTCTTAAAAATATCTTCATTTTGTTTCAAAGATGAACAAAAGTCTCTCGTGTTTGGAACAACATTAGACTGAGTAAATGATGACAGAATTTGCATTTTTGGGTGAATTAACCCTTTAAACCTGCAACATTTGAGTGCATGAAGCGTCAACCATTTTACACTTCATTTTTTTCAGTTAGTCAAGTGCATCATCAGGGTATTTAAAGTGCACTTTTTCTATAAGTAGGCGAATTGGGACACACCTAAGGATCATTCAGATGAAAAAAGAAGAACATGATGTTTTCAAAGTCTCATGGATAGTTGAGCTGAAAACGCCATGATTTGTTTTTTTTTCCATGGAGAACATCAAGAAGATGCGTCTCCAAAACCATATTAACTTCTAATTAACACAATTGTTACATTTTACAAATTTAAGTTTACTCTGCGTTTAATGTAATTCAATTATATTTACTTGATCCAATGTTCAACAAAAAAAAGTTTAAAGGGGTGTTTGATTATGATTTCACTTTTCTAACTTTAGTTAGTGTGTAATGTTGCTGTTTGAGCATAAACAACATCTGCAAAGTTACAACGCTCAAAGTTCAAAGCAAAGGGAGATATTTTGCTTTTACAGAAATTAGTTTTTAAGGACTACAACAAATGACTGATAGGGACTACACAAGCTTCTTCACGGTTTACTGACATCACAAACGCTAAAATTTACATAAACCCCGCCCCCGGGAACGCAATTTATAGATTATCATGACAGAATATGCTAATCAATGACTAGAAGATAACTACACATAAGATACATAAATTCATCAACTAACCATTCAGAAATGTCCTGTTGCTTCTACATGTTGTCACTTCTTGAGTCTTTCCATCTTTCTGACTCCGCTTTGAACATAAAAGGCTAAATGTTTTTGAAATTTTCAGTGCATGTCTGTGTGAGGTAATCGGAGCTGCTAACACACAAGCTTTTGAAGCTCCGCCCTCTGCACCGGGAGCAGCAGCTCATTTGCATTTAAAGGGACACACACAAAAACGGCTTGTTTTTGCTCATTCTCAAAAAGTGACAATTTTAACATGTTATGGGGAAACTAGATTTTCATTGATTTTAGTACACGTTGCAAAGCAAAATGCCATATGTTTTTCTGTTTACCTATAGTCTGTCTGGGAAAAGGGAACTTTTGTCTTCTGTATGTTTTTACATCTGGAGGGGGTGAGCAAGGAAATGGAGAAGCAGCTGGACAGAGGACTGATCAGTTTAAAATCTGATCCTTAAGGTCACGGTCTGAGGATTCTAGAAGCTCCATGGCATAGATAAGATTTATAGCCAAGGGGTATTCCTGTCTGTGAAATTGCCCGAAGGCAGGAGACCTTGAAGTAGGGTATGATAAAACAGTATAAAACCACTCTGCTCCCTTGTCGCACTTGCTCCACAGATTGTACTTTGTAACTTCTGTACGGCAACTGGGCCTTCTTGCAAGAATAAATACTTTTGAATGATCATTTGATTCAGAGTGTCTCTTACGCAGTGATTCTGTTTAATGAGAATATTTTTGCCACAACACATGCTATTTAAAAATATCTGTGGGGTATTTTGAGCTAAAACTTCACATACACACTCTGGGGACATCAGAGACTTATTATACATCTTGTGAAAAGGACATTATTGGACCCCATTAACTCTGAAGTTTGTACCTCGTAGAGTTTGACGATATCAGGCACGTGGTCTTTTTCCTCCAGTTTCCGCTGGTACCGGAGCAGCGCGTCCATGCAGTGATGGCAGCAGCGCACGCGGTCCTCATCTTTCTCCTCCAACACAGAGGTGACGGACGAGATGCTGTTGATGGACCCGCGGCGAAGGGTTTGCTGGGTCACCGGGCCTGGAGAGCCAGTCTGGCCAGGAGCCCACAGCGCCTCCCTGGATCCACTGGTTAATTTATCTGAAAACACATTACAGTACGTTCTGAAAATCTGATCTACTAGCAGTTAAAACATACTAAATCACACTGAATCACTTCACGTCCCGAATCATTCAATTAAAGGATTAGTTTACTTCAGAATAAAAATGTCCTGATAATTTACTCCCCCACGTCACCCAAGATGTTCATGTCTTTCTTTCTTAAGTCGAAAACAAATGAAGGTTTTTGAGAAAACGTTCCAGGATGTTTCTCCATATAGTGTCTTCAATGGGGTCCAACGGGTTGAAGGTCCAGATGTGAGTTTCAGTGTAAGTCTCGACACGATCCAGCCGAGGAATAAGAGTCTTATCTAGACAAACCAGCGGACATTTTATAACAAAAATAAACATTTATATACTTTTTAAACACAAATGCTCATCTTGCACTAGCTGTGATGCGACACACATTATGTAATCATGTTGAAAGGTCACACGTGACATAGGCGAAAGTAACGACCTAATGTTTACAAAGAGAAACGCCATTTACATAAATAAATAAATAAATAAATAAAAGGCTTAAAAAAAAAAAAAAAAAAAAAGTTTTTCGCCCTACCCTACCTTTTCCGCCTACGTCAGGTTATCGCCTGACCTTCCAACGTGATTACGTAACTGTGCGGTAGAAAGATTTGTGGACGCTCTGACGTAGATCGAATGCTTGGTCTTTTTTTAAACTATTTAAAGGGGCTGCAAAGCAAACAAAGATGCTGATCATTATTTGTTCAGACAGACCACAAGTAAGACCACAAATAAGTGAACCTCATGAAATCTTTTAAATGTGAAAGTAAGAAATTGATCGATGGAAAGAACTTAATTATAGTGACAAGTTTGCTAACTAAATAATCCAATTAAAAGCCATTTGTGTGGTGTGGCTTTTGTATTCATGGTTAAGTGCTAGGCTAATTTGCATTCCCGCTGAAAAACAAGCGTTCTAGCGTGAACATGTTGCCTACAGATAGTGTTGTGCGCCTTCTTTTCAAATTCACATGATCAACCTCTCCTCCATTTTGCTTGAGAACTAATGTTGTCGGAACCAAAGTTTACAGGACTGCGTTCGGATCGCGTCATACCTCATTACCATAAAGCTGACCTGACTTCAACTCTCCTCGCCGCCGGCTCACACTGAAAATGAATGACTTCGCGTGCAAGATGAGCATTTGTGGTTAAAAAGTAAATAAATGTTTATTTTTGTTATAAAATGTCCACTGGTTTGTCTAGATAAGACTCTTATTCCTCGGCAGGGATCATGTCGAGACTTTGAAGCTGCACTGAAACTGACATTTAATTCTGGTCTCTAAAATGTGTCCGACACATTAGAGTAATTTCTTCTAAAGACTAGTAATGTCTGCTTTTGCCAACTTCCAGCCAGTCTGTCAATTGGATATAGGCAATTCAATAGTCAAAAAACACTGCAGCAGTTTCACAATAAATCAAAAATAATTTTACGCACAATAACATATTTATTATATATATTATAATAAAGATCTTGTTGTGTTTTGTGCATTGCTTTGGCAAAGCATCTGTCAATTGAAATATAGCTTAGTGCGCCAACGGTTGCAAATTAAAGTATATAGTCTATTGTAATTCACTGGGTTCACAACACTCATTATAAATGTGGTTTAATCCAGAGTTTATGAGTAACTCTGCAAAAGACGGACAATTTGGTCTCTAAAATGCTTTCACGATGAACTGCTTAAAGTTGGAGCGAGAGATACAGGGCCAGTGACTTTATTGCGTCAGATGTGTCACTTTACTTACATGCGAAACAATGTATATAATTTCCTTTTAACTCTCTGGTGCTCTTTGGTCACTTTGGAACGAAAAAAATGTACGTTTTGATTTTTAAAAATGTTTTACTTCATCGGAATGGTGTGGCATGTAGTGACTTTTGTGGCACTTGCTATGTGAACGGGAAAAACTAAATCGTGGGCAAGATTCAAAAGGTTACATGGTCCTAAAAATAGTCACACTTGCACTCTCCTCGCGGTCAAAAATGAGCAGCAAAGAATTAATAAAAAAAAAAAATGAATACAGAGAATGTTTGTGGGTACAATCTACAAATCACCCACAATGCAGCAATGAAGGGGTTAATTGATTTTTTTTTATTATTATTGTGACGCAAAACTGTGGAAACAAATGGATCATAATTATTGCATACATTTACTCAGTAAAATAAAATTTCCTCATAATGTTTTAGCATTTGTTAAACAATATTGCATTGAATTTAATGGGGAAAACACTCATACTCCTCCTTTGACCAGGAGGAGTATGAGTGTGACCCCTAAATGAGGAGCACCGGAGGGTTAAATCTAACATTTCTAAACGCGTGTAACTCACATGCCATGGGCAGAGGCAGAAACTCTGTGCACTTTCTGCACATGATGGACCCACAGAGCCGGCAATGGTGGCGGCGGTTGCGGATGTTGAATTTGCCTCCACAATCAGGACAAAACGGCACATCCTGGTCATTCACCCACGACACCACCGATTTCTCAAGTGCTGGAAAAACAAAGAAGCACAGTAGTCACCTTTTAAGTTATTACTAAAATGGTACACAGCATATTTTTTGTTCACATACATCTTATTTGCGCTCCATCCATGCTGGTTCTGTCAAAGGAGGTTAGCTGGAAAAGAAAAGCAAAAGTAGTCATGTGAAACTATTTAATTAAATGCAGTTCTGTTAAAGATTTCATAAAAATCTGCTTATGAATGTGAATCCAGACACTTCTAGCATTGCAAGTTGCATGTTCCAAAACGTGAGCACAAGTTTCTTTTGCTTTGCCTGCTGAAGTTGCATTAAAGTGCCCATATTATGCTTTTTCGAATATCACCGGTCATGCAGTCTAATAAAGCGGCTTGTGAATGTAAAAGATCAAAGTGAACGACGAATAAAGTTATTGTTTACTAAAAGACAGAATACAATCTGAACTGCTGAAACGAGTCGTCAGCAATTTCAGTCTCACTTCCTGTTACATACATGTAATAATGTTGCATACAGTGGGGAGAACAAGTATTTGATACACTACTGATTTTGCAGGTTTTCCTACTTACAAAGCATGTAGAAGTAATTTTTATCATAGGTACTCTTCAACTGTGAGAACCGGAATCAAAAAAAAAATCCAGAAAATCACACTGTATGATTTTTAAATAATTAATTTGCATTTTATTGCAACCGTCTCTCACAGTTGAGGAGTACCTATGATACAAATTACAGACCTCTACATGCTTTGTAAGTGGGAAAACCTGCAAAATCGGCAGTGTATCAAATACTTGTTCTCCCCACTGTAATTCCAGCCTCTGGTGTTGATTGGCTGAACAGCGTCTCTTTGCTCCGCCCTCAAACACTGTAGTTTGAGACTGGAAGAGTTTGGTTCGTGTTGTTCATGTTGAGAAGACACTGTTTTCTTCCTGCGAATACACTTGATGCAAGTCAAAAAGATGAGGACTCGCGCTGGGATTAATACAGTTAAACCGACGCCATCGTTACTGTCCGTATCACTGAGTGTCAAGAGCTGAGATTCAGATTTGCTAATGGTTGTTTGGTTTCTGACATACGCTGAAAGCAGTCGACCAATCACAACAAACTGAGCCATCTGACCAATCAGAGCAGAGCAGCTCTCAGAGAGGCGGGGGTTTAGAGAGACTGACGCTGCGTCTCAATTCGCCTACTTATACTACGGCCTAAAAGTATGTACTCTTTTTGTGAAGAAAAAGTAGATGCTTTGAGAGTGTAGCAGAAGAGTAGACAAGCTTCGGGAAAAACTATCACGTCATACACTTGCGTCTTTAACGCTTGCTCTCTGTCGCAGTAAACTGGCCTGTCAATCATCTTGTTACTGTTAAAATCCTCCACGTTTAATGTCATCCTTCTGTATCGGAGAGAAATGCAGAAGCACGTTGATCTGCAGTCGCGGGTCTTTCACTCTCCTCATATTAATACATGATGCATTTAAAAGTTAATGGCCAAACGGATCTTTATGTAAGTCCACATTGTTATTGTTGCAGATGTAATATAACAAGGATAACATTAAATAAATATTTTTCTATCAGGTTAAACTTTGATTAGTCACTCAAACCTCTTACCGTCGGTCACACACATCCGCCATGTTTTGTAGTTTTTTAACACTTTTTACTGGTGTTTGTAGTTCCTCCTCCAAAGCGCAGTGGGTTGTGGGTAATATTAGCCGTTACAGTGAGCACGGATCCACACTTCGAAAATCCACTGGAAATAGTAGACCATCCAGAGACTTCTGACACACTCTTTTAAACATACTGTGCTTTGGGACACACTTACTCTAATCTCACACACTGTTTAGGATGGATATTATGGGATGCAGGGTGAATCTTCGAATAAACCGTTTCCAGACTCTTTGAGAAATGAGGTGATGTGCAATATATGTTATGAAAAAAAAAACAATTTGACCTTGGATGCATGTAAACGTATTGTAGGAGACTCTAAAACAAAATTAGGAACTTTTAAAATAACAAAACAAGGGCACTTTAAGCATGTCCAACAGAGCCATGCATATGCAATGTGTTTGTGTCTAATACTTGCCTAGAGTGAATCAACAATCACGCAAGCTGAAATAGGAGCGTAATGCTCAAACATTCACCTTTTCCAGTCGTATGATGCATTTATTGACTTCAATAACGTAATGGTCGATTCTTGCAGCTCTCTGCTTCTTGAAGGAATCCAAGTGACTGCGAGTGGCTCCTATTTCAACAGAAGACACATTACAGTCTGACAATGACAACGGACTGTAGTCAACACCCACTGATCCAGGAACAGCTTGAATGCATGTACAATAACAACCAGCCTTTAACTGCACAGCACTGAAAGCAATGTGAATGAGTTCTTGCTGAAGAATGTGTGTGTAAGAGTCTCACCGAGCTCCTGCGGCTCCCACATGTACGGGTCCACTCCTCCGTAATAAAACGACTCATAGCCGCTGTCGGTCCGCTCATCTCCGTCCCGCTTTAACAGCTTGTCTTTGGCTTTCTTTGCCTTTTGCACCAGGCCTGAGAAACAATGAACAATACAACTGATTACAGGAAGGAATCAGTTCCTTCACTTGCTAGGAAACTAGGATGTGAACTAACATGGTGTGTTAGAAGTATCAGCGTAGGAGAGAGCGGGGCACAAACTAACGCACGGCTAGTTGTAACACACTTGTTTTAAATACTTCCACACATGCAAGGATGACTAAACTTATTGTATTACTATTTACCAGTTGCCATATTAACAATAGGCCTATATAAAGAAAAAAATACGCCAAAATTCTGAAATCTTTGAAAGATATCACTGAACATATCACAAAACTTTCTGTTTTTTGTGATTTTATTTAACATTAGTCAAATCTGATATTACTTTAATCGTATATCTGTTATTTAACAGTTGAGATAGTTCTTTAATGCTGATCTAACAGCAGAAGACACTCGCCGGGTTTAAACCCCAGTTGCACAGGCGGGGCATGTTGTCACACTGCGTTACAATGAGCCCCTATTAGAACTATGATATTCTATTTATACTTTTATCAATTCTATTGAGAGACCATGAGAAAAAGGTGAATAAAGACTGAGAGTCAATGTTCAGCTCAATATTTTTTTTAATATTTTTTATTATTAAAAAATGCCATTATTTTATATGAAAAAGTAACATTGTTTTTTATTGAGAAAATATTTTAATTTGTCTTGTACATATTTTTTGATTATTGATCAGCTTTGTTTGATGCGTTGACGTAATCTCCACTGAAACAAGAAGTGAAGGCGGGACATATTGAATGGCTCCTCCCTCTTTTCAAATAGCCAATTGCGTTTAGTTTACAGACT
The DNA here is from genome assembly GCF_964197995.2 of Scardinius erythrophthalmus. Taxonomy (NCBI): domain Eukaryota; kingdom Metazoa; phylum Chordata; class Actinopteri; order Cypriniformes; family Leuciscidae; genus Scardinius; species Scardinius erythrophthalmus. The sequence continues at coordinate 35,388,390 of NC_138240.1, forward strand.
GTGAGTCGTACTTGAGAGCACCAGTTCTATAGTGGATTCAATAGTAGAAGTGTGAATAAATTCTAGCCATTTCATTCCTAACCAACGTATAGTTGGAAAACTTAATAAAACTGGAGCGTTTGAGCAACTGAACACACACTCAAACCCATATCGCTCCGAGATGAGTCAGCGGTCGCTTTGGTCAGGTGGTGTTTATAGCAGAGGGGGCGGAGCTTTAGATTCTAGAGAGCATGTGATTGGACAGAAGATGTGATGAGAAGCGGTGATGTCATAAAAATCCCGGATCCATTTTACTGAAAGTGAGAGACTGAGTTTTGAATGCTTATATCTCCTATTTGCAAATTTTGTCATTGTTTTGGAACACACCAGCTTTTATTTATAACCTTAAGGCTAACATATTCACACTAAAAGCTAAAAAACTTCAATTTTAATTTCAGGGAGCCTTTAACTCAGACTTACTCTTCAGCTGACCACTGACGTGCCGGTTGTCTCCGGAGTGTTCCTCTTCATAATGGCCTTGCAGCTGGTAGAAGGACTGAAGGTCTTTCAGACAGAGCGGGCACAAGAAGCCCTCCTTCACCTCAGCCGAGTCCTCTAATGACGGCGCATAGATGGAGGCCATGAGGTGGAGGTGGAGGTGGGTGTGAGAGTCTGTGTCAGATCCAACACTTCTGAGATCACGCTGCTCCTGTCTGACAGCGCCGGCCACCCCACACCCTTTCCATCACTCAAACAATAAAAACATATATATTAATATTGCATAACCAATTATGTGACATCTCAAGATAAAACACCTGTTTAAATACAATATTGTCTGCACAATAAATGCTTTAGTACCTGTAGGCGGTGTGATGGCATAATAAACTTCCATTAAAAAATATAATATAAATTACCATACTTTTATTTGATATACACGTACATAATGCATTCACGTGTTTCTATATATGTTTTCATTAATTTAATTTATATAAATAGTCATATTTAGAACAGCTAAACTGAGTGATAAATGTCTGTTGTGATGTTTAATATGAAAATAAACATAATTTGTTTTTATTATATGAATATTAATTTTTGAAGATCTGGTGTCATTCCTATTATCGTTAACGTTACATGTTAACTATAAGAGACTTCGCTCATTAGGAGAGCCATTGTGTATTTGACAGCTTTCACTTAGCTTAGCATCTCTCTTTTATGGATTTTTACACTAAACCTTTTTTTTCGTTATTGTGTTTTAACTTAATAAATGTGGGATTTGTCCTCTATTGTAAGCCTCCTTGCCTGTTTGTAAACAGGCCTAACATAAACACACTGACAGATGAGAAAAGAACTCGTTCATCTACCTTATTCCTTAGAGACAAGCTTTCGGTGTTTTTAACATCCTCTTAAGAGTGAATGTTTAAAGATATCAAGAGTAAAAGCGCTTTAAATGGAGAGTAAAGCGGTGATCATACAGATGATCGTGTGACTCTCGGTTCACTAGGCGTGATCACAGGATCTCTGAGCTGCGCATGCGCATCACATCGGCGTGTCAAAATAAAAGTCCCCTCTGAAATCCCCTCTGAAAGTCCCCCTTGTGATGAAAATCACGTTTTTAACGTTGTTTGTATATCTATGTGTTTTTTGTACAAACCATATGCAAATTCATAAGTCAACATCATTGCCGAGCTGCTGCGAGTGAGTGGAGGCGGAGGCTGCATATTCATAGAACCAAATTAATAATAAATTAGTTATTTTAAAGCATGAAGACATTTTTTTTAAAGGAAAAAACGTTTAAATGTGTAATTTTGGTGATCAAAGATGAGTTTTAAGGAATATTATTGACTACAGGGGGACTTTAAACAGCAGAACATGCAGGCACTCAGGCCTACTGACCCTAACATCCAACTGAATATTCTGTTAATCTGCTTGTTACACTTTTATATGCAAGTATGTTCTGCTATTGAAGTATTAATTATAAAAAACAGCCACAAACAAACATTCTTGACAAATAAGTTTTTTTATTTTTTTTTATTGAACCAAATGTCATATAGCCTAACCGGTTTCAGCATACAGCCAAGAAAGGATGCTTAGATATTATAGCTGCAAAAGATTATGAAGGATAAAACAAACAAACAAATAAACAAATATTTATTCCTTTTTCATAGGGACACATTCAATATAGCACTTTTAACAATATAAATTGTCAAAGCAGCTTTACAGTGATAATAGGAACTTAATGTAACAGAGATTGTAAAGAATTCCCCTATAAAGTTTGACAAAATGTAATTTTTTTTTTATTAATTAAGGACTTTCAACAAATCCATCTCTATTAATAATAAAATACATTTAAGTATGAATTTTGCAAATTTTTGTTTATGCGTAATATTTACCATCCAAAATATAGAAGTTCACAACATATACAAACATTTAGCTTCTATGTGTGTAAGAACATATAACATCTTTTAGAGATAACGTTTCTTGGGCAAATATAAAGAACTAACATCAGACCAAAAGTTTTAAGATAAATCACAGTTGTAAAACAAATGATCGAGTCTTCCGTCCATGAATTTTGATGAGGAAACTTTACATGGGTAGATTTTGTGAAATATTTTAAAGCGTATCTCTTTAACATTATTTAACATACAAACTGTATATGGATTTAACCATGCCTCTTTCCAATGAATTCTATTCTCTCTGTGCATAAAAAAACAAAAACAACAAAAAAAAAAACCTAGGAGCTTTTACAAAATGAGACAGATTTAATAAACAGGGCAAATTATGCGAATGATCTACGCACACATTAAAGAACACATGGATCATTTCCATAATGACATGAGTTAATTATAATTCATAAATTCATGTATTTTCAGATTCCTTCTTCTTAAAAATATTTAATCACATTATTCAGTGACCTACATTCAGTCCTTAATGCCTAGTATTAGCTATTATTCCAAAGACATCTAAAAATTATATTTTTGGAATATTTAAAATGGAACACTGCACTTCATAGCCTAATCTGATCTCATCTCATTTGTAGTGATCAGCCTTAATAATAGTCTCAATATGTTCACTGGCTTTTGTAATGGAAATTTTACATTTAGACCCAGCCAACATTTGTATGTGGGGCCCATATGGGTATGAAATGGGCTGAAAAATGGGCCCCATGTAGGATTGTCCGCGGGTTCCATAATGGCCCCATGTTAATTGCCCAGATGGATTTCATGTAGGATTGCACTTGGTACTAGGCGGGACCAAAGTGGGCAACATGCACAAGACCCATCTCGGTCCCATCTTTAACCCAGTAGACATTTGTATATGGGGCCCATGTGGGTTTGAAATGGGCTGAAAAATGGGCTCTGTATGGGATTGTCCGCGGGTTCCATACTGCCCCCATGTGAATTGCCCAGATGGATTTCATGTGGGATTGCACTTGGTACTAGGCGGGACCCAAGTGGGCAAAATGCACAAGACCCACCTCGGTCCCAGCTTAACCCCGCCGACATTTGTATGTGGGGCCCATGTGGGTTCGAAATGGGCTGAAAAATGGGCTCTGTATGGGATTGTCCGCGGGTTCCATAATGGCCCCATATGAATTGCCCAGATGGATTTCATGTAGGATTGCACTTGGTACTAGGTGGGAACCAAGTGGGCAAAATGCACAAGACCCACCTCGGTCCCAGCTTTATCGATGTTCTTTTACTTTTAGATGTGTCTTTACTTCTAGGTGTGTACAACTTGTATTAACGTTGAACATTTATTTTTACTCATAAGCATTTAAAGAAATATAATCATATAAGCTAAAGCACATTATTAAAGATATGTAACCAAGGGAATTTTGCAGGAACAAAATGTTCTGGGTTATAGAAGACTAAGTAGCAAAGAGACTACCGGTATGTGTACTCCAAGTGACCTTTTGTGTACTTCAAGTGTGAAAAATATGTGCGCAGCTTTGATCGAACGAGAGATAGGCAAAATGTGTGAATTCGAGCAGCTGCTAAGAACAGGAAACTTTTGCAGACATGGTATTGTTCTGTCTAGATAGAATTTATGTTAGACAAGAGATCTTGAACAAAGACGTTTCCTTTTAAGGTAACCAAGGCGATCTTTTGAGACAGATGCAGACCTTGGCAAAGGGAACTAACCCCTTGCCTTCTCATATCAGATGCTCTCTGTATGTGAATGCCAATTTCTTGCAATTTCTTGATACTTTGACTTTACAAAGGTTCTACTTGTCTCCTTCCTCCTCACTTTTCGAATAGAATTATTTCCACAACACTTTGCATTTCCAGAGTGTTTTGACCTGTAAAAAAAATGCTTGAATTACCTCTCGAGCAACAGCCTCTTCAGAGACATCATCTTCTTGGTTTGAACCGGTGGTGTGGTTTTTGTAGTTTGTGATCTGTATGTTTGAATGTGACATGATTCAGGAGGAGGGACCTAACTGGGTCATTAAAGAACATTTTTATACTTAATCTTTTCCCACTAGTATTACAGCAGCAACACAATGGTAGATGATGTCTGGAGCAATTTTGGTGTTGGGATTTTAAGTGGTTCACTGTAAAAGTGTGATCTTTGGCTTCTCTCTTATAGTTCAACGCTCCTCTGCAATCACATCATTGCTTGATGGCTTCCGAGGTTAAAAGACGTTAATCCCTTTAGAGATGTGTACATTATGATTGATTTCTGCTTGCCTGAGATTTTTTTTTTTATAAGTATATGGATGATCATTTTTCTACATGACAGACCTTTGTGATGCTGTTTGGAGATGAAATACATCCCTCTGCCTTGTCACTAGAATATCTTTTTAGATTTCTGTTGTGGCAAACAAAATGATATCACTGAATAAGAGACAAACATGTCCAATTGTCTTTAAAGATTATTTATTTCCTTGCAAGAAAATATCAGCGGTCATACAGAGTGACAGTGAAGGAAGGGCATCCTTTCTCTTTTATAGTCTTGAAAAATGTAGTTTGAAAATGACACCTTCTGGTAAAAAAGAAAAATTGTAAAAAAAAAAAAAATTAATTAAAAATGAAAAATTTTAAGCCTTGCCAACAGAATGAAAGCCTATTAACAAAGATTGCATCATTTTATAGTTAAATGGCCCTGGGATTAAAAATTGCAGTTTCAATGGGGACATTTTTGTCCAAAAGATCCTATTTTGAGGAACTATTTTGTGTTACTAGTCTAAAATAGATTTTTAAAGGAAATGGGTGTGAAATAGTAAAATTCCAATAAAAATACACACCTGTGCCAAAATGTATGCACTTGGCATTAACACAGGCAAAATGATAAAAAAAATGTAAGTAAAAACTGACAAAAATATCCATAATGTCACACAAGGGTTACAAAAGGCCCTAACTCAGTTCATGACTGATGTGAAGCCTGTGGTGGCAAACAATTTTCTATTACTGAATAAGAGACAAACATGCAACAATTGTCTTTAAAGATTATTTATTCCCTTGCAAGAAAGGCCAGCGGTCATACAGTCATACAGAGTGTGACCACTAGAGGAGGGCATCCGTCCTTCTTCACAGTCCTGACTCCCCCAAGGGTATTCCTCAAGGCTAAATGAAGATATGTCTCAGCCATAACTAACACTTGTTTATGATATACTACCTACTACTCTGTCTCTGTCATATATAGTCACACATTTCTTTTTATCAAGTCATACAAGGTCATACACATACAGTACATACATTCATAAGGGTTAATAACAGTTTTTTGTTCTATCAATGTAGCAGAGAATCATGGGACATGCAATCCTCGTGCATTTTATTACCTTATTCTAATAACCATCATGTTTCTAAGATTATGAATACAAGAAAATGCAAACATATAGAACATATTAAATTTCTTCCACAATTCCCCTCGTTTTATCATTCATTGATTACTAAAATAATAATACAGCAAATTGAAGTCATTACATCACACTTATACTCTTCATCTCTGATTTTCATAAAAATGATCACTCTCTTAAACTTGTGAAATAAGGTTTTAAAGGAAAAAGCTTAGGCTGTTTTTATGGGGATAGTCCCTTAAGTGTATAGCAAGCAAGTAAAGACTTTATCTGAAGCCGGGTTAAATGAATAAACACAGTTATCGCACAGTCACTTCAATATAAACAAGAAATACATATGTTCAGAATAGGAAAAACATATCTTAACTCAATTAATACATTTCACTCTAACTTCTGCTGGTTGTGTCATCATCAGATTTCACTGGTTTTGGACATACATCATTAAATTGGTCCTCATCATTAGCTAAAGATAAATGCGGTTTGGATCCAGCCACCAGATATAAACAACACTGATGCTTTGTCAAGCTTACAGACAGAGAAAACATGTGATCATTCCAACACATATAGTTAAAACACTAGGTATCACTGGTTGGTTTTGCCACCCATTCATCTTCATAGACTTTTGCCTCTGTCATCCACGACATGTGATGTGCGGTGTAAAGCTCTGTGGTTTAACCCTGTCCTTCGCTCTTTGACACATAAATGAAGCCCATTTTATGTCTTTAACACGCCATTCATAAGCCCATTGTGGAGTTTCTAACAAGCAACAGGGCTGGCTATCAATGTCAGGCCCAAAGTACACATTAAATCTCGGCCCATTAAGGGAGTAGGACATGCTGGGACGTAATGAGTTCATGAGTTAAAGTGTGCCCTGACTGTGTCGCACAATTTAGAGGTTCAGTAACCGATAAGTAATTTGATGTCCTGAAGCAGAAATGGACAGGTAGATATTACAGTATTAGACAGTAAACAGTAAACACTGCAAATCACATGGTCGTATATCACTATACCACTCTCTACGGTAAACGATACCCATGAACCCTCCAGTAAAAGAACCCTTCTGTAATTTAAGTTATACAATAGCCAGATATAAGAGAAACATAGCAAGCATTTTCTTCATTGCAGTGTAATCAGTGTATGTGTGTGTGTGTGTGTGTGTGTATAGCTATGGTGTTTTCACTTCCCTTATCTGCGCGCCCAGACCTCCTCCCTCCTGCTTTCCGTCTCTCGCTCTCGGTTTGCTTATGCACTGTAAGGACAGTCAGCCGCCCAGTGCCCGTCTTCTTTGCACAGTCGACACTTGGTGCAGTCTCTGAGGTTATGGTCTTGTGCTTTGCAAATAAAGCATCCTTTGCTGGTAAAGTTTCCCCCTCGTCTTCCTCTGCCCCTTCTTCTTCCAGATAGTTGCATCGAGGCTAGATACAGGACTTTGTCTCGTTTCATCTTGCTTTTCTCCTCTTCTTCCAGCTGTTGTTCTTCAGCGTGCAATGCATGAGCTAGAACAGAACCAATTGGTCCGTTCCTCCAGTCAATGTACTTTGCTTTTACTGCTTGTGTGATCTCTTGTCTCAGTCCATCCATGAAATATTTTAGCAGAAAATATTCCCAGAGGCCTCTGTTTCGAGTCTCTTCAATCCCGCTATGTTTGTTGAAAACATCACACAGTCGGGCGTAATAGTCCTGGACAGATTCCTCTCTGCCCTGGCAGCAGTTGCTTATCTTTGACAGGTCTACTCTGGTTGGGAACGCAGCTTTAAAAGCATCCGCCAAGTCACTGATAGCTACTCGATAGCCATCATTCGCTGGATTCTCCCACTCCGGGTGTTTTCGCCGGATGTCCGCGATGGACACTTTACCACTCACTTTAAGCCAGACAGCCGCTCCCAGTTTCACAAGCAACAGTCTCCTCAGGTCCGGCAAGCTGGGGCTGAATACTTGACAGAAAGTAGTCAGCCACTCAGAAAATCTTTTCCCGGAGTCACTGGGCCTGGGCAGATCGGCCATTGCTTCTTTCATATCAGTTATAGTCCATAGTCGAAAGTCCATTATTGAGTCCTCTTGTTCAGCCACGTCAATCTTTGCCGGTTCAAGGGCTTTCAGGTTTGGAGGAGAGCAGTCGAGGTCTGGGTTCATTTTCCACGCTTGCAGCTTCGCTACAGGATAAACATAGGGTAGTGGTAATGAAACAGATAAAGTTCCTTCTCTAGGGAAATCATGGTGCTTAATTAACCCTCGATTCATCTTGCTTTTCTCTTTTTCCAGCTGTTGTTCTTCAGCGTGCAATGCATGAGCTAGCACAGAACCAATTGGTCCGTTCCTCCAATCAATGTACTTTGCTTTTACTGCTTGTGTGATCTCTTGTCTCAGTCCATCCATGAAATAGCTTCGCAGGTAACTTTCCCAGAGGTCTCTGTTTTGAGCCTCTTCAATCCCGCTATGTTTATCGAAAACATCACATAGTCGGTCGTAATAGTCCTGGACAGATTCCTCTCTGCCCTGGTAGCAACTGTTTATCTTTGACATGTCTACTCTGGTTGGGAACGCCACTTTAAAAGCATTCAACAAGTCACTGACAGCTACTCGATAGCCATCGTTCGCTGGATTCTTCCACTCCGGGTGTTTTCGCCGGATGTCCGCGATGGACACTTTACCACTCACTTCATGCCAGACAGCCACTCCCAGTTTCACAGGCAACAGTCTCCTCAGTTCCGGCAAGCTGGGGCTGAATTCTTGACAGAAAATAGTCAGCCACTCAGAAAATCTTTTCCCGGAGTCACTGGGCCTGGGCATATCGGCCATTGCTTCTTTCATATCAGTTATAGTCCATGGTTGAAAGTACATTATTGAGTCCTCTTGTCCAGCCACGTCAATCTTTGCCGGTTCAAGGGCTTTCAGGTTTGGAGAGCAGTCGAGGTCTGGGTTAATTTTCCACGCTTGCAGCTTCGCTACAGGATAAACATAGGGTAGTGGTAATGAAAGTGAAACAGATAAAGTTCCTTCTCTAGGGAAATCATGGTGCTTAATTAACCCTCGTTTCATCTTGCTTTTCTCCTCTTCCAGCTGTTGTTCTTCAGCGTGCAATGCATGAGCTAGAACAGAACCAATTGGCCCGTTCCTCCAATCAATGTACTTTGCTTTTACTGCTTGTGTGATCTCTTGTCTCAGTCCATTCAGGAAATAGCTTCGCAGGTAACATTCCCAGAGGCCTCTGTTTTGAGCCTCTTCAATCCCGCTATGTTTGTTGAAAACATCACATAGTCGGTCGTAATAGTCCTGGACAGATTCCTCTCTGTCCTGGCAGCAGTTGCTTATCTTTGACATGTCTACTCTGGTTGGGAACGCAGCTTTAAAAGCATCTGCCAAGTCACTGATAGCTACTCGATAGCCATCGTTCGCTGGATTCTCCCAATCCGGGTGTTTTCTCCGGATGTCCGCGATGGACACTTTACCACTCACTTTAAGCCAGACAGCCACTCCCAGTTTCACAAACAACAGTCTCCTCAGGTCCGGCAAGCTGGGGCTGAATACTTGACAGAAAGTAGTCAGCCACTCAGAAAATCTTTTCCCGGAGTCACTGGGCCTGGGCATATCGGCCATTGCTTCTTTCATATCAGTTATAGTCCATAGTCGAAAGTCCATTATTGAGTCCTCTTGTCCAACCACGTCAATCTTTGCCGGTTCAAGGGCTTTCAGGTTTGGAGAGCAGTCGAGGTCTGGGTTAATTTTCCACGCTTGCAGCTTCACCACAGGATTAGGATAGGGTAGTGGTAATGAAACAGACAGAACAGGAGAAGGGTTATTAGGTTTTGCCTCATTTTTATTTATTTCCCCTACTTTCCTACATTGGAGTTTCTTCTGCTTCGACTTTCTTTCTCTGCGTTCTGCCTCTTCTAACCAGCACAATATTGTTGGCTTACAATCCACACACACATGTTTAGCATAACAACCGCCCTTCTGTTTTCCACTCCCCTCTACAACAGAGTCTTTTACTACTGTCAGTCTAGTGACGCTTAAAGTTCCTTCTCTAGGGAAATCATGGTATTTAACTAGATGTACCGCATCGCGGTACAAAATATGACCGCCGCTCAGGCCTGCACTGGCTTTCCACAAAAATAAATGACGTGGAGTAATTTGGCTGTATTGCGTGTTTATGTATATACCTAAAAAAAGTAATAGTATGTGCATGTCTGTCTGTGTGTGTGTGTGTGTGTGTGTGTATGTGTGTGTCTGTGTGTGTGTGTGTGTGTGTGTCTGTGCGTGTATGTATGTGTGCGTACATGTGTGCGCGTGTGTATTTGTGTGTCTGTGCATGTGGATTTGTATGTGTGTGTGTGTGTATGGGTGTGTGTCTGTGCGTGTGGATGTCAGTGTGTGTGCATGCTTGCGTTTGTTTGTATTCCTGCATGTGTGTGTGTGACAGTATCATCCTAAACCAGCAACCCTTCGCTCAACAGCACCATCTACAGGCCGATGAGTGTACAGTCACTAAATGTGCACATAAATGAATTTATTTTATACCCCCCCATGGATGAAATTCTACAAAACTTAGCAGAGGATACCCCCAGAGGATGTCAAGTTAATCATACACATGAAATATGGTGCAGTTCTGAACATCTCCACTGAAGATAGGGGCGATTAAAGCAGAATAATATTGCATTTTCATTTTTTATGGGAGGGGCGCAAATCACAAATGAGTGATTATGGGCTAGGTTGATGTGGGCCCTTAAGAGCAACATACCATAACAATTACAAATGTTTACAATTACAAATTACAAAGCAATAACAAATGCATTTTTTTGGGTTTGGGGGGGCCCAGCGCGGGGGGGGGGGGGGGGGGGATGGGTAGTGGCCCCCGGGGACCAAACGAAATTTTTCCGTAGAAGTCTAGTGGGGCTACATGCTCACCAAATTTCATGTTCCCCGGTGTTTCGGTGTCCCTGGTATCGTTGACGAAAAATTTACGGGGGCCCCAGCGCAGGGGGGGGGGGAAGTGGTCCCCGGGGACCAAACGAAATTTTTCCATAAAAGTGTAGTAGACCAACATACCATAAAAATTTCTTCATCCTCGGTGCCACGGTTCAGGTAGTTATTTAGGAAAAACTGCATTTTTTGGGGTTTGGGGGGGCGCGGGGGGGGAGTGGCCCCCGGGGACCAAACGAAATTTTTCCGTAGAAGTGTAGTGGGGCTACATGCCCACCAAATTTCATATTCCCCGGTGCTTCGGTGTCCCTGGTATCGTTGACGAAAAATTTACGGGGGCCCCAGCGCGGGGGGGGAAGTGGCCCCCGGGGACCAAACAAAAATTTTCCGTAAAAGTCTAGTAGACCAACATACCATAAAAATTTCTTCATCCTCGGTGCCACGGTTCAGGTAGTTATTTAGGAAAAACTGCATTTTTTTGGTTTTGGGGGGGCCCAGCGCGGGGGGGGAGTGGCCCCCGGGGACCAAACGAAATTTTTCCGTAGAAGTCTAGTGGGGCTACATGCCCACCAAATTTCATGTTCCCCGGTGCTTCGGTGTCCCTGGTATCGTTGACGAAAAATTTACGGGGGCCCCAGCGTGGGGGGGGGAGTGGCCCCCGGGGACCAAACGAAATTTTTCCGTAAAAGTCTAGTAGACGAACATACCATAAAAATTTCTTCATCCTCGGTGCCACGGTTCAGGTAGTTATTTAGGAAAAACTGCATTTTTTTGGGTTAAGGGGGGCCCAGCGTGGGGGGGGGAGTGGCCCCCGGGGACCAAACGAAATTTTTCCGTAGAAGTCTAGTGGGGCTACATGCCCACCAAATTTCATGTTCCCCGGTGTTTCGGTGTCCCTGGTATCGTTGACGAAAAATTTACGGGGGCCCCAGCGCGGGGGGGGAAGTGGCCTCCGGGGACCAAACGAAATTTTTCCGTAAAAGTCTAGTAGACCAACATACCATAAAAATTTCTTCATCCTCGGTGCCACGGTTCAGGTAGTTATTTAGGAAAAACTGCATTTTTTTGGTTTTGGGGGGGGGCAGCGCGGGGGGGGAGTGGCCCCCGGGGACCAAACGAAATTTTTCCGTAGAAGTCTAGTGGGGCTACATGCCCACCAAATTTCATGTTCCCCGGTGCTTCGGTGTCCCTGGTATCGTTGACGAAAAATTTACGGGGGCCCCAGCGCGGGGGGGGGGAGTGGCCCCCGGGGACCAAACGAAATTTTTCTGTAAAAGTCTAGTAGACAAACATACCATAAAAATTTCTTCATCCTCGGTGCCACGGTTCAGGTAGTTATTTAGGAAAAACTGCATTTTTTTTGGGTTAAGGGGGGCCCAGCGCGGGGGGGGGAGTGGCCCCCGGGGACCAAACGAAATAAATCCGTAGAAGTCTAGTGGGGCTACATGCCCACCAAATTTCATGTTCCCCGGTGTTTCGGTGTCCCTGGTATCGTTGACGAAAAATTTACGGGGGCCCCAGCGCGGGGGGGGGAAGTGGCCCCCGGGGACCAAACGAAATTTTTCCGTAAAAGTCTAGTAGACCAACATACCATAAAAATTTCTTCATCCTCGGTGCCACGGTTCAGGTAGTTATTTATGAAAAACTGAATTTTTGGGGGTTTGGGGGGGCCCAGCGCTGGGGGGGAGTGGCCCCCGGGGACCAAACGAAATTTTTCCGTAGAAGTCTAGTGGGGCTACATGCCCACCAAATTTCATGTTCCCCGGTGCTTCGGTGTCCCTGGTATCGTTGACGAAAAATTTACGGGGGCCCCAGCGCGGGGGGGGGAAGTGGCCCCCGGGGACCAAACGAAATTTTTCCGTAAAAGTCTAGTAGACCAACATACCATAAAAATTTCTTCATCCTCGGTGCCACGGTTCAGGTAGTTATTTAGGAAAAACTGAATTTTTGGGGGTTTGGGGGGGCCCAGCACTGGGGGGGAGTGGCCCCCGGGGACCAAACGAAATTTTTCCGTAGAAGTCTAGTGGGGCTACATGCCCACCAAATTTCATGTTCCCCGGTGTTTCGGTGTCCCTGGTATCGTTGACGAAAAATTTACGGGGGCCCCAGCGCGGGGGGGGAAGTGGCCTCCGGGGACCAAACGAAATTTTTCCGTAAAAGTCTAGTAGACCAACATACCATAAAAATTTCTTCATCCTCGGTGCCACGGTTCAGGTAGTTATTTAGGAAAAACTGCATTTTTTGGGGTTTGGGGGGGCCCAGCGCGGGGGGGGAGTGGCCCCCGGGGACCAAACGAAATTTTTCCGTAGAAGTCTAGTGGGGCTACATGCCCACCAAATTTCATGTTCCCCGGTGCTTCGGTGTCCCTGGTATCGTTGACGAAAAATTCAGTAAGGTGACGAAAAAAAAAAAAAAAAAAACTTTGACAATCCCTATATCAGCGGTTCCCAAACTTTTTTTCCTGCGCACCCCCTTCTATGTCCTAACCGGGTTGGCGCACCCCCAATCCCCACTTAAAAAAAATAACGCAACAAAACTTTGTTTTATCGCCATATAAAGACTCATGTTTAATCATGCGCAAATAACCAGAACACGCATGACAATAGCAACATCAACATCAACAAAGTTTCAATATAATGCAACAAAGCTACGCACAAGCTTCCACTTTTAAGAGGACGAGTGACAGACACAGGCTCAGTAGAAAGCACGGTTATTTTCAGCCGCGTAAAAGAAACATTGCAGCAATATTAAATGACCGTGGAGCTAGCATCATCATCATAACACAACGGTTATGGAAATTAGAATGACAGTACATTGAATTAAATTGCAATGAAGTTACAAACGATCCACAACATTAAAGAGAATAGGCTCCGAAATAGATAAAATAAATAAAAACGAGGATCAATCTGATACTTTTCAAGTGCGACAATAAAATTAGCCTTCACACGATCCACAACATAAGTAACAAAGAGCATAGGCTCAAACATAAAATAAACATCAATATTTTGAAAAATATTTTATATATATATATATATATATATATATATATATATATATATATATATATATATATATATATATATATATAAAGAGCTCACCAAAGCTGAATTTGTTTGATCAAAAATACTGTAAAACTTGTAATATTGTGAAATAGTATTACAATTTTAAATCTTATTTGAATATGTTTCAAAATGTAATTTATTCATGTGATGTCAAAGATGCATTTTCAAAATCATTACTTCAGTGTCACATGACCCTTCAGAAATATGAAAACAGCTTAATATTTTGGAAACTATAATTTTTTTCATGATTCTTTGATGTATAAAATTTTCAAAAGAACTTCATTTACCAGTCGAAGACGGAGCCACTTTCTGCTCTTATGTTTACTCCGTGCACTGTCAAGGGCTTCATCATATTTGTCGTGGCAAATAATTCGTATTCGTCGTGGTCTTTGCAGCAATTATTTTACCGCAAATACTGCATCGCGCGCTGTTGGCATCGAGCCTGGAGAAATGTAGCCATACTTTTGATCGACTTTTCCACATCTTTATGATATTGTGTGTGTGTGTGTGTGTGTGTGTGTGTGTGTGTGTGTGTGTGCTCGCGTCTCATATGAGTAAGTGCGCGGAGAGTTTGTGTGTGTGTGCTCGGGACACATTGAGTATGTGTATGTGCGCGAGTTTGTGTGTTGTGCTCGCGTTTTATAAGTATGTGCGTGGAGAGTTTGTGTGTGCGCGCGCTCGTCTCATATGAGTATGTGCGCGGGGAGTTCCGCGGGTCTCGTGTGTGTAGAGTTTGCTTGTAGGCCTATGTGCGTGAGCGACTTTAGGTGTGTCGTTGTGCATTTCATATGTATTTGTTTTATCAAAAACTAATAAATTATAGTTTTTTTATTTAAAATAAAAGGAAAAGGAATTTACAAAGGAAATGTTTACTGTTCATGTTTTTTATTGTATGGAAAAATCCCACTTAAAAAAACAGACCGCCATTACATTTTTCCTCTCGCGCACCCCCTGGTGGTAGCTCGCGTACCCCTGGGGGTGCGCGTACCACACTTTGGGAATCCCTGCCCTATATGACCGCTTTCCCTTCAATGCCCCTCATAGATTTGACCCCGTATTTCCTCATCAGACAAAACACCGGTGTGTCATACTGATAATTTTTACTCTGGGACATCCCCATGATGGTTGGTTATTCTCTGTAGTTATTATGACCGCCGCTAGCGTAGCTAGCGAAAGCGGTCATATAGGGATTGTCAAAGTTTTTTTTTTTTTTTTTTCCGTCACCTTACTGAATTTTTCGTCAACGATACCAGGGACACCGAAGCACCGGGGAACATGAAATTTGGTGGGCATGTAGCCCCACTAGACTTCTAAGGAAAAATTTCGTTTGGTCCCCGGGGGCCACTCCCCCCCCGCGCTGGGCCCCCCCAAACCCCAAAAAATGCAGTTTTTCCTAAATAACTACCTGAACCGTGGCACCGAGGATGAAGAAATTTTTATGGTATGTTGGTCTACTAGACTTTTACGGAAAAATTTCGTTTGGTCCCCAGGGGCCACTTCCCCCCCCGCGCTGGGGCCCCCTTAAATTTTTCGTCAACGATACCAGGGACATCGAAACACCGGGGAACATGAAATTTGATGGGCATGTAGCCCCACTAGACTTCTAAGGAAAAATTTCGTTTGGTCCCCGGGGGCCACTCCCCCCCCGCGCTGGGCCCCCCCAAACCCCAAAAAATGCAGTTTTTCCTAAATAACTACCTGAACCGTGGCACCGAGGATGAAGAAATTTTTATGGTATGTTGGTCTACTAGACTTTTACGGAAAAATTTCGTTTGGTCCCCGGGGGCCACTTCCCCCCCCGCGCTGGGGCCCCCGTAAATTTTTCGTCAACGATACCAGGGACACCGAAGCACCGGGGAACATGAAATTTGGTGGGCATGTAGCCCCACTAGACTTCTAAGGAAAAATTTCGTTTGGTCCCCGGGGGCCACTCCCCCCCCGCGCTGGGCCCCCCCAAACCCCAAAAAATGCAGTTTTTCCTAAATAACTACCTGAACCGTGGCACCGAGGATGAAGAAATTTTTATGGTATGTTGGTCTACTAGACTTTTACGGAAAAATTTCGTTTGGTCCCCGGGGGCCACTTCCCCCCCCGCGCTGGGGCCCCCGTAAATTTTTCGTCAACGATACCAGGGACACCGAAACACCGGGGAACATGAAATTTGGTGGGCATGTAGCCCCACTAGACTTCTAAGGAAAAATTTCGTTTGGTCCCCGGGGGCCACTCCCCCCGGCGCTGGGCCCCCCCAAACCCCAAAAAATGCAGTTTTTCCTAAATAACTACCTGAACCGTGGCACCGAGGATGAAGAAATTTTTATGGTATGTTGGTCTACTAGACTTTTACGGAAAAATTTCGTTTGGTCCCCGGGGGCCACTTCCCCCCCCCCCGCGCTGGGGCCCCCTTAAATTTTTCGTCAACGATACCAGGGACACCGAAACACCGGGGAACATGAAATTTGATGGGCATGTAGCCCCACTAGACTTCTAAGGAAAAATTTCGTTTGGTCCCCGGGGGCCACTCCCCCCCCCGCGCTGGGCCCCCCCAAACCCCAAAAAATGCAGTTTTTCCTAAATAACTACCTGAACCGTGGCACCGAGGATGAAGAAATTTTTATGGTATGTTGGTCTACTAGACTTTTACGGAAAAATTTCGTTTGGTCCCCGGGGGCCACTTCCCCCCCCCGCGCTGGGGCCCCCGTAAATTTTTCGTCAACGATACCAGGGACACCGAAGCACCGGGGAACATGAAATTTGGTGGGCATGTAGCCCCACTAGACTTCTACGGAAAAATTTCGTTTGGTCCCCGGGGGCCACTCCCCCCCAGCGCTGGGCCCCCCCAAACCCCCAAAAATTCAGTTTTTCCTAAATAACTACCTGAACCGTGGCACCGAGGATGAAGAAATTTTTATGGTATGTTGGGGAACATGAAATTTGGTGGGCATGTAGCCCCACTAGACTTCTACGGAAAAATTTCATTTGGTCCCCGGGGGCCACTCCCCCCCCCCCGCGCTGGGCCCCCCTTAACCCCAAAAAAATGCAGTTTTTCCTAAATAACTACCTGAACCGTGGCACCGAGGATGAAGAAATTTTTATGGTATGTTTGTCTACTAGACTTTTACGGAAAAATTTCGTTTGGTCCCCGGGGGCCACTCCCCCCCCCCCGCGCTGGGGCCCCCGTAAATTTTTCGTCAACGATACCAGGGACACCAAAGCACCGGGGAACATGAAATTTGGTGGGCATGTAGCCCCACTAGACTTCTACGGAAAAATTTCGTTTGGTCCCCGGGGGCCACTCCCCCCCCGCGCTGGCCCCCCCCAAAACCAAAAAATGCAGTTTTTCCTAAATAACTACCTGAACCGTGGCACCGAGGATGAAGAAATTTTTATGGTATGTTGGTCTACTAGACTTTTACGGAAAAATTTCGTTTGGTCCCCGGAGGCCACTTCCCCCCCCGCGCTGGGGCCCCCGTAAATTTTTCGTCAACGATACCAGGGACATCGAAACACCGGGGAACATGAAATTTGGTGGGCATGTAGCCCCACTAGACTTCTAAGGAAAAATTTCGTTTGGTCCCCGGGGGCCACTCACCCCCCCCCCCCCCCCCCCGCGCTGGGCCCCCCTTAACCCAAAAAAATGCAGTTTTTCCTAAATAACTACCTGAACCGTGGCACCGAGGATGAAGAAATTTTTATGGTATGTTCGTCTACTAGACTTTTACAGAAAAATTTCGTTTGGTCCCCGGGGGCCACTCCCCCCCCCGCGCTGGGGCCCCCGTAAATTTTTCGTCAACGATACCAGGGACACCGAAGCACCGGGGAACATGAAATTTGGTGGGCATGTAGCCCCACTAGACTTCTACGGAAAAATTTCGTTTGGTCCCCGGGGGCCACTCCCCCCCCGCGCT
Organism: Scardinius erythrophthalmus; assembly: GCF_964197995.2. NCBI lineage: Eukaryota > Metazoa > Chordata > Actinopteri > Cypriniformes > Leuciscidae > Scardinius > Scardinius erythrophthalmus. The sequence continues at coordinate 35,406,056 of NC_138240.1, forward strand.
GGGCCCCCCCAAAACCAAAAAAATGCAGTTTTTCCTAAATAACTACCTGAACCGTGGCACCGAGGATGAAGAAATTTTTATGGTATGTTGGTCTACTAGACTTTTATGGAAAAATTTCGTTTGGTCCCCGGGGGCCACTTCCCCCCCCCTGCGCTGGGGCCCCCGTAAATTTTTCGTCAACGATACCAGGGACACCGAAGCACCGGGGAACATGAAATTTGGTGAGCATGTAGCCCCACTAGACTTCTACGGAAAAATTTCGTTTGGTCCCCGGGGGCCACTCACCCCCCCCCCCCCCCAAACCCCAAAAAATGCAGTTTTTCCTAAATAACTACCTGAACCGTGGCACCGAGGATGAAGAAATTTTTATGGTATGTTGGTCTACTAGACTTTTATGGAAAAATTTCGTTTGGTCCCCGGGGGCCACTTCCCCCCCCCTGCGCTGGGGCCCCCGTAAATTTTTCGTCAACGATACCAGGGACACCGAAACACCGGGGAACATGAAATTTGGTGAGCATGTAGCCCCACTAGACTTCTACGGAAAAATTTCGTTTGGTCCCCGGGGGCCACTCACCCCACCCCCCCCCCCCCCCGCGCTGGGCCCCCCCAAACCCAAAAAAATGCATTTGTTATTGCTTTGTAATTTGTAATTGTAAACATTTGTAATTGTTATGGTATGTTGCTCTTAAGGGCCCACATCAACCTAGCCCATAATCACTCATTTGTGATTTGCGCCCCTCCCATAAAAAATGAAAATGCAATATTATTCTGCTTTGATCGCCCCTATCTTCAGTGGAGATGTTCAGAACTGCACCATATTTCATGTGTATGATTAACTTGACATCCTCTGGGGGTATCCTCTGCTAAGTTTTGTAGAATTTCATCCATGGGGGGGTATAAAATAAATTCATTTATGTGCACATTTAGTGACTGTACACTCATCGGCCTGTAGATGGTGCTGTTGAGCGAAGGGTTGCTGGTTTAGGATGATACTGTCACACACACACATGCAGGAATACAAACAAACGCAAGCATGCACACACACTGACATCCACACGCACAGACACACACCCATACACACACACATACAAATCCACATGCACAGACACACAAATACACACGCGCACACATGTACGCACACATACATACACGCACAGACACACACACACACACACACACACACAGACACACACATACACACACACACACACACACACACACACAGACAGACATGCACATACTATTACTTTTTTTAGGTATATACATAAACACGCAATACAGCCAAATTACTCCACGTCATTTATTTTTGTGGAAAGCCAGTGCAGGCCTGAGCGGCGGTCATATTTTGTACCGCGATGCGGTACATCTAGTTTAGTATAGTCTCTAGAGAGATACAATTTTCACCTCTCAGGTACCTCTTTATAAGTTTAGTTTGTCTTTCACCAGTCTTACTTTGTGCCACTTCAGTTCTTCTGATGATTCCAGTGGTGTTTCTCCCGGACTCTGGCGGTCGGCCCGTCGTCTCTTAAGTGTGCGAGGAAGGGCTGGAACTGCTCAGTCCAGGATCGTCAGTCACCGTCCTGTTGTGGCAAAAATTTCTTGAATATCACTGCGTAAGAGACACTGAGTCAGATTGTCTTTTAAAGTAATTTATTCTCTTGCAAGAGAAGGTCAGACAGTCATACAGACATTCAGAGCCTGCAGAGTGTAAGACGAGGAGGAGGTGCTGTGCGACACCTTATATATTCTTTACCAAGGTCTCCTTCAGCTGTTGCTTTTCCTAGCAGTTTTGCACTACCTTTGGCACACTTTTGCACATGCTGCTATTCATCACTACTTCTGACACTGGGACCAACAAATTTAGATGCATCCTGACCTCTGAGGTCAAAAGGTCCCTCTTCAGCTAACTCCCCCATCCTGCCTCACTCTGCACGGATACACATGTGCAAACATATGGCAAGCCATTTTAGCTTAAATTGTACCCAGCATTACTCGTCGTAATTGCATTTTTACTAGTAAGAATTGAATTAGAGAGCTCTACAATTCAATTCTTACTAGTAGCAATTACAATTAGAGAGCTCTACAAATGAATTTTTACTAGTCATATGTCTCCATTGACTTCCATTCATTTTTAATTATGGAGCTCTACAATTGAATTGTTACTAGGAAGAATGCAATTGCAGAGCTCTCTAATCCAGTTATTACAACAATTCCAATTGAAGAGCTCTTTAATTCAATTACAGAGCTCTGCAATTATACATATCTTTAATTCGTTTTTTTACTAGTAAAAATTCAATTAGAGAGCTCTGTAATTGTAATTGTTACTAGTAATAATTGAAATGTAGAGCTCTCTAATTGTAATTCTTACTAGTAACAATTCAATTGTAGAGCTCCATAATAAAAAATAAATGGAAGACATATGACTAGTAAAAATTCATTTGTAGAGCTCTCTAATTGGAATTGTTACTAGTAAGAACTGAATTAGAGAGCTCTGTAATTGTAATTGCTACTAGTAAAAATGCAATTACGACGAGTAACGCTGTGTACAATTTAAGCTAAAACGGCTTGCCATAGTCTCACTCTGCACGGATACAGATGTGCAAACATGGCAAGCTGTTTTAGCTTAAATTGTACACAGCGTTACTCGTCGTAATTGCATTTTTACTAGTAAGAATTCAATTAGAGAGCTCTACAATTCAATTCTTACTAGTAGCAATTACAATTAGAGAGCTCTACAAATGAATTTTTACTAGTCATATGTCTCCATTGACTTCCATTCATTTTTAATTATGGAGCTCTACAATTGAATTGTTACTAGGAAGAATGCAATTGCAGAGCTCTCTAATCCAGTTATTACAACAATTCCAATTGAAGAGCTCTTTAATTCAATTACAGAGCTCTGCAATTATACATATCTTTAATTCGTTTTTTTACTAGTAAAAATTCAATTAGAGAGCTCTGTAATTGTAATTGTTACTAGTAATAATTGAAATGTAGAGCTCTCTAATTGTAATTCTTACTAGTAACAATTCAATTGTAGAGCTCCATAATAAAAAATAAATGGAAGACATATGACTAGTAAAAATTCATTTGTAGAGCTCTCTAATTGGAATTGTTACTAGTAAGAACTGAATTAGAGAGCTCTGTAATTGTAATTGCTACTAGTAAAAATGCAATTACGACGAGTAACGCTGTGTACAATTTAAGCTAAAACGGCTTGCCATAGTCTCACTCTGCACGGATACAGATGTGCAAACATGGCAAGCTGTTTTAGCTTAAATTGTACACAGCGTTACTCGTCGTAATTGCATTTTTACTAGTAAGAATTCAATTAGAGAGCTCTACAATTCAATTCTTACTATTAGCAATTACAATTAGAGAGCTCTCTAATTCAATTATTACTAGTAAAAAAACAAATTAAAGATATGTATAATTGCAGAGCTCTGTAATTGAATTAAAGAACTCTGCAATTGCATTCTTACTAGTAACAACTGAATTAGAGAGCTCTCCAATTGGAATTGTTACTAGTAATAATTGGATTAGAGAGCTCTCCAATTGGAATTGTTACTAGTAATAATTGGATTAGAGAGCTCTCTATTTAAATTGTTACTAAGAATTGAATAAAAAGAGCTCTGCAATTGCATTCTTACTAGTAACAATTCAATTGTAGAGCTCTCTAATTTAATTCTTACTAGTAAAAATGCAATTACGACGAGTAACGCTGGTACAATTTAAGCTAAAACGGCTTGCCATACAAACATTTATAAATTTCCTGTTCACATACCACAATACAAACAATACAAACAATATAAACATGCGACTCACATTCCTTTGTAATCTCAACTGAAGATAAATGTTTTCGGGTCCAAGAGGCACATCCAAGTAACCCCGCCGACTACGCAAAATTGTTGTGGCAAACTAAATTATATCACTGAATAAGATGTTATTTTTTATGTATTTTCTTGCAAGAAAAGGTCAGCATTCATACTGAGTGCCTACAGAGTGTGACGGTGAAGGGAGGGCATTCTTCCTCTTTTATGACTCTCAGACAGGGGTGTCGAACTGGGGGTAAAACCAGCACTGAATACCAGGGCCCCAAGGGGAGAGAGGGCCCTTGAAAAGTCTGGAATATATTTTATTTTACCTGGATATTTTAATTTCCTAATTAAATTTCATAATGAATGTCAGATGAAATGTAAAGTTAGTGTATTGGCTGAATAACTTGGTTGATCTACTGACTACATTTTGTATGCAAAAAAGTAAAGACTATCTAAGGTGTGAGACCCACCCCTTGCTAATGCGCCAAATGGTTTAGTCCATCTGCACACATTTTGTTTATGTTAGTTAGCGCAAACTTCTGCTGTAGAAATGTCTTTCTCAAAGAAAGCCAAATCAGGCCACCAAAAAAGAAAGGAAAGACAGGAGAAGTAATGAAAACAAAATGAGGGGAAACAATTGGTAACTGACTTATTTTCAATGAAAGGTGAACACAAACTAGAACACGAAATATATAGTGCTAAACTGCTTGAATATCTCCGCGATCATTAGTGCTAAAAATGAACTGAGAGAGCTACCATACATTTTAAATTAATAGGTTATAATATCTAAAATTAGCAATAATAAGCTAATCAGTGTCATATGTATTTTAGGGGTGGCCAGGCAAGGGCCAGCAACCAGTCTGGGGTGGCACAGAAATCTTAATTATTTTATCATAAAAAATAATTTGACTAATGTATTGGACTGTTTTAGTGCCTACACAACTGAATAAAGTTAATTTGTACCTAATTGTAATTGAGATAGTAGAATCATGGAATACTGAGTGAATTTTATATTTTTTATTATTACCCACCACCTCATATTAAAATTAATTAAATAGTAATAAAAGGGCACACACTATAGCTAAAGTTCGACTTGCTCTGTTAGCTTGGTTCTGGTTCTCAAAATCTCCAATAGCTTGTTCTACATTGTTGCATCTTCACGAGATAACCTGCAGATAAATACTGTAGTCCAAAGATTATTCAACCTTCAATGCGTTTTATATAATCAATTAACTCTGAGTATCTCAACTAATTCTGAGTGTGTCAAAAAAAAAAAATAATAATAATACCTTTCTATATTAGTTGTCAAAATAAATAATTGCAACAGTTCTATCATACCTAAATTAAAAAGGAAAACAAAAGATTTCTTTTGAATCCCCATGTGCAAGAATGTGAACAAGGCGGAAGTCAACAGCACACAATGTAAAATGTTATGGTTTTCATAATGTAATGTTGCCAGAATGTAAAATTAGTTATTTTATGGATTTAGAAATTATTCATTTTTGTTTGTCCTTTACAAATGAACGCAAAATGAATGCCTATCTTCTTCTAGTACAAATGCACAATGCTCACATTTAGGCCTATTTGGCCATTAAAACATTACATATCAGTTTGTGCCTTATATTGTGATCTCACATAGCAGAATATTTTAATCCAGACACATGTGACGCATATATAACAAATACATGCATGCAGTTTTGACAGCTTTAATGGCCTTTTTGATTCTTACATGAGTTAACTGACGACAGAACTACGGCTACAGCACGCCGCATTTGCAGTACAACAGTACAACAGCTGTCAGCCGTATAACAGAAAAGATAGTTAGTTTTTACTGACATTTGGCCTGACAACATCTCATCTTACCAAAGATAGCCAACTGAATAAGGACAACGCCCTTTTCTCAGCATCTGACAGAAGTGTCACAAGCTTTCACACACATTTTCTAAAATAAAAGTAGCATCAGGAAAAGAAAAGAGAATTACGTTTGTTGTTGTGTGCACACTATTCGACTTACTCAAAACAGTCTTGCAACCCACCAGTTGAGAAAGATGACTCTATATTTACAATGTGCATATCACTGTCTGATGTTCTGCTGAAGCTCATTCGGCACTTGCTCATTTCCACACTCGTTTGACTTGCGCTGAGGGGAAGTTCGAGTGCGTCCAGGCGGGAAGGAAATCGACCGGAAGTTGAAGCCGGCCGCGTGCCACCATCTTGTAGCAGAACTTCACCTGCAGTTAGCATCCCATTGACTCCCATTCATTTTGGCGTCACTTTGACAGCGAATAGCTTTACATCTGAGGCGTTTGGAGACTCCATTTGTCCATTATTTATTTCTAAAGAAACACGACAATGTATAAAATGCTCCATTACCTTGTAGCTTATGTTATGGCCCCGTAGAAGCAAGTAGGTGTGGCGAGCAGGACGAGGTCGAGGGCCGTGGGAGGACGGCACGAGGCCGGTGGCGCGATTGCAAATGAGCGACACCTGCGCGACGCACCGGTCTCGCATCTCTCACGGAGGAGCGGAAGCATAAAGGAGGAGCGACGACAGTGAAGAGCGAGAGAGGACAGGCCTGTGTTTTAGTTGATGTTTTGTTTTTGGTTTGTGTTGCCAGCAGTCGTCCGTGAGGGGCTGCTGGCTTTTACTTTCATTTTTGTATTTGTGTATTTATTTATTAAATATGTTTGAATGTCCGCCGGTTCCCGCCTCCTTCTTCCCGTAACATCTGAACCTCGTTACATTGGTGCCGAAACCCGGGAGGAAGGAGGGACACGCTGTCGGAGAGCCCTCGCTGCTGGGAGGTATCGCGGTGCTGAGGAGGTCGGGCAGCACGAGGGAGCGTCTGCCGCCGATTGCTGCCCGAGGCGATGGTGCTGGATCGAAAGAAGATCTGGTGGGACGGAGAGCTCGCTGCCATCCTCCTGGGTCGAGGAGGGATGGCTGCCATCCGCGAGGGAGCGGAGGAGTTGCTCCCGTTCGCCGTGGGCCGGAGCCTGTTGCCGTCGGCCATGATGGGGGCGGAGCAGGGGACGGGAGGCTCGCTGCCAGCTGCCCTCGATCGGAGGAGCCATCGCCGTCCGCCAGGAGGTGGAGGAGCGTCGAGCCGTCCCCCAACGGATGTCCAGTGCCATCGCATGGCACCGCGAGTGACTCTCAGCTGGTTGAGGACCGAGCGGCAGTGTGTCCGGGAACCGGATCAAGAATTTTTTTTTGTTTGTTTGTTTGTTTCTCCTCTCTCCCCTCTCTCGTCTCTGTCTCTCCTCATGCTTCCGTCTCCTTTTCTCTCGCCTCGTCTGTCCATACCCCCAGGTACCGCAGCCGCCGTGATCGGTCCCCCCACGGGAGGGGGGGGGGAGTAGGCGCAGCCTCGGTGGTACCCCCCGGCCTGCGAGGGGCGATGGGGGTATGTGGCGAGCAGGACGAGGTCGAGGGCCGTGGGAGGACGGCACGAGGCCAGTGGCGCGATTGCAAATGAGCGACACCTGCGCGACGCACCGGTCTCGCATCTCTCACGGAGGAGCGGAAGCATAAAGGAGGAGCGACGACAGTGAAGAGCGAGAGAGGACAGGCCTGTGTTTTAGTTGATGTTTTGTTTTTGGTTTGTGTTGCCAGCAGTCGTCCGTGAGGGGCTGCTGGCTTTTACTTTCATTTTTGTATTTGTGTATTTATTTATTAAATATGTTTGAATGTCCGCCGGTTCCCGCCTCCTTCTTCCCGTAACATCTGAACCTCGCTACAGTAGGCTAACGATTGCGTCATAACCACGCGACTCTCCGTCGCACAGTAGAGAGATTACCGTACGGACAGGAGGAGAAGCTCGCGGGCAATCGGGGGGACGTGGAGGCAAAATGACAAAATAATTAATCAGAATACTTAGCAAAAGTTGCTCCTGCTCCTAGCTCATGGACAGCTCCTACTCACACTCTCCGTATCTGCAAGATTCGGAAGGGAATGATTCAGATTTCTCTTGGCACAGCTACTTGAAGACAGACGGGTTGCTCACGTGGTCCGTGTAACGCTTTGCTCGGTTTGAGTCTGCGCGTCAGGAAAGGAAATGCTAAGAAATCGCTAAAAATGTGCTTCACTTGTCTCAATTGAGTTCAATTGGGGTCGCTGTGTCCATTTCTTTTACAGTCTATGAGTGCGTCTGAAAAGTCTCACGTTTTTTTTTTTTTTTTTGGTCTTAAAGAGACGGTTGCGTAAAAAACGCAATTTTTGTCAATAAAAAAAGAGACAGAAACAGCAGTTGTGAGAGGGGTGGCCAAAGGGGTGACCAAGCTTAGACCAAGGGTGGCCATGGACATGATGGACACCACCATAGATATCATATAAAGGCTAGATGTCTTAAGGCGGAGTCACTTCCGGCATCACCGGCGGCCATCTTAGGACAGGGCTCTGTGAATTAAGGTGAGTGAGCAGCACGCACATAAATCCTCTTATCTCGCTGAAATCTGGACGGATTTACAAACGGTTTGGTTTCTTACAAACGTTATTAACGTGGCTATAATTCTGAATGCTTAAACATTTTGAACATAATTATTCATATGTATGCAGTATAATAGCTACATAGCTACATCTCTGACGTTTATAACAAACCAAACCGTTTGAAAATCGGTAGAAAATTGAGCAAGTTATGGTTATTTAAAAGTACATGCACCATGTTATGAGTGAGCGAGCACCCTGTCGTAAGATGGCCGCCGTGTGCGGATGTCGAGCTCCATTGGCCAGCAGCGCGGACGAGACATCTAGCCTTTATATGATATCAGAGAATGTCTAATATGGCGAGAAGTTTCACTCTCAGTACACTTCCGGCTTCTGAACTGGTTGCAGTTCCTCTCTGATTCCATATGAGGGCGCTCACAGGACGAGTGCAGAATGAATGGAGGTCTATGGCGCTATACCAATAAAAATCCACTTTTCTCAGGATATAATTTTTTGTCTATTAATTTGAATGTTGTATTCGAAAGGAGATGCAAATAAATTACACATTGCTGGGTGTTAGATTTTTTAGAGTCACTTATTTGCTTTAAAGAATAATAAAAAAAATGTTTCTGTTGCTGTCAGTATTGTTTTTGGAAATTAGGCTACATTAAAATGCAATGGTCTCGTTTCAAAAGCATTGGTCAATATGCTTGCGTCAACTTCACTGTAGCCTATATGTGCCCTGCTTCCTTTCCGTGAGTTCTGACCGAAAAATGGAAAATATCAAGCGCTTCCGTTTCAGAGTCCCTGTTTCATGTTTGTTAGCCCAGGACATTTTACAAATCCAGACCAAACATTTACATTTACATTTATTCATTTAGCTGACGCTTTTATCCAAAGCGACTTACAATTGCTATATATGTCAGAGGTCGCACGCCTCTGGAGCAACTAGGGGTTAAGTGTCTTGCTCAGGGACACATTGGTGTCTCACAGTGGATTCGAACCCGGGTCTCTCACACCAAAGGCATGTGTCTTATCCATTGCGCCACACCACCCAAACGATGTTCTACGGCCATGTCCGGAATAATGAGTAGGCTAGCCTATCCATGTCACACAGTAATATTTAGGATTTTGACCATATACCTCGCAGTCACAGACCGTATCAACGTCAGTGAGCTATACTTATTGTATTTCGCCACAGGGTGTCACTGTGGCCTAAACCCTTCGCCTTCGCTTACTCTGAGCTCGATTGCTATGTCTGAGGTAAACCACGCCCTCCTCATTACCCTGCGCAGGAAGAAATGTAGGAAGAAATAAATGAATAAATAAATAAATGTAGAAATACATAAATGTAGAAATAAATAAATGTAAAAATAAATAAATGTAGAAATAAATAAATGAATAAATGTATAAATAAATAAAAGAAGAAATAAATAAATATGGAAAAAAATAAATATATACATAAATAAGGAAATAAATGTATAAATAATTATTTATTTTCGTTTTTTTGCTTTTCTATGTATATTTATTTATATATTTATTTTTTATTTTTTACATTTATTTGTATATTTATTTATGTATTAATTTATTTTTAATATTGGCAGCTTTGGCATTCCATAGTCGTCATCCTTTGCTTAGCTAGCATAGCTAACCTGTCATACCTCTGATAGAACAGGTAGAAACTGAATCTTTGTAACCTAAACTAGATTGCAGCCCTTTCTGTCGTGCCCTGGAGGATATGTCTTCTGCATTACTCCAAAACCAATCACTTATACAAATAGGTATGGAGCTCAACCCAGCCATGGCTATATGTCTGGTTCTCAATTGTTTGACGGGCGTAGTAACAATAACTAGGGGGCGTGGCTTTTGCGAACGGTCAATTAAGGACTTTCACCGAATCCATCTCTATTAATAATAAATTACATTTAAGTATGCATTTTGCAAATTTTTGTTTATGCATGTAATATTTACCATCCAAAATATAGAAGTTCACAATATATACAAACATTTTGCTTCTAAGTGTGTAAGAACATATAACATCTTTTAGAGATAGTTTATAATTAACGTTTCTTGAGGCAAATATAAAGAACTAACATCAGACCAAATTTTTTAAGATAAATCACAGTTGTAAAACAAATGATCGAGTCTTCCATCCATGAATTTTGATGAGGAAACTTTACATGGGTAGATTTTGTGAAATATTTTAAAGTGTATCTCTTTAACATTATTTAACATACAAACTGTATATGGATTTAACCATGCCTCTTTCCAATGAATTCTATTCTCTCTGTGCATTAAAAAAAAAAAAAAAAAAAAAAACTATAGGAGCTTTGACAAAATGAGACAGATTTAATAAACAGGGCAAATTATGCTAATGATTTACGCACACATTAAAGAACACATGGATCATTTCCATAATGACATGCAATTCATAAATTCATGTATTTTCAGATTCCTTCTTCTTAAAATTATTTAATCACATTATTCAGTGACCTAAATTCAGTCCTTAATGCGTAGTATTATCTATTATTCCAAAGACATCTAAAATTATATTTTTGGAATATTTAAAATGGAACACTGCACTTCATAGCCTAATCTGATCTCATCTCATTTGTAGTGATCAGCCTTAATAATAGTCTCAATATGTTCACTGGCTTTGCATTACCAGAGTGTTTCGACCTGTGTTGTGGAAATAATTCTATTCGAAAAGTGAGGAGGAAGGAGACAAGTGGAACCTTTGAAAAGTCAAAGTATCAAAATGTTTATTTCTTGCAAGAAATTGGCATTCACATACAGAGAGCATCTGATATGAGAAGGCAAGGGGTTAGTTCCCTTCGCCAAGGTTATATACCCTTAACACATCCTGGGTAGACTTCATCTGTCTCAAAAGATCGCCTTGCTTACCTTAAACGGAAACGTCTTTGTTCAAGATCTCTTGTCTAACATAAATTCTATCTAGACAGAACAATACCATGTCTGCTAAAGTTTCCTGTTCTTAGCAGCTGCTCGAATTCTCTTGTTCGATCAAAGCTGCGCACATATTTTTCACACTTGAAGTACACAAAAGGTCACTTGGAGTACACATAGTCTCTTTGCTACTTAGTCTTCTATAACCCAGAACATTTTGTTCCTGCAAGCTTGTCTTAACTTATGCATTTCTAAAAGCTTGGTTACATATCTTTAATAATGTGCTTTAGCTTATATGATTATTAGTGCTGGGAAAAATTAATCGCATCCAAAATAAAAGTTTGTGTTTGCATAATATATGTGTGTGTACTGTGTATAATTATTTTGTATATATAAATACACACATATGCATGTATATATTTAAGAAATATTTGCATGTATATACTGTATATACATTTATACATAATTTATATTATATATAAATATAAATAAATATATAAATAAATAAAAATCTTAAATATATACATGCATATGTGTGTATTTATATATACAAAATAATTATACACAGTACACACACATATATTATGCAAACACAAACTTTTATTTTGGATGCGATTAATCGCGATTATTTTTTTCCCAGCACTAATGATTATATTTCTTTAAATGCTTATGAGTAAAAATTAATGTTCAACGTTAATACAAGTTGTACACACCTAGAAGTAAAGACACATCTAAAAGTAAAAGAACACATCTAAAAGTAAAAAAAAAAACACATCTAAAAGTAAAATTTCTATTACACCTGTAAAAAATGATGTTATTAAGCTTAAGTAGGCTACTAAAAGATTGTTTTAAATGTAGATTTTTACCACTTCAACAACACATTTTACTGAAACTCAGTAGTTGTTCTTTAGGGAATGTCACTTTGCAGAGGTGTTGTGATCTGTAGAAAATGATGTGTTAGATGCACAGTAATTATAGAAACAATGTAAAATCTCACACTTGAATTACCTCTCGAGCAACAGCCTCTTCAGAGACATCATCTTCTTGGTTTGAACCGGTGGTGTGGTTTTTGTAGTTTGTGATTTGTATATTTGAATGTGACATGATTTAGGAGGAGGGACCTAACTGGGTCATTAAAGAACATTTTATACTTAATCTTTTCCCACTAGTATTACAGCAGCAACACAATGGTAGATGATGTCTGGAGCAATTTTGGTGTTGGGATTTTAAGTGGTTCACTTTAAAAGTGTGATCTTTGGCTTCTCTCTTACAGTCCAACGCTCCTCTGCAAAGATCACATTGCTTGATGGCTTCCAAGGTTAAAAAATGTTAATCCCTTTAAAGATGTGTACATTATGATTAAATTCTGCTTGCCTGAGAATTTTATTATTTTTTTAATTCTTTTAAATATATGGATGATTTTATCATTTTTCTACATGACAGACCTTTGTGATGCTGTTCGGAGATGAAGTACATCCCTCTAGCCTTGCCACTAGAATATCTTTTTAGATTTCTGTTGTGGCAAACAAAAAATTATATCACTGAATAAGAGACAAACATGTCTAATTGTCTTTAAAGATTATTTATTTCCTTGCAAGAAAAGGTCAGGGGTCTTACAGAGTGACAGTGAAGGAAGGGCATCCTTTCTCTTTTATAGTCTGGAAAATTGTAGTTTAAAAATGGTAAAAAAATAAAATAAAATAACAACAAAGATTGCATCCATCATGTTATAGTTAAATGGCCCTGGGATTAAAAATTGCCGTTTCAATGGGGACATTTTTGTCCAAAGGGTCCTATTTTGAGAAACTATTTTGTGTTACCAATCTAAAATTCCAACAAAAATACACACCTGTGCTAAATTGTATTCACTTGGCATTAACACAGGCAAAAAAAATAAAATAAAAAACTGACAAAAATGTCCATAATGTCGCACAAGGGTTACAAAAGGCCCTAACTCAGTCCATGATTGATGTGAAGCCTGTGGTGGCAAACAATTTTCTATTACTGAATAAGTTATAGATTAAGATTATTTATTCCCTTGCAAGGAAAGGCCAGCGGTCATACAGTCATACTGAGTGTGACCACTAGAGGAGGGCATCCGTCCTTCTTCACAGTCCTGACTCGGATACAGATATGTCTCAGCCATAACTAACACTTGTTTATGATATGTTACCCTTGAGTGGAGGCCCTCGATCCCGGTCATATACAGTCACATATTTCTTTTTGTCAAGTCACGTATAAGGCCATACACATACATACATTCATAAGGTTTAATAACAGTTTTTGGTAACACTTTATAATAACTGCACGCTATTAATCATTAGTTAAGCATTAGTAAACAGTTAATTCATCATTTGTAAAGCATTAATAGACATTAACAAGCAGTTTATAAATACAGTTATAAATGCTGCATTCTTGATTGATAAGCATATCTATAATGTGTTTAATAATTGTGTTTTCATACTTTATTAATGATCAATTTATCATTTCTAAATGAAATATAGCATTATTTACAAACCGGTTCTTTAGGAGTTGTCAGTGGTTCATAAGATCACTTAGAAAGTGTAAGTAAATTATTAATAAACTGTTTAAATACATATTATTATTCAGACATATAGTAATAGTTACTTAGTGTGTTAATAAATGGTTTATTAATATGTATTTACTGTAATTCATGGTTAATTCAGGGAGTTATAGATCTTTTTCTGTTTTAAAGAAAACTGAGTCTTTAAATCTCCTTTATAAACGCTTTACAAAGCATAACTAGAGCTCACAAACATAATGAACTGACCACTACTAAATACTTTATAACTTCCTGAATCTACTTCATTTACTTACACTTTCTAAGTAATCTTATTAGCCAGTGACAACTCATAAATAACCGGTTTGTAAATAATGCAATACTTCATTTAAAAATGATAAAGTGATCATTAATAAATTAATACAATTATTAAACACATTATAGATATGCTTTTAAATCAAGAACAAAGCATTTATAACTGTATTTATAAACTGCTTATTAACGTCTATTAATGCTTTATAAATGATGAATTAACTGTTTACTAATGCTTAACTAATGATTAATAGCGTGCAGTTATTATAAAGTGTTACCAAGTTTTTTTGTTCTATCAATGTAGCAGAGGATCATGGGACTTGCAATCCTCGTGCATTTTACTACCTTAATCTAATTACCATCATGTTTCTAAGATTCAATGAATACAAGAAAATGCAAACGTATAGAACATATTACATTTCTTTCACAATTCCCCTCGTTTTATCATTCATTGATAACTAAACTAATAATACAGCAAATTTAAGTCATTACATCACACTTATACTCTTCATCTCTGATTTTCATAAAAATGATCACTCTCTTAAACTTGTGAAATAAGGTTTTAAAGGCAGAAAGCTTAGGCTGTTTTTATGGGGATAGTCCCTTAAGTGTTTATAAAGCAAGTAAAGACTTTATCTTCGACACTTGGTGCAGTCTCTGAGGTTATGGTCTTGTGCTTTGCAAATAAAGCATCCTTTCCTGGTAAAGTTTCCCCCTCCTCTTCCTCTGCCCCTTCTTCTTCCAGATGGTTGACCCCTCTGATGACTGTTGTTGCCCCATTGTGATACCATGTGATCTCGTTTCATCTTGCTTTTCTCCTCTTCCAGCTGTTGTTCTTCAGCGTGCAATGCATGAGCTAGAACAGAACGAATTGGTCCGTTCCTCCACTCAATGTACTTTGCTTTTACTGCTTGTGTGATCTCTTGTCTCAGTCCATTCAGGAAATAGCTTCGCAGGAAACATTCCCAGAGGCCTCTGTTTTGAGCCTCTTCAATCCCGCTATTTTTGTTGAAAACATCACATAGTCGGTCGTAATAGTCCTGGACAGATTCTTCTCTGCCCTGGCAGCAGTTGTATATATTTGATATGTCTATTCTGGTTGGGAACGCCATTTTAAAAGCATCCGCCAAGTCACTGATAGCTACTCGATAGCTATCGTTCGCTGAATTCTCCCACTCTCTGTGTTTTCGCCGGATGTCCGCGATGGACACTTTACCACTCACTTCATGCCAGACAGCCGCTCCCAGTTTCACAGGCAACAGTCTCCTCAGTTCCGGGAAGCTGGGGCTGAATACTTGACAGAAAGTAGTCAGCCACTCAGAAAAATATTTCCCGGAGTCGCTGGGCCTGGGCATATCGGCCATTGCTTCTCTTATATCAGTTATAATCCATGCTCGAAAGTCCATTATTGAGTCCTCTGGTCCAGCCACGTCAATCTTTGCCGGTTCAAGGGCTTTCAGGTTTGGAGAGCAGTCGAGGTCTGGGTTCATTTTCCACGCTTGCCGCTTCACAACAGGATTAGGATAGTGTAGTGGTAATGAAACAGATAAATTTCCTTCTCTAGGGAAATCATGGTATTTAATTAACCCTCGTTTCATCTTGCTTTTCTCCTCTTCCAGCTGTTGTTCTTCAGCGTGCAATGCATGAGCTAGAACAGAACCAATTTGTCCATTCCTCCACTCAATGTACTTTGCTTTTACTGCTTGTGTGATCTCTTGTCTCAGTCCATTCAGGAAACAGTTTCCCAGGTAACATTCCCAGAGGCCTCTGTTTTGAGCCTCTTCAATCCCGCTATGTTTGTTGAAAACATCGCATAGTCGGTCGTAATAGTCCTGGACAGATTCCTCTCTGCCCTGGCGGCAGTAGTTTATCTTTGACATGTCTATTTTGGTTGGGAACGCCACTTTAAAAGCATCCGCCAAGTCACTGATTGCTACTCGATAGCCATCGTTCGCTGGATTCTCCCAATCCGGGTGTTTTCGCCGGATGTCCGCGATGGACACTTTACCACTCACTTCATGCCAGACAGCCACTCCCAGTTTCACAAACAACAGTCTCCTCAGTTCCGGCAAGCTGGGGCTGAATACTTGACAGAAAGTAGTCAGCCACTCAGAAAATCTTTTCCCGGAGTCGCTGGGCCTGGGCATATCGGCCATTGCTTCTTTCATATCAGTTATAGTCCATAGTCGAAAGTCCATTATTGAGTCCTCTTGTTCAGCCACGTCAATCTTTGCCGGTTCAAGGGCTTTCAGGTTTGGAGAGCAGTCGAGGTCTGGGTTCATTTTCCACGCTTGCCGCTGCACAACAGGATTAGGATAGTGTAGTGGTAATGAAACAGATAAAGTTCCTTCTCTAGGGAAATCATGGTATTTAATTAACCCTTGTTTCATCTTGCTTTTCTCCTCTTCCAGCTGTTGTTCTTCAGCGTGCAATGCATGAGCTAGCACAGAACCAATTGGCCCGTTCCTCCAATCAATGTACTTTGCTTTTACTGCTTGTGTGATCTCTTGTCTCAGTCCATTCAGGAAATAGCTTCGCAGGTAACATTCCCAGAGGCCTCTGTTTTGAGCCTCTTCAATCCCACTATGTTTGTTGAAAACATCACATAGTCGGTCGTAATAGTCCTGGACAGATTCCTCTCTTCCCTGGCAGCAGTCGTATATCTTTGATATGTCTATTCTGGTTGGGAACGCCTCTTTAAAAGCATTCAACAAGTCACTGATAGCTACTCGATAGCCATTGTTCGCTGGATTCTCCCAATCCGGGTGTTTTCGCCGGATATCCGCGATGGACACTTTACCACTCACTTTATTCCAGACAGCCACTCCCAGTTTCACAGGCAACAGTCTCCTCAGTTCCGGCAAGCTGGGGCTGAATTCTTGACAGAAAGTAGTCAGCCACTCAGAAAAATATTTCCCGGAGTCGCTGGGCCTGGGCATATCGGCCATTGCTTCTCTTATATCAGTTATAGTCCATGCTCGAAAGTCCATTATTGAGTCCTCTGGTCCAGCCACGTCAATCTTTGCCGGTTCAAGGGCTTTCAGGTTTGGAGGAGAGCAGTCGAGGTCTGGGTTAATTTTCCACGCTTGCAGCTTCACCACAGGATTAGGATAGGGTAGTGGTAATGAAACAGACAGAACAGGAGAAGGGTTAATAGGTTTTGCCTCATTTTTATTTATTTCCCCTACTTTCCTAAATGGCAGCTCCTTCTGCATCGACTTTCTTTCTATGCGTTCTGCCTCTTCTAACCAGCACAATATTGTTGGCTTACAATCCACACACACATGTTTAGCATAACAACCGCCCTTCTGTTTTCCACTCCCCTCTACAACAGAGTCTTTTACTACTGTCAGTCTAGTGACATTTAAAGTTCCTCTTCTAGGGAAATCATGGTATTTAATTAACCCTTCAATGCCCCTCATTGATTTGAACCCGTACGCTTTCCTCATCAGACAAAACACCGGTGTATCATACTGATAATTTTTACTCTGGGACATCCCCATGATGGTTGGTTATTCTCTGTAGTTATTTAGTATAGTCTCAAGAGAGATACAATTTTCACCTCTCAGGTACCTCTTTATAATTTTAGTTTGTCTTTCACCAGTCTTAGTTTGTGCCACTTCAGTTCTTCTGATGATTCCAGTGGTGTTTCTCCTGGACCCTGGCGGTCGGCCCGTCGTCTCTTAAGTGTGCGAGGAAGGGCTGGAACTGCTCAGTCCAGGATCGTCAGTCACCGTCCTGTTGTGGCAAAAATATCTTGAATATCACTGCGTAAGAGACACTGAGTCAGATTGTCTTTTAAAGTCATTTATTCTCTTACAAGAGAAGGTCAGACAGTCAAGTCAAGTTTATTTATATAGCGCTTTTCACAACATAGATTGTATCAAAGCAGCTTCACAGTATTAAATTAAATCAATACATCAATGTTTGTTTCTAGTGGAACGTCCACGTTTGGTAATGCTGATCAATAGTATTGTTGATTGATTAATTAAATTAAATATTCCCTAATATCCCCAACTGAGCAAGCCAAAGGCAACAGTGGCAAGGAACCGAAAAACTCCATCAGGTGACCTAATGGAGAAAAAAAACCTTGGGAGAACCCAGGCTCAGTCGGGGGCCAGTTCTCCTCTGGCGTTTATGAACTAGAGGTCGGATTTAACTGTAAGATTAAAAGTATTATATGAATGCCTGGCTGAAGAGATGCGTCTTTAATCTAGTTTTAAACTGGGAGAGCGAGTCTGAGCAAAGAACAGTATCAGGAAGACTATTCCAGAGTTTTGGAGCTAAATGTGAAAATGCTCTCCCTCCTTTGGTGGATCTGGATATCCTAGGTATGACTAAAAGCCTCGAATTTAGTGATCTTAAAGAGCGCGATGGATTATAGGGCGATAGAAGATTGGTTAAATAGACTGGAGCGAAGCCGTTTAGGGCTTTATAAGTCAGTAGCAATACCTTGTAATTAATACGGAACTTTATAGGTAACCAATGCAGTGATGATAAAATTGGTGTTATATGATCATATTTTCTTGATCTGGTTAGAACTCTAGCGGCGGCATTTTGGACTAACTGTAGCTTGTTCATTGAGGTTGCAGGACAACCAGCTAATAAAGCATTACAGTAATCTAGTCTCGAGGTCATGAATGCATAAACTAACTTTTCTGCGTCAGAAACTGATAGCATGTTACGTAGCTGAGCAATGTTTCTAAGGTGGAAAAAGGCTGTTCTTGTAACATATGAAATATGATTTTCAAAAGACAGGTTGCAGTCTAATATAACACCCAGGTCTTTTACTGTAGAGGATAAAGTAACAGGACATCCTACTATGTTAAAGTTGTATTGTGAGAGGTTTTGTGGGTGTTTTTTTTTAACCGATGATTAGTACCTCTGTCTTGTCTGGATTTAATAAAAGAAAATTGCGCGTCATCCAATCTTTTATATCTTTAACACACTCTGTCAATTTGGATAATTTAGCGTTTTCATCTGGCCGTGATGAAATATAGATTTGAGTGTCATCAGCATAACAATGGAAACTAATTCCTTGTTTCCAATTCCATATATATTGAAAATAACAGAGGGCCTAACACAGATCCCTGCGGCACTCCATAGTTTACTGGAGTTATGATCGATTTTTCTACATTTAAATAGACAAAATGGTAGCGGTCAGATAAATACGATCTAAACCAGCTTAATGCTTGTCCTTGAACACCAGTATAATTTTGTAGTCGATCTAAGAGTATTGTGTGATCTATAGTATCGAACGCAGCACTAAGATCAAGTAAAACTAATATTGAGATACAGCCTTGGTCAGAAGCTAAAAGTAAATCATTTGTGATTTTAACGAGCGCAGTTTCAGTGCTATGATGCGGCCTGAATCCTGACTGAAACTTTTCATAGATGTCATTTTCATGCAAGAAAGAGCCCAGTTGGGCGGACACAACTTTTTCTAGTATTTTAGACATAAAGGTAGATTTGAAATGGGTCTATAATTTGCTAGATTATGTGGGTCTAATTGTGGTTTCTTAATGAGAGGTTTTATAACTGCCAGTTTAAATGTTCTTGGAACATGACCTAAAGATAAAGATGAGTTAATAATATTGAGGAGAGGCTCTTCCACTACAGGTAACACTTCTTTCAGTAGTTTAGTTGGTATAGGATCTAATAAACATGTTGTTGTTTTAGATGAAGTGATACGTTTATTTAACTCTTTTTGTTCTATAGTTGTAAAGCACTGTAATTGTTCTTGCGGGGTGATAATTGAGGCTGAATTATAAGGCGTGATTGAGGATTGAACGTTTACAATTGTGGTTCTGATGTTTTCTATTTTCTCAGTGAAGAACTTCATGAAATCATTACTACTAAACTGTAACGGAATATTTTGTTCAGGTGACATCTTTTTATTTGTTAGTCTAGCCACGGTGTTAAATAAGAACCTAGGATTGTTTTGGTTGTTTTCTATTAGTTTGCGGAGGTGCTCAGCCCTGGCCGCTTTTAGGGCCTTTTTATAACGTGACATACTGTCTTTCCATGCGATTCTAAAGACCTCTAAGTTAGTTTTTTTCCATTTACGCTCTAAATTACGGGTTTCTCTCTTTAGAACATGCGTAGGATTGTTGTACCATGGTGCTTTACTTTTCTCTCTGACCTTTTTTAATCTAATGGGTGCAACAATATCCAATTTTCCAGAGAGAATGGTGCTCATAGTGCTAGTTAATTCCTCAAGTTCATCTGTTTGTTTGGGTTCACTGAGCAGCTGAGACAGATCAGATAAGCAATTTGAAAAATTATCTATGGTGGATGGAAGGATTGTTCTGCCTAATCGATAACGTGGCGCAGCATGATATATTGCAGGAGTACGTAATATGCAAGTTACCATGTAATGGTCAGTGACAGTCACTTTGTGGAATGATATCTATATCGGTTGGATCGGTTCCATGTGATATAATTAAATCGAGTGTATGATTAAAACGATGAGTTGGTCCGGTAACGTTTTGCTTGACCCCAAAGGAGTTTAATAAATCTGTAAACGCAGCCCCTAACGCATCATTTGAATTATCCACGTGGATATTAAAGTCTCCAACAATTAATGCTTTATCGACATTAACTAATAGGTCTGAGAGAAAATCTGCAAACTCTTTTAGGAAATCAGCGTAAGGCCCAGGCGGTCTATATACGGTAGCCAAGGCTAGAGATAATAGGGATGTTTTTCGAACATCTAAGAGCGTAACATTTAGTACAAGTACTTCAAACGAAATAAACTTATAGCCCGTTTTCTGAGTAACATTGAGAATATCTCTATAGATTGTTGCAACACCGCCACCATGACCAATCAGACGGGGCTCATGCTTATAACAGTATCCCGATGGAGTAGACTCATTTAGACCGAAATAATCATTTGGTTTAAGCCAGGTTTCAGTAAGGCAAAGTACATCGAAGCTATTATTTGTGACT
Source organism: Scardinius erythrophthalmus (assembly GCF_964197995.2). Taxonomy (NCBI): domain Eukaryota; kingdom Metazoa; phylum Chordata; class Actinopteri; order Cypriniformes; family Leuciscidae; genus Scardinius; species Scardinius erythrophthalmus. The sequence goes on from NC_138240.1 coordinate 35,426,987, forward strand.
ATTTCATTTACAATAACAGCCTTATGTGTGAGTGATCTAATGTTTAGAAGACCTAGCTTTAGAAATTGTTTTTGATTACTAATAGCAACATTTTCTGGTTTAATAACAATTAGATTTTTTCTAGATCCTGCAGTAGATTTATTATTTGATCTCACTAAACGAGGAATAGACACAGTTTCTATGCAATGTTCAACACTAGTATTTATATCAGTTAAATTGGTGCAGCAGAGACTATGATTTGGACTTTTGGTTACTAGTCAAAAGGTATTTAACATTTTGGAGATGTTATCCGACAGAAGATCCGATCCGAATCTGCTTGGGTGTAAGCCATCGGCACGGAAAAGCCTAGGACGCTCCCAAAACAGATTCCAGTTATTTACAAAGAGCAGTTTCTGCTCATTGCACCATGACATTAACCATTCATTTAGCGCAAATAATCTACTAAACTTTTCATGACCTAGTCGGTACGTGGGAAGCGGTCCTGACACAATGATCGTTATTTCAGGCGATGTGCTGCGTACCGTATCGATCAGATTCCTGAAGTCTTTCTTCAGAACCTCCGTCTGGCGCAGCCTGATGTCGTTCACTCCCACGTGCAACACGACGGTTCCGACACGCTCGTTCAGAATCTCGGGAACGCGAGCAGCGATTTCAGAAACACGAGCACCAGGAAAGCAGTGACTATGCACCTTACTTTTACTTAACGTAGCGTGTACGTGATGCGATGTGCGATGTGAATCCATGCAAGTAATTATGAATGAAAACAATGTTTCCAGCCACTGTAGTGAATATAGGGGAATACACAGCCATGGTTATATCATAATCAATTTAATATTGGATGGTTTCATATGGATTGCATAATCAGATAATATTTGTTCACTCAAGCTTTCTATAGACATATTTCTTATTGTGACCGAGGCAAGTAGCCTATAGAGTTTTGGTTCATTTCTGTGACGGAGACCGAGACGGCAGAAAGTGCACCCTGTTTGTTTTCTTTATTTTACAAAAGCACAACATTTAATTGTTATTGTGAGTGTACATAAATAAAAGTTTGTTCGCGTTTGTCGAACGCTAATTTAACATGCCCGAAAATAAAATCAGATTTTAGAAGAATTTGTAGCACCACACGGACAGGTGTGCCAAAACACTTATTTATTAACTAACGACGTCTTTACCTACACAAAAACCTGCTCACTTCAGGCTTGAAAAGAGATGTGGGTTGCCCAATTTTCCGTTTTAGAGAAAAAAGCAGCTCGTACAAAGCTCCTGGATGTCACAATTCCTGTCGCAAACAGACAAAGTGACAAGGAGCCACGTAGTCGGCAGGGTTCGAACCTGCGCGGGGAGACCCCAACGGATTTCGAGTCCATCGCCTTAACCTCTCGGCCACGACTACTTCCGCCAGTGTGTCACATGCTATTTTCATTTCTGGATTGTTTGAAAATATTGTGTTGGCAAAAAGGAGTTCAGCGACGTCTTCACCTACACGAAAAGACTGCCATGATCCGGATTTGGACTGGGGATGCTGCGGGCACAACGCAGAGTACTAAATGCTATACAGAGAAAGCAATCTTCCCACTTGCCCCGGGCCTGCACATACAGAGTCAATGGCAAGCTTCAGCTCAGTTCTCTCAAAGTCCCCCACCACCGCTTGCTTAGACAGTAGGGACTTTAAGCAACAGCCTCTGGTGGAACGGCAACGGTATTCTGTCGTTCTATTGCGCACGCGCGACGTTCTACTGTAACCGTTTCTGTATATCATTAAATGCCAAAAGCAACCCTTCTCTTGCTTTTTAAAATCACTTCATTTTTTTGTATTTTGTCTGATGATTAAATTACCCCTACGCCGTCCTCTTTACTGTTGCTTAGTGATTTTTGCGCTCTTTAGCTACGGCAGTTAACGCTTACTTCCGGCTGCCGTTGCCGTTCCATCAGCAGTTGTTGCTTAAAGTCCCTAGTAACCAAGCATTACAGCAGGCAAAACACCACCAAATGCTGGGAAATAACCCCGCCACATCTTATCTTGAAGAGGAAGACCACCTCCCTCAAAGGCTGGGAAGAGCACAGCAAGAGATTAGGGGAGGTCTGCAACAAACCTTCGCCCGAACAGGGACTTGAACCCTGGACCCTCAGATTAAAAGTCTGATGCATCCTCCACCACCGCTTGCTTAGACAGAAACCAAGCATTACAGCAGGTAAAACAACACCAAATGCTGGGAACTAACTCCACCACGTCTTTTCTTGAAGAGGAAGACCACCTCTCTCAAAGGCTGGGAAGTGCACAGCACGAGATTAGGAGAGGTCTGCAACAAACTTTTGCCCGAACAGGGACTTGAACCCTGGACCCTCAGATTAAAAGTCTGATGCTCTACCGACTGAGCTATCCGGGCTTTTGCCAGGGAACAGTAACCCTGGGGATATAACAGCACTTTCTCCTTAAAGTGTTCATGCTTTGCCAGCTTAAAGTTTGTGGCATTAAAGGATGAAGACCACAATTTATAAAGGGACGAGAGAGATAGGCTGCTCCTGCCAAAGCTAGGAACACTGACATTGAAAGAGTGGAGTTTTTTTTTCTGTTCATGGCATGTTGCCAACTCTAAGGTGGTTTAGACAAACGAGCAATTGGGACATAATGAGTAGGTTTCTGTTTCACTTTTCTAAGAGAGAACGAATGAAACATTTCAAAACACTAATATGCAAGATTCTCCATGAAATATAATGCAGCGACTCTTGAGCTGCCCAACGTGAAGGCCGTGAAGTTGTCGGGGGATGCCAAAGCCATTGCTCCGACTGCCTGAAAAGAATGGCCAAAATGACAGATGATCTGGGCCTTTTGAAACGATGCTTATTTCCGTGTTAGAAAAAAAAATAGCTCGTACAAAGATCCTGCATGTCACAATTCCTGTCGCAAACAGACAAAGTGACAAGGAGCCACGTAGTCGGCAGGGTTCGAACCTGCGCGGGGGGACCCCAATGGATTTCAAGTCCATCGCCTTAACCTCTCGGCCACGACTACTCTTGATAGTAAGTCACATGCTATTTTCCTTTCTGGAAGTGAGCAGCAGAGGACACCGGGGCCAACCATCAATGTGGATGTGAGCAGCAGAGGATGCACTCGGCTAACATATTGTGTTGGCAAAAAGGAGTTCAACGACGTCTTCACCTACACAAAAACCTGCTCACTTCAGGCTTGAAAAGAGATGTGGGTTGCCCAGTTTACCGTGTTAGACAAAAAAAAATGCAGCTCGTACAAAGCTCCTGAATGTCACAATTCCTGTCGCAAACAGACAATGAGCCACGTAGTCGGCAGGGCTCGAAACCGCACGGGGAGACCTCAATGGATTTCAAGTCCATCACCTTAACCTCCCGTGTGGGTTTGGTTGTGAAACGCAGTTTGCAGACCAGACAGTTGTCAGCTCTTCTTTCTTTTGTCAAGTCATGCAGTGTGAAACCCCCTGTCGTCGGTGCATCGTGCAGTGTGCACACAGCAGCAACTGAACGTTACCCCAGATACTCGTTTAGTGTGAAAAGAACAGTGAACCGACTACTTTGAAAATTGTGCAGTGTGAACTAGGGGAATAGACAAAGTACAAAGCTCCTGAATGTCACAATTCCTGTCACAAACAGACAATGAGCCACGTAGTCGGCAGGGTTCGAACCTGCGCGGGGAGACCCCAACGGATTTCGAGTCCATCGCCTTAACCTCTCGGCCACGACTACTTCCGCCAGTGAGTCACATGCTATTTTCATTTCTGGATTTGAGCATCAGAGAACACCGGGGCCAACTATCAATGTGGATGGCGAAAATATTGTGTTGGCAAAAAGGAGTTCAGCGACGTCTTCACCTACACGAAAAGACTGCCATGATCCGGATTTGGACTGGGGATGCTGCGGGCACAACGCAGAGTACTAAATGCTATACAGAGAAAGCAATCTTCCCACTTGCCCCGGGCCTGCACATACAGAGTCAATGGCAAGCTTCAGCTCAGTTCTCTCAAAGTCCCCCACCACCACTTGCTTAGACAGTAGGGACTTTAAGCAACAGCCTCTGGTGGAACGGCAACGGTATTCTGTCGTTCTATTGCGCACGCGCGACGTTCTACTGTAACCGTCTACTACGGGAGAACAGCTGATTTGCCGTAGTCGTTACCACGTGACAGATTAAGAAAGTTAATGTTATGTTTTAAGTTATGTGGCATTGTAATCGTTTCTGTATATCATTAAATGCCAAAAGCAACCCTTCTCTTGCTTTTTAAAATCACTTCATTTTTTTGTATTTTGTCTGATGATTAAATTACCCCTACGCCGTCCTCTTTACTGTTGCTTAGTGATTTTTGCGCTCTTTAGCTACGGCAGTTAACGCTTACTTCCGGCTGCCGTTGCCGTTCCATCAGCAGTTGTTGCTTAAAGTCCCTAGTAACCAAGCATTACAGCAGGCAAAACACCACCAAATGCTGGGAAATAACCCCACCACATCTTATCTTGAAGAGGAAGACCACCTCCCTCAAAGGCTGGGAAGAGCACAGCAAGAGATTAGGGGAGGTCTGCAACAAACCTTCGCCCGAACAGGGACTTGAACCCTGGACCCTCAGATTAAAAGTCTGATGCATCCTCCACCACCGCTTGCTTAGACAGAAACCAAGCATTACAGCAGGTAAAACAACACCAAATGCTGGGAACTAACTCCACCACGTCTTTTCTTGAAGAGGAAGACCACCTCTCTCAAAGGCTGGGAAGTGCACAGCACGAGATTAGGAGAGGTCTGCAACAAACTTTTGCCCGAACAGGGACTTGAACCCTGGACCCTCAGATTAAAAGTCTGATGCTCTACCGACTGAGCTATCCGGGCTTTTGCCAGGGAACAGCAACCCTGGGGATATAACAGCACTTTCTCCTTAAAGTGTTCATGCTTTGTCAGCTTAAAGTTTGTGGCATTAAAGGATGAAGACCACAATTTATAAAGGGACGAGAGAGATAGGCTGCTCCTGCCAAAGCTAGGAACACTGACATTGAAAGAGTGGAGTTTTTTTTTCTGTTCATGGCATGTTGCCAACTCTAAGGTGGTTTAGACAAACGAGCAATTGGGACATAATGAGTAGGTTTCTGTTTCACTTTTCTAAGAGAGAACGAATGAAACATTTCAAAACACTAATATGCAAGATTCTCCATGAAATATAATGCAGCGACTCTTGAGCTGCCCAACGTGAAGGCCGTGAAGTTGTCGGGGGATGCCAAAGCCATTGCTCCGACTGCCTGAAAAGAATGGCCAAAATGACAGATGATCTGGGCCTTTTGAAACGATGCTTATTTCCGTGTTAGAAAAAAAAATAGCTCGTACAAAGATCCTGCATGTCACAATTCCTGTCGCAAACAGACAAAGTGACAAGGAGCCACGTAGTCGGCAGGGTTCGAACCTGCGCGGGGGGACCCCAATGGATTTCAAGTCCATCGCCTTAACCTCTCGGCCACGACTACTCTTGATAGTAAGTCACATGCTATTTTCCTTTCTGGAAGTGAGCAGCAGAGGACACCGGGGCCAACCATCAATGTGGATGTGAGCAGCAGAGGATGCACTCGGCTAACATATTGTGTTGGCAAAAAGGAGTTCAACGACGTCTTCACCTACACAAAAACCTGCTCACTTCAGGCTTGAAAAGAGATGTGGGTTGCCCAGTTTACCGTGTTAGACAAAAAAAATGCAGCTCGTACAAAGCTCCTGAATGTCACAATTCCTGTCGCAAACAGACAATGAGCCACGTAGTCGGCAGGGCTCGAAACCGCACGGGGAGACCTCAATGGATTTCAAGTCCATTACCTTAACCTCCCGTGTGGGTTTGGTTGTGAAACGCAGTTTGCAGACCAGACAGTTGTCAGCTCTTCTTTCTTTTGTCAAGTCATGCAGTGTGAAACCCCCTGTCGTCGGTGCATCGTGCAGTGTGCACACAGCAGCAACTGAACGTTACCCCAGATACTCGTTTAGTGTGAAAAGAACAGTGAACCGACTACTTTGAAAATTGTGCAGTGTGAACTAGGGGAATAGACAAAGTACAAAGCTCCTGAATGTCACAATTCCTGTCACAAACAGACAATGAGCCACGTAGTCGGCAGGGTTCGAACCTGCGCGGGGAGACCCCAACGGATTTCGAGTCCATCGCCTTAACCTCTCGGCCACGACTACTTCCGCTAGTGAGTCACATGCTATTTTCATTTCTGGATTTGAGCATCAGAGAACACCGGGGCCAACTATCAATGTGGATGGCGAAAATATTGTGTTGGCAAAAAGGAGTTCAGCGACGTCTTCACCTACACGAAAAGACTGCCATGATCCGGATTTGGACTGGGGATGCTGCGGGCACAACGCAGAGTACTAAATGCTATACAGAGAAAGCAATCTTCCCACTTGCCCCGGGCCTGCACATACAGAGTCAATGGCAAGCTTCAGCTCAGTTCTCTCAAAGTCCCCCACCACCGCTTGCTTAGACAGTAGGGACTTTAAGCAACAGCCTCTGGTGGAACGGCAACGGTATTCTGTCGTTCTATTGCGCACGCGCGACGTTCTACTGTAACCGTCTACTACGGGAGAACAGCTGATTTGCCGTAGTCGTTACCACGTGACAGATTAAGAAAGTTAATGTTATGTTTTAAGTTATGTGGCATTGTAATCGTTTCTGTATATCATTAAATGCCAAAAGCAACCCTTCTCTTGCTTTTTAAAATCACTTCATTTTTTTGTATTTTGTCTGATGATTAAATTACCCCTACGCCGTCCTCTTTACTGTTGCTTAGTGATTTTTGCGCTCTTTAGCTACGGCAGTTAACGCTTACTTCCGGCTGCCGTTGCCGTTCCATCAGCAGTTGTTGCTTAAAGTCCCTAGTAACCAAGCATTACAGCAGGCAAAACACCACCAAATGCTGGGAAATAACCCCGCCACATCTTATCTTGAAGAGGAAGACCACCTCCCTCAAAGGCTGGGAAGAGCACAGCAAGAGATTAGGGGAGGTCTGCAACAAACCTTCGCCCGAACAGGGACTTGAACCCTGGACCCTCAGATTAAAAGTCTGATGCATCCTCCACCACAGCTTGCTTAGACAGAAACCAAGCATTACAGCAGGTAAAACAACACCAAATGCTGGGAACTAACTCCACCACGTCTTTTCTTGAAGAGGAAGACCACCTCTCTCAAAGGCTGGGAAGTGCACAGCACGAGATTAGGAGAGGTCTGCAACAAACTTTTGCCCCAACAGGGACTTGAACCCTGGACCCTCAGATTAAAAGTCTGATGCTCTACCGACTCCGCTAAAGCTGGGGAACAATAGTCTGTTTGAGGAGGGGGAGAAGGAAAAAGAAGGGGAAGAAGGGGAAGAAGGAAAAAGAGGGAAAAGAGAAGGAAAAATGAGAAAAATTGAAGAAAAAAATTAAAGGAAAGGGAAAAGGTAAACCGACCCTTCACACTGCTGTGTGATTCTTGGTAGATTGGTATTCATATTTTATAGAAAATTGCCTTTTTATATATTTCATGGGTAAAATCACTGACGTGAACGACGTCGGTTCGAGTCCCACCTCGGACAAGGTTGAAATCACCCAATATCTTTTCTAATCTTTTCTTAATGAATGAACACATATGAATAAATTTCATGTGCTTTTATGCCTTAACACTTATTTTATAAAAAACGTATTTCTCATTGTATGGATACATGTTAAAATGTATTTATTATATGAATATGTGGTTTATTGAAATGTATTATTTATTTTATCATTTCACCATTGAATATAATAAATCTTTTTTAAATTACTCTCTTTTCTAACTGAACTATATTTATTTTTTGAGTAAATTAATAAACGGAGCATTGACATCACGCTGACATTATGGATAAATCAGAGGTCAAGATAAATCAAGTAAATTGTAAATTAATAAGCACTTATATATATAAAGATTTTTATTTTAACCAAAAAAACAAACAGTGAACCACACACAAAACATTAAATTATAATGAACAATTATATCAATGAACCACACACAAAACATTAAATTATAATGAACAATTATATCAATGAACCACACACAAAACATTAAATTATAATGAACAATTATATCAATCTATAGAACTATATATCTATCATGCTCAAGATCACTTTTTTTTTTTTATCTGGTCAAGCCACTGTTCCTTGCTTAAAGTCTCAGTGTTTGGGCAGTAAATGGTGCCTTTGTATTGGCTATGACCAGTTGCTGCTATTCTGAACTGGCCACATTTCTTGCAGGTGTTTGCCTCAACTCTCCTATTGTACGCACGTGGCTGATGTTTATGGAGAGTTGCAGAGGGTGGAGGAGCACTGCTGGCCTGGGGAGTTAAAAAAGGGTTTGCTGTGGGCGTAGGGACAACATACACAGTGAAAGCAGGGTTTGATTGAGACACACAGGTAGCAGAAGAGCTGAGCCCAGTTGTAGGAACCTGGACTGGTCCCATAAGGCCTTGAGGCATAGGAAGCAGCAGCCTCTGGGATGGTAATTTTGTTCTAACCACCTCAGCTGTTTTTTCAGGCTGCATGGAGGTGATAGGCTTCTTTAGTGAAGCAGGCCGAACGCTGGCAGGTGGGAGAGGCTCAGCGGCAACAGGTAGAGGAGCAGGAAGATTGATGCCCTGCAACAAAACACTCAGGTCTTGCCTTCTTATTTTTTCATTGTGCCACTGGACCAGAGTGGCCTGATTAACCTCCACCAGCTGGAGATTTGTGTTCTGCATAATAGGCCCATTATTGAGGAGCAGTTGCCTGATCGTGCCATAGTCACGTAAGATCAGAGTCCACCTAGTAGATGAGCTCTTCCCCTTCCTCCTGGGACTTCTGTGGATTCTGCACAGTCTGATAAAAATGGCCTCAACAAGCCGGCAACAGTCTGGCCACAGAGCGGGTGAAGCCGTGGAGCCTAGAACACAGTGCTTTAGACTGTCCACCCCAGGAGTAAAAACTGCCTTCTTTTTAAATCTTCCTGTGGTTAACCTGGTGTCCTGCTGTCTAGAAGCAAACACCACCTGCTCTTTGTCATAATCAAGCAGTTTATGCCAAAGTGCCACAATTTCATTGACCTGAAAATGACACAAGACAAACATAGAGTTACATGCAATATTGTTCAACAGACCAAACACACTATTGTAAATAAAAGAAAATAATGAATTGAATAAAGATATTTTAGTATAACTTTACAATAAGGTTTCATTAGTTAACATTAGTTAACTACTTTACTTAACACGAACTAAGAATGATCAATATCCTGTTATAGCATTACAGCAATGCTCCATACAGTATTTATTATTCTTAACATTAATTTCAACATTTACTAATACATTATTAAAATCAAAAGTTATGTTTGTTAACATTAGTTTATGCACTGTGAACTAACACGAACAAACAATGAGATTGATAAATACTGTAACAAATGTATTGCTCTTTGTTAGTTCATGTTAATACATTAGCTTATGCTAACAAATGAGACTTATTGTAAATTGTTACTGATATTTTTTCTTTTATTCCATTATTTCTGTAAAAATGACACACCTGCTGATTGCAGATAGTTAGTCCAGTCTTATCCCGTAGCTGCACTAGATAATCTGCCAGGCTATCCACCCGATCCATCCCTGGCACATTTTTGTCATCCACAGCCTGAGACAATGGCATAAAGAAAAATAATATGGTATGATTTCAAATATAATTTCAATTTCAAAAAAATACAAGATGGCTGCCGTGTAGTGAGTGAGTGCTGTGAGCTCTCTTCTGCTGGCTCTACTATTTGTCTACTAAGGATGTTGTGATTTATATTTTCACTTCAAAAAGTATTTTGTGCTAACGATCTACATGTGGTGAAACAAGAAAGAAATACTAAAACAGCCTCTAGCTTCAACCATATGAGCTTTGTGAATTCACCTTTCTTTCTGTGCGAGTGGAAACGCAACTGGCCTCACAATGGGTGAATCAATTACTCTCCAAAGCATTTTTGATATGATGCAGCAAATGAAGCTCGACATGATTTCACATATTGACTCTAAAATAGATTCACTTCGACCCAGTCTGGAGAAAATAGATGACTCACTTCATATGCTTGGAGATCAGGTCAATGAGATTCAGCTGAGAGTTAGCGCAAACGAAGATAACATAGCTGATCTGGTCAAACGCGTAAAGTTGCTCGAAAAGGAAAATACTGACCTTAAAGCATGGACTGAAGACGCCGAGAACCGAAGCAGACGCTCTAATTTAAGATTCATCGGCATTCCTGAGAAGGCTGAGGCCAAAGATATTCTCGGCTTCATGAATCATCTGATTCCACAGCTCCTAGGTGAAACAAATTTCTCCGTTCCTCCTATGATTGAGCGTTGTCATCGCATCGGTATCATGGACAATGTTAAAGCCAAGGGTCCCAGGCCTATCTTGGTAAAGTTTCAACATTTCCAAGACAAGCTGAAGATAATGAAACTAGCCAGGGACAAGAAGGACCTCCTTCAGTACAAAGTGAGGGCTGTGAATCGAGAGGGCTCCTCAAAAGAAGTTCGAGTCTATATTTACCCGGACTTCTCCGCTGGTGTAGTCCAGAGACGCAGAGAATTTGATACTGTGAAGAAAAAGTTCCGTGATCGGGACATTGAATATGGCCTGATCTTTCCCTCCACGCTGAGAGTTACCCACGCTGGTAAGAAACATTTCTTTCATACTCCTGGTGAAGCTGAGAAATTCCTCGGTGCAATTTCCTCCAATAACTCCTCCATTGACTTTGATATGGCAACAGACTAATGACTGGTGATCAGTGGATAGTACCAGCGCTAGCATAATACATTGCCTGCTGATGAACTTTTTTTATTTAGAACTCTTCTGTTATTTATATCTGTGAATTTATTTAATCATCGGACTGGCATTGAGTTTATGTTTCATATATTTAGTCTTGTCGCTGATAGAATAACTGTGTTGGCAACTGCTGCTTTACTTTTGCTTTCTTTTTGGCAAACTTGTTTATGTGCAATGCTAGTGGCGGCTGCTTTATTACTGTTTGCCGTAGGCTATAGCATAACACAAGTGTTGTAAAATAGCTTATCACTAAAAGATGGGTTAGTCTAAATGATGTAAACTGGGTATGATAGATGCCCATAAATAATTTGTTTAGTAAAATTATAGAATTGTTTTGGGTTTGTGAAGCTAATAAATTATGAAGCTGTCGAAGCATATTATTATTATTGTTATTATTATTATTATTATTATCTTATCTTATTTTTGTTTGCTGGTCTTCTGACGACTTCATAAAAGCCCTTTATCTTACTGTTAGTAGATCTGGATTTTTCATTTGATATGTTCGCATTATGCTGAGCCATGTAGATTGAGCTGCGTATTATTTTTTATTTTTTATTATTACTTATTTGGAAAGAGCTGTATGTGTTTACTCCAATGCCATATGCGCTTTCCTGTTTGGTCTATGTGTGAGTGCGTGTGCCTGTGTTTTTGTTTGTTGCTCTCCTTCTGCCTCTCTCTCCACTTATTCTGCCTGCTATATACCTCAATCTGCGATGATGCTCTGTGTGCATTCTTATTGCCAGATTATACACATATTTATTCAGTTACTTTGGAACAATGAATTGTGCTAAAGGGCTGTATGTTATTCATTTGAACATTAGGAGTTTGCCATCGAAAATGGATTTATTGAGAGCCTGGCTTACCTATAATAAACCCCATGTAATTACTTTGTCTGAAACTTGGCTAAACAGCAATATTTCTGATGATGATGTCAAACTTGACAATTATGCTCTATTTAGGAATGATAGAGGTTCAAGAGGTGGGGGCCTCTTAATATATGTATCTTTAAATTTGACTGCAGAACTTGTTCTTCCAAATGAGTATCCCCGGCATTTTGAAAGCCTTTTTGTCAAAATCATTTTTCATGAAAACAAACGATTAATCATTGGAAATATTTATAAACCTCCATCTGCGCCAGCAGAAACTACTGATTTTATTTTGTCTACCATTAATTCTTTAGACTGCAAATGTGAAAAGATTATATTAGGTGACTTCAATTCTAATTGGCTAGATCGCTCATCTCAAAAAGATCGCAATCTCTTTAACAGTATAAATCTAACTCAACTTATAACTGAACCTACTAGAGTCGGTCCCAGTTCCTCTTCTTTGCTTGACTGGATTCTAGTCTCCCACCCTGACAGGATTTTACAATCTGGGGTATTACCGGATTCTTTTAGTGACCATTCTATGTTTTTTTGTATTTGGAAAATTAAAGTGCCTCGTCTTCCTTCTAAATTGATTAAAGTAAGACAATTTAATAAAATTAATCCTGAACTCTTTATACAGGATATATTAAATATAAACTGGGAGAGATTTCAATTAATTCCATCTGTGGAAGATGCTTGGAATTTTTTTTATACCGAGTTTTTTGAGATTATTAACAAGCATGCTCCTTGGATATCAATTAGGGTCAAGGGTCGACATCTACCTTGGATCAAGGGAGATCTCATATACTTATTCAAACAAAGAGACAAGGCCTGGAAAAAATACCGTAACTCAAAGGACTCTACTGACTGGAATGTATATAAGGAGTTAAGGAATAAATGTAAAACCAATACAAGAAATGCTAAAGCAAATTACTATAAGGATTGCCTATTAACTGATTTTAAGAACCCGAAGAAATTTTGGAAGAGAATCAATGGTATAACCAATAAATCTATTAAAAGCTCTACAACACATATTAGATTAAACAATCAAACTGTGAGTGAACCTTTATTAATTGCAGAGGCATTCAGCCAGCACTTTTCTACAATTGGCAGCTCTCTGTCCGGTTACACTTACTCTGGTCTTACATCGACTCAGAATAGGTGTGGCAGCTCCTTTTGCTTTAAAACTATTTTTCCAATTGATGTTCAGCGGGTTATTGATAGTCTAAGTTCTGGATGTAATGCTGGTCCAGATGGTCTGGAAATTAAGTTCTTTAAACTTGCCTCTCATGTTTTGTCCTTTCCACTGGCTGACTTATTTAATTTATCTTTAGCATCTTGTGAAACACCCATTTCATGGAAAAGTGCTAGACTAATCCCTCTTCATAAAGGAGGTGACACTTCAGACACTAATAATTATAGACCAATTTCTATTATCAATAGTATAGCAAAAATATTTGAAAAACTAATATTTAATCAATTATCTACATATCTTACAGACTATAATATATTATCTCCATATCAATCAGGTTTTCGACCTAGCCATTCAACCACCACTGCTCTTTTAAAATTTACAAATGATATACTGTCAGCAGCTGACAGTAATATGCTTAAGGTTGGTTTTCCTCAAACAAGCTTCTGTTGAATAAGAAAAAAACATATAATATGTTGTTTTGCACTCGACCTAATCCTTCGCTGTTAACTGTTAACTGGTCTATTAGCCTTCTTGATGGAACAGCAATAGATAAAATGGAAGAACTTAAATATCTAGGCATTTGGCTTGATTCTCAGCTATCTTTTAAATTTCATATTAATTCAATCACTAAGAAAATATTTGGGTGTCTGAAATCACTATATCGTTCTGCTGACTGCTTCTCACAAGAAGTCAGGAAAAGAATTATTACACAACTTATATTCCCAATACTGGACTATGCTGATGTGATTTATGGTAACACCTTTGAAACAAATCTGTATCCTCTTAATGTGGTATATAATAGTCTTTGCAGATTTGTGCTCCGGTGTCCTTATAGAACCCATCACTGTCTAATGTACGAGTCCTTGAACTGGCCAGCCCCGAAGTCCAGAAGGCAACTCCATTGGTTAACACTTATTTTCAAATGTATTCATTTTAATTTTCCTTCATATCTGAAAGATCTTTTAATCCCTTTCAGTTCTCAATATAGCCTAAGGCACTTGGATCAACTGTTTCTAGTTACACCTAGAATCAGTAAAGAAATTGGTCGTCGTGCATTCAAATATAAAGCTCCATCAGATTGGAATAACCTTCCTTCCTCACTTAGGTCGATCACTTCTTTTCATATTTTCAAATCTTCTCTAATCACATATTTTCAAACATCCTGCCTTTGTTTCTAAACTGGTTTTGGACTCACATTACTCACTGTTCAGTTTATCGTATATATATTGTGTACATGTATTGTATTCTTTATTTGTGCATGCAAGCAGATGTATTTATAAAGGGGTGTATAGTATGCTTATGTGTACAAATGTCTACTATTTTTCGCAGAGGGATCTTATTTTTTTGTAATTTTTATTTTTTTTATTTTTATTTACTTATTTATTCATGGGGGCTAGTTTCAGGGAGCATTGTTGGAGAGTGTGTGGGTATGTGAGTGTGTGTATGTCTTTGTGCTTATGTGTTTGAAATTATCTTTAATATTTACTCTTTATTATCTTGTATTGTTTGTTATGATTGTAAGGACCCCCTTGAAAATGAGATGGTACATCTCAAGGGGCTATCCTTGAAATAAAGAAAGAAAGAAATAACCAAAAGCTAAAATGATAACTTTACATAAAACTAATTTTTAAATAATTAAATTTTACATACCAAATCAGACACTTGAGTAGGGGAATCTGGAGCACTGACATCAGGCTGACACGTGGATACATCAGAGGTTGAAGAGGCAGTCAGGACGGAGGATGCAGCAGCGGCTGGCGGGACGGAGAATGCAGCGGCTGGCGGGGCGGAGGATGCAGCAGCGGCTGGCGGGACGGAGAATGCAGCGGCTGGCGGGGCGGAGAATGCAGCGGCTGGCGGGGCGGAGAATGCAGCGGCTGGCGGGACGGAGGATGCAGCGGCTGGCGGGACGGAGGATGCAGCAGCGGCTGGCGGGACGGAGAATGCAGCGGCTGGCGGGGCGGAGGATGCAGCAGCGGCTGGCGGGGCGGAGAATGCAGCGGCTGGCGGGGCGGAGAATGCAGCGGCTGGCGGGACGGAGGATGCAGCGGCTGGCGGGACGGAGGATGCAGCAGCGACTGGCGGGGCGGAGAATGCAGCGGCTGGCGGGGCGGAGGATGCAGCAGCGGCTGGCGGGGCGGAGAATGCAGCGGCTGGCGGGGCGGAGGATGCAGCGGCTGGCGGGGCGGAGGATGCAGCAGCGGCTGGCGGGACGGAGGATGCAGCAGCGACTGGCGGGACGGAGAATGCAGCAGCGACTGGCGGGACGGAGGATGCAGCAGCGACTGGCGGGACGGAGGATGCAGCAGCGACTGGCGGGACGGAGCATGCAGCAGTGACTGGCGGGGCGGAGGATGCAGCAGCGACTGGCGGGAAGGAGAATGCAGCAGTGACTGGCGGGACGGAGGATGCAGCGGCTGGCGGGGCGGAGGATGCAGCAGCGACTGGCGGGACGAAGGATGCAGCGGCTGGCGGGGCGGAGGATGCAGCAGCGGCTGGTGGGGCGGAGGAAGAAGAAGCTGCATCCCTGTCACCAGTGGTAGTGAGGTCTTCATAAAATAATGTCATGGTAGGGTCATCAGGTAAGTCCTCTTCAAATCCTTCATCTTCCAACTCTTCCACATTAACATCTTCCAGCAGCTGGTCTGTCTCCTCTGCATCTGGGTTCACTCTTTGAAGTGGTTGTCCTGTCTGACTGAGCAGGTAGTCCACTCCAATAAGCTCTCCTAAAGAAAGCAGAATGCAGAACTTATTATGATAAGTGGTCATTAAAGGCGTGTGCTCTACAATGAGACTTACCTGTGTACTTAGCAGGGGGTTGGAAGGTAGGAACATATTTCCTACCAATCACCTTCAAACTATTGGTGTTCAAACAGTGCACTACATCGCCTGCATAGGTGAGGAGAGAGGAGGGCTTGGTGACCACAGATGCTGCTGCTCGGTCCTGGTTCCATCTGTTCAGGCCTTCCAGGAGATACAGCTGAAAATTCAAGGTGTTTGCACTGGATCCTATGGAAAATGAGGCCATTAAAAATGAGATTTTACAAGGAAACATATCATTAAGTGCAGACTGAATACTTGCAAATAGCATAGTCTCGTTTTAAAGTTTTCTTTTCAGAATGTGTAATGTTATGGAAAAAATTATAACATTCTAAAATATCTAAATGCTGATTAGAGTAAAATGCTAATATGCCACAAACCTGGAATGAACCTGTTCAGGTGGAGGTGGAAAGATTCAAGGGAGGTCGAGCCCCTAGCACATCTGTATTTGGTGAGCACTATGCCTCCCTTGGTAGTGGTGGTGCCCATCTCTGTGTAGAGCAACACACCTGGCACATCCTGGATGCACTTCACATGTGTCTTTTGAACACGCCAGATGTGCTCAATCCGCACAATGTCCAGCAGAGGGACACCTCGAAGATCTTTCCCTTTTTCCCCTTTTAATTCATTCAGAAGGTGCTCAATTAGGCGGATAGTAGTCTCTACTCCACGAGTCCTTCGGCGGCAGTAGAGGGACAACTCTTTCTTTGTTATCCGCCTGTTCAATAAGTGCCCGCTGATGAAAAGCAGCCCTTCATCTTCCAGTTGCTCTCTCTTCGCCTGACGTAAAAGAGCAATGTCATGTGGGTCCCACTCAAATATGCATTGAGATAGCCTTGCCATGAATGTTGGGTAGAGGGGATGGGCATCCGTAGTGCACCCTGTTGCCAGCCGTCTCATAAAGTGCCATATGTCCAGCCTGATGTTAAGTGTAGGCCATTCTCCAAATCGGGTCTGAAGCTTGCTCTGTCCTTCCTCAATACAGCATCCCGTGTCCACATACAGGAGCACTGGAGGATCCACACCTGCCTGCTGGTACCTGCTGATAAGGCCTGAGACCATTGAGTCCAGACCAGGTCCATCCTGGGCAGTCAGAACACTGATGAGGATCTGGCCTGTCTCATTGCCAACAGAGGATAGCCATTGTGCTGTTGTCATGGGAAGTCAAAAAGGTGAAGCGAGGAATCAAGTGCAAAAGGAAATTTTTAATGAATATAAACAAAACAGACTGAAAACCAAAACTCCCTCGTGGGGGAAAAACAAGGCAGACAAAACCTCAAGACATAACACAGGGGGAAACAGAGACAACGATCCACACAGACTGCAAACAAGAGGGAACTAATAAAGGGCAACTAATCAGGGGGAACAGGTGGGAGAACTCAAACAATAATCAGATAACAAGTAGGGCGGGGCTAACAATGACACAAACACATGGCACAACAAAACAGACACCCAAGTGCAGAACAAGACGGGACAGACATGTGACATAACCCCCTCCTAAAGGAGTGGCTTCCAGACACTCCACTAGAACGGGGGGGACACACCAGGGCTGGACGGAGGGACAGGCCAGGGCGGGACGGGAGGGACAGAACAGGGCGGGGCTGGAGAAAACGACCAGGGCGGGACGGGAGGAACAGACCAGGGCGGGACGGGAGGGACAGAACAGGGCGGAACGGAAGACACAAACAGTCCATCAGGCGGCCAGGGCGGAGACTTCCCCTCGGGTGGCCAGTGCGGAGACTTTCCCTCGGGCGACCAGGGTGGAGAAGACCCCTCGGGCGGCCACGGTGGTGAAGAGCCCTCGGGCGGCCACGGCGGTGAAGACCCCTCGGGCGGCCAGGGCGGTGAAGACCCCTCGGGCGGCCAGGGCGGTGAAGACCCCTCGGGTGGCCACGGCGGTGAAGACCCCTCGGGCGGCCACGGCGGTGAAGACCCCTCGGGTGGCCACGGCGGTGAAGACCCCTCGGGCGGCCACGGCGGTGAAGACCCCTCGGGCGGCCAGGGCGGTGAAAACCCCTCGGGCGGCCAGGGCGCAGGAACTGGAACCAACACCACCGGCTCAGGCACTGGAACAAACACCACCGGCTCAGGCACTGGGACTGGCACCACCGGCTCAGGCCCTGGAACTGGCAACACCGGCTCAGGCACTGGAATAGGCACCACCGGCTCAGGCACTGGAACAGACACTGGAACAGACACTGGAACAGACACTGGAACAGACACTGGAACAGACACTGGAACAGACACTGGCTCCTGTTCAGGAACAGACACTGGCCCCGGCTCAGGGACCGACACGGCCTCCGGCTCAGGGACCGACACGGCCTCCGGCTCAGGGACCGACACGGGCTCCGGCTCAGGGACCGACACGGGCTCCGGCTCAGGGACCGACACGGGCTCCGGCTCAGGGACAGACACGGGCTCCGGCTCAGGGACAGACACGGGCTCCGGCTCAGGGACAGACACGGGCTCCGGCTCAAGGACAGACACGGGCTCCGACTCAAGGACAGACACGGGCTCCGGGACATACACTGGCTCCGACTCAGGAACAGGAACGGACATCACCGGCTCAGGAACAGACACCACCGTCTCAGGAACAGACACCACCGGCTCAAGTGTGTGTGTAGCCCACACACACCACATGGCTGTGGCCATAATGGCCATTGTCGCGGTCACTGAGGGCTCAGGCTCAGGAACAGACACGGGCTCCGACTCAGGGACAGACACGGGATCCGGGACATACACTGGCTCTGGCTCAGGAACAGACACTGGCTCCGACTCAGGAACAGGAACAGACATTACCGGCTCAGGAACAGACACCACCGGCTCAGACACAGGCTCGACGGCAGCCATCTTGTCCGAAGACCCAGTCTTGGTAGTGACCTTCTTGTCCGAAGACACAGGCTCGACAGGCGTAACGTGAACAGGTTCAGTGGTGGCCATCTTGTCCGAAGACATAGGCTTGGCAGACGTGACGGGAACACTCTCGGCGGCGGCCATCTTGTCCGAAGACACAGACTCGACAGGCGTAACGTGAACAGGTTCAGTGGTGGCCATCTTGTCCGAAGACATAGGCTTGGCAGACGTGACGGGAACACTCTCGGCGGCGGCCATCTTGTCCGAAGACACAGGCTCGACAGGCGTAACGTGAACAGGTTCAACGGTGACCATCTTGTCCGAAGACACAGGCTCAGCAGATGTGACGGGAACACCCTCGGCGGCGGCCATCCTGTCCGAAGACACCGGCTCGGCAGACTTGACATGAATAGTCTCTGACTGGGCAGACGTGACTGGAACAGTCTCTGACTGGGCAGACGTGACGTGAACAGTCTCTGACTGGGCAGACGTGACGTGAACAGTCTCTGGCTGCTCCGCAACGGAATCCTCCGGGACATTGGGGAGGCCGGAGTTCCTCCTCCTCCTCCGCCGTCTTCGATGGTGAGGTGCCGGTTCAGGTCTGGACGGAGTTAATGGTGGATGGAACTCTGGGCTGGGCAGCAGCGATGCATTCTCTGGGCTGGGCAGCGGCGATGCATTCTCTGGGCTGGGCAGCGGCGATGCATTCTCTGGGCTGGGCAGCGGCGATGCATTCTCTGGGCTGGGCAGCGGCGAGGCATTCTCTGGGCTGGGCAGCGGCGAGGCATTCTCTGGGCTGGGCAGCGGCGATGCATTCTCTGGGCTGGGCAGCGGCGATGCATTCTCTGGGCTGGGCAGCGGCGATGCATTCTCTGGGCTGGGCAGCGGCGATGCATTCTCTGGGCTGGGCAGCGGCGATGCATTCTCTGGGCTGGGCAGCGGCGATGCATTCTCTGGGCTGGGCAGCGGCGATGCATTCTCTGGGCTGGGCAGCGGCGATGCCTTCTCTGGGCTGGGCAGCGGGGATGCAGGCGGGTCCCATGTATCCCACCGAGCACGATGGTGGAGATACTTAGCGAAACCCGGGAAATCTAAAATCTCCAGCCCCTTCATCTCCCACTGAGGCAAGGGAACATCCAAACAAAGATTTAATATGTCTTTAAGGACTACATCCCCAAGCCCGAGTCCCTCTGCTGCCGCGCTGAATCTCTGGGCGAATTCCTTCACCCTGGTCCCCTGCTGCCGGAGGGAAACCAGACTGCTGAGTCCCATGATTCGCTCCAGGTGAGGGCAGGAATCCCTTTGCTGACTCCTCATCTTGGTGGATCGTTCTGTCATGGGAAGTCAAAAAGGTGAAGCGAGGAATCAAGTGCAAAAGGAAATTTTTAATGAATATAAACAAAACAGACTGAAAACCAAAACTCCCTCGTGGGGGAAAAACAAGGCAGACAAAACCTCAAGACATAACACAGGGGGAAACAGAGACAACGATCCACACAGACTGCAAACAAGAGGGAACTAATAAAGGGCAACTAATCAGGGGGAACAGGTGGGAGAACTCAAACAATAATCAGATAACAAGTAGGGCGGGGCTAACAATGACACAAACACATGGCACAACAAAACAGACACCCAAGTGCAGAACAAGACGGGACAGACATGTGACAGCTGTCCCCTTGGCTGTTCCTGCCAGCTTCTTTGTGATCTGAAATCAAAAACAATATGTAGATACAGAACATTAATAACACATTGTGTGGCACATACAATATCAATGCAATACAAAAGCATAAAGTCTATTAAATTCTACCTTTTTTGTTGAGTCCATTTTTAAAAAGGACCCAAAAGTTGAAGTGATGCTGGACTTAATGTGATCCAGTCGGCTGACAATGTCCTTCCCATAAACAGTCAGTAGCCATTTGCTGGTAGGGACTTCAAAAGGTTCTGGTGGCTCCTGGAAAACAACTGGCAAGGAGCTGGGGCAGTCAACAAAGGCTGCACATTCCCCCATGTAGTGTGCCAATCTGTCGAGCCACTCCTCCCCATGGTTCTCCTTTAGTTGTTTAGCCAGTCGGGCAGGGCTATTGCCAAGTGTCCTCTCCCTCAGCAGACGTATGACACGAATGTCACACGCATATCTTTAAATACAAAAAGAATTATCTATCTATATAAAACCACATCAGTATATATGTTTTACATGGAACATTGTTTTCTATCATTAGCTGTTCTTTATAAAGAACAATTAGTATGGATGGAGTAAAATATGATTTTGTGTGATGTATTTAAATTCTTACTTGTATGTCAAGATGAGGCGAAAGAGTCTTCTGTGTGGCAAGTCCAGTTGGTCCAGGACAGTCTGGCTGGTTGATAAGTAATTGGTTCGACAGACAGTACACCTGAGAGTCTCTGTCACCATGAGGTAATATCGGTCAATGTCGAGGACCTTGCGAGCTCTTTTGTGGATGCCGTAACCAGTTAATTGCTTCCCACAGACAGGACATAGCAGCCTAACCTTCCATTGGTGGTAGGGCATCCACACCAGCAGCCTGTGTGTGAAGAAACGGTCTGGAGATGGAGCCTGGTGGTAGATAAGGGAGGGGACTGGAGGCTCATACCAGAGCTTCAAGTCTGGTCTAAGTCTGCCAGCTTGAAAAAGTGTAGATACTATCCACCTCTGATCTTGTGAGGGGATTGTCTTCCTCATCTCAGCTGGCAGTGCAGGAATGGAAGAATCAGCAGGAGATGAAGATGGTGCAGGAACAGCCATAAAAGTATGACTACCAGAAGCAACAGGATCACCCTAAAGACACTTCAGGTTTAACTTTTTTTTTGTGATTTATGTTTGTTTCTGTTAATATGCCATAAAACATTCATTATGAAACGGGTAGTTCCAGTCCTTGATTCTGATTGGTTGAGCCGCGTTCGAAGCCATTGTAAATTACTCAACATACAGCTGTGACCGCATTACATTAGTGTTACTGCGCAACTGCCGTTTCTGATGTTTTGTTGCTGCATGTGTTGCTCTTTGGAACTACATTGCTTGGCGGAGGAATAAATGTGTTATAACGTTATATATATATTTTTTGTTGCTGGTGTTTATTTTATGAATAAAATAAATATTAATATGAATATTTTTATGGAGTAACCGTTTTATAAAAGCAATAAGCCCCTTGAAGCCGTATTTTACAATGGATTTAGAACAGCTAAGGGGGTTTTAGGCACTCGGCTCCGCGACCCTTAGCTGTTCTAAATCCACTGTAAAACACGGCTTCAAGGGGCTTATTGCTTTAATATGCAACTTCCACACATATATATGCCATCTATAAGAAAGAAGTGATTTACAGATGCATAAGGGGTGCTTATCAAGGATGGAGATGGAGATGCACTGGCTCTGACAGAAGATGGAGACGGACTGGTTCTCATAGGAGACAAAGAAGGACTTGTTCTCACAGAAGTGGAAGGAGAAGTGCTGGTTGTCACAGTGGTTATAGCAGCAGGGCTGTCACTGTGTGATAATGGAACTGATGAAGCAGATGAGGTCTGTAAGGACACATAATGCATATTAACATAGTATACCCAATCAGACATAAAAAAAAATATATATATATATAATAATTTTGTAAATAAATGAATCCTTCTTGGAATGTTTAGGTTAGGTTTGGCTCTTGTGCTAAGACCCTCCAAACCGTAGTTTTCAAACTAAAATTGGGAGTTACAAATATAATAAATTAATTAGGTTAAATGTAACTTTATTGTTATTGTGTGGTATAAGCATAATAAATACTACATACATCTATAAATAAATCATGTGTAAGTCTGATTCACTTCTTACCTGCCTCACTCCATCAAACATTAAACATGCAATACACAGACAATCCACCCACACAAGGGGTTTGGTATTACCACTGATATGTTAAACGGAGGTCGTCTGGGAGACTTTACAGAGGTTGAGGTAGGGACAGGGCCAGATGTGGGAGCAGGTTGATTGCTTGTCACCTAATAAGATCAAAAGAAAAGACAGATCATTATTGAAGAAATAATAGCCTACCTTTTTATATGTTTGAAAGCCTTTTGTACACACCTTTGGAGGATGGAAACCACAAAGACAACTCTGAGGTCCACCAAAAAGAGATGCTTGCCCACGGACCTGCCTTGGGCATTTATCTATCTGTTACAGCAAAAACATTGTCAGCTGATAAGCAGTATTGTATGTACATTGCACTGATTTTATGCATGTTGTCCCATTAACATTTGCCAATACGTACCCTCTGAAATAGCTCATACCACTTCTTTTGGCGAGGAGCAGGTCTGTTGCCAGCTTCAGAGGGCCATACCCCTGTGTTGGCAAACCGCCGCAGGCGAGACATCCACTCCTCATCCCCCAAGCCCTTGTGTGATTTTGGCTTTGACATGTCTGCAATGTAAAAAACTATAAAAACCTCCTGAAAATAAACACTTCATGAACAAATCATACTCAAACAGACATTTTGTATATTTTTAAATAAATCTATAATTAACATATATTATTTTATTGCTATCTTTTTCTTTAAAAAAGCTAATTTGCAAAGCTTATAGGCTACTTGACGTTTTATATTTTTTTAATACTTTATAATTCTACAGGTTTTTTTTTTTCCTTTAATTTTCCATCTTTAACTTATGAGGAAAAAACATGAATAAAAGGTATTAAAAAAGAGACAATAAAATTGACAATAACTACATAATAATTACACTCTATAATTTCACACTGCTCTGAATATATTTAATTTTGTTCTACAAATTTAATCTCTAGAAATGCTGCTAAAAATCACAAATTGACAAATCAATTTGTACTAACCACTATAATTTATCTTCTTATATTTTTTCTCTTTAACATGTAATTATTTTTTCTTCCATTTTCCAGATTGAAGAATATGGCCTTGTAGGGATGGCTTCATTTTAGTTGAAACTGATGTTTTATTCATTTTAACGATTACACAAACAAAAAACAGGCCAACTAACCTGAATGAAGATATTTTGAAATTAAAATAAAAAGACAATAGTTACTACAAATCCGTTGTCTGGTTCGACCGGTTCGACACTGCATTCACTTCACATGCTGATGCTTACTGCGCGCCAAAGTATGAATGCTGATTCGCGATTGGTCTTTCTTTACATTATTGTGGTATCGTCATTGGCCAAGAATGATCTGTCAATCTGATTCGTTCTACGATGATTGTGAATCCAAGGTCAATGCCTTTGTGATATAATATTATGATAGCGAGTGATATTTCACTGGAATTTAAAATGTTTCATATGTTAATTTTATTAATGTTTTTCTCATTGTATGGATACATGTTTATATTTATTACCTATATGAATATGGAGTTCCTTGAAACGTACTATACATATTATATATATAGGTCTATAATAATAATAATAATAATTATTATTATTATAATAATGTTTTGACTTAGGCTCACAGAATGATTTATAAAAGACGACAAAATGTCTGATGATAAATTATGATTGCAGTAAACACACAAAGATAGAAATATCTCTAACCAAAAACCCTAACTGAAATATTACCATATGTTTCAACTTAAATGTATAAAAAGTTATTACTATATTCATATGTGTTGTTTGTATGTATGTATGTATGTTACATATTTGCTTCAGAAAAAAAACACCCAATTCATTAATACAATCTAATTTAAACATGAAAGAAATGAGAATTGAAAGTACTGCCACAATGTAATTGTCTTCTCTGAGTGAATGTTGGCAATAAATAAAGGCCTTGCTGTTTAAATATATTAACAATTTATTACAAAATATACACACAGTAAGCATGGCACAGATACAAATGAATTGAATAATTAAATATTAAATATAAAACACAAATATAAAATAAATAAATAAATAAACCAAATAAAAAAGTACTAAAGGTAGAAGATTCTGGTCAACTGGTAAAAAATATACAAAAGACAAAATCAACACTCCTTACATGGCTCACAAAACTGTAATATACAGTATGTTATTTCTGTTATGTTAATTATTTTTGAAATGCCAGACCTGTTATGTGGGATTAATATTGAACAGTTTATTTCTTATCTGCCCTCTTCCTCCGCATCTCCTCCATCCACTGGTCAAGTGTAATACCAGCATTTTGGGGACAGTATATGTACCCATAATACTGGCTGTGGCCACTTTCTTTGTTGCGGGGCTGTTGGCACTGACTGCATTTATTTTTATCAACTTTACGATTGTAAGTCCTCCGGGCAGGTGGTGGTGAGGAAAGGGGGCCAGCAGGAGTAATCCGTTTAGATGCATAGGCTTGTGGGGTTGAAAACACATACACAAGAGGGTCACTGGCAGGGCTGGGGCCGGAGACAGTAGTCAAAGGGGCAGGGGTAGGTGGAGATGTCTGCTGAGGGAACAATTGCCTCTGAGCTGGCAACCTTGGGCAGACAGACTGCAGAGAATCTGTGCGTTGGGCCGGAGCTGCAGACTTCCTCTTGACCACTGCTTGTCCTGCTGTACTTTGAGGCAAGTGGTACTGATGTTGAGGGCCAGGCTGTGGTGGTGCAGCAGTGGGGCGTACCTGCACTGGTGGGAGAGGTACGGGAGCAACAGGAATGTAGGCAGGCAAGTTGACCCCTTGCAGCAGAATATTACATTCCTGCCTCTTCAGTCGCTTGTTGTGCCACTGAATGAGAGTTGTTTGATTAACATCAAACAACTGCAGAGTAGAGCTCTGCATGACTGCACCATTACCCAGGACCAGCTGTCTGATCTTGCTGTAGTCTCTGAGAATTAGAGTCCATCTAGTCAGTGCATATTTACCCTGTTTTTTTGGACTTTTATGGATGTCACAGAGTTTTACAAAAATGCACTCTACCAGACGACAGCAGTCTGGCCACTGGGCAGGGGAACCTGTCGATCCTAGGACGCAACGTGTCATGCTCTCCACACCTGGCGTAAATTCAGGTTTCTTTTTAGAGCACCTGAAGCGTCCGGTTGCCAGGCGCGGCTGGTAGCGTGCAGAGTACGTCACACGCTGCTGGTCATATGGTAGAAGGTTCTGCCACAGAGCTATGATGGTACTGGCCTGCTGGGAGTTAAGTGTTTGTCCAGTTTCATTCCTCAGTCCCACCAAGTACTCTGCCAGGCTGTCCACTCTGTCCATCCCTGGGATACTGCGCTCATCAACAGCCTGGTAAATATATGAATATATACAAATAAAATAACAACATCACAGGCAGAAAAATAACACATCTTACACACTTTTTACATGTCACAAAATACCTACCAGCTCTTGCTGTGGTGCTGCTGGAGTCATGGCAGGTGTCCCAGAGGGACTTGTAGTTGTAGTAGTGGGAAGAGAGGCTGGGACGATGGGAAGGTACGGAGGAGCAGAGGCTAAGCTGGTGGGGACAGCTGTTGGGCCAAAGGGTGCAGTGGTGTCCTCATTTGAAACCTGTTAAATGTAATAATAAAAATAAATAATAATAATCAAATAAGTATCAAAATAATACAATTACAAGCAAGACAATAACGCCACTGATACAACATGTCTCAAAACACTTGCCAGTTGTTGTGGGGCTGCAGGGGTGATGGGTGATGGCAGTGAAGAGGAGGGACTAGCAGCAGCAGAGCCGGTACAAACATGCACAATCTGCAAAATGTAATACTCTTTTAAAAACACATTATTATAAAATGGATTTTAATTAGAGCATTATGCTTTTATTCATTTATGTATTCTTCAGATTTCTATTCATTGTCTTACATCTCTGTCTATTTCATGATTGCATTGTGTATTTTTTTGTGATTTGAAAAAGTTTTGTGAAAGTGATATACAAATACATTTTCTAATTATTATTATACAATAATGATTATTATTATTATTACACATCAATAATAATAAATATCACAATACAATAAAAGTCTAAATTATCAGTACACGGTATGATAAAAACAAAATGTGACAGGCATAATTACCACTCGTTGCTCAAGTGCAACAGATGCAGGCCCTGAAGGTCCAGTAGGTCCAGAAGTAGCCTGGAGAGAGGTGGCAGTTGGAATGACAGCTGAGCTGGTGGTGGCAGGTGATGGACCAGAGGATGGGTCCAGTAGCCCAACGGTTGGGTCCAAACCAGCATCTTCAAAGCCCTCATCTTCCAACTCTTCCTCTGTGCCTACATCTTCCAGCATCTGCTCAGTCTCCTCTGAGTCAGGTTGGACATCCTGCAAGGCCCTCCCTGTCTGGCGGTATAGGTAATCTATACCTATTAGCTCCCCTGAGACAGACAAGAAGGAAAATTTACTTTTCATAAAATTCATAAAAAGGTAATTCTATTTTATAGAAAATAGCCTCATGATGGAAAGCTTAAACTAACCAGTGTAAACCGCAGGTGGCTGAAAAGAGGGGACAAGTTTCCTTCCAAGCACCTTGACACTGTAGTTGTTAACACATTGAACAAGGTCGCCTGAGTAGCTGAGCAGTGATGGAGGCTTGACTGCCAGGGATGCAGCTTCACGGTCCTGATTCCATCTGTTAAGGTCTTCCAGGAGGTACAGCTGGAAATTCAGGCTGTTGGCACTGGTTCCTTAAGACAGTACAAATATGAGCAATATTGTTAGGTTAACTTGTTGTATTTGGTTCATTGACAGACATTAACTGTGTCAGTGTTCCCAGGATAATAACAATAATTATAACAATAACAATACTACTGCTCCTACTACTACTACTAATAATAAAATGTTTAACTCCAAATATGTACTCATCTTGCTGATGAATAAAAAATGATTCCTACTGACCTGGAATGAACCTGTTCAGATGTAAGTGGAAGGATTCAAGTGATGTGGACCCTCTCGCACATCTGTAGTTTGGCAAGACAATGCCCCCCTTTGTAGTGGTGCCAGTTACAGTGTACAGAAGGACACCTGGTTCATCTTGAATGCACTTCACGTGCTTCTTCTGGGTTTGCCAGATGTGCTGCATCCTCTCGTGGTCCAAGAGAGGGACACCAAGAAGGTCTCTGCCCTTTACCCCCATGAGCTCATTGAGAAGCAGTTCAATCATTATGATAGTCTGCGGCTTCCCTCTTGTCCGCCTCCTGCAGTGCAACCCCAGTTCCTCCTTGGTTATCTGCTGGTCCACTAATTTTTCAGTGATCCCAGGAACACCTTCTCCTTTCAGCTGTTCCCTCTTAGCTTGACACAGCAAGGCAACATCTCCACTGTCCCACTCAAAAATGCAGCTTGACAGTCTGGACATGAAGATGGGGTACAGAGGATGTGCATCCTTTGTACACCCAGATGCCAGTCGGCGCATGTAGTGGTATATGTCAAGCTTTACAACCAGGTCTGGCCACCCACCAAATCTTTGTTTGAGTTTTGTCTGTCCAGTGCCCTCCCGACAACATTCACAATCCACATAGAGAAGCCGAGGAGGAGCCACACCAGCATTGCTGTACCTGCGGATGAGATCAGCAGCCATGGTGTCAAGAGCAGGACCCTCCTGAGCAGTCAGGACACTGATGAGGATTTGGCCCACCTCATTGCTCACAGATGTAAGCCACAAGGCGGTCCCCTTGGCAAAGCCTGATAGCTTCTTGGTGATCTGTGATAACACAAAAGACAATGAGTGCCTAAAGCCCAAATAAACTTTTTATTTTATATGTAAAACACTGAAATAATACTGTTTTTTACACAAAGCAATAATTAAAATTTTCACAGGTCTTTAATGCTAATGTTGTATTTTAGACTTTTGTTTGTAAGGTGTGATTCTACAGTAGTAAGAGTAAAAAATATTGACCTTTTTTGTGGAATCCATTTTTAATATATTGCCAAAGGTTGAAGTTATGCTGGCTTTGATGTGATCCAGTCTGCTTAAGATGTCTCGGCCATAAACAGCCAGCATCCACCTGTGAGAAGGAATAGCCACTGGCTTCGGAGGGTCGTGGACAGGGAGCAGGCTTGGCTGGGCAACAAAGTCTGAGCATGTGCCAAGTGTGATAAGGAAGAGATAGGATCCAAATGCAATTGAAAGATTAGAGTTTATTGAGAGAGCAGTGAAAAGGTCTCTTCAAACAGGAACACAGGTTGCTGCAGGTTATGCAGAAATAACTGTCTCTTCAAACAGGAACACAGGTAGCTGCAGGTTATGCAAAGTAAAGTAGTCTCTTCAAACAGGAACACAGGTGGACAGCAAAAGTCTTTAGAAAAGATAACAGGACGGTCTCTGAAGAAGGTCCCCTATAAACGGGTCAGCAGCTCTCTAATAACTCTCTCGTTCGTGGCAGGAATGCAGCAGATTTCAGGGAGACCGGCTCGTAGACTTTAGACCTCTCGTCTCCACGTGCTGGGCGGCAGCAACGCACAGAACACAGCTCAGGGCGTTCGTCGACAGCGGGAGGACTGGACACAGTGTAGAAGAGAGGATTAATAGACAGTGAAATGGCTTAGCTGACCTGAACCAGTAAGTAGACAGGACTGGGACACGACAAGACAAGACAGGAACAGCAGGGTTCGTAGATAGACCACCAGCATACTACTCAAACGTAATAATCCGGCAAAAGGCAAGAAAACAGGGAACATTAAATACCAAGCGGACTAGGGGAGAGAACAGGTGAAATGAATCAGCGAGATAACAGCTAATGAGAGTCAGCTGAGGAGGAAAAAGGGAAAAAGGGAAACAGAGAGGTAGTGACCAGCAGAGGGGGGAAAAGGACAGGAAAAGTCAGAGAAAAGAACTAGACTCATGACAGTGCCCCCCCCTCAGCGAGCGCCCCCTGGCGCTCCCGAGGGAGGGACCTGGCGGCCCCGGAGGAAATCATCAACGAGAGAGCGGTCCAAGATGTCCCGGGAGGGAACCCAGCTTCTCTCCCCAGGACCGTAGCCCTCCCAATCCACTAGGAATTGATGGCCACGACCGCGACGACGCATATCAAGAATCCTACGTACAGTATAAACTGACGTGCCCGCGGCATGAATAGGAGGAACGAAACTACGAGAAGGAACGCGTACGACTGACTTTATGCAGGATACGTGAAATACCGGGTGAACGCGCCGGAGCTTAGGAGGAAGCCTCAACTTTACCGTGACAGGATTGATGACCTTGGAAATCTGAAAAGGACCGATAAAACGGGGAGCTAATTTACGAGACGGTGCCTGAAGAGGCAAATTGACAGTGGAAAGCCACACTCTTTGACCACACACATACCTAGGACTCTTGACACGACGTTTATTAGCATTTCTCAGAACACGAACCCTTAAACGACACAGAGATGCTCTCACCCGTCTCCAAGTACGTTTACAGCGTCTAATAAAAGCCTGAACGGAGGGCACGTTGGACTCTGTCTCTTGGGAGGAGAAAAGGGGAGGCTGGTATCCCAGACAACAGTGAAACGGCGATAGCCCGGTGGCGGAGGACGGGAGAGAATTGTGAGCATATTCTGCCCAGGGTAATTGCTCGACCCACGAAGAGGGGTTCCGAAACGCCAGGCTGCGCAAAAGTCGACCGACAATCTGGTTAGTGCGTTCAGCCTGCCCGTTGGTTTGAGGGTGGAAACCAGACGAGAGGCTGACTGATGCACCAATTAGACGACAGAACTCTTTCCAGAACTGGGACGCGAATTGAGGTCCCCTGTCAGAAACGACGTCAGAGGGAAGCCCGTGATTCTTGAAAACGTGAGATACCAGTACTTGGGCTGTTTCCTTGGCAGAGGGGAGTTTAGGAAGCGGTATAAAGTGAGCGGACTTGGAAAAACGGTCTACCACGGTAAGAATTACTGTATTACCAGCCGAAGATGGGAGGCCGGTAATAAAGTCTAGACCAATGTGGGACCAAGGACGCGACGGAATGGGAAGTGGTCTAAGAAGACCGGCTGGCGGAGAATGACCAGACTTGGTTTGAGCGCAGACAACGCAAGAGGCAACGAAGCGACGTACATCACGTTCTAAAGTGGGCCACCAAAATCGTTGACGGACCGAAGCTAGCGTGCCCCTAACGCCGGGATGAGCAGTTAACTTGGAAGAGTGAGCCCACTGAAAGACTGCCGAGCGAGCGGAAACAGGGACAAAAAGAAGGTTCTTAGGTACGTTTCGCGGAGCGCTCGTATGAGACAGAGCGCGCTTAACGAGCCTCTCAATACCCCAGACGGCGGTACCAACTACACGCCCCGGCGGAATTATCTCCCGGGGCGAGGAGATGGCGTCAGTGGAGTCGAAAAGACGAGACAAGGCGTCTGGCTTGACGTTTTTTGAGCCAGGTCGATAAGAGATCGTAAAATCGAAACGAGCGAAAAACAATGACCAGCGAGCCTGACGCGCATTAAGTCTTTTGGCTGAACGAATGTACTCCAGATTTCTATGATCCGTCCAGACTACAAACGGAACGGTAGAGCCCTCTAACCATTGTCTCCACTGGCCCAATGCCAAACGGATGGCAAGAAGTTCCCGATCCCCCACATCATAATTACGCTCCGCAGACGAGAGGCGGTGAGAAAAATAAGCGCACGGATGAACTCTATTATCTGAGTCTGAGCGCTGGGATAGAACGCCCCCAACGCCCACCTCAGACGCATCAACCTCGACAATGAACTGCTTGGATACATCAGGAGTCACGAGAATGGGCGCGGTAGTAAATAAATGCTTTAACTGATCAAAAGCCCTTTGAGCAGACTCTGACCACTTAAAACTCGACTTGACCGAAGTGAGAGCAGAAAGAGGCGCGGCGACTTGACTGAAATTGCGTATAAAGCGTCGATAGAAATTGGCAAATCCAAGAAAACGCTGTAACGCGACTCGAGACTCGGGAATGGGCCACTCGGTAACGGCTTGTACCTTAACAGGATCCATGCTTATCCCCTCCGCCGAGATAACAGAACCAAGAAAGGTGACTGAGTGGGCATGAAACGTACACTTCTCAGCTTTTACGAACAGACGGTTCTCCAGGAGGCGCTGGAGGACACGGCGAACATGCTGGACATGAACTTGGAGAGATGGTGAGAAAATCAGAATATCGTCTAAATAAACGAAGACGAAGACGTTAAGCATGTCTCTCAGTACATCGTTGATTAATGCCTGAAAGACGGCAGGAGCGTTGACGAGGCCGAACGGAAGAACCCGATATTCAAAGTGCCCTAGTGGAGTATTGAAAGCAGTCTTCCATTCGTCCCCCTCCTTAATGCGGATTAAATGATACGCATTTCGCAGATCTAATTTAGTGAAGACCCTCGCCCCCTGTAAAAGCTCGAACGCGGAAGCCATAAGCGGCAAGGGGTAACGATTCTTAACGGTAATTTCGTTAAGCCCCCGGTAATCGATACAAGGTCGAAGCGAGCCGTCTTTCCTTTTGACAAAGAAAAATCCCGCACCTGCTGGCGAAGAAGAGGCGACAATAGTACCGGCGGCTAACGAATCAGACAGATAACTTTCAAGCGCCTTGCGTTCAGGACCCGTTAAAGAATACAATCTACCGCGAGGAGGCGAAGAGCCGGGTAACAGATCAATGCTGCAATCATAGGGACGGTGAGGAGGAAGAGAAGTGGCCCGGGACCGACTAAAGACCGCCCTCAGATCATGATACTCCTCCGGAACCCCAGTCAAATCGGCCGGCTCCTCCTGAAAAACAGAGACAGGGGAAACAGAAGGATTAGCGGATAACAGACAATTGACATGACAAGACAGGCTCCATGAAAGTATACTATTACAGGACCAATCGAAGTGAGGATTGTGTCTGACTAACCAGGGGTGACCAAGAACTACCGGGGAATAGGGAGAGGGAAAAACTAAAAAAGAAAGAGTCTCATGATGGTTTCCTGAAACAGTTAGAGTTAAGGGAAAAGACTGAAGATCGATACTGGGCAGGGGGCTACCATCTAAGGCAAAAAGGGGTGTGGTCTGTTTACGGCTCCTCAAAGGAATACCTTGTCTTCGAGCCCAAGCTTCGTCGAGGAAATCTTCCTCAGCTCCAGAGTCTATTAAAGCCTTGCACGAAACAGTGGTACCAGCCCAGCTCAAGGTTATCGAAACGGTTGTGCAGGATGTGGACGAGGAGATCAAGGAAGTCGCGCTCACCAGTACCCCCTCTTCTACTGGCAAGCGTTGGCTTTTACAGGACAGCTCGACACAAAGTGGTTGGCAGCTCCGCAGTACATACAGAGGCGATTAACAAGACGTCGTTCTCTCTCCTTTGCTGAGATACGCAGACCGCCGAGCTGCATAGGCTCAGGAACAGGAATGGAGATAGGAGGAGAAGATGCTGCTACCGAAGAAGAGAAGGTGGAGTCAGCGCCCCTGACGCGGCGGCGAAGATCAAATCGTTTCTCTACCCGGATAGCGAGATCAATGAGTGGGTCGAGACCTGTAGGCAGCTCACGGGCAATTACCTCATCTTTGACATGAGCGCTAAGTCCCTCTAGAAAGCGCGCCGCGAGAGCTGTCTCGTTCCAACCGCAGGTGGTCGAGAGAGTACGGAACTCTATGGAGTAATCCACCACGGATCGTCTTCCCTGGCGGAGTGAAGAGAGCAAGCGGGAAGCCTCCTCACCATGGGCCGAACGGTCGAATACCCGCAACATCTCATCCTTGAAGGTGTCGAAGCGCATGGTATATTCTGCCTCTGCTTCCCACGCGGCTGCTCCCCAATCACGGGCTCGCCCAGTCAGGAGTGAAATGACATAAGCTACCCGGGCTCGCTCGTGGGCATAGGTGACAGGTTGGAGGGAAAAAACTACCTCACATTGCGTGAGGAACGAGCGACATTGAGTGGGCTCACCACTATAGCACGGGGGATTATTGACACGCGGCTCCGGTGCGTCAGGCGACCTTGGAGGCGGCGGTGGATCTCTCCTGAGCAACAGAACTTGGGTGGATAAATCAGATAGCTGCGCAACCAGCGTCTCGACCACGCGACGAGTTGCGGTAAGTTCCTCATCATGTCTTCCTAACATTGCACCTTGCAGTTCCACAGCCGTGTGAATGGTTCTCTCGTTCGCTGGATCCATCAGCTGGCCGGATTATTCTGTGATAAGGAAGAGATAGGATCCAAATGCAATTGAAAGATTAGAGTTTATTGAGAGAGCAGTGAAAAGGTCTCTTCAAACAGGAACACAGGTTGCTGCAGGTTATGCAGAAATAACTGTCTCTTCAAACAGGAACACAGGTAGCTGCAGGTTATGCAAAGTAAAGTAGTCTCTTCAAACAGGAACACAGGTGGACAGCAAAAGTCTTTAGAAAAGATAACAGGACGGTCTCTGAAGAAGGTCCCCTATAAACGGGTCAGCAGCTCTCTAATAACTCTCTCGTTCGTGGCAGGAATGCAGCAGATTTCAGGGAGACCGGCTCGTAGACTTTAGACCTCTCGTCTCCACGTGCTGGGCGGCAGCAACGCACAGAACACAGCTCAGGGCGTTCGTCGACAGCGGGAGGACTGGACACAGTGTAGAAGAGAGGATTAATAGACAGTGAAATGGCTTAGCTGACCTGAACCAGTAAGTAGACAGGACTGGGACACAACAAGACAAGACAGGAACAGCAGGGTTCGTAGATAGACCACCAGCATACTACTCAAACGTAATAATCCGGCAAAAGGCAAGAAAACAGGGAACATTAAATACCAAGCGGACTAGGGGAGAGAACAGGTGAAATGAATCAGCGAGATAACAGCTAATGAGAGTCAGCTGAGGAGGAAAAAGGGAAAAAGGGAAACAGAGAGGTAGTGACCAGCAGAGGGGGGAAAAGGACAGGAAAAGTCAGAGAAAAGAACTAGACTCATGACACCAAGGTAGCGACAAACACGCTTCAGCCACTCCTCGCTGTGATTTTCCCTCACCTGCCTGACCAAGCGGCTGGGGCTATTACCCAAGGTCCTCTCCCTCAGAAAACGGATCACACGCATGTCACAAGCGTATCTGTATTAAGAAACAAAGTGAAAAAATGGCAAACATTAAAACAAGCTAATTTCTAATGTGTTTGAATGACAAACATTTGTGACACAGGCTAAATAATTTCAGTATACTCACCTTCGTGTCAGGATCAGTCGGAACTCCATTCTGTGTGCCAAATCCAGCTGGTCCAAGATGGTCTTGCTACTGGAAATGTAACTCGTCTTACAACCAGTGGCACTGCACCAGAGGGTCTCCGTGATCATCAGGTAGTACCTATCGACATCCAAAACCTGGCGGGCTCTCTTGTGGGCTCCATAACCTGTGAGCTGTTTTCCACACACAGGACAGCACAGCCTGACCTTCCAAAGGTGGTATGGCATCCACAAGAGAAGCCGGTGTGTAAAAAAATGCTCTGGAGTGGGGGCCTGATGATAAATAAGCGCTGGCTCTGGTGGATCATACCACAGCTTAAGGTCAGTGCGCAGCCGGTGGTTCCTCCACAGAGCAGATGAAATCCACTTCTGATCCTGAGGTGGTATGGTCCCTATCAGCTTTGCAGGCAGCCAGCCAGGCTCTGAACCAGGAGCAGTCTCCATGTCAGCAGTGGGGTGAGCTGAGCGACCAACCACAGATGGAGCAGCAGAGTTGACAAAAAAAGGGGTGGCAGTGGCAGATCCAGAGGGTGCAGTGGCAAGAGGAGCAGAGGAGGTACCAGTGAAGGAGGCGGCAGCTGACACTTCCTTTAAAAATAAAAAAGGCAAATAATGAAGGATGATTATTTGAAGTGAAGTGTCATTGTGAAGAAAACCACTTAAATTAAGAGTTTCTCACAGCTCTAGCAGCTACCGATGTTATCGAAGATGTGGTTGTGGACACAGGAGAGGGAGGAATAGACAGAGGAGAGACAGTCTGAATGAACATCCTGGAACTGCAGGCAGGCGATGGTGTCCTCCTTGTCATGGCACTTGTGACAGTGATGGACATGGCAGAAGAGTCGGAAGTGCAACTGATGGGCTGAGAGAATATAACCACGATTTTATTGTATGATTGTAAAATCAAATTCAAACTGTCATTCTCTTTACAATACCTTGGTTGCATGCTTCCTGCCCAAATCTAAGTTTGGCTTTAAAGCGGCACCGTGGGACCCACCGAACCGTGGCTTTATAAACTGAAAAAATGTTTTTTAAGAAGTCATCTTAAGTGGAGCCTTGTAAATTAAAATGCATATATTTGAATATGCTAAAAATTTAAATATCAGTATCAGTAAATACTCATTACTTACTGATGCCATAGTCAAAGTTGGCTTGCGGGTTGTGAGAGCAGGTGTTGCCATCTGCCCAGATGTTGCCGTGAGAGCAGGTGTTGCCGTGAGAGCAGGTGTTGCCATCTGCCCAGATGTTGCCGTGAGAGCAGGTGTTGCCGTGAGAGCAGGTGTTGCCATCTGCCCAGATGTTGCCGTGAGAGCAGGTGTTGCCGTGAGAGCAGGTGTTGCCATCTGCCCAGATGTTGCCGTTAGACCAGGTGTTGCCGTGAGAGCAGGTGTTGCCATCTGCCCAGGTGTTGCCGTGAGAGCAGGTGTTGCCGTCTGACCCGCTGTAGCGACAGATGATGCAGATGAGGGACCTGGTGTCAGCTACAGGTTAAGAGAAAAGAAAATTAAATTTAATAATAGAGACAACAACACCAACATTTCATAATTTTAGGAAAAGATTGTGGATACCTTTGCTATATGAAATCCACAACTACATATCTGTGTCCCTCCAAACAAAGGCATTTGTCCCCTAAACTGCACTGGACATTTTCCAATCTGTAATATTGTTTGGCAGTGAATCATAAGAATGTAAAGAATGTGACATAGCTTTATGTTTTATTATTGTACACATAACACTTTATCTAAATTTACCTTCAGATACAGGTCATGCCACTTTTTCTGGCGGGGTGCCGGCCTGTTTCCTGCCTCAGAAGGCCAGACCCCTACAGCAGCAAACCTTTGCAGGCGTGACATCCACTCCTCTTCGCTCATAGCCCTGTGCTTTTTGTGTTTGGATGCCATCTTCTATTACTAGAGTAAATAAAATTGTAACTATTCACTTTAAATTTGTAACTATTCAGTAAATGGTTTAACCATATCAACATGGGTAGTTTAGTTTTAACTAACTACTATAAAACTCCTGTATGTAGATAGCATTAGATGGTACCTCAGTGTATAATTTATTAATACATAGTACCTCAGTGTATAATATATTAATACATAGTACCTCAGTGTATTATATATTTCTGTAATACATATAATATATTAATACATAGTACCTCAGTGTATAATATATTAATACATAGTACCTCAGTGTATTATATATTAATACATAGTACCTCAGTGTATTATATATTAATACATAGTAGTAGCAGATATAGAAGTAATTTAATACAATCATTTTAAGATTATTATCAGTTGGTAAACACAAAATTATCAGTTGGTAAACACAAAGTCTCCTGTTATAACAGGTGCAACACCTGAATACAATACAAAACTCATTAATTCATATTAAAATCATTGTCTCTGTGTTAAAAGTGAACACAATATCAGGTGTTGTACCAACGTTGTACCAATGTAAACCATTCGTTTCTCTCTGTCGAAAATACGTTTCAGCTAATGCTAACGTTACTCCATTCATTCATTCATTCATTCATTCTTAGCTAACGTTAAGTTAGTTAGCAGACTAAACAAAGCAACAACGTCGACGTCTTACCTAACACAATGTACAAGTTTATTTAAGAAAAAACTATTAATTAAATATTAATAGAGAAATCTTACCTCGGTGTAAACGTCTTAACGTTACCTAAAACAATGTAAGTTAACGTAGTTAAAAGTTTATTAAAAAACAACAACAACAATAACTATGAATTAAAGCTAGTTAATTAAATAGAGAAATCTTACTTCGGTGACACCGTCAACGTCTTACCCATAGGTCGTCTTACCTAGTTTATTTTTATTTTTTTAAACTATAAAGCTGGTTAATTAGAGAAATCTTACCTCGGTGTCACCTTCAACGTCTTACCTAAACAATGTAACGTTAAGTTAAAAGTTTATTTAAAAAAAAAATATATATATATATATATATATATATTTCCAAAAATAACTCTATAAATAAAAATAGTATTTATTGATTCGCTGTGAGCGATAAGAGGTGGACTTATGCGCATGCTCCGGCAATGATGGAAAGGGCCACGGTGATTGGCTGTCTTAAAATGTAAAAGATGGAAATGCTGAGATCTGATTGGCTGTCGTAAAATGTAAAAGATGGAAATGCTGAGATCTGATGGGCTTTCATAAAATGCAAAAGATGGACATGCAGAGACCTGATTGGCTGTCGTAAAATGTAAAAGATGGAAATGCTGAGATCTGATGGGCTGCAAAAGATGGACATGCAGAGACGTGATTTGTCGAAATAGACAGACGAACGGTCCCCGCGCACCGCTATCCGGGCTTTTGCCAGGGAACAGCAACCCTGGGGATATAACAGCACTTTCTCCTTAAAGTGTTCATGCTTTGTCAGCTTAAAGTTTGTGGCATTAAAGGATGAAGACCACAATTTATAAAGGGACGAGAGAGATAGGCTGCTCCTGCCAAAGCTAGGAACACTGACATTGAAAGAGTGGAGTTTTTTTTTCTGTTCATGGCATGTTGCCAACTCTAAGGTGGTTTAGACAAACGAGCAATTGGGACATAATGAGTAGGTTTCTGTTTCACTTTTCTAAGAGAGAACGAATGAAACATTTCAAAACACTAATATGCAAGATTCTCCATGAAATATAATGCAGCGACTCTTGAGCTGCCCAACGTGAAGGCCGTGAAGTTGTCGGGGGATGCCAAAGCCATTGCTCCGACTGCCTGAAAAGAATGGCCAAAATGACAGATGATCTGGGCCTTTTGAAACGATGCTTATTTCCGTGTTAGAAAAAAAAATAGCTCGTACAAAGATCCTGCATGTCACAATTCCTGTCGCAAACAGACAAAGTGACAAGGAGCCACGTAGTCGGCAGGGTTCGAACCTGCGCGGGGGGACCCCAATGGATTTCAAGTCCATCGCCTTAACCTCTCGGCCACGACTACTCTTGATAGTGAGTCACATGCTATTTTCCTTTCTGGAAGTGAGCAGCAGAGGACACCGGGGCCAACCATCAATGTGGATGTGAGCAGCAGAGGATGCACTCGGCTAACATATTGTGTTGGCAAAAAGGAGTTCAACGACGTCTTCACCTACACAAAAACCTGCTCACTTCAGGCTTGAAAAGAGATGTGGGTTGCCCAGTTTACCGTGTTAGAGAAAAAAAAATGCAGCTCGTACAAAGCTCCTGAATGTCACAATTCCTGTCGCAAACAGACAATGAGCCACGTAGTCGGCAGGGCTCGAAACCGCACGGGGAGACCTCAATGGATTTCAAGTCCATCACCTTAACCTCCCGTGTGGGTTTGGTTGTGAAACGCAGTTTGCAGACCAGACAGTTGTCAGCTCTTCTTTCTTTTGTCAAGTCATGCAGTGTGAAACCCCCTGTCGTCGGTGCATCGTGCAGTGTGCACACAGCAGCAACTGAACGTTACCCCAGATACTCGTTTAGTGTGAAAAGAACAGTGAACCGACTACTTTGAAAATTGTGCAGTGTGAACTAGGGGAATAGACAAAGTACAAAGCTCCTGAATGTCACAATTCCTGTCACAAACAGACAATGAGCCACGTAGTCGGCAGGGTTCGAACCTGCGCGGGGAGACCCCAACGGATTTCGAGTCCATCGCCTTAACCTCTCGGCCACGACTACTTCCGCCAGTGAGTCACATGCTATTTTCATTTCTGGATTTGAGCATCAGAGAACACCGGGGCCAACTATCAATGTGGATGGCGAAAATATTGTGTTGGCAAAAAGGAGTTCAGCGACGTCTTCACCTACACGAAAAGACTGCCATGATCCGGATTTGGACTGGGGATGCTGCGGGCACAACGCAGAGTACTAAATGCTATACAGAGAAAGCAATCTTCCCACTTGCCCCGGGCCTGCACATACAGAGTCAATGGCAAGCTTCAGCTCAGTTCTCTCAAAGTCCCCCACCACTGCTTGCTTAGACAGTAGGGACTTTAAGCAACAGCCTCTGGTGGAACGGCAACGGTATTCTGTCGTTCTATTGCGCACGCGCGACGTTCTACTGTAACCGTCTACTACGGGAGAACAGCTGATTTGCCATAGTCGTTACCACGTGACAGATTAAGAAAGTTAATGTTATGTTTTAAGTTATGTGGCATTGTAATCGTTTCTGTATATCATTAAATGCCAAAAGCAACCCTTCTCTTGCTTTTTAAAATCACTTCATTTTTTTGTATTTTGTCTGATGATTAAATTACCCCTACGCCGTCCTCTTTACTGTTGCTTAGTGATTTTTGCGCTCT
Source organism: Scardinius erythrophthalmus (assembly GCF_964197995.2). Taxonomy (NCBI): domain Eukaryota; kingdom Metazoa; phylum Chordata; class Actinopteri; order Cypriniformes; family Leuciscidae; genus Scardinius; species Scardinius erythrophthalmus. The sequence continues at coordinate 35,466,856 of NC_138240.1, forward strand.
TTAGCTACGGCAGTTAACGCTTACTTCAGGCTGCCGTTGCCGTCCAATCAGCAGTTGTTGCTTAAAGTCCCTAGTAACCAAGCATTACAGCAGGCAAAACACCACCAAATGCTGGGAAATAACCCCGCCACATCTTATCTTGAAGAGGAAGACCACCTCCCTCAAAGGCTGGGAAGAGCACAGCAAGAGATTAGGGGAGGTCTGCAACAAACCTTCGCCCGAACAGGGACTTGAACCCTGGACCCTCAGATTAAAAGTCTGATGCATCCTCCACCAACGCTTGCTTAGACAGAAACCAAGCATTACAGCAGGTAAAACAACACCAAATGCTGGGAACTAACTCCACCACGTCTTTTCTTGAAGAGGAAGACCACCTCTCTCGAAGGCTGGGAAGTGCACAGCACGAGATTAGGAGAGGTCTGCAACAAACTTTTGCCCGAACAGGGACTTGAACCCTGGACCCTCAGATTAAAAGTCTGATGCTCTACCGACTGAGCTATCCGGGCTTTTGCCAGGGAACAGCAACCCTGGGGATATAACAGCACTTTCTCCTTAAAGTGTTCATGCTTTGTCAGCTTAAAGTTTGTGGCATTAAAGGATGAAGACCACAATTTATAAAGGGACGAGAGAGATAGGCTGCTCCTGCCAAAGCTAGGAACACTGACATTGAAAGAGTGAACAGACAAAGTGACACGTAGTCGGCAGGGTTCGAACCTGCACGGGGGGACCCCAATGGATTTCAAGTCCATCGCCTTAACCTCTCGGCCACGACTACTCTTGATAGTAAGTCACATGCTATTTTCCTTTCTGGAAGTGAGCAGCAGAGGACACCGGGGCCAACCATCAATGTGGATGTGAGCAGCAGAGGATGCACTCAGCTAACATATTGTGTTGGCAAAAAGGAGTTCAACGACGTCTTCACCTACACAAAAACCTGCTCACTTCAGGCTTGAAAAGAGATGTGGGTTGCCCAGTTTACCGTGTTAGAGAAAAAAAAAATGCAGCTCGTACAAAGCTCCTGAATGTCACAATTCCTGTCGCAAACAGACAATGAGCCACGTAGTCGGCAGGGTTCGAAACCGCACGGGGAGACCTCAATGAATTTCAAGTCCATCACCTTAACCTCTCGTGTGGGTTTGGTTGTGAAACGCAGTTTGCAGACCAGACAGTTGTCAGCTCTTCTTTCTTTTGTCAAGTCATGCAGTGTGAAACCCCCTGTCGTCGGTGCATCGTGCAGTGTGCACACAGCAGCAACTGAACGTTACCCCAGATACTCGTTTAGTGTGAAAAGAACAGTGACCCGACTACTTTGAAAATTGTGCAGTGTGAACTCAGCATTACAGGCATTCAGAACTCATTTGGTAACAGGTAACTAAAGGGATCATCTGTTAATAGGCTTGAAGTTGCAACTTCCTAAAATAAAATGACCACCAGAAGACACAATTTCACTAAAATGCTTCAGAATGCAGAAGACTATTGGTCAATAGTTGACTGGTTGAAACTTCACATCCTATAGCAATCAAAAATAGTTTGTCCAATCATTGCATTTGGATTCAGACGTTTCCATGTCAACACTATCAACGCTGAAATGAATCTGCATCAGTCAGGTGGTACAACTAGAGCACTGCAAGTTGTTTACGTTTGTTAATCACTGTAATGTTATGCATTTTAGACATGAGGCAATTTAGTGCAGTCTTTCATCTCGTGACACTTTACAGACTCTGCTGTGTGTGTTCAAGCGTTTTGAAGGAGGCGCGGCTTTGGAGGGTGGGATCTCACACATTGATTCCAATGAGCCATTATGTGAGAGAAAAGCCAAACTAACACTGGCATACAAAAATCTAATTCCTTGTTTTCCCCCAAAAAAAAAAAAAAAATGAGGAAATGGTCTTACAAGTGTGAGATTTATTTGGTGATAAACAGGGAAAACACACCATACATCCAATGGTTAAAACAGCACAGTTACAATAACTGCATGCATAGCCACATTACTTATGGCCAGGACATTGGCCATAAGGGTAAGCTGGCTTGGGCGGTTCGGCTGCAGGCTTCTTTGGAGGCTTGGGCGGTTTGGCTGCAGGCTTCACAGGAGGCTTCGGGGGTTCGGCCGCAGGCTTCACTGGAGGCTTCGGGGGTTCGGCCGCAGGCTTCACCGGAGGCTTCGTGGGTTCGGCCGCAGGCTTCACCGGAGGCTTCGCGGGTTCGGCCGCAGGCTTCACAGGAGGCTTCGGGGGTTCCACTGCAGGCGTCACAGGCAGTTCGTCTGAAGGCTCCGGAGGTTCGGTGGAAGGCTCAGGCAGATTAACAGAAGGCTCCGGCAGTTCTGTAGAAGGCTCCGGCTCTTCGGTAGAAGGCTCCGGCTCTTCGGTAGAAGGCTCCGGCTGAGGTAGTTCAACGGAAGGCTTCACTGGAGACTTCGGAAGTTCGGCTGCAGGCTTTCCTGGAGGCTTTGGAGGTTCGGCTGCAGGCTTTCCTGGAGGCTTTGGAGGTTCGGCTGCAGGCTTTCCTGGAAGCTTTGGGGGTTCGGCTGCAGGCTTTCCTGGAGGCTTTGGAGGTTCGGCTGCAGGCTTTCCTGGAGGCTTTGGAGGTTCGGCTGCAGGCTTTCCTGGAAGCTTTGGGGGTTCGGCTGCAGGCTTTCCTGGAGGCTTTGGAGGTTCGGCTGCAGGCTTTCCTGGAAGCTTTGGGGGTTCGGCTGCAGGCTTTCCTGGAGGCTTTGGAGGTTCGGCTGCAGGCTTTCCTGGAGACTTCGGAGGTTCGGCTGCAGGCTTTCCTGGAAGCTTTGGGGGTTCGGCTGCAGGCTTCACTGGAGGCTTTGGAGGTTCGGCTGCGGGCTTCACTGGAGGCTTTGGAGGTTCAGCTGCAGGCTTTCCTGGAGGCTTTGGAGGTTCGGCTGCAGGCTTTCCTGGAGGCTTTGGAGGTTCGGCTGCAGGCTTTCCTGGAAGCTTTAGGGGTTCGGCTGCAGGCTTCACTGGAGGCTTTGGAGGTTCGGCTGCAGGCTTCACTGGAGGCTTTGGAGGTTCAGCTGCAGGCTTTCCTGGAGGCTTTGGAGGTTCGGCTGCAGGCTTTCCTGGAGGCTTTGGAGGTTCGGCTGCAGGCTTCACTGGATGGATACAGATAGTCAACTTCAGTCAGTCCGTTTAGAGGCATTCATTCTCAGATACATCACAAAACCCAAATGCCAAGTTTTACTCCTAATTATTAATCATGATCTTATTAATCATATGAATTAATTTGGTAAAGCCATCCTGTGCTTTAAACCGTGCTATTGGCTGAATACTTTTTGGTAACACTTTATTTTGATAGTCCGTTTGTTGAGACTTTACTTGTTATTAGTAGCCATTCAGTAGCTTGTCAACAGTGCATCAGTTGACATTCAACAACACTGTTTCAACTGACAAGAAACATACGTTCAACTGACTGCCTATAGACTATAAGGTACAATTCAAGTGTTAATCTACAGATTTTACGAAAAAGTGCCTGTTGACTGTCAATATTATTTTGCAACAGGTTATTAACCAATTGTCGACTAACTTTCAATTGTCAACTAACTTTCTGTAGATTGAGTACCAACAACTCAAGATCATTCTGTCAGTTAAATGTCAACAGTCATGTCAGCATATGAAGTATATGATACTGTATATCCTACTCAAGGGGTCTGATGTGCATCAAATTAATGATTATTTTAGATGATTTAAAGCTGTTTTTAAAAAATTGTTAACCATTTGTAGATAATCTGTTGATAGTCAACTAAAGATTAGATCTGTTGCTTGTCAACAAATAAATTGTTTATGATCAGTAGACTATTAATAGACATTCTCAACTAAGCGTTAGTAGATATATTTTAGGACTATCTAATTAAAGTGAAAAACAGTTTATATCAGTAGAAAGTCTATAACCTATCAACAGATTAATATATTGTTTATGATCAGTTGACTATTAATAGACATTATCCACTAAGTGTTAGTAGATATCTTTTAGGACTATCTAATTAAAGTGAAAAACATTTTATATCAGTAGAAAGTCTATAACCTATCAACAGATTGTAAACATACTTTTTTTGTACGTTTGGATAGATGCTGAAACGTATGATACAGACGTGTCTGCAACATAGAATTATTACGAATTCACAGCTACAAAACGTTTACGAATCATAAAGATATCTGTATCATTTCCCTTATACTGTTTCATAGATAAATGTAAGTTCCCTTAACCCTACTCCCAAACCTAAATATAAATTACTCATTTTATACAGAATATACAAAGAATAAAACACTTTATGGACAGAGATGTGTAGGGAAATGCCAGTTTTATTTATAGCATTAAAATATATTTTGAGCCACTAACATTAATCCTACTCCTGCCCCTAAACCTACCCATAACCATTTCTTAAAACTATGCAGGCTAAAATTATGAAGAAAAACAACAGATGTGTAATCATAATAATTTATTGCGAAAATGTAAATCGGTACCAAAAGTCGCTCAAATGACGATGTGTTGCAGTCCTCTCTGGCAGTATATAATAGTTTTGTATAAGGGACAGAGCAGAATTTAAGTTATTAATCCATGAAAATGTTAACCCAGCTTCCCTCTGCGTGAAGACGGCGCGCGCGCACACGCTTCTTCATTTCAATGTTGTTTCAACTGAAACACGGCATGCTGCAATCTGTGACGAAGCAGGCGAGAGCCAATGAGCGTTAGATATCACTGCCGTAAAACATGTCGTAACGCTTCTTGAGGGCGCAATTTTTTTATTTAAACTCATCACGAGCGCGGGATTTGACATACGGTCGCTGCTGAGAATGGAGATGGAGTTCGCTGGATGTGGATGAAGAGCTGAATTTGGATCTGTTTCTTGCTTGCGTATGGATTATAAAGATTTGGATTACATCTAACGTTACGTTAGCTAATAAAAATGATGTATTTTGTTAATTTATATTGTGTTTTGGTGTATTATGGTTCTATAGGAGAAAACACCTTTTGTGTCTCACCGTAACGTTAAATAAACTAAATGTTACAAAATGGTTAAACGATTAAAGAAGGTATTGTTAAGGGTTTAAACTATAGTCCTGTCTGTTAATCCTCCGAAGCGAGTTTGTAGCAGGAACAGAGATTATTTCTTAAATGAGTAACTGTTGTTAGGCCTATAACCAGTGTTGGGGAAGTTACTTTTAAAAAGTAGTGTTTGCTCGTTACTCGTTACTTTTAAAAAAAGTAATCCGTTACTTTACTTAGTTACCCCATTTGGAAAGTAACTTTTTACGTTACTCGTTACTATTACGTTACTTTTATGTTGCTTGACTTTGGGCAGAACCCAATATCTGTTCCTAAATATGTAGACATAAAGTTATACAATGGAGGACATAACAGGTAATTATTTTTTGCTCTTTATTATAAAAAATAGTATCAATTTCGAAAGAAAAAAAGTCCTTCTCATTGGCGCTGCTGTGTGCGGCAACTTTTATTCTCAGCCGGCTCTGCATCATGGGGTAGAGTGCGACACTCCGCGAATGAGCAGCGCGCCCGCGCCACTTCTCTCCGCTCCGCTCCCCCTATCCACCGAACTTTAAATTTCGGCAACAGCCAAAAAAGCGCTCCTGCTCTCTAACACCGGTGCGAATCGCGTCTTGATAGCATAGGACAAAATGATATAGAAGACATAAGCTTAGTTTTCAGACATACGACTCACTCTAAGGGAGTAGGAGAAAAAAAAAGAGATTTTGAGAGAAAAAAATATATTTTGTTTAAAAGTACACATATTCAAGCTTTCTATATATTTCTCAGGTCTTTGAGACAAGTATAGCTTATCTGAGTTTCGGTTCATTTACAGTATGGAGACGAGCTCCAGTTCGCGCTGGTGCCGTCATGATTATTTTGCATGCCATATTTACTTATTAATTAAATTCAGGCAATTAATTGGTTGGTAAAACATTGATTAAAATTAAGATACAATTAATACACAACGAAATTCGTTTTAAAGAAAGTCTTTCTACAAAAACAAACTTAATAAAGTGGTCTAAATCATGTCTGCCCACTCCATTTGTCTCCCGATATATTGCACAAAATTATGATCTTACTCATGCTTTTCACTTTTCATATAATCAACATAGATTATATTATTTATTTATTTATTTTATTTAAACATAAATATGAAACTAAATAGTTTTCTTTAATTTACTTCTTATTAAATTCAGGCAATTGATTGATAAAACATTGATTAAAAATAAGATACAATTAATACAAAACGAAATTCACTTTAAATACAGGTTTTCTACAAAAACAAACTTAATAAATCATGTCTCCACACAAAATTGTTATTTAATTTAATTTAAACATAAATATGAAACTAAATCGTTCTCTTCAGATCTCAACCGTTCTCTTCTCTCAAGCGCGCAGCTGAGGCAGTGTCGCTGTCAAATATATCCATGGGAAAAGTAACGTTGCGCCGAATTGAAAAAGGAACTACGTTTCGTTACCAAATTTTTAGTAGTAACGCGTTACACTACTTTTTACCCGAAAAAGTAGTTACGTTACTGTAACGCGTTACTTTGTAAGTTACTTTGTAACGCGTTACACACAACACTGCCTATAACGTTAAACTGCATTTAATAAATGCGATTTTCTGTAAAACTTACTGTCATGAAAGGCTAAATGTATTAATTAATAATTATTGTTATTTGTTGTTTATAACTTTTGATCTTGGCCTCGGGCATTTGAAATGATGTAAGTTAGACTATTGAGAGTTTTCTCATTTGGAATGCTCAATATAATTTTTTTCACATAATCAGATGGTTCAGATGTGATCGTGATATCCTAGTAAATAATGGGTTGTACTGTTTTTTTATTCTTTTTTTTATTTAAAAAAAGTGATTTTTTTTCTCTGATGTGCTGGCCATAGTGTTTGTTCTACTTCAGTCAGGTTAGGTAACGTATGCAATCTGTTGATAGGTTATAGACTTTCTACTGATATAAACTGTTTTTCACTTTAATTAGATAGTCCTAAAAGATATCTACTAACACTTAGTGGATAATGTCTATTAATAGTCAACTGATCATAAACAATATATTAATCTGTTGATAGGTTATAGACTTTCTACTGATATAAACTGTTTTTCACTTTAATTAGATAGTCCTAAAATATATCTACTACCGCTTAGTTGAGAATGTCTATTAATAGTCTACTGATCATAAACAATTTATTTGTTGACAAGCAACAGATCTAATCTTTAGTTGACTATCAACAGAATATCTACAAATGGTTAACAATTTTTTTTAAACAGCTTTAAATCAGCTAAAATAATAATTAATTTGATGCACATCAGACCCCTTGATTAGGATATACAGTATCATATACTTCATATGCTGACATGACTGTTGACATTTAACTGACAGAATGATCTTGAGTTGTTGGTACTCAATCTACAGAAAGTTAGTTGACAATTGAAAGTTAGTCGACAATTGGTTAATAACCTGTTGCAAAATAACATTGACAGTCAACAGGCACTTTTTCGTAAAATCTGTAGATTAACACTTGAATTGTACCTTATAGTCTATAGGCAGTCAGTTGAACGTATGTTTCTTGTCAGTTGAAACAGTGTTGTTGAATGTCAACTGATGCACTGTTGACAAGCTACTGAATGGCTACTAATAACTAGTAAAGTCTCAACGAACGGACTATCAAAATAAAGTGTTACCATATTTGGAGCTGCCATGTGATTTTAGCTAAGTTACATTTATAGAAAGTAACGTTAAATGAATATGATTTACTGTGACCTAGCTGCATTCACCTAGGTCCTAGGGGTTCATCATGTTGTATTCATATTCTAGTCTTCCTGTTCTAGGCTTTCCTGTATCATCAACAAGTACGTTAAGTTACAGTATTTCGATTTCTTAACGGTCTTAATAAAGTTAGTCATGTTAACTATTACGAAATAAACAAAAGAAACACGGTAGGACTATTTTTAGTAAAACTGTGGCTATTACAATGGTAAAAAATCAGCTAAAAACGGGTTTACTACAATTTTATTATAATAAAATAAAGTATGTTTTTTAAGAGAAAAGTTTTCAGCTTCCAGACAGTGTTTCAAAATATCCCGCCATTTATTGGTTTAATGTTACTGACTATCATAACGAAGATTTTATACACAATTATGGACTTTAATATGAATAACAAGATTGTTTTAGGTCTTTAAGTTAACAAGTAGAGATGTGGGTTGGGTTCAACTGATCTTTCTTAACACAGATCAATAATTAAAAAACGCATGCTGCATTTTCAGTGTTTTGCCCTGACCCAGTTATAACTGAACATCATTTAAGAATGCTAATGTTAGCATGGAAACTGTCTAACCACTTAACACAAATGTAATATAAAATATCGTACACACATGTAGTATGAGACTCTTACCTCAGCCGTTGATCGGTCGGGATGAGGTCCGCTGTGACGACGAACCAGGCTCACTGAAAAAGGGCGCGTTATTTCTGGACTGACTGACACCCAGACTACAAACAACTAATATGTGTTCAGCGCTCCTGCTCACAGCTGGCTGCTTCTGTCGAATACGATTATAGCTTTGAACCACTGTGATCACAATCCACGACTACTTCACGAGCGTAGACTGAAACTTCAAATCTCCCGCTTGCCCTTGACACAGATCGACGACAGAAACAGATCTGTAGCTAACTGTTGTGGGCGGGACTAGCAGCAACGAAACGTAATGGCGGATAATTTGAATCTGCGCGCACGCGGGCACACACACACACACACACACACACACATACATACAAACGCACACAAAGCCACGCAGATTTGGAAAAACGATTCATAAAAGACATACAATATAGGCCTAAATGAAATTTACGGGCAAATACAAATGATGATCAAAATGAACATCTATTTGCAAGACAAAATTAAAAGACTATAAATAATTAAATAGGCTTGCCTAATGTGTGTACAAATCTTAAAACTCACTTTAACCCCCACATGCTTAATAATCTTTAAGGAAAACATGTTACTGCTGATTTCTGCAGTTATACCTTATTTTCTTTGTTTTCTAATTCCACAGAAATAATCTGTAAAATATTACTTAATTTGTTATGTAAAATTACACATAACCCTATAAAATTACAGAGAATTTCCTTTAAAAAACGTAAAATTAATGTAAAACCAAAATAAAAGCAATTACCTGTAAATTTAATAGTGGACCTTTAAATTACTAGCCTGGCAAGCCAGACCTACATCAAGATGTTAGGTCTGGAAACTCACCATAGTCACGGCTCAATCCGAGGGGCGGGATAAGCGGCTGTCTTTCAAATTCCCTCTGCACGCAATAGGACAGCGCTTCAACCAACCAGAGCGTTTTCCCAACAGCGGAGCTTAGTTGATAGATTCAACTTTTGCCATATCTGGCCGGCAAAACGACGAACACATCTTCCTTTTTTTAAGAATGAAGAAAAACGATACTTGGTTACTCACGTAACCTCGGTTCTCTCTAGAGAGGGAACGAGTATTGTGTAAGCTCTGCTTACGCAGCGGGAAAAGCCTTCTTTTCTCGAGATACTGAAACCAAAAATTATCCTTAATTTCATATATTGTCAACGCAGTGCAGCTGCAGGCAGCTGAGCTAGAGCGGCATACTGCGCGCTCATTGGCTGCCGCGCGGCAACTGCTTAAGCCTACCAGTGAGCCTGGCGTGACGTCACGCCCAATGAGGGCGCACGCGACCTCACGCATCACAGCCCGCCAGAATGGGCGGCGTCAGAGCGTATATAAAGAAGGCTCGTAGGCTATATTCTCTGTTTTCTGTCGACTGAAGCGACACGAGCGATAGGCTCAGCACGGTCAGGGAACGCAATACTCGTTCCCTCTCTAGAGAGAACCGAGGTTACGTGAGTAACCAAGTATCGTTCTCTTACGAGAGGTTCTCTCGTATTGCGTAAGCTCTGCTTACGCAGCGGGAACCCTTTGTCCACGCCGTGCGAGCCTAACAATCACATATGACTATAGAAAAACATAGAGGTGATAAAACAGGTGGCCAGCGGTGCGGGCCAACACATGCTCATAAGCACACATAGGGAAAAACACAGAACGGCACTGCCGGTTCATGTTAACTGATACCCTGAGCGTGCAGCTCAACAGACAAGCTAATCGGTAATACAGCCTGACCCTTGGGCAGGACACGAATCACGACTAGACTGACAGAAGTTTAGCCTGCATAGCGGGAACTTCCAGGTTATAAAACCTAACAAATGTGGAGGGGGACGCCCAGCCCGCCGCCCTACAAATGTCGTCAATGGAAATCCCACTGGACCATGCCCACGATGAGTCCATGCCTCTGGTGGAATGAGCCCGTATGCCTAACGGACATTGCAGGTCTTTTGACGCATAAGCTGCTGCAATTGCGTCTACTATCCATCTGGACAGAGTCTGTTTCGAAGCGGCGCAACCCTTGGTGCGCCCGCCAAACGAAACGAAAAGCTGCTCTGAGAACCTGAAGGCTGCAGAGCGCGTCACATAACACCTTAACGCCCTGACCGGGCAAAGGCAGTTAACCCCTTCCTCACTGCTAGCGGACGGCAGAGCCGATAGGGTGACGACCTGAGTCCTGAAGGGAGTACCCAACACTTTGGGGACATAGCCGTGCTTCGGTTTGAGAATAGCTAACGAGTCGTTAGGTCCAAACTCGAGGCACGACGCGCTGATGGACAGCGCGTGTAAATCTCCCACACGTTTAACTGAAGCCAGAGCTAGCAGAAAAACGGTCTTAAGCGTTAAGTATTTCAACTCCACGGAGTCCAAAGGCTCAAAGGGATGCGCTTTTAAGGACTCCAGGACCAGGGACAGGTCCCAAATAGGAACCGTCGGGGGCCGCGGAGGGTTCATTCTCCTGGCCCCGCGTAGAAAGCGGGTAATGAGTTCATTTCTGCCCAGTGCACGGCCGCGCGCCGACTCAGCGAACGCTGCTATGGCCGCGACATAAACCTTGAGCGTGGAGGGGGACCTGCCCGCGTCCAACATCTCTTGGAGAAATTTCAGTACCTGTGGAACTCCACAGGTTCGAGCATTAGAACCCGTATTCACACACCACTTGTTAAACACTGACCATTTAGACGCATAGAGCCGCCTCGTCGAGGGGGCTCTGGACTGCGTGATCGTGTTAATTACCCCTTCTGGCAGGCCAACGAGTAATCGTTGATTATCCACGCATGCAGAGACCAGTGCTCTGGATGGGGATGCAGAATCGAGCCTCGGGCTTGAGAGAGGAGATCTCTCCTCACCGGAATCGGCCATGGGGCTGTGTCTGCCAGACTCATTAGCTCGGGGAACCATGGTTGGTTTTCCCAGCGCGGAGCTATGAGGAGCACTGCGCGGTTCAAACTCCTGATCCTCGCTAGCACTTGAGGTAGCATCGAGATCGGTGGGAACGCATACAGCGGGGCGCTGGGCCAGGTCTGGGTCAGCGCATCCTCCCGTTTCGAGAAGAACCTCTGGCACTGAGCGTTCTCGCTCGTGGCGAAGAGGTCGAACTTCGCTTCGCCGAAATGACGCCAAAGCGTCTGTATCGTCTGGCGGTGTAGAGACCATTCCCCTGGGGGAACGTTGTCCCTGGACAGTCTGTCCGGGCCGTCGTTCAAACGACCGGGCACATGAGCTGCCCTTAGGGAGCGCAACGGGCCTTGAGCCCAGGATAGGAGGCGCTCTGTGAGCGCGCACAGGGTTCTGGATTTGATTCCGCCCTGGCGGTTCACGTACGACACCACTGACATGTTGTCCGAGCGAACCAGCACATGGTGTCCCCGTATAAGCGGTAGAAAGTGCTTCAACGCTTTCTCGACCGCCAGCATCTCTAGACAGTTTATGTGAAGGTCTTTCTCCGTATTCGACCACGGGCCGCAAATCGGACTGCCTTCGTGAGTCGCTCCCCAACCCATGTTGGACGCGTCTGTCGAGATCACTTTGCGGTGTGCGATGGTTCCCATCGACACTCCCTGCTGATACCATTCGGCCGCCAGCCAGGGCTGCAGGGCTGTAACACAGCGCTGAGTCACTCTGATTGGAGCACGGCCCGAAATCCATGCTTTGCGGGGCATTTCCGTTTTTAGCCAGCGTTGAAGCGGACGCATTCGGAGTAAACCCAGCTGCAGGACAGCTGCTGCTGATGCCATGTGGCCCAGCAACCTCTGAAAAGTTTTTAATGGAAAAACTTTTCCCTCCTGAAAGGAGGCGGCGAGGTGTTGAACACAGCGCGCGCGCTGTGCGGACAGTCTGGCCGTCATTGCCGCCGAGTCCAGATCTATACCCAGAAAAGGGATAGACTGGCTGGGGACTAAAGAGCTCTTTTCCCAGTTTACGGAAAGACCCAAGCTTTGCAGGTGACCGAGAAGCGCTTCTCTGTGGGAAAACTAGTTCCTCCGCCGAGTGCGCTATAATGAGCCAATCGTCCAGATAGTTCAGGATTCGCATTCCCCTCGATCTCAGGGGTGCGAGAGCCGCATCCATGCACTTCGTAAATGTACGGGGTGCCAGGGATAGGCCGAACGGCAGGACGGTGTACTGATATACCTGGCCGTCGAAGGCGAATCTCAAGAATGGCCTGTGACGGGGTATAATCTGAATCTGAAAGTACGCGTCTTTCAGGTCGAGAGATATGAACCAGTCCCCCGGGCGAATCTGCGCGAGGATTTGACTGGTTGTGAGCATTTTGAACGGCCGCTTCATAAGCGTTTTGTTCAAATATCTCAGATCCAATATAGGTCTGAGTGCTCCGCCCTTCTTGGGTACGAGGAAATAGCGGCTGTATACGCCTGCCTCGGAACCCGGAGGGAGAACCCGTTCTATCGCCCCTTTGCGCAGCAAATTCGCTATTTCTGTGTGAAGCAGATGCGCTGCATCCGCTTTCACTGTAGTCTCGGCCCGAGCGCGATAGCGAGGAGGGAGGCGAGCGAATTGAAGCGAATAGCCCTTTATCACTGTGTTCAGTACCCACTTCGACACACCCTGGATAGCTTTCCATGCATTCGCACTCATAGCTAGGGGTCGAATCGCCTCTGACTCTCGCCCGCCGCACAGCGCGGGACGGGGAATCTGTGGCGGTGTAAGCGCGAATCGCACAGTGGCAGTGAGGGGGAACGGGGGTTCGCAGATGGCGGCAGCCGGCTGAACAGCGCTGTGAGAGAGCGTTTTGTGAGACGGCTCGCGGCGCAGAAGCGGGGCGGGCTCGTGCATGTTTATCGGAGAGTGTGCGTGCTGTAAAGCGGGCACAGAGCTCTTTATTATCACACAGCCGGTGGCTGGCTTGTACGTGTTTACATGAGAGTGTGCGCGCTGTGTAGCGGGCACAGGGCTCTTTATTAACACACAGCCGGTGGCTGGCTCGTGCATGTTTATTTGAGAGTGTGCGTGCTGTGTAGCGGGCACAGGGCTCTTTATTAACACGCGGCCAGTGGCAGAATGTTCCGGTACCCAAGCGTGTGAGACAGAGCGAGCACTGTGTAGGTGTGAGCACTGAAGTGTGGGCACGTGACCTACAGTTATTACTCGAGTGGCCGTAGCGCGCTTTATGTGATTGCACTCTGTGGGGTACACAGGGGGATTTGTGCTTGTGTGTAGTGATGAGTACTGGGAAGTGGGCAAGCTTACTACACTCATAACACTGACGGCGTGAGCCGTCTGACCAGATATTACACTCTTTATTCGATTTATCTGGGTCGCCGTAAAAGCGGCGTTTGTGTGCAGGCGAGAGAGTTGAAAAACTGGCTCGTTGGCTGCTGTGGGCACTACTGCAGTAGCCTTTGACAAGGGGACTGGCAGAGGGATATATCTTAGTTTTGACGGCGGTCCGGCCGCGGCGGGACCCGCCCGTCTTTTCCTCCCGACGGGTGCTAGGAGGATTTAGCAGGCTCGGGCTTCAGCGTTACCTTAGGCCGAGGCCCACGCGGGGGCGCTGGCGCTGCTTAGAGTCTGGGGGTCGAGACGGCCGCTGTGTGGAGCTGCGTGCAGGAGGCTGGTTAGAGCGGCCTGCAGCGGAGCTTGAGCGGCGGGGCAGGAAGAGGTTCATGGCCTGTGACGCTTTCTGAACCTCAGAAAAACGGTCTACGAGGCCGCTCACTGCCGGGCCGAAGAGACCAGAAGGCGAGAGCAGGGCGTTCAGGAAGACGGATCGCTCTTGTTCCCCCATATCGGCGAGAGTTAACCAAAGGTGGCGCTCAATGACGGTCAGCGAAGCCATGGATCGTCCTATCGCTTGGGCCGCTGTCTTGGTCGTGCGAAGGGAAAGGTCCGTCGCACTGCGCAGGTTGGTTAAGGCCGATCTGTCCAGTTCTCCCTCGTCGAGCTGGCGGAGGAGGTCCGCCTGGAGAACTTGAAGGACCGCCATAGTGTGCAGGGCTGAGGCGGCTTGCCCAGCGGCGGAGAAAGCGCGGCTGGCGAACGCCGAAGTAGTCCTGCAGGCTTTGGACGGGAGGGCAGTCTTTGAGCGCCATCTCGCGGATGGGGGGCAAAGATGCGCTGCAACCGCCTGTTCGACCGGTGGAATCCGGTCATACCCCTTCTCCGTGGCTCCGTCCACGCGGGAGAGAGTCGATGAGGCTGGAGAACGGAGTCTGGCCGAAACTGGAGCGTTCCACGATTTAGAAAGCTCGTCGTGAAGCTCAGGCAGAAACGGCGCTGGTCTAGACGCTGGGGCCTGGCGATTGGTGGTCAGGAAGCATCCATCAAGCCTGTTAGGCGGGGGTACCTCCGGCGTAGACCACTCGAGGCCCAGACGCTCGACCGCCATAGTGAGGAGGCGGAGAAGCTCGGCCTCCACCCCAGCGGGAGCCCTGCTGGAAGCTCTGGTGGAGGAGGTGGATCGGGCGGAGCCGGACCAAACCTCGCTGTCCGACGCCAACAAGGAGCACGTGTCCAGCCGATCGTTGTCGTCCGCTTCATCCGCTATGTCGACGGCATCGAGGGCGAGAGCCGTCGGCTGCGCGTCGGGGAGCGGGGGCGGAGAGGGAGAGAGCGAGGCTCGCGGGAGAGGCTCCGGCGAGGCCCTGGCTCGTGTCTCAGGCTCCGGAGGGCGTTGTGAGCGGCGTTTTTTCTTACGCGGCCCAACAACGGCAGGAGCGGTGTCTGAAAAGAGGGCGAGTCGAGCCCGCAGGGTCGACATCTGCAGCTCTTCGCAGAATTCGCAGCCGCCCGAGGAAAACGCGACGGCTGCATGATCCCGTCCCAGGCAGAGAGCGCAGAGAAGATGGCGGTCTCCGTCGCTGAGCGGTGAGCGGCATGAGCCGCACGTGGTGCGAGGCATTTGCAACAACGCCTCGTGCTCTTTTAGAGTGCTGCGGAGAAAAGGCAATACACACAAAAAAGAGCTTATCAGGGAAGGATATGTATCGCCGGATAGCTGAGCTGGCACGGCAGGCTGAAGGCGGCGAAGAGATCGTCCGGCTTCCTCAGGCTGTCCTAAGCTGGCTCGTTAGCTTGATCCAAGAAGGCCACGGCGACGGTTTCCTCTCAGAGATCAGCGATGCGAGTGCTTCGCTGAAAAGACAGAAATCAGAGAATATAGCCTACGAGCCTTCTTTATATACGCTCTGACGCCGCCCATTCTGGCGGGCTGTGATGCGTGAGGTCGCGTGCGCCCTCATTGGGCGTGACGTCACGCCAGGCTCACTGGTAGGCTTAAGCAGTTGCCGCGCGACAGCCAATGAGCGCGCAGTATGCCGCTCTAGCTCAGCTGCCTGCAGCTGCACTGCGTTGACAATATATGAAATTAAGGATAATTTTTGGTTTCAGTATCTCGAGAAAAGAAGGCTTTTCCCGCTGCGTAAGCAGAGCTTACGCAATACGAGAGAACCTCTCGTAAGAGAACTTAACTCCAAGTCCTCCAGAGTCGCGGCCAAAGCCGATTCGAAAGACCGTTGTTCTCCATCAGCAGCCGCCATTCTTTGTTTTCAAGTAGCAGCAGCCAGGTAACCGTCGCAACTCTGTCGTGTATGTTAAGCCCGCCCCCGCCTACTCTATACACAACGTGATTGGCCTGACCCAATCTGGGTTTTTGCAGCGAGAAGGTTTATTGAGAGTTGCTAGACTACCCTGGCTGCGAAATACATTTTGCTGCCGCTAGGGTGCGTCTAGATTTCTAGGCTATTAAATTACAACAAATATCTGTAAAATAACAGGTATTCACTGTATAATGACAAAACGGCAAAATTCTGTAAAAAATACAGACCGTTTCCTGTAAATTTACAGGTTTTTTTTACAGTGTATGGTTATTTCGGGGAGGAGACGCATGTGCGCACAATCTTCCGCTGACTGGGATTTATAAAGTGAATTCTGCGCAGGTTCTGGCGTACGCACGGTTTTATAAGTCTGAATATTTTTTTGCGTACGCCATTTTTGGCTTTCTGGCTTTGACATCCTCCCCACCACCACCAGGATGGCCCCTTCCCATAACCTCCCGAGGGTCGGCTGTGCCCCTGCCTTCTTCTTTAGGCAGGAAATGCAGTTTCCACTACACCCGGATTGCGCGCTACGGACGGGGCCTACGCCAAAGAACTTTATAAATATTTACTTGCTGGACTGTTAATAAATATATGCTTTGTTATATCATTCTATCTCCCGAGTCTTTCTGGTAGAACTTCATATCAAGTCATATTTGTGAAAAGGTAGCCGTGACCAAGGAAAGCGAAATCTTTCAAAAATCATCCTTTTAACATTTAAGCATATGTCTAATGAATGGCTTCAGCGCTGGTCAATACAATGAATCAATGCCATTGATCATGAAGTGGCACATCAGCTTCAGTGTTGCCCATGCGCCGCATTGCTGCTCAGCTGAGCCTTGTAAAATGGAGCTCAAAGTTCAAATTAAATATTAAAATAATTAATAGCTTGTTTCATTATATCTATCTTTGAATGAATCCGCTTTTTCTTTTTTTACATTTGACTCACTCAGAGTCCCTTTCCGCCACCTAGTGGAGTAACAATGTAACTGGACTGAGTGACAGCCTGTCTAGAATGCACAGAGACTATCAATGCCAATACTGGTGAAATATCAGCAGAAAGTAAAGTGAGATTCGAGGAACTAACTGGTATATAATAATGGCCTAACAAGCTCATTGTCAGTGTTTGGAAGTTTTCCTCTCTGTCCTGCAGTTGCCACGCCCCAGTTTTCTTTGCCACTCAGTTCCCATGTAGTTCACCACACCTTCAACTAATTAGCCTCAATCAGCCACAGACTTCATTAGGCAGCACCTGTACACACAGCCCCTTCCTTTTGCTCATGTGTGTTGCTGCTGGAAATGCCGTGTCTCCTGCCTTGTGTGCGTTATTTAACTATAAACCACTCACTCACTCACACACACACACACATACCTAATAAAGAAAGAAGCTGTGTAATTTGTGGCAGAACGGAATCCGTTAGCCACTTTATTTTTTATTTTTTATTTTTTTTCTCTTTAACCAATCAGAAGAGAATGATCGGTGTGACGAACTATTTAAGGAGGGGAATTGTGAGCGGAAGGGAACTGGTAATGGGGAAGTGAAGTGTGCTGTTTGTTCGAGGAACGTGCTCTTTGTTCGAGGAACGTGCAGAAGTATCATGCTTTGGTATAAGAAATTGACCTGCCTGGGAGAGAAGTATGACGGAAGTTTGCAGTATCCTGGAGGTGTGATTTACCTGGGTGCGGATGACGTGACGGTGGGAATGAAAGTGAAACTGTGAGTGGCTTGGACGCTCTCTATCTCGGCTGTCGGCAGAGTTGCGTTGCCTTGGACTAATCTTCATCGCGGCTTCCTGGATTGTGCTGAAAACGAAGTTCCTGTACTTACCAAAGGCCCAAAACGAAGACCAGCAGCATCGGGTACAGACTTGACACACCTACAATAACATTACATGCGCACGCCCATAACACACACACACACACACACACAATTAATTGAATTTTTTCATTTACTGTCGAGTATAAAAAGAGTGTGAATCGAAACCAAGTTGTGAATTCATCAGTTGATGGGTTGCTTGGACATAGATTTTCCTTTACCTCTTATATTGTGACTGTCTGAGAAAGTTTATAAAATTTGCCAGTGTCAATGTCATTGCTGTTTCCGTGCAAATCATGTGTTTTCCCCTCTTATAAAGAGAAAAATGTATATTTCTTCACAGTGTATACCTACTGATCTGTGTTTTTTTTTTTTTTTTTCTCTCCTCCATGAAAGTGTGTTACTGTCACAACAGTGATATTGGAATGTTTTTTGCTTTGTGTGGAATTTAATTGGGGCTGAATTCCTTAAAAATAAAGGGTTAAACGAATCTGTTGGTTTCTACAAGTTTGATTTGAGTTTTTCAATGTCTTCATATGTAGCTGGTGGGTTGTGAGAATTTATTTTTTGCCAGGATTTTATGCCTGGCTGGCGCCCGAACAAACCAAATTAAATATAAAAGTAAACAAATGTTTATAAATGGGCCACCTTCGCTACAGAAATGCGTGACTGGACTGTTCTTACCGACACCTCCACTGGTCTCAAGCCAGCCACCTGCACATCCCTCCCTAACCTCCTCTTCAGTCAGGTTTATGTTGTGTTTATTATATTATGTGGACCCAACCCTTATTTTGACATTGTATCTTCATTTTACTCCACTTAGTTTTAACGCGCTTTTTAGTTTCCATTTCATTACTGAACATGTACTCGTCTTCATGCCTGCTGACTACAGCGTAACACTTATTTATTTAGCAATAAATAAATGGAGATAACGCATATCGCGCTGAGTCACTCAAAATTACCTCAAGGGAAATTCCTTCACCACGACAGCCCTACTTGTTTCTTATTGGCTATTTTGGCAGTACTGACGTAATCACAATCTTGCTCATCCCGATTTAAAATCCTAAATATCAGCCCTACTTGTTTCTTATTGGCTATTTTGGCAGTACTGACGTAATCACAGTCTTGCTCATCCCGATTTAAAATCCTAAATATCAGCCCTACTTGTTTCTTATTGGCTATTTTGACAGTACTGCCGTAATCACAGTCTTGCTCATCCCGATTTAAAATCCTAAATATCAAACATGTTTGATGTGATCGAGGCAAGCCCGATTTGTGTGAGAGCAGATCGGGAGGTGCAAGACTCGATCTGTGAACGCCTCACATTACTCCGCCGAACATCAGATCCGATCAAAATAGGTCTAAAACTCCTGTAGTGTGAGCCAGGCATAATCCTTGTGCGGTGTTCATATTTTTGTTATTCAGCCAGTGTTTGTGGGTCTGATTGACCCGTGGCATTTTTTTGGTTTTTAATTCAACACAATCAAACAATTTTATGTTAAAATACTCAACAGATGTTTACTTCATCCAAATTACAAGCAATATAAACAGCATATATGATTAATATTTTCTATTTACCTTTGTTAGATCACATTTAAGAATTGCAACCTTGTGTGGGAACGGCAGGGGTAGATCCACAAAACTCACTCACACTTACACACAATCTCTCTCTCTCTCACACGCGCACACACACACACTCACACACACACTTGGATATGTGTGTAATGAGACATGGTTGGGACACTACAAGTCCCATCAGCCCTAGTGCTATATAACGAAGTAGTGAGGTTTGTTCGCTCTCTCGCTCCCTGTCTTTGACTGATTTGTGGATGGATGTCGCGGCACATCTAAAACTTCAACTGATGGTAGGTAGAGAGATTAGTTTTCTCTCTCGCTTCTTCTTTGTTGCATTGATTGTGAGTCATGTGTGAATAATGTCGCGACAGATTGATCACTTCAGAAGGTAGTGAGGTGGCTGGGATCATGTGGTGGTTTGGTCACTTTATTTGTGTTTCTTTCTTTTTTGTAGGTTTGCAGTGTGATTGCTGTGAGTTGTTGTGGTGAGAGCATTTTTGAATGCCACTCTGTCTTCACGATATAGGTAACCCGTGGCTATCTGTGGGTTGTTTTCGCTTTGTTTATATCATTTTTTTTTGTTTCTTTTCATTTATTAGTTTTTCTTTGTGGGTATTTGCATTGAAGATCTGTTACACCTTTTTAATGTCGAATTATTTGAATAAAAAATGTGCCTGCTGATTGAAAATGTACCTGCTTGAATTGGTAAGACAGTGGGAGAAGCTGCTGAAGATCGAGGGCATACTGTATCGGAGGTTCTGTCCCCAGGAGGAACATCATGAAATTCGTCAGGTTGTGTTACCATTTGTTCTCAGGGAAAGAGTTCTTACAGGTTTGCATGATGACCATGGCCACCAAGGAATTGAGCGGACAGCAAGTTTAGTGAGAAGTCGATGTTACTGGCCTGGTATGTTCAAGTTCATTGAGGAATGGTGTAAGAAATACCAGCGCTGCACCCTGGCCAAAGTGGTACGACCAAAAGTACAACGTTTTATGTTGCTTGAACCTGCATCAAATGGACTTGAAAATGTGCTGGTTATGACTGATGTATTTTCAAAATTTACACAAGCCATCCCAACTAAAGACCAAACGGCATCAACAGTGGCACGTGTTTTAGTGGAACGTTGGTTCTACTTGTTTGGAGTACCACGACAAATTCATTCAGATCAGGGCCAGTGTTTTGAAAGTAGGCTGATCCAAGAATTATGTACGCTGTATGGGATTTCGAAAACTCGCACCACGCCCTACCGACCATAAGGGAATGGTTGATGCGAACGTTTTAATAGAACAATGCATGATTTGCTGCGTACTTTGCCTCCGGAGGAAAAACGTCATTGGCTAGACCATCTTGCGCAGGTAGTATATGCTTACAATACCACAGATCACCATTCTACTGGGTATTCTCCTTATGTCCTTATGTTTGGACAAGAGCCCCATTTAGGGTAGAGTGGGGTGATTTGTGCCAGGGGGGAAGTAGTTCCACCCCTTGTTTTTTGGAAAACCATAGAAGAAATTGGTCATGTGACCACATAATTTTGAAAAGCAATCACTTTTACTCATCCTCCAAAGAAGAGAGACACATGGCATGAGAGTTGAGCACATTTTAGTGCAAAAAACTGTTTTTTCCCTTTCAAAGTAAAATTTCTATGATTAAGGTTTTTTGATTGTAGTGTCTGACCAATTATAGACAAGTTTGAAAACATTTCACACATGTTTTAGTGCTTTAGTAGGCTACACAATGAGTCTATACAGTTAGCATGATGTTAGCTCTCAACTGCTGGATCATGCTAGTTTTTCAAACTTGTGGGTCTGGGGTGATTTGTGCCAAAGGGCCTGGGTTAAGTTGTGCCAGATCCAGACCACCTAGACCTACATACTCACAGGGGATAATCTTGAGAAGTGAGGAGATGGTCATGCCTCATCATTGTTTGACTTAGGCCTGCCTGCTATTTGTTTAATTTAGCTAACACTGATTTCAGTTTTGAGTTTGCACTATGTTATTAAAGAGAAGTTTTATTCCGTTTTTAAGTGGCCTATGTCACAATAGGATGTTTAGAAATTAGCCTAGTCACTTTATTCTTATATGTTACATAATTGACAGACAGCGCTATGTCAACAGGCATCTATTGCCAAAGCCTTTTTGCCTGAAATGATTCACAAATATCATATATTGTGTTGCTATGGTGCTCTAAATGGTTGCTAGGGCATAGCTTGATAGCTTCACAATGATCCTGAGAGACTGATCGGTCGTCTGAGTAAAATGAGCCCACCCCCTTGTCTCTATGACACTGTGATCCAGAGTTATGTTCAACACAAAATCCCTATGCAATTGACCATAGTAGGAAAAACGCATGCTATGGTATTCCAGGGTGACAATATCTAAATAAACCTTAAATGAGTAATTTTGTATTGAATTTATCCTGCTTTCATTTGGCATTATGGTTCATAACATTAAAATGTTCTGTTTTACTTTAGAAATCACTGGCAAAATTTACCCCAATGTATTCCCCCAAAGGCACAACTTCCCCCGCACCAGGGGCAAGTTGTGCCATGAGACCACTTTTTTCCCAAAAGCTATATTTCTGAAACAATTTATTTCAGATCCAAAGTTATTGTTCTCAGGGATGCACCACATCCTGAAATATATGTACAGTACATCCTTAAGTTGAAGGCATTACTGCCATGGCCTCACTTTAAAGTCACTTTGAGTAAAAACTGGCACAACTCACCCCACTTTCCCCTACCTGTTGATTTTCTTTTGGGATTGGATAACCATGTCCAGAGTGGAGTAGACTGGGTGGTGGACCATAAGGACAATTTGGAACGAATATTTAGTAAGGCCCGAGCCCGCCTTCAGTGTGCCACAGAACATCGTGCCCGATCAAATGACCTAAAGGTACGCCATGAACAACTAAGAGAAGGCCAGGTTTCGTATCAGAGAGCCCATAACATAAAAGGCAGGAATAAGATCCAGGTTGCCTGGGATCCAACCCCCTATAAAGTGGTCCGGTGTCCAGATGGACATGGAGCTGTGTATGCTATTGCCCGTGCAGATGAAGGTGGTAATATTAGACATATTCACCGTTGTGAGTTGCGAGCAGCTTATACTCCCCCGAATGATCCTGGACTTCTAGATCTATTTGACCATCAGGAAACTTTAAGAGACCAAGATGAAGACATGGTAGCAGTGTCCCTAACTCCTGAGTATGCATCTGTCCAAGACCAAGTTATTAGGCCTCAACTTCCACAGGAAGATAATACCAACTTCTGTACTTCAGTAGTGGTTTATGCAGAGGATCATCAGCCTCAACAATAGGAAGCTGTAGTAACACCGTGTCCTAACTACACGCAACGCGGCGCCGCAACATGCGATAAAAGGTATCTTTTCCATGTTAATCAGAGTTTTTGTCCTAACCAGGCGCGACGGCGACACGCGACGTTTCTAATTTAGAAACGGTTTCTATTTTTCTGCGACGTCGCGCTGGAACAACAAACACAAAGTGTGGCAATGATAATCTCAGGTAAAAGCGTGAAATGTGACTTTGAATATCATTTAGTGCTCTAGCTTTGAAGCTGTAAAAGCAACAATGGATAATTCACCTCAGATCTTGAAATTAAACAAATGGAAACAAGAACGTTAAAACTGTGAACAAACAAGTGACAAAGATTGTTTTAGTAACTCGGTAGCCTATGTATTTTCTAAATGGTGTAATATGTGTGAATTTGATTATGTAGCTGCTTATCCATTTTCTTGCGAGTGCCGTCAAGATTACTCTCTAGTGCTGTGCACTTGCCGCGAGACTCCGCCCACACGCCGTTCTGATTGGCTGTGATTTTTGATTGACTTTGTGGTGTCTCACAGTCGCGTCGCGTCTAGTGTGGACAGACACACTGCCTGTCGCTGGAATTTTATCGCGTCGCTTGTAGTTAGGACACGGTGTAAGGCGTACAAGGAGGGCAACAGCTGGATGTCATTCAAATCCATATCGTCTCCCTCGGTCAGCCCCTACTACTGAAGTCCAGTTAAACCATCAGGTCGCTCTCCCTATGATAAGGTTGTCCAGTAGTGGTTTGAATGTAATGTTCTGCCCCGGTTGTAGTGTTGATGTAATCGACGGGACGTCGATTTTAGTCTAGGGGGGTAGATTGTAATGAGACATGGTTGGGACACTACAAGTCCCATCAGCCCTAGCGCTAGTGAGGTTTGTTCGCTCTCTCGCTTCCTGTCTTTGACTGATTTGTGGATGAATGGATGTCGCAGCACATCTAAAACTTCAACTGATGGTAGGTAGAGAGATTAGTTTTCTCTCTCGCTTCTTCTTTGTTGCATTGATTGTGAGTCACGTATGAATAATGTCGTGGCAGATTGATCACTTCAGAAGAAGAGTAGCGGACAGGCAGTTATGTTAAATGCTGGTGCAGCGTTATTGAGAGCTGAATATATGATACACACCATTAAGGAGGTAGTAGTTTTATAATTTTATGAAGTTGTTTTAATGATTTTATTTTCTTTTGTTTTTAGTGTTTTGGCTGGATTATTGCCTGACTGATTGTTGCTGAGAGTGTCAGTCAAAATAACGGAGGTTAGAGGTATTGTTTAATTTGAAGGGAACTTTTGAATGATTTTCTATTATGTGCTGCATTTATCTTGAATGTTTTATTTTATTGATGTGTTTTTTTATATATTGTAAATAATTCTTTGTTGTAATTTGCTGTGTTTCCCCTTATAGGGATGCACGGTTACCGTTTACTTTAGATTTAATTTTCTTTGGTTTATTTATTTTTTTGTTGGATGTTGGACCATTGCATAGGGAAAACCTAGGCCATAAAAGTATAGTAATGGTTGCATGGTGCTGACTGGTTTGTTCTACTTGCATTACCCACTGTTAATTAATTTGTTTTTCTTTTTGTAGATTTCTTTTTAAACCAACGATGGCTTCCGGGTTACCCTCACTGTGTGGATGGCGGTGGTGAGGTGGCTGGGATCATGTGGTGGTTTGGTCACTTTATTTGGTTTCTTTCTTTTTTGTAGGTTTGCAGTGTGATTGCTGTGAGCGTTGTTGTGGTGAGAGCATTTTTGAATGCCACTCTGTCCTCACGATATAGGGAACCCGTGGCTATCTGTGGGTTGTTTTCGCTTTGTTTATATATAATTTGTTTAGTTTCTTTTCATTTATTAGTTTTTCTTTGTGGGTATTTGCATTGAAGATCTGTTACACCTTTTTAATGTTGAATTATTTGAATAAAAAATGTGCCTGTTGATTGAAGCTGCACTACCACCTTGCGCCTGATTATTTACCCCATGTGGGTCATAATGTTACATGTGGTTTATGGGGACTCTCCATAGGCGTAATGGTTTTTCTAATGTACAAACTGTATAATCTATCCTCCTACACTAACCATCAAATATGAGACTAATTTAAATTCAGCTGTAAAGCAGCTCTAAAAAGACAATAGTGTCATTATTCAGCTCAATTCAGTCCAGTCTTTATTCAGTTAAGCTCAATAACTGTAAAGTTCATTAGTTATGAAACATGTATATGTGCACTATTCAAATGAAGTAAGATCCCATTACTCAAATATTTTTAATTTGATTTATTTAAAAAAAAATAGTGATTTAAACTTATTGGGTCTACTCGGTTTTATTTGTCATCATGGTACCAAATAGATCTACTAAATAACTTTTAAATATACATTTACTCAATTCATAAGGTAGATTTCATTGATTTCACAGCTTTAAATCCTAACTTACGTTTTTACAATCTTAACATCTTTAATATCCTCTATGTGAAAACAGAAGAGCAGTGATTAATCTGATTCTGGTGCAAGATCTAGAACTGAAATATTAAATCTCTGTGCGGAATCTGACAGTGGTTTTCTTCATCTTCTGTTTGTAGATCTCGTCAAACTGTTCATTTTGTGCCACTGTGAAGTGACATTTCCAGTCTCCGACTTTACCTTTTGGAACACAAATAACAAGAAGAGAAAAGCAAGTCAAAGGACAGAAGTCAGAAGGAGATAATTAGAGGATTAAGCAGTTTATTAACCTTTCCGCATGAAGGGTGAGATCTTGAAGTCCATGAAAGGGACTGTGACATGGTTGATCATGTTGTTCTGTTTCATGGCATCAAACTGAACCCCTTTTGTTATTTTCTCTCTTTCTTTAACTGAAGTGGACAAACCCAAGAAGGAGCTCAAACGTTCCACCACACGTCCAGTGTCCTGGAAAAGACCAGGAAAATACGCACTTTATTATTACAAATATTTTTATTGATTTTTCCATTTTCCACAATCACAATAACACAGAACCACAAACAACATTAATTCTGGATCTACATACTTATTCACACATCAACATACACACCCCTGCAGCAAAAAAAAAAAGTATAAAAGAATAATACACATAATAGTAGGCCTACTGATTATACTATACTGGCCAATGAAGATTCAAATAAGATAAAAAGGGCTGCCAGACCCCATAAAACTTTGCAGAGGTACCTCGGATAGTGTATTTAAGATGCTCAAGTTTAAGACACGACATCACCTCAGTAACCCAGCGTTTGTAAGATGGTGGCAATGCCTTTTTCCAACTGAGAAGAATCAGGCGTCTAGCCAATAATGTGGAGAAAGCTATGAGCTCCACTGATTTGTTGTTAGCTGCAATTCTTCTGGCACTACCCCAAAGATGGAAGTCAGAGGATTGGGATCAATATCTTTGTTACATATAAATGAAAACGTTCTGAAAATGCCTGCCCAGAATTTTGTTAATCTGGGGCATTCCCAGAACATGTGACTCAGGTCTGCTGGTTCCAGACTACATCTGGGGCATGTTGCGTCTGACCCTGGAGACATTTTAGCCAGCTTGCTCCTAGTAAGATGGAGCCTGTGAAGTACCTTAAATTGCAAAAGCCCATGTCTAATGCATACCGAGGATGAATGCACAAATTCTACTCCCACTGCCTCTTTATACGATCAAGAGATGGGGAAGCGAATCTTTGGATGTTCTCATATATGATAGACACCATACCCCTAAGAGAGGAGTCCATATTTAAGAGCTCATCAATCCAGCCACCCTCTGGCTTGTTCAAAGAAGGAGAAAAATGTTTTTTTGACGAAACTACGGACCTGTAGATACCAAAAGAAGTTGGATTGAGGGATCTCAAAATCTGTTCTTAATTGCTGGAATGAAATAAACACGCCCGTCTTTAAAGAGGTCCTTAACACACTTGACTCCATTTCTAGACCAGCGCTGAAATGCAGAATCTATGAGGGACGGAGGAAACATAGGGTTCGACAGGATGGGAGCTGAGGGCAACGCTTGTTTACTGTTGAAGTGAAGTCTGAATTGTGACCATATTCTGAGTGATCCGTGAATAATTGGGTAATTCGTAAAAAAGCTTTTGCTCAAGGGAATTGGAGAACAGAGCAGTGAGCATAGTGATACTGGGTTACACGCGTGCTGTTCCATGAGTAACCAAACTGGGGCTTCCTCTCTCAACATATCAGAGAGCCAAAATGTCACTTTATGAAGGTTAGCTGCCCAATAATAATAATGCAAGAAGTTCGGCATTGCCAATCCACCATCCTCCTTCTTCCTTTCCAGATATTCTTTCCTTATGCATGGAATTTTTTATCGCAAATAAAAGTAGAAATACAACTGCTCAAATCCTTGAAAAATGATTTGGGTATAAAGACTGGCACTGTCTGAAATAAAAATAAAAACCTTGGTAAAATTGTCATTTTAATGGAATTGATCCTCCCCGCCAAAGATAAGGGTAGAGTTGACCACCATACTAAATCGCGCTTGGCCTTATCAAATGCTGTTTTAAAATTACTGTTGAATAAATCCTTATAACTGCGAGTTACATTCACACCTAAATAAAGAAATCTGTCAAGGCTTACTGAAAATGGAAAAGATTGGAATGCCATTTGATGCGCTCTTTCATTAATGGGGAAAAGAAGACTCTTTGCCAAATTAATTTTATATCCTGAAACATTTCCAAAATCGGAAATAATTGTAAGAGCAATTGGTATAAAGGAATGCGGATTGGACAGAAAGAGAAGGAGATCGTCTGCATAAAGCATAAGTTTGTGAACAAGTCCCTCTCTATGAATTCCAGCCAAACCGGCTGCATTCCTTAGCATAATTGCAAGGGGTTCAATAGCAGCATCAAAAAGCAGAGGAGACAGCGGGCACCCCTGTCTTATCCCCCTAAAAAGCGGAAAGCATTTGGATATTATACTATTCGTTCGAATAAATGCTTGAGGGCTGGTATATAGAATTTTAATCCATGAACAGAACACAGGGCCAAAGCCAAACCTCCTAAGTGTTGTTAATAAGTAAGCATATTCAATTATATCAAATGCCTTATGAGCATCTAAGGATATTAGAACCTCTGGATTAGTGTTAACCTTGGGTGAATAAATCACGTTAAATAAGCGGCGGAGATTGCTAGAAAACTGCCTGCCAGAAATAAAACCAGTCTGATCTGGATGAATTATTTTGCTCATAATTGTCTCTACTCTAGCTGCCAGCACCTTGGCCAGGATCTTATAATCGCAGCAAAGTAAACTGATCGGGCGGTAGGTTTCACATTTAAGTGTGTCTTTATCCTTTTAAAGAAGGACTGATATGGTGGCTTGTGTCATGGTTGGAGGGAGAGATTTTGAAACGAGGGCCTCTCTTCAAGTTTTGGCAGAAAACTTCTTATAAAACTCAGCCGGGTAGCCGTCGGGGCCTGGCGCTTTCCCAGATTTTAATTTCTTAATTGCACTGTCAATCTCAAGAGCTGTTATGTTGCCTTCTAAAGTGGATTTGTCTGAATCATTAAATGATGGCAACTCTATGTTGCTGAAAAACTCTTCTATCCTGTCAGTGTCATTCACGGGGCATATATCCGAAGTATATAAAGCCTCATAAAAAGATTTAAACTGATTATTGATACCCTGTTGATCTGTAATAATATTGCCCTCACTGTCTTCAATTGCCGCTATAATACCGCTGCTGCAGATTGCTTCAATTGATAACACAAAAACCTGCCCGCACGCTCGCCATGTTCATAATGAATTTGACGTGATTTCAAATAGAGATCTTCTGCGCGCTCGCTGGTCAAAGAATCAAATTCAGCTTGTAACAGGAGTCTCTCCTTATGCAACACCTCAGAAGACAATGAAGAGTGTGACTGATCGATTGTCTTTATTTCATTCAATATTTCTGTAATCCGCCTCGATTTCTTTTTATTAGCACTAGCTTGATACGAAATAATTTGACCCCTCACAAACGCTTTCAGAGTATCCCATATAGTACTATAACTTATTTCTGGGGATTCATTTGTCTCGAGAAAGAAATCAATTTGAGTCTCTATGAATTTAACAAAATCTTCATCTGCCAAAAGCCTTGAGTTTAGGCACCACATACGCTGAGAGATTGAATAACCTGGGAAACGAAGCTTTAGTAATACTGGACTATGATCTGAGATAACTATACTATCATACTCCACTTGTGTCATTAGAGGGAGTAGTTTCTTATCCAGCAGAAAATAATCAATTCTGGAATATGTTTGATGTACCGGTGAATAGAATGAAAATTGTTTGGATGATGGGTACTTAAATCTCCAGGGGTCCACTACGCCATATGTTTGGAGAAAAGCATTGATACATTGCGCTGAATTTACTAGATGGAATAGCCGTAGAACTAGAGCGGTCCAGAATTGGGTGTAAAACACAATTCAGATCCCCTCCTAAAATTAAATTATACGTATCAAGACTAGGTAAAAAAGAAAAGAAATCACTAAAAAACTGTACATTATCCCAATTAGGTGCATATACATTGGCCAGGACCACAGGCATGTTATAAAGTCTGCCCTTAATTATTACATATCGACCATTTTTATCCTTCACAGTGACCTCCTCGACAAATTGTACATTCCTATGTATAAGAACAGCAACTCCTCTACTCTAACTGTTAAAGTCAGAGTGGTATATTTGCGTAAAGCCTCCTCTGTGAAGTTTGGGATGGTCCTTGTTCAGCAAATGAGTCTCCTGCAAATATACTATATCCGATTTGAATTTATTAAGGTGGCTGAATACCTGGTTTCGCTTCACTGGATGATTTAGCCCACGTACATTCCAACTGACCAGCCTCGTTTCCGCACCACCTATACTACTAAAGGCCATTGAGTAAATTTCTCAAAACTGCCAGCAGAGGACCCCTTTGCAATAGAGAGAGAGAGAAGGAAAAAAAACTGTTGTAAGGGGGGGGGAGAGAGAGATTGTGTTCCTAAACATACAAACAACATATGCATGAGTTTAACTACAGTACAGAAGACTGACAAAAAAAAAAAAAAAAAAAAAAAATATATATATATATATATATATATATATATATATATATATATATATATATATATTTGCGTATGAGAACGAAACCTCTTCCAGTTATCCCTACTCCCAAATAGCTTACCATGCAGCCCCCACTTAAAAACAGACCAATATAAGGCTCTTGCAGTTATTGAATTACTAAGCTACCCCAAACAGAGCCCCAGGAGAGAAAAAAACAAAAACACTTTTGCTCTTGAGCCACGATTTCTGTGAAGTTTGAGCATGTGACTGCTTGTAATGTCTTTTAGACATCTGACAAAAGCTTCGGGGCTCGATGTAAACTTAGCGTAAACATTATATAAACATTTTAAGTGAACTCAAATTGAACACCGGCTAACCATAACAGTACCAAACCTGATTTGAACTTCGACGGAACAGTCCTTAACTTGGAGTCCAGTGAACTGCCAGCCGCTGATGTATGTGCGATCGTCACTTTCCCTTACAAGTCAGGTCCTTCAGAATGAAGTCTTTAGCTTTCAGCGGGTCCTTGAAGCTTGACTCTCGTCCATCCTGTGTCGTAATCCTCAAAATTGCAGGGTATCTCAACCCAAAGCGAACCCCCTCGCAGTTACAAAGTAAGCTCCTCACCTCATTGAAAGCTGCTCGCTGCTTTCTCACTGTCTGAGTGAAATCAGGAAGAATCCGTATCCGGTCGCCGTGAGCAGTAGTGGCTAGCTTCATTTCCATAGCTTTCTTCAAAATATCCTCTTTCTCAGAGAAGTAATGACACCTTACCACAAAGGCATCAGTTGGTCTGCTGCGAAGAGTGTGGTGGGCTCGGTCCAAGAGTGGGGTCTTCTCGAGGTTCAAGGCCTCTTTCAGGAGGCCGGCCACAAACTCAGTTATCCGTTTGCCGTGCTCTCGCCCCTATTTAACTCCTGTAATGCGAATGTTTGAGCGGCTTGACCTCGCCTCCAGATCTTCACTCCATTCTCTCAATACGGCCAACTCCTTTTTCATAACCATTAAGCTCCTTCTCAAGAGTATTAGTGGAGTCCGAGTAGCCGTTCATTGCAGACTCCAACCCATTCACCCGTGCCTCCGCTGCTTCCAGCATGGCATTAACAGCATCCACGGCACTGCGTAACTCTGTGCAGAGCTAATCTACTTGGCTGCAGAGTTCAGCTGATTGGGCAGCAGCCTTCTCTTCTATTTTTGCAATCAAGTCCTCTTTAAGTGAATTAATCGCTTGAAGAACCACACAGTTATCACTAGCTGAAGCCGTGTCTTTCTTTGATGTCGCGTGGAGTTCGGCGCTAGCATTAGCATTTTGGCTGGTAGTCGATTCTGCATCTCTGCAGTTACTCCGGCCCTTATTCATTTTCCTTCAAAAATAGCCCAAACTGCATTCAGCCCAACTGGATTAACACTGGTACACTCTTATTAACACACCAAGGCAGCTTTAGCACACTAATATATAAAATAAGAGCAAAATAAACTAAATTTAAAGCTGGTTGAGGAGAGCTCAATAACTTTACGTCTTCACATGGCACCGCTCCAACCGGAAGTCCCAAAATACACACTTTAGACATATTTCTACACTTGATAAAATTGTCACTTTGTGAATTTAACTTACTTCAGCCAGTGTTGGAGAATTTTATACATAAGTATATGTTGGAAAATTATATCTGTCTCATATATGAGTCCAAATGCATGATACAAACATTGAAGAAACTAGGCCTAGAATAAGGGAGGCCTACAACCAAGGGAGAAATAGAAAACAAGGCCTGCAATTAAGGGAGAAAGAGAAAACAAAGCATGATTGGAAACACAGGACATGTCAAAAGTGCATGTGAGGATAAGAGTCGTGTGAGGACAAGACAGAAAACTGGGTAAAAGGTAAAATAAGGCTAAAGAGTGGAAAAGTACCCAAAAAACCATATGCAAAGTCATCATCAGAAAAGCGCATGCGCCAGTATGGCCACCAATAGAAATTGGGCATTAATGCAGGTGTTTCTAATCGTGGTGAAGTGATGAGGAGGAGCAAAGAGAAAAAGATAATTATACGAATGTTAATTGGATACCAAAGTAAACAATAAATGACGTAAAATGAGGTATAAGACCCAAATGCAGACCATTGTAAGATCAGATGCTTAGCTACCATCTCACTTTATTGAACTGCTCAATAAAGTTATTTCTCCTGAGACCTGAAACTTCGACTCTGAAAGATTTCTTCTGAGACCTGAACCTGATTTTGAAGACCTGAACCAGAGACTGAGAATTGGCCACAACATAATATCCTCATAAAACATGTACTGTAGGTTAGAATATGTTTGTTTTTTCTCCCACCATCCGCTGACATGATCATACCACGGACCAAACACATCTGGCGGGAAATTACTGATGTTAAAACAAAACCTCCAAGACAAAGTTCTTGATTGATATTGTAGGGGTTGTAATTAAGAAATGAAATATATTTACATTCTCAATTTGAAATCATGACATTAAAATGATAAATTGCACCCAATCTACTTACATTTCCCTTTCATGAATTTCTGTATAAAGCTGTTCCAGTCTCCCGGTTCAGGCTGTACCATGTTCATTCGATCAAAATGAAAATAAGAAACAGCATTGTCTTTTGCATTACGTGCTACATACACAACCTGGAAAAAGTGAAAGAAAAGAAATATTGTGACAATACAGGACTTATATGTTGTATTATGCAATACTATTCAGAGAGTTACAATTTCATTACATTCATTTCAGAACTACTTGTAAATTTTCTTTAAGTGAACATGACATCATACTTATAGTTTACTATTTATATATTATTTTTGCACTTTAAGTATACTACTGTTCCTATTTGGGTATTAATTTTTTATACTTGAAATATACCCTTAAAGGGATACTCCACCGTTTTTTCATATTAAACTATTTTATTCCCTTAACTAAGACGAGTTGATACATACCTCTCTCATCTCAGTGCATGCACTTAATCGTGCTGGCGCGCATTGACACTCTGATAGCACTTAGCTTAGCCTAGTATATTTAATGGTATCTAACAGCAATGAATTTAGAAGTGACCAAACACATCAGCGTTTTCCCAATTTAAAAACAGTAACACGAGTAGTTACACGACCAAGTATGGTGACACAAAATAAAACGTGGCGCTTTTCTAAGCGGGTTAAAAAGGATAACTATAATGTATGGAGGAATAGCACTTTTGGGAGTACTTGCTATTCCGCCATCCATTATAGTTATCCTTTTTAACCTGCTTAGAAAACTTTACTAAACTGCACTTTAACTAATTTTAAAAACATTTTATTCTATCTTCATGCATCCTTTTTTATCAACAAAAAAAAGTCAACACTTTAGACAAAAAGCTGAGATAATTGCATTTTTGTCAAAGACTTCATCCGGATGGGATTCAGAACGATGATCAAACACTTGTGGTCCAGGAGCGATTTTTGGCTGAACCTGGCTGATATGCGGGGGGCCGATAAATATCCAAGGCTGGCCTCTTCGGTGACGCAGTGGCGGTGTGTAGCGTTCCCTAGCCCATCTCGCTGGCTCATCCGCACCATCAGACTCGGCTATGCTGTATATGCATGTGCACAGCATCAGCATTTTCACAGGTTTGCGTTTTTGAAGTTTATATATATATATATATATTTAATTTTTTTTCAGGTTTGCACCTTGGAACCTATTTCAAGATATTTTTGCGTTCTCGAGCCACCAGGCACTGTTGTTGTGCGAATGAGCCTGTGCTTCCGGGAGAGTGGCAAATCCATCCCCAGGCTGTGCAGCTGATATGAAGACGCTTCGGGACCGCACAGGTAGAAGTATTTGCCGCCCTGGACATGTCACATTGCCAGTTGTTTTATTCCCTGACCGAGGGGACACTCGGCACAGATACACTGGCACACAGCTGGTCCCGGGACATACGCAAGTATGCATTTCCCCCAGTGAGCCTTCTCGCACAGACACTGTGCAAAGTAAGGGAGGACGAGGAGCAGGTCTTGCTAGTTGCCCCATATTGGCCCAACCGGACCTAGTTCCCAGAACTCATGCTCCTCACAACAGCCCCTCCCTGGCATATTCCCTATGAGGAAGGACCTGCTTTCCCAGAGATGGGGCACCCTATGGCACCCGTGCACAGACCTCTGTAAACTCCACCTCTGGTCTCTAGAAGGACACAGAGGACTTAGGTGAGGCGACTCTATACTTTGGAGTGGAACCTGTTCGTCGAATGGTGTTCTTCTCACTGGGAAGACCCCGGGAGATACCCGATCAGAGTTGTGCTTTCCTTCCTGCAAGATGGTTTGGAGCGAAGGCTGTCTCCCTCAACCCTGAAAGTGTATTTTGCCACTCTTGCCGCATATCACGATGCAGTTGATGGGAAATCTCTCGGTAAGCATGTGCTCTGTCCCGTCCGCGCTTTGTGCTTGTACGTGGACCGAATACAGAGCTTTAGGACCTCAGACCAGCTCTTTGTCTGATTCAAAGGCCAGCAGAAGGGAAAGGCTGTCTCTAAGCAGAGGATGGCACACTGGATAGTGGATGCCATCGCCTTGGCGTACCAAACCCAAGGCGTGCCTTGCCCACTCGGGTTGAGAGCTCACTCCACCAGGGCTGTTGCCTCTTCCTGGGTGTTGGCACATCTGGTATCCTCCCGTGTACTCACTTCCCATAGCCAGTAAACACCGGAGACCCAGCTCAGTGTCGGCTTGCTGCGTCATTTCCCTCCTATGGACTGGTTACGTACACTTATTTGCTCAAGCGAGTCCCCGGTTTGGCAAACCCTTTTGAGCGCCAAACGCCAGCCCTAACACTCGTATGCACTTTCCCAGTGTTATTCAATAGTCTCACTGATTGGCAGTGATTGACACTCTCTGCATAAGCCCTCTTCCATCTTCCGCCCCTTCAGGGAACGAGGGTTACATACGTAACCAAGATTTTGTTTTTTATAAATCAATATTTTCAAACAATTTAAGTTTATAAGACAGTATGTAAAACTATGTGAAAAACACAACTCAGGATTATACTTTTAAGTATATCTCAATCAAAAGGTAGAAGTAAGCCAAATATACTTAGACCTTTCTGTTAGTGCAATTTTAAGTATATTTCTTAGAAATACATAAAGTATATTTCTGAGAAGTATATAAAAAATAGACTTCTTATTTTTTGTTTAAAAGAAGTATTCTAATAGCACACTTGAATAAACTTCTTTTTCGTAAGGGTTTTCAGAGAACTCAGGATTCAAATTAGTTGCTTGGAAATATTAGGGATTATTAGAAACCTCAAGATGTAAACAAGCCTCTCATTGGTCACATGTATTGAAAAGGCAGTTGCAAAAGCTCATCTTTTAAATATAAATTATAAAACTATGAAGACAATATCCAAAGAGAATGTCAGATTTTGGCAGATATGATTACATTTATCATCTATTCTAGCAGTCATAAGACCCGGAGTACTTTACCCTTGAGTTCTGCTCCCAGAAGGACTTGGGTACAAACTGAACAGGTAAGTGGGTTTTGATGAGACGAGGAGAGGTGGGAAGATTAACAGCCATTTCTGTCCCTGTAACTGATAATTAATTGTCAAAACCCATTTGAGGCTTTGGAACCATTTTTCATTTACATTCCAACAATGTAGGAATAGATGAATAGGTAATATGTTTAAATAAAATGCGCTAGACTTTATTTCCATGGTCCACTTTAGACATGCACTATAACTTTGCAATGCACACTACCTCTCATTAGAGTATTAGTAGACTGTATTATCAAAATAAAGTGTTAGCAGATATTAAGCAGACAGTCTACTAATACTCTGACTGCTACTTGACATGTAGTTGCAAAGTTACTTATAGTTAGAAGAATGTCTGAAGTGAACCATTTAATTAAAGTGTTACCAGAATTTGTAATGGTATGAGTATATGGAGAGTTTGTCAAGCTGGATTTTTGGAAAATGGTGAAGATCTAACTTGGGGGCCAAGAGGCAAGGCATTGATGTAGGGTTGTATGTTACAAAAACAACCTTCTACAAGCTACAATAAGTCCAAAATACTAGAGTTCTTACAAGGTCACGAAAAAATAATCCTATAACACCAACTTCATCATCTCTACACTGTTTCCTTTTAAGTGCAGTATCAATTACAAAGTATTGCTACTGACCTATAAGACCCTAAATGGTTTAGCTCCTGTGTTTTTAACTAATCTTCTATCGCCCTACAATCCATCATGTTCTTTAAGATCACAAAACTCTGGACTTCTGGTTGTACCTAGTGTCACGGTTCATAGATCCAATGTCTCTCTCTAGTCTCGTGCCTTGTTGTTTACATGTGTGTGAGTGTGTGAGTGGGTGTGTCTGGATCGTTACCATTGATCAGTACCCAGCTGCAATCACTCATCATCACCAGCTGCCACTCATCTCATTCCCTATATATGCTCACTGCTTTCTCATCTCCGTTGTCAGATCGTTTCATGAAGTCTCTGTTGTTGTCTGATCCTGTTCCTGTGCCTCGTGTCCCGTCTGGAGTTCCTGTGTTCCTGTTTCTCGTCTAGTTGGATTACGTTACATGTCTGGATCACGTCTTCACTCATCAGAGCACGCTGCACTTCATTCATCACTCCGTGTCTGACCATCGAAGTCCCTGCGCCACTGCCTGCATTCCCCGGATTCATCATCATCATCATCATCATTTATTGACTTTCAATAAAGAGTTTTTGCACTTGCAATTTGTATCCTCGTTTCTGACGTAACAGAACGATCTGACCAAGAATGGATACAGCAAGTACATCAGCGCCGACCATGGAGGACTGTTTGAGTAACAGCATGGCTCATCTGGACATTCAAGAGAAGAATTTAAACGATACTGGTCGCGCTGTTTTTCTCTCCAACCCAAGACTTTCCAGACCGAGCGATCCAAGGTTGCCTTTGTGCTCACCCTTCTGACTGGGAAAGCGGCTTTATGGGGAACGGCGGTGTGGGAGAATGAAGATCCATGCTGCGCCTCGTTCCAGGAGCTCTCCGCTGAGATGAAAAGAGTTTTCGACCGGGCGGTCGGTGGAAGAGAAGCTGCAAGAATGCTGGCTGATTTACGTCAAGGAGAGAGATCAGTGTCAGACTTTTCGATCGAGTTCCGGACCCTGGCAGCGGAGAGCAAATGGAACGAGGAGGCGCAGTGGGACATGTTCCTGCATGGGCTGGCTGACCGCGTCCAGAGAGAGATCTACGCTTTGGACTTGCCTCAATCTCTTAATGATCTCATCGCTTTAGCCCTCAAAGTTGATGCTCGACTATCCCGAGTTGGAGGTCACGCCACGTGTAGACGCCCTCTGGCAGGTGCCGAGGGTACACGATTTGGAGGCGGGGACGCGGTCAGCCCCGTCGACGATCACGAGCCCATGCAGGTGGGTCGAGCTCGGCTTTCCCGGGAGGAGAGGGAGAGGCGGAGGTCCCAGGGCCTTTGCCTATACTGTGGGGGAACCGGACACTATGCTTACAACTGTCCGGTAAAAGGCCAAGCCCGATAGTAAGTATGAGGCTACTATCGGGTGGGATCTCCGCCGAGAAGACCTCATCAACATCTACCCTCCTTCCGGTAAGACTGAGATGGTCAACACTCACCCACGATTGTCAAGCACTCTTGGATTCCGGGGCAGAGGGTAATTTCATGGATCACTCATTCGCACGTCAATTCAAGATTCCCCTCAGACCCCTCACACATCAGATTGCTGTACACGCACTCAATGGACAAGAACTTCCCACCATCACTTTCGCCACAGAAGACATCACACTCATCACATCAGGCAACCACACCGAGATCATCTCCTTCTATATCCTGGACACTCCCCTTGCACCCATTGTCCTTGGTCACCCTTGGCTCACCCGTCACAACCCTAAAGTGGACTGGCAGCTCAAGTCTGTGTCTTCATGGAGTAATCAGTGTCATAAGTCTTGTCTAGTGTCTGCCTGTCCGTCTGTTTCTGTCCCTGTGTTGCAGGAGGAGGCAGTGGATCTGTCTAACGTGCCCGCGGAGTACCTGGACCTGAAGGAAGTGTTCAGTAAGTCTCGGGCTGCTTCTCTCCCTCCGCATCGTCCCTATGACTGTGCCATAGAGTTATTACCAGGTACAGCTCCGCCCAAGGGCAAGTTATATTCACTCTCGACACCAGAGAGGGAGGCTATGGAGAAATATATTTCTGATTCTCTAGCAACGGGGTTCATCCGCCCTTCCTCTTCTCCAGCGGGGGCGGGGTTCTTTTTTGTGGGGAAGAAGGACGGGTCTCTGCGACCTTATATTGACTACCGGGGGTTGAACAACATCACGGTAAAGAATACTTATCCTTTGCCGTTGATGTCTTCAGCCTTCGAGAGGTTGCAGGGAGCGTCCATCTTCACAAAATTGGATTTACATAATGCTTATCATTTGGTACGCATCAGGGAGGGAGATGAGTGGAAGACCGCGTTTAACACCCCCAGGGGACACTTTGAATACTTGGTTAGGCCTTTCGGGCTTTCCAGCAGTCCAGCGGTCTTCCAGGCACTTGTCAATGACGTGCTGCGAGATATGATAGATCAGTTCATATATGTCTACCTGGACGACATACTGATTTTTTCTTCTTCTCTCCAGGAACACGTGCAGCACGTCCGACGAGTGCTTCAGAGGTTGCTAGAGAATGGGCTTTTTGTCAAGGCGGAGAAATGCGATTTTTAATGCACAGTCTGTTCCTTTCCTAGGGTACATCGTGTCGGTTGAGGGAATGCGCATGGATCCTGAGAAGATCAAGGCTGTGGTGGAATGGCCAAGTCCAGAGTCTCGTAAGGCCCTACTGAGATTTCTGGGGTTCGCCAATTTCTACCGGCGTTTTATTCGCAACTTCAGCCAACTAGCCGCACCTCTGACCGCCTTGACCTCCCCCAGAACGACGTTCAGGTGGTCAGACGCAGCCGAGGCTGCGTTTGCCAAACTGAAGGGTTGCTTCGTTTCAGCCCCTATTCTGACAACCCCTGATCCATCACGTCAGTTCGTGGTAGAGGTCGATGCGTCAGAGGTGGGGGTAGGAGCAGTGTTATCCCAGCGCTCTCTTTCAGATGACAAGATGCATCCTTGCGCGTTTTTGTCTCATCGTCTATCTCCTGCCGAACGCAATTATGACATTGGGAACAGAGAGTTGTTGGCAGTCAAGTTAGCATTGGAAGAGTGGCGGCACTGGTTAGAAGGGTCGGGAGTACCTTTTATCGTTTGGACTGATCACAAGAACTTAGAATACATTCGGACTGCTAAAAGATTGAACTCCAGGCAGGCTCGGTGGGCACTTTTTTTTCGGTCGTTTTGATTTTACTCTCTCGTACCGCCCGGGTTCTAAAAACATCAAACCCGATTCTTTATCGCGCATTTTTGATCGTTCCGAACGCCCGTCTACTCCCGAGTGCATTTTACCGGAGACTCTATTCATCTCCACACTCGTATGGGAGGTCGAATCGAAGGTCAAGAAGGCCTTAGAAGGGGTAACGCCTCCGGTCGGTTGCCCACCGAATCGTTTATTTGTGCCTGAGGGTCTGAGGTCCAGCGTCATTCAGTGGGGGCATTCTTCCAATGTGGCTTGTCATCCAGGAGTCAGTCGCACTAAATTTTTAGTCAAGCAACGATTCTGGTGGCCTCTCATGGCTCGTGACATTCACAATTTTGTTTTGGCTTGCTCAGTTTGTGCCACTGGTAAGACTTCCAATCGACCTCCAGATGGGTTACTCCAACCGCTGCCAATCCCTTCGAGACCCTGGTCCCATATCGCTCTAGATTTTGTTACCGCCCTCCCACCCTCTCAGGGTCACACGGTAGTTTTGACCGTGGTGGACCGGTTCTCAAAGGCGGCCCATTTCATTCCCTTGCCCAAATTACCCTCAGCCAAGGAGACAGCGGTGATTGTCATTGACCACGTCTTTCGGTTACATGGCCTCCCGATAGACGTGGTTTCTGACAGGGGACCCCAGTTTGTGTCCAAATTTTGGCGAGAATTTTGTAAGCTTCTGGGGGCGACTGTCAGTTTGTCCTCAGGGTTCCACCCCCAGAGCAATGGCCAAACTGAGAGAGCCAACCAGAATTTGGAAAGAACGTTACGATGTTTAGTTTCCAAGAATCCTTCCTCGTGGAGTCAACAACTTTCTATGGTGGAGTACGCCCACAACACGTTGCCAGTGTCATCTACGGGCCTATCTCCGTTTGAGTGTAGCGTAGGGTACCAGCCACCAATTTTTCCTAGTCTGGAATCCGAAGTCGCGGTCCCCTCCGCTCACGCCTTCGTCCAGAGGTGTCACCGCACGTGGACTAGAGCCCGCGAGACTCTACTCCGGGTGGGGTTGCGCACCAAGGCCAAAGCCGATCGCCACTGGTCTAGGCCTCCCGTATACGTCGCTGGTCAAAAAGTGTGGCTTTCTACCAAGAACATTCCTCTCCGTTCCGTGTCTAATAAACTTGCTCCCAAATTCATTGGCCCGTTTACTGTCACCAAGATCATTAGTCCAGTGGCAGTCCGCCTCAACCTACCTCCAGCGTACAGGAGGGTTCACCCCGTCTTTCATGTTTCCAAAATTAAACCCGTATTTCATTCTCGTATTAATCCGCCAATCCCGGTTCCTCCCCCGCCGCGACTCGTAGATGGGGAACCCACTTATTCGGTCAATCGTGTGCTGGACTCAAGGCGGAGGGGACGCGGATTTCAGTACTTGGTGGACTGGGAAGGTTACGGTCCAGAGGAGAGAAGTTGGGTACCTGCTAGAGACATTCTGGATCACTCCCTTATCGATGATTACAATTGGCAGGTAAGGGGACCTGGGAACGCCAGGAGGCGTTCTTAGGGGGAGGGGTACTGTCACGGTTCATAGATCCAATGTCTCTCTCTAGTCTCGTGCCTTGTTGTTTACATGTGTGTGAGTGTGTGAGTGGGTGTGTCTGGATCGTTACCATTGATCAGTACCCAGCTGCAATCACTCATCATCACCAGCTGCCACTCATCTCATTCCCTATATATGCTCACTGCTTTCTCATCTCCGTTGTCAGATCGTTTCATGAAGTCTCTGTTGTTGTCTGATCCTGTTCCTGTGCCTCGTGTCCCGTCTGGAGTTCCTGTGTTCCTGTTTCTCGTCTAGTTGGATTACGTTTATTTATTTATTTATTTATTATTACAGGGACAGTGCATATTAATAAACATTTCTGCCAATATGCCAGAGTTAGCCAGAAGGCTATTTTTCATCTGCAGTCCCCGGACAGATGTTAAAAGTCACCCTAAAAGAGAGTAAAATTACATATAAAAATTAAAAAAAAAAATTAAAAAAATATAGTCGAAATACAGCAAACCAACAATCAAACAAACATCTGACAAAAACATGACATATACACACACACAAGGCAAGAAACCAGCAGTGGATAGAGCAGGTCTAGAAATGTTTTAATGTTGACAGATCTGAAATTCAAGAAGCCATTTCTTTAAATGGTTCTTAAATGTACAATATGTGTTTAGATTTCTGATAGTTAAAGGAATGCGGTTCCATTCAGTAGCAGCTCGAACAGAAAAAGAAGTATGACCAAATACACTTTTTCTAAAGGGAATGATACAATCTCCCCTCGCTGCACCTCTGGTTCTGCTATGCTCAGCTGTACGGATGTTAACAAACTGGTGGAGTGGAGGAGATGATAAACCATGAATAATTTTGTATAGAAGACATAGGTTTGAGTATTTGACCATGTTTTCCCAGCTGAGTAATCTATGTTTTTGTAATATTGGACAATGATGAGAAATAATTGCTTTCTTATCCAGAATTTTAACAGATCGT
Source organism: Scardinius erythrophthalmus (assembly GCF_964197995.2). NCBI lineage: Eukaryota > Metazoa > Chordata > Actinopteri > Cypriniformes > Leuciscidae > Scardinius > Scardinius erythrophthalmus. The sequence continues at coordinate 35,508,380 of NC_138240.1, forward strand.
TTGTAAAGTGACTGCAGAGGTTTCAGAGATGTAACACCAGCATGTGACCAGATGGGTAGACAGTAAGTGATATGTGATAAGATCATAGAGTGCATGTACATTTTTGCTGCCTGTGTGGACATTTGATGGCGAATGTGTCTAAAATTCATGAGGTTAAATTTGATGCGATTACAGACCCTTTTTACATGCGAAGTAATGTCTGGATCACGTCTTCACTCATCAGAGCACGCTGCACTTCATTCATCACTCCGTGTCTGACCATCGAAGTCCCTGCGCCACTGCCTGCATTCCCCGGATTCATCATCATCATCATCATCATCATCATCATCATCATCATTTATTGACTTTCAATAAAGAGTTTTTGCACTTGCAATTTGTATCCTCGTTTCTGACGTAACACCTAGGATATCTAAGTCCACTTAAGGAGGGAGAGCGTTTTCACATTTGGCTCCTAAACTCTGGAATAGCCTTCCTGATAATGTTCGGGGTTTAGACTCACTCTCTGAGTTTAAATATAGATTGAAGATGCATCTCTTTAGCCAAGCACCCATAATGCACCTCATAACCTTGTACTCCAGTTATATATGATCAAATTATCTGCAGTAGACATGTACCAATTCTAAATTTGGCAGCCTTGAAGGGTACATAAAAGCTATCCTGGGTTGTTGTCTGTCACATTGTACGTTTTGTTTCTTATCTTTTTAAATTTTGTGAAGTTTTTTTAATTGTGCAGACTTTTAGCTCTGCCGTTGTCTGTCCTCCTTTTGTTTCTTGTTTCTCTTTCCTTTTTCCTGCCTTGATTTCTGCCAGGTATTGCATGATGGAGAACTATTGAGGACTATGACTGCCTTCCACCTTACTTTAAACACACATTTGTTAACTTCCCTAAGCCCTAACCATTTTGGAAGTCTGTTTTTACTTAATTTCTGCTGACATACCCTCAACCCATTGATTTTGATCAAGGGAGCAAATGTATTTTAGCCTTCATATATTCACCATGTCCCAAAATGCAAATGCTTGACATCACATCAAATTATACCTAACCTACCCTCAACTCACACAAAGATTGAACAATCTTTAAACAATCAAATACACTATACGTATACATAACCTGTATCTGTAAACATCTAAAAATATAGCGGTAACTCAGAACAGAGCCATACCGTCAAATGCAAATCAAATTTGAAAATTTTGACTAAAAGAATTGTCTGTTATTTTTGCCTCAAGTGGTCCTGACTGAAATGTTTTAGTGTTTCCTAACTTCATGATTTTACATTTATTTTTCATCAAATAATTTCATTAATGTTTAAAATTTTGCAATAAAATTATTGACTTCACTGAATTGTAAGTCTCTGACCTGTTGAAAACTCTGGAAAGGATGCTTCCAGGCATGGGATTCTGAAATAGATAGGCTTGGAAGTCTGACGCTCTAGATCATCATTACCAAAATACAGAAGGTCCAGTATATAAGAAACCCATGTGCTACCTAGCAATAAAATGGAAAAGGAGTTTTAAAATAAGTGTTTTAAAGGTTAGTTTGGAAAGACAATACATGATAATGTCTATAGTGTTATCTAATGATTAAAGGAACACTCCACCGTTTTTTTAAATAGGGCTTATTAATTTATTCTTATTAATGCTTATTCTTTCCTACATTTAGAAAGGTGGGCAAATGCATTTTTGTCTCAGTGCATGCATAGTTTTAGTTTGACAGGGTCGGCGCTAGCTTAGCTTAGCACAATGAATGGAATCCTTTGTTGCCAGCTAGCATGTCCTGAGTAAAAGTGATAAAAAAACCCCACCTAATTACTTCTTGTGGCCTGCATATTCACAACGAGTACAAATAGCAATGCAGATTAACACTAGGTGATTTCCTAGGCAGATATTGACTTGGTTCATAGGTATGGTTCTGATCTTGACTGTCTGAGAAGTCACCCTCTTCGTCTCTCACAAAATCAGCCATGTTCATCGCCATTCATGTACTGTAGGAAAAATAGCCAGCTACTATTCATGCCGGTATGTTGACGTAAGTCGTGGGATTTCATGTGTTGCGTGATATCTCTGCGCCCAAGTAGCAGTGCTTCGCCTGTGCTTCCCCCTAATATAGTCCCAATTCAATATCTGCCTAAGAAAACACCTAGTGTTAATCTGCATCGCTATTTGTAATCGTTGTGAATATGCAGCCCACAAGAAGTAATTAGGTGTTTTTTTTTTGTTTGTTTTTTATCACTTTAACTCAGGACATGCTAGCTGGCAACAAAGGATTCCATTCATTGTGCTAAGCTAAGCTAGCGCCGACCCTGTCAAACTAAAACAATGCATGCGCTGATAGAAAAATGCATTTGCCCACCTATCTAAATGTAGGAAAGAAGGTGAATAAGCCCTATTTCAAAAAACGGTGGAGTGTTCCTTTAAGTTAACAGTAAGCTATAAAGAGTCAAGTCTGCATGCTAGCCACATTAAATTAAAGAAAAACTTCATGCATTAGTCTTACCTGCTTTGGGATAAGTGGCAATGAGAATGTCATCAGGTCTTGCTTGAAAGTTTTGCAACTTTTCCCAGTTGTCAGTGAAAAAATGAGTCATAGAAATACCCTCAAAATCAAACATCTCTGGTCGACTCTGCATTTTCGGCTGCAGAATAGAAAAAGTTTTAGTTTAATGCTAAAGTTTTACTGCACTGACTGAGCAATCATTAGAGATGAATCACTGGCAATATAAAAACAATTAAAAATCCTGTTCACAGCAAGATTTCAGATACATATGCACTACCAGTAGAGTATGTTTATTTCATCTACTGTATTCACTTTTAGGAGTATAATTTTTTTAATTTAATGCAATACATATTATTTTGAATATTGGTATGGGTATTCCACTGATAAGCCATGATAATTAGATAAATTAGCAAATACTTGTGTGTCTACAGTGATCTACTCTGTTACAGTGCACCTGCAATTGTGTATAAAGCCCTCATAATTATTCTTTTAAAAACTACAATATGCTAATGTATATGAATTCTAATTCATAACTTGCCAATTCTTGTTCCAAAATGTTCACATCTTTAACTGGTATTAAACAGACAGTTTCATTTTTATACTATCATAAAATACTTCAAAGAGAATTATTCATACTCACTGACTATTATGGGAAATTTTTTTTTAATTTTCATTAAGTCTTAATCCTGTCTTGTCTTCCACTTTCCTAGAATGTTTCTGACAGCTTTCTTGTGTTCCTCAAAATATAAACAGGACTTCTACTCAATGCTACTCAGTGCTGTCATTGATATTCTGTTGAGTTTATCCCCACCCTTTTCTCTGTGCTTTAAACTCAGCCTTAAAAAACATGTTACACATGTTCAAACTGCCCTCCCCAAAGGAAAGAAACGTCCCTGAGAAAGAAAAAAAAAAAAAAACTAGTAATGTTACATGTGTCTTCTTTAGCATTCCAGAAGAGATTTCAACATTGCCTCAAACCCTGTTTAGTCATTTTGTTTAGTATTTTTTAACTAACTGTGGTTTGTCAGTGTGTCACTTTGTCTTTACTGAGGGAACATCTTGTACTGTATGCTGTGGTAACACTGTGTTCCTCTGACAGGGATGTCTAATCCTGCTGCTGGTGGGTCAATGTCCTGCAGAGTTTAGCTCCACCCTGCTAAAACACACTTGCCTGGAGGTTTCTAGCAAAGCTGCTTGAAGGTTAACCTGCAAGGTTAGAAAAAAAAAGAAAAGGAAAAAAAGCATAATGCTCTGGTACACAGGTAAGGGAATCAGAAGCCTTTTTTATTTATTTATTTATTTATTTTATTTTAAAGGTGCTGTATGTAACTTTTTTTATAAAATGAATCCTTTTTTTATTGGCCGTCTGTGAAGGGGTTGTAATCACACATTACAATGATCCACTTTTCGTGTTTTGCTATTACCTCTGAAGGCCAGTAATCCTATTTTTATGTGAAGTCTCCGGGTCGGATTTTCTGCGAAATCCACCGGATGTGACGTGCATGCGCGCTCCCGAGCCTACAGTCTATTGCAACTGCACTGCAGCTAACGACATGGAGCCTGATAACACCAAAAAACGACCTGCCTCCAGCACAACACAGACTCCAGTCTCCAACACAAACTCCAATATATATATATATATATATATATATATATATATATATATATATATATATATATATAGCCTATATATATATATCTATCTATCTATATATATATATATAAAAATATATCTGCTGAAGCTCGTCAGGCCAAACGTCAATCGGATCGACTCAGGACGAAAACACGGATCAACATCGGCAGAGCGTTTGAATTATGGAGAGACCTCCGTTTTGAAATAGCAAGGTAAAATATAACATACATAAGACATGAAATGAATACAAAAGACTGTTCCATGATAACAAAAAGCAGGTGCTTTAGGATGTAACTTTTATTTTATGTACTAAATTTTCTACTGTCTAACGTCACTCATCCCACTACTATCATATTGTTTATAATACACATTTCCAGACATGTTCAGTACAGTAATATTACTTCCTACTGTCTTATTGTTACACTGAAATTGTCCAGTCTAGTTGACTAACCGTTTTCGTTTTCATTCATTGACCTATGTTGACATTGCTGATTGTGAAAGATACACGAATAGTAAGTGAAATAATGCTAGATAACACCACATTTCGGCAAAATACAGTCAATGTAACGTTATCATGGTACGAGCATGGAGCATTAGTTCTACGTCAAGCTGATAAAAGTAGCCTATTATGGTAATGTTGCAGTGGGAGTTTACATGAGTTTCCAGCATGTTGTGTGATGCTTTCTCCGTTGTGTTGAAAGTCTCAGTGTGGCTGCCGGTAGTGAGTTCGCGCTCTTGAGTTTGAGCACGCGCACGAGCGCTGTTGTTGCAATCTGAAACATCACCGCTAGAGGCCGCTGGATCCTACATACAGCACCTTTAATGGATGTCAATTGAGGAGTGGCTTCAGTACGCTGAATAAAGGTCTCGGTTACAACTGTAAGCCTGGTTCCCTGAGAAGGGAATGAGATGCTGCATCTGAGGATGACACTATGGCAGGGGTGTCCAAACTCTGTCCTAGAGGGCCACTGTACTGTAAAGTTTAGCAGGGTTGAACAATCCTGCATTATGGGAATGCTGCTGTGTGATTGCGTGTGAAGCACGTATTCAACACACTCCCATAAATATTATGGGTGCAACATCACCCCATGACACATGACGGCATACAGCGGAAGTTAGGAGACCCGGAACACAACTGATTAGCTGAAGTTGCTCACAGGCATGCAGAAGATATGGTTAGGCAATGCAGCCTCTCGTTCCCTTCTCAGGGAACCAGGGTTACAGTTGTTACCGAGATTATTCCCTTTTAAGGGGATTCCTTTTCTAAATCCTAATGTGAATCCCTCGGAGCACAGTTTAAGACATAAACACTTGAGACCCTGGTGTAGAGTCTAAATCCAGGCTATAGAATCAGATGAATGTGTGCGGAGAGGACCAGCCCGCCGCAGCGAACACCTCTTGGAGAAAAACTCCTGACAGTCAAACCTTAGATGTTGCCATATTTCTAGAGTGGATCTTTACAACCAGAGGCTAAGAAAGGTCAGACACCTCTTATGCCACAGAGATAGCCTCAACATTTGCTTATTCTTTGCTTGGAAGCCAAGGAACACCACTTGGGTAAACCAAAGCATACCAGCAATTGCTCAGGCTTCTGCCAATGAGAAAACCGGTGGATGTGACACTCAAGAGCCCTCACTGGACAAAACGAGTTTAGTGTCTAGTGTTAACAGGAGAGAAGGATAAAAGTCCTGCAAGATTTCTGATGCAATGTTGTGCAATGTTAGTTGGAACTTTCAGCACATAGCCCATCTAGGGTGAAGAATTGCTTTAACCCTACCAGGAGCAAACTCTAGGCAGGAGGAGGCAAATGAAAGGGCCTGCAGATATCCCACCCCCTTGAGGAAAATAATAGCTAGCAAGAAAGCCATCTTGAGAGTGAGAAACTTCTCCGTAAACAGACTCAATGGGCTTGAAGGGTGCCAGGGACCATCTCTCCAGAACCACGGCCAAATTCCAGGCTGGAACTTTAGCATGTATAGCAGGCCTCGACCTCAAAGTGCAAGGAAACAAAGGAAAGGAAATGAGAGAGCCGTTTTCGTTTAGAAACGGAGAATTAAAACGAATACGATCTCCGTCCACACCAGCGTTTTAGCTGCGTAATAGAATTGATCTCCGTCCACATTAAAACGACTGAAAACGCGGATCACGTGACTATTCACCAACACTGGGCATGCGCGTGCTGGTGTAAACATAGAGACTTTCAGACATAGACTGTAAAAAAATGCTTTCAAACACCAAAATGTCATTTATTAATATGTATTTGTGTCAAAATTACATATTTTCCTATTCTATTTTGCCTGGAAACGCTTCCAACACGTATTGCATGAAAAATAGGCGTCGGTTCTATTTATAACATATGCACGCGTTTACCGCGCGAGCCGCGCCTAAGACGCGGCAGTTTATTACTGTAAGAAACTGTTCCAGCGGGTGAAGTTTACTGAATATTACCTGTGTACTCCATGACTGATGACACCCAATCATAGAGCCGAGCGTGAGCCTCTGCGTCATCGTTTCTAAAGTCCTCCGTTTTGACCCGTCCACACTAAAACGCCCTCCGGAGATTCAAAACGAAAAACGGGTCGGCAGCGTTTCTAAACTTCTCCGTTTTGGGTCTCCGTTTTTGCCGTTTTAGTGTGGACGGGAGGTGCAAACGTAGCAAAAGGTCTCCGTTTCTAAACTAAAACGCAGTAGTGTGGACGGGGCCTTAGAGTAGATAAACCCTGTCCAGGTGAATTCTCTCTAGAACTGGCGCAGAGCAATCGGGGGAAATGTATATAGACATGGCCTTGGCCACATCTGCAACATGGCATTCAATCCCAGTGGAGCTGGATGCGTGAGGGAAAACCAAAGTGGACATTGCGTCATCTTCTCTGATGCGAACAAGTCCACTTCCGCCTTGTCGAACTTCTTCCATATCAACTCCACAGTCTCTAGCCTCTCAATGCTGCAACGAACCCAAGTACACACTTAAGCAATGCGCTCGCTGGAAACTGCACCCAAAAACACACGGGGATAGCAGACTGATTTCCTGAAGGCACTGCAGAGAAGCAGACTTTGGACTGGTGTGGACCACTTCCCCACAGAGGGGTCTGCCCTTAGAGGCCTGAGCCTTCTGGCAGCAGGATCTCTTACCCGAAGCCTTCCTAGAGAGAATGATGGTCCTCAGATCCTTCTTCTCCTGATAAGGGTTTGGGTGAGAGTGCTGCTCGACCCTCAGTCTGTTACATAAACAGAGCATATACAATTTATAGTTTCAGTCTGTCTCTTTTCACTCTGCAAATATCTTCCCAGATAGCAAGCCAGGCAATCACTGAAACAATGTTGATGCGTCAACGCTAATTGCATTGAATTAACATTACAAAGTGATGTTGGTTCAATATCACTTTGGTACCCGCAATTAATGTTGAAACAATGCTGAGATTTCAACAAAAAATATAAATAATAATATAATATAATTTAATCAACATTATGGAGTGACAAAGGTTCAATATCACTTTTGCACCCACAATTAATGTTAAAACAATGCGTTAGCCTCATAGCATAATTCCCTAAGTCCTTTTTTTTTAAATAGGACGTAGGCAATTATGCTATGAGGCTAACGAATGGTGAGAAAAAAAAAAAATGGTGCGGCCATTGAATCTACATTGTACTATGATTGATTCAACATCACTGCTGTTGAATCAACATTGAAACGATCAAAAATAATCAGTGGTAATATTTTTGAGTCAACTTTACATTATGATTGATTCCACATCACCGATGTTGAATCAATATTGAAATTAACAAAAATAATCAATGGTAATATCATTTGATCAATGTGATGTTGATTCTAAATTACCTTTGTCGAAACATTGAAAATACAACTGAAATGTAGTCACCATAAAACAATGTTGCCATCTGATTTACCAAATAAATGTGGAAACTAATCCTCAACAAACCGTCTCCATACCGGCGTGACTCCGATCTTAAACCAGATGGAACTGGATAATATTCTGATTGTTCCAATCCAATCTGACTTCTGACCTATAATGCTGCCTGAATCATAATCATACACTGTTCGCTCATTGGCCAGAGGAGAACTGAGCGACTCAGTTTGGTTTCTCTCAAAGGTTTTTTTTCTCCATTCTGTGGAGTTTTGGTTCCTGTCACTGTCGCCTTTTTCGAGCTTGGCTTGCTTAGTTGGGGACATTTAATATTCAACAATACTATTGATCTGCCTTCACTGACACCATTAAATGAGAACTGAACTGAGCTGGACGATGACATCACGGTTTTCTCCAGAGGGGCTATATATATAAATGAACTAAATTAATAATGTTTTTACAACAAAAATGAAACATCACTGAATTTACTTAAGATGGACTATAACGCTGTTTTCTTCTAGAAACAAACTATGTTGCCCTATTTTCTTGTTATCAAAGCTGCTTTGAAACAATCTGTATTGTAAAAAGCGCTATAAATAAAGGTGACTTGACTTGATTCTCTCTACCCGTTGCTCTGGTCTTCAAAAGCCGCTTGCACCCCCCTGCTGGTGAGCTTGACTAACAGCTGATGGAGATTATGAATTGGTAATCTACTGCTATTCCTCCAGTTCCAAGATGTGACTTGACGAATTTGAACCACTGAATTTGTAAAGCGCAATAAAGTTTGCCTGTCTAATATTATAGGTTGTATTTTTAAACAGAATTCATATTTTGGAAGTGAAATCTTGAATATGGATTATTGAATTTTTAATAATGTGTGTGAAATGTTTTGAATTGAAATATTCACATCTTAAATATTCAACCATGTTGAATTTCAGCCCAAAAAAATGCAAGCCCTAAAATACAATGCAAGCACGGTTAATGCAATGCATATATTTTTTTTATAGTGCAATTCAACAAGCTTTTTTGTTTAAAAGATTTTGGCATAATTTTACTCAATGTTTTTTATTATATCCTTATTGAAACAAATGCTATGGTTAGACAATAACAAGAACTATGTTTTTCAGAAGGCCAAGTACAACTTAGTGCTTGGTTTGGACCTTCTTGAATCATTGACTAAACAATTGTTTAGATTTCCCCATGTGTAAAATGTGTTCTGCTAATAATGATAGATAGATAGATAGATAGATAGATAGATAGATAGATAGATAGATAGATAGATAGATAGATAGATAGATAGATAGATAGATAGATAGATAGATAGATAGAAAAACAAACCTGGCTTTCAGATATTCCAAGAGATGACAGTAAATTAACATTTTCAGTATAAGAAAAAGTAGTTAGTTTGACTTCCCATGGCACTTTGATTTAGAAAATTCTGTCTGATAAGGTTTTAGGTGCATAAAATATAATGGCCTACATCATATCAATGTTACAAGTGACTATTCACTAGGCTATTACTTTATTGCAGTTATGTCATCAATGCTGGTGTGGATGATACCACAAAATAATATTTTGTAAAATAATAATAATAATAATAAATAAACAAATAAACACATAAATAAACCTCATGAGGGTGTGTGCACAAATAGTCGAATATTGGCTTTGTAATTATTATTCGAAAAAGAAAAATACTATTCGAATTTTACCACGTTGCTTTGCTGGCCGTAAATGCAGTGAATCCATGATAAATCCCAAACACTAACTCGCAGTTATAATTAAATGCACTGGGTGGCGCTGTAAGTGTATTGTATTTGATCACATAATGTCGTTGTCTGCCTTGCGAAGTTTGGAATTAATTCGATGAAAACGATCTTACTAAATTATCATACAAAATTGAATTACTTTTGATCAAATGAAGTAACGAAACCGAGTTATAATATCACCACCACAATGAGAAATCACATGAAATCCAAACACCATTGACCAGAGATGATATCTTATCAGATAGCAAAATTATTTTGAGACATACGTTTCCTTTAAGTTTCGTTGAGGGAGACGGGTTCAAGAAAAGAAGACACAAAGTGCTGTTAGAAACTTAACTTAGCACACTTGTGTCCAGTGTCCCTGCAGTGTCTCTTTCAGCGCATCGCGTTTTATCACCCGAGCAATTGAAATCATCTAGCTAGTCACGACTGTTTCCCGAAACCATAGTGTCGCTAATTGGTCGTTTAACCATGTTGGTTAATGATGTCATGCAGTGGTGGAGAAATAACTACTTTTAATTAGTCTGATTGAGATCTAATTAATGAAAAATGTTTTGCTACAAATTACAGACATGACATCTGAGGACTATTTCTCATTTTTATTTTGCTCTATTTCCAGATTCAATCAGGCTCGTTCTTACTTAGCCTACTAGAGCACGTTCACACATGCGCACTCTTCAAAATCGGTGCTTTAAATCTCTTGACAAACTAAAAGACGTAAATGACAGTATGTATTCTAAATAAAAGATATAGATTGTACTGAATGTCAGTTTGCTTATTTTGCTCAAGATAAGGATTTATTGAGTCCCCATGTCATGTAAACAAGAAACTCTTTTAACCACAGGTCGAGAGCTGTCGTTCCAAACACACGTTCAAACACAACTTTGAGATGTTGTTTGCAAATGTTCGTTGGAACGATCGTTTCAGGAAACGACTCGTTGAACTGCAGATAACGATGGAACTTGCGACCATAGTTGGCTAACGATGCTTTCTGGAAACATACCCCTGTTTGGGACTCGAGTGTGCACCTGGAGAAGAACAGGGGTTGATTGAGGTGATGTCTGTAGGGAGAGCAGTAGGGGAGGTGTGTCAATGTGATAGTTACCCACCAACATTATCATGTTCACGAGGTGAGAAAACATCTCGGTTACTAATGTAACCCTCGTTCCCTGAAGGAGGGAACGGGAGATGTAACATCGATGTGACGACGTAATTGGGATCACTTCAGGGAGCCCCATCATCTTCGAGTGTCTACAGAACAAGCCAATGAACATTGGCGTGCATTTATTTATTTATTTATTTATTTGCAAGGACAGTGCATATTACAGTAACATAACAGCTCAACTGTAAAATATGCCAGAGTTAGCCAAAAGGCTAGTTTTCATCTGTTGTCCCTGGCCAGATGTGCAGTAGACACCCTGGAAATAAGTAATAGGTAAAACAAGTTGATTATCACATGGCAAAATACAATAAACATTACATTTGCTGCAATAAGACACCAAAACAAACATGCAACAAAGAGTTCATGTGCTACAGAGCTTAAGTGGGAATGCAGCTGGAGGCGACAGGACATAAGAGCACAAGCAGCAGTTCATGAAACAACTAGAATCAGTATTAAAGGACACAGTCAATAACATTAGTCAGTTATAATACAAAGCTTAAAAGAGAGAGTAAACATTAAAATGCAACAGTATCGAAATTAGATAAGAAGAACATGCAAGATGACTCAAGAAAGCGGCGATGGAAGTTCAATGCTGGCATGTTTGATTGCTAAGGAGCCAATGTTTTAATGATGAGCGGAATACATTATAACTATTGATTTCTCTGATTGGTGTTGGAATGTTGTTCCATTCTTTTGAAGCTTTAATAGAGAAGGCTGACTGACTAAACGCAGTTTTCCTGAAAGGAATGACACAGTCTCCTCTGGATGTTCCTCTAGTGAGGCGACTGGTGTTGGACCTTAAACTCAGAAACTCACTAAGAGGTGGAGGAGCCAGGCCATGAATGATTTTATATTCTAAACAGATATTTGTGAACTTAATAAGATTTTCCCAACTTAATAAATTGTATTTTGACTGAATATTGCAGTGATGAAAATGACGTGGTTTCTTATCCAGAACTTTAAGTGTTTGTTTGTATAGGGACTGTATTGGTTTCAAAGTGGTGTGGTTGGCCTGGGACCAGCTGGTGAGGCAGTAAGTAAGTCATATGCGAAAAGATCAGTGAATGCATAAACATTTTGGCTGCTCGTGTGGACATTGAGTTTCTGATAAATCGAAAATTGGATAGATTACATTTGACTTTCTTGACAGTTTTGGTGATATGAGAATTAAAGTTGAGTTTGGAATCTATGAGAATACCGAGATACTTAAATTCTGTAACTATTTGAAGTTTTTCACCAGATATTACAACCTCCGGATTTACTGTTGAGTTGGTAGTTTTAGCAAAAAACATACCGACTGTCTTGGAGACATTTAACTGAAGGCTACACTGGTTTAGCCATTCACTGATCTTTACCATAGCGTTTGTAAGTTTAGTTGCCACTGCTGTTTTTGATGGCCCATGTATGTATAGAACTGTGTCGTCTGCATACAGTACATTTGAATATTTACTTCTGGGCACACACGTGGTAGGTCATTAATATATATGCAGAACAGAAGAGGGCCCAGGATTGACCCTTGGGGCACTCCAGTGGACAAGTAAAGGGGTTCAGACTGATAGCTGCCAATATGGACGGTTTGTGATCGGTGGTAAAGATAAGATGCTACCCACTTAAGAGCATTATCTGAAAAGTTGAGATGAGAAAGTTTGGAGAGTACAATTTTATGATTAACAGTGTCAAAAGCTTTCCTGAAATCTAAAAAGATGGCTCCAACAATGCTGTTCTTGTCAAGCAATGATTTAATGTTTTCAATGAAAAAGCAGTTAGCTGTCTCGGTAGAATGGTTTGGCCTAAATCCAAATTGAGGTGGATGGTGGGAAAAAACAGTGTTGTTCAGGTGATCTCTAATCTGTTGAGATACCCACTTTTCCAGAACCTTTGACATTACTGGCAAAATACTAATGGGTCTGTAATTGGAAATGATTTGTCTGTCTCCAGATTTAAATATTGGGGAAACAATGGCTGACTTCCATGCATTTGGAAATTCCCCCTCGGAGATAGACTGATTTATAATTTTTGTGATGGGGATAATTAATGATGAACCTAGATCTTTCAGCATTGTGGTATCCATTCCAAACACATCTTTAGCTTTTGATGTGTTAAGTGACCTGATTAAGGCTTCTATATTTCTTTCAGAGGCACTGGAAAACACAAGGCTGGGCTCTGACGACAAAACTGAACAATTACTTGTGTCTATCTGTGAAAAACAATAGTGCAATAGATGCAACAGAGTCAACAAAATAATTGTTAAATGCCGTAGCAACAACAGCTGGATCAGCGATACGTTTTCCATCTAATAAAAGTTCAACAGGTTTTCTTTCTCTGTGTTCCTGCCCCATCAATTTTTTTAATTGATCCCAAATCAACTTTGAATTGCCCCCTGCTTTGCTTATTATGCTCAGAAAAAAGTCAGCCCTTGACTTTCTCAACATAGATGTTACTTTGTTCCTCAGCATTGTAAAATGGTGTTTATCATGACATAGTTTTGATTTATTTGCCTTTTTTTTTGCAAGGTCACGTTCTTTCATCACTTTCAGGATTTCAGCATTAATCCATGGAAGACTATTCTTGGAGTTTCTATTTCTAAATTTCTGAGTAAACTCCTTAATGAAATATTGCAGTTTACTTGAGAGCATAGTACTTCCCTCATGTAAGTCTTTCCCTGCAAGCAAATTACTCCAATTAAACCTGTTTATTGTGTTGTTAGGTATTCTGGTTGATTCTTGCACCTTAGCAGTGGAAACACAAAATCTTTTGCTGGTTAATTTTCTTGCCACCAGAACTAGATTGTGGTCCGATAGGCCTGTGATCATGTTAAAGTATTTTGTGATTCTTTCTGGTTTGTTGCTGAATATTAAATCAATCTGAGTTCCAGTATTATGGGTTATTCTTGTTGGACCCTTAACTACCTGCGTTAGATCAAAGTTATCGCTTATTTGTTTGAGATTTTTCCTGGCTGATCTATCTTCCCAGTTAACATAAAAATCTCCCATTATTATTACTTCTTTTTCAAAGTTGCAATTTAAAAGCATGCTGCGGAAATTTTCATAAAAATCAATGAATTGCGTCATGCGCCCTGCCCCGCAGCGCGGGTATGAACAGGAAGTGGGCGCAGGCACACATTGTTTTTTGCTGAGGAGGCGAGATCATGACGGCCGTACAGCGATGACCAGCAACGGTGGCGACGGGACATTACGTCTCCCGTTCCCTCCTTCAGGGAACCAGGTTTACATTAGTAACCGAGACGTTCCATATCAGTCGACGTAACGTCAACCTGACGACGTAATTGGGATTCCAATGGAAAACGCCACAGTTGCTGCTACATCCAGCGCCCTACGCAAGACTCTCCCGGCTCAACTTGTAGACTATAAAACCTAGCGAATGTTTTAGGTGTCACCCAGCCCGCAGCTCTACAGATATCTGTCAGTGAGGCGCCGTTTGCCAGCGCCCAGATCCAGGCCGGGGTCTCAGGATCACGTGAGAGTTAGCGGGGCTGAATTCCAGGCACGATTCGTCGACCGAAAATGCATGCAGGTCCCCTATCCTCTTGATGGAGGCCAATGCAACCAGGAGGCTCAAAGAGTGGTCTCTGAAGTGCCGAAAGGACCAGAGACAAGTCCCAAGAGGGTATAGAGAGTGGTCGAGTCTCCTCGCCCCCCTCAGGAACCTGACGATCAGGTTGTGCTTTCCCAGCGACTTACCTTCAACTGCGTCGTGATGTGCGGCGATAGCGGCAACATACACTTTAAGGGGGGAGGGAGACAGCCTTCGCTCCAACGCATCTTGCAGAAAGGAAAGCACAGCTCTGATCGAGCAAGTTCGGGGGTTCTCCTGGTGAGAAGAACACCATTCATGGTGTCAACTACCGCCTGGGGTAGGTCACCTAGAACCCTTGCGTCCCATCCAGGGACCAGACATGGAGTTTGCAGAGGTCTGTACGCGGGTGCCATAGGGTGCCATAGGACCTGCTCTCTTAGAGGAATGGGCCAGGGAGGGGCTGTCGCAAGGAGCACTAGTTCCGGGAACCAGGTCCGGTTGGGCAAATACAGCGCAACAAACAAGACCTGCTCCTCGTCCTCCCTTACTTGGCACAGGCTCTGTGCGAGAAGGCTCACTGGGGGAAACGCATACCTGCGTAGGCCCTGGGGCCAGATGTGTGCCAGTGCGTCTGAGCCGAGGGTCCCCTCGGTCAGGTAGTAAAACAGCTGGCAGTGCGACGTGTCCAGGGCGGTAAACAGATCTACCTGTGCAGTCCCGAAGCGCCTCCAAATCAGCTGGACCACCTGGGGGTGGAGTCGGCATTCTCCTGGTAGCACCTGCTGCCGTGAGAGCTCGTTGTCAGCACGGTTGAGCAGGCCCAGATTATAAACGGCACGAAGTGACCTCAGGTTGCTTCTGACTCCAAAGGAGGGGATGGCGGGCGAGTTGTGACTTGCGGCGGGAGTGTATACCACCCTGACAGTTGATGTACGCAACGGTCGCAGTGCTGTCCATATGGACCAGTACATGCTTGCCTAGTAGTGACATTTTGAAGCAGCCCAGCACAAGATGTACTGCTAACAACTCAAGACAGTTGATGTTCCAATACAGTTGAGGCCCTGTCCACAGACCTGAAGCTGCATGCCCGTTGTACGTGGCCCCCCAGCCTGTGGCAGAGGCATCCGTGGTGACCACAGAATGCCTGGACACTTGTTTTAGGGGAACACCTGCCCACAGGAACGAACGGCCAACCACAAGCTGAGAGTTTGGTGACAGTGTGGGGTAACTTGGACCCGGCACGAGCCGCTCTGCCACGCCCATCTCGGGACTCAATCATGGAGCCAGTGTTGGAGCGGCCTCATAAGAAGCAATCCGAGCGGCGTTACTGCAGCTGCAGATGCCACATGGCCCAGGAGCCTCTAAAAAAGTGTCAGTGGTGCCGCTGTTCTGCGTCTGAGCGAGCTCACATTTCAACACTGCGTGCACACGGGCCTCTGTGAGGCGTGCTGTCATGTTGATCGGGTTCAACTTCATACCGAGAAAAGAGATCCTCTGCCCGGGGGTGAGTTTGCTCTTTTCCCAGTTGACCTGAAAGCCCTAGGTGGCTGAGGTGACTGAGCACTATGTCCCTGTGTTCGCACAACTGCTCTCTTGACTGGGACAGAATAAGCCAGTTGTGAAGGTAGTTGAGGATACAAACACCACGCTCGCACATGGGAGCAATGGCAGCCTCCGCGACTTTTGTGAAGACACGGGGCGACAGGGCCAGCCCGAAGGGTAAGACTTTGTACTGATATGCCTGCCCCTCGAACACAAATCGAATTAACGTTCTGTGACGAGGGAGTATTGAGACATGAAAGTACGCATCCTTCAGGTCGATCTCTGCAAACCAATCTTGGGGACGGATGCACTTGAAAATCTATTTCTGCGTAAGCATCTTGAATGGCAGCCTGTGAAGGGTTCAGGACACGCAGGTCCAAGATTGGTCGTAACCTGGGAAAGAGGGGCATCCAGGAACCGATATTTATCGGTGTCCCTCATATCTGCCAGGTTGAGCCACAGGTGGTGTTCCTGGACCACCAAGGTGGACATCGCCTGACTGACGGTTTCTTTCGTCGCCTGGAGGGCGAGGTCAGTTGCCGCACGGAGCTCCCGGAGGAGCTCTGGGTCAGAACCACCCTTGTGTATGTCCATGAGCGCCTGGGCCTGGTGGACCTGCAGGAGCACCATGGCATAAAGGGCGGAAGCAGCCTGTCCACAGGCTCTGTAAGCCTTCGCGTAAGACCGGACGAAAACTTACATGCCTTGGACAGGAGGCGTGGATTGCCCCACAAGGAGGAAGCGGAAGCTGGACACAGTTGCATCACAAGGGCATGCTCCACCAGCAGGACATCCACATACCCCTTAGCAGCTCCGCCATCGAGGACGGCTTCTGGCACTATATGGTGCCGCCCACGTCCTAGTGAGCTCCTCATGCACTTCCGGGAAGAATGGCACTGGGGCGGTGAGCTGAGAACCAGCACGGCCTGCCCCGAGAAACCAATCATCCAACCGAAAGGTTTCGGGACGTGGTGGAGGGTTCCACACAAGCCCGACCTTCTCGGCGGCCAGGGAAAGCATAGCCGCCCATTCTGGATCAGACTCGGGCTTACCCCGAAGGGGGTAATGCAGCCGAATCCTCATCTCCAGAGGACTGAAGCTACCATGGAGCTTGCCTCGGCGGGGAAGCCCTCACGGTAATCCTCAGATCACTCTGGCTAAGCACCGGAGTAGGCCTATTCTGAGGTCCAGAATAAGCACTAGATCGGGGCATAGGCGAGGGGACTGTACCTCCCTTAAGGTAAGCAAGTCTCGATCTCAGCGCTGCCATAGTCATTTTCCCGCAATGGGAACATGAACTATTCACAGTGCTGAGGCACCCAGGAAATGGCTGCTGTGTACAGCAGTGCTGTAAACACTTCTCAGGGAACGCCCACCGAAAACCATCACAGAAATTTCAATGCTGTGAAAACAACTGTTGTTGAGCTTGAGCTCGCGGCCACTCGCTGTTCGCGCCGTCACACCAACACTCAAGGGCGTAACTTTGGGTCTACCATTGGGGGGGTTAAACTCGCTGCATATTTATTAATTTATTTATTGAATAATTTTCTTGTGTAAAAGGTAATTTGCCGTTCCTGTTTTAGAAATACATTGTGATACTTTTACTGATTTAGGCTACTTAACGTAAATGCAGTTGTTCACTTGACTATTTATGCCATAATGACACAGTGTTTAAGCACTAGCCAGCAGTGGCAGCTTCCAATTAATTGATTTTTTGTGTGTTCAATATCTTATAAAAAAAAAACTAAAAAAAAAAAAAAACTTAAAGATTAATCAATTGCATCACTGTATTGGCACCTACATGCAGCAAATGTATTATGCACAATTCAACTCTCAATATTACAATATAGGGTGGCACACTGGAGTGCAGCTTGCACCTTTATTCTGAACAGATTTCACATATTGGTGGGCATCACCAAAACTCACCATCCACTAACAAAATCTTTAAGTTTATCTGTTAAAATGTATTTTATTAACATCACATTTTAAAAACTTAACATCAAATAACAGCATTAAAAACTTTCAAAGAGAGAAAATGAAAGTGCAATTATATTATCACTTTGCATGAAATAAGACTCAAAAGTAGATAAAAAAAAATTGTGTTTGCATTTAGCCTCTGATAACATCAAATTCAGAAACTGGGAAAGTGTGGACTAGTTGTGCTTTGATTCATTTTGTCACTTTGCAAACTGCAAAAAGAACAAAAAAATTATAAAAAAATAAAAATAATGATAATAATCTCAAATTGAGCCGGAGGTGGTAAATTCCTAATAATTTACGTATTTTTGTTTTTAGGTATTTTAAGATAACTTACCTAAAATACGTTGCGCATACAACTAACGCGATCGTTATAAAGGTGTTTAAACAACAAAACACATCCACTTGCACATATTTGACAATCAGAATATCAGATATATCCTGCTATAGCTAACAAATTTGTGAAATTTTGAATAAAAAGAAATAAAAGCAGATCATCAGTCATTCATTCAGCGCTATTGTGGCTGCGGTGTGACAAGCAATGAATGACGCGTCTCCATGGGAACCATAAAGTGATAGCCTAGCTACTACTTTTAAACTTACGTGTAAAAAGGTTCAGCAAGGCTTACATTTAAATGTGTCTTTGTTTTGTTTTGAGTGTATGGTCAATAAATAAAGGAATTAAAAAGATGGGCACAAAACCTGTTTGTCGCGCCCCATTTGTCATGTCTCTATTCCCCCCCAGCA
The DNA here is from genome assembly GCF_964197995.2 of Scardinius erythrophthalmus. Taxonomy (NCBI): domain Eukaryota; kingdom Metazoa; phylum Chordata; class Actinopteri; order Cypriniformes; family Leuciscidae; genus Scardinius; species Scardinius erythrophthalmus. Next base: position 35,527,101 of record NC_138240.1, read on the forward strand.
GTGGGCCGCGCACGCGCCCGCGCCTCACACTTTGAGAAACGCACCTCCGTTTGGTCAGGATTTTTCCTCTTTTTGGCTGGTGTCGACCATAGACTGTAAAAAATGGTGTCGACCAACAATGAAAAATCGTTGTCTGGCTGCCTTTCAGTGTCCTTTTTCATCTTTCCATCCGTTAGCATGCACCGTCAGCTTTCTCCAACCATTCATCCCAGCGACTGCGCAATATAGTGAACAAACTTGGTAGAGAAAGCGGGTTGGGTAATACCAAGTAGTCGGCGGTGCGGTGGGCGGGAAGTACATTACAGATTATTTAAAATATGATACTATCTTTCTTGCTGGCAAATGAAATAAAGAAAACGAACAAAAGTATTCATTCGGAATATTTCATATTTATTTTAATATGGGGGGGGGGGGTTATATTAGCTGGATCAGATTTTTGGGGGGGTCATAACCCCCGTAACCCCCGTGCAAATTACGCGCATGCCAACACTAGATACAGGGAAGGAGAGAGGATTCTTCAATGCAGTAGCTTGAGTCTGTATTCAAAAGACCAACAGAAACACGGCTCCGAAGTGAAAGACAATGTGTGTGTGCGCCTCCTTCCTGTTTATACCCGCGCTGCGGGGCGGGGCACGTGGCGCGATTCACTCAGGCCAACATTCATTGACTCGTTCTGTCGACACTCGAAGATGATAGGGCTCCCTGAAGTGATCCCAATTACGTCGTCACGTTGACGTTACGTCGAACGTGAGCGACTGATAGGGAACTTGATATTGAATATAATCTTAAAAAACAGGACATCTTCAAAAACTAAGGGATAATATTAAATTGCAAGAGGTATTAGGAAAGGAAAAACAAACTGAAAACGTATCTGAAAACGTATCTGTAAAACTTCCATATGGATATATCCTAAACAGAGTTTTGTAACAAGTCTTTTTAACCTTTGGGGCAGCAGGGTATGTCAGATATAATTTTAAAGGAAACTCAACATTGCCAAAGGCTACAGCACAGAAAAATCACCAACGATTCTTAAAAAAAACATTTGTAAGTCAAATTATTACATTTATTTTTGAATCAACTTAAGGAATCATTGCGGAATGAAAGTATCAGTTTCTTTAATATGAAAATAAAAAGAATTGCGCTGACCCTAAATATTTGAATGATAGTGTAAATATAATAATAAGCCTAATTATAATAAACGCAGAATAATAATCAACATTAAGATTCAGGGAAGAGAATTAAACTACATTTTATTTGAAGGGTGATGGGAGGGGAGGGGGTGCTGGCCCAAGAAAGGTTGAGAACCCCTGCTCTATGTGAAAACAGAAGAGCAGCAATTAATCTGATTCTGGTGCAAGATCTAGAACTGAAATATTAAATCTCTGTGCGGAATCTGACAGTGGTTTTCTTCATCTTCTGTTTGTAGATCTCGTCAAACTGTTCATTTTGTGCCACTGTGAAGTGACATTTCCAGTCTCCGACTTTACCTTTTGGAACACAAATAACAAGAAGAGAAAAGTAAGTCAAAGGACAGAAGTCAGAAGGAGATAATTAGAGGATTAAGCAGTTTATTAACCTTTCCGCATGAAGGGTGAGATCTTGAAGTCCATGAAAGGGATTGTGACATGGTTGATCATGTTGTTCTGTTTCATGGCATCAAACTGAACCCCTTTTGTTATTTTCTCTCTTTCTTCAACTGAAGTGGACAAACCCAAGAAGGAGCTCAAACGTTCCACCTCACGTCCAGTGTCCTGGAAAAGACCAGGAAAATACACACGTTAGACACATTTAACACTGATTTTACACTGGATAAAATTGTCACTTCGTGATTTTAACTTACTTCAGCCAGATCCTCATAGAACAAGTACAGTAGGTTAGAATATGTTTGTTTTTTCTCCCACCATCCGCTGACATGATCATACCAAGGACCAAACACATCTGGCGGGAAATTACTGATGTTAAAACAAAACTTCCAAGACAAAGTTCTTGATTGATAATGTAGGGGTTGTAATTAAGAAATGAAATATATTTACATTATCAATGTTATATTTATAACATCCTTTTTAATCAAGACATTAAAATTATAGATTGAACCCAAGCTGTGATTGATCAATCTACTTACTTTTCCCTTTCATGAATTTCTGTATAAAGCTGTTCCAGTCTCCCGGTTCAGGCTGTACCATGTTCATTCGATCAAAATGAAAATAGGAAACTGCATTGTCTTTTGCATTACGTGCTACATACACAATCTGAATAAGTGAAAGAAAAAAATATCTATTATGACATAACACAGGACTTGCTATGATATAGGCCTATGTTGCATTATGCAAAACTATCCAGAGAGTTACAATTTCATTACATTCATTTCAGAACTATTTCACTTTTATTAAAGCTGCAGTGAGTGATTTCTGTTCCACCAGCGGGACCAAATGTAATTCCTTACATAGTGACTATTTCCAAACAGATTTCACAAACAGCTGCCATTTTTCAATTTGTCTATAGAGTAGATAATATTGAAAGTGGCCCACTGGTTTTGGATTTGTTGACACGCAATATTTTGGTAGCTCTACAGAGCAACATTTACACTTTTCAGAGAACTCAAGTTTCAAATTAGTTGCATGGAAATGATTAGAAACCTCAAGACATAAGCAAGCCTCTCATTGGTCACATTTATTGAAAAGGTAGTTTCAAAAGCTATTCTTGTAAATCTAAATGAAGACAATATCCAAATAGAATGTCAGATTTTGGCAGATATGATTACAAAGAACCGCAGTACTTTACCCTTGAGTTCTGCTCCCAGAAGGACTTGGGTACAAACTGAACAGGTAAGTGAGTTTTGATGAGACGAGGAGAGGTGGGAAGATTATCAGCCATTTCTGTCCCTGTAACTGATAATTAGAAGTGTCATTATCATTGTGGTTATGCCAAAACCCATTTGAGGCCTTTTATAAACAATGTATAATTTACATTCCAACATTTTACATTCCAGCAATCTTGGAACAGATGAAAAGGTGCAAAGTTTAAAGAATCTGGGTTACTTTTATTCTGATGGTCCACTTTAGACATTCTACTAACTATATTTAACTTTGCAACTACATGTCAACTAACTACCAGTAGTGTATGGACTGTAGTAGACTGTTAGACAGGCTTAGACAGTCTACTAATACTCTAATGATTGCTAGTTGACATGTAGGTGCAAAGTTACTTATATAATAATAATATTAATGTTACATTTATATAGTGCTTTTCTCGGCACTCAAAGCGCTTTATATGGAAGGGGGGAAAATCCTCAACCACCACCAATGTGCAGCACCACCTGGATGATGCGACGGCAGCCATATTGCACCAGAACACATACACACACACACACACACACACACACACACACACACACACACACACACACACACACACACACCAGCTTACTGGTGAAGAGGAAACCGAGTTATGGGGCCAATATAAGAGGCCAGTGGGCAAATTCGGCCAGGATGACGGAGTTAAACCCCTACTCCTTTTTTCGAGGACATCCTGGGATTTTTTTTAATGACCATAGAGAGTCAGGACCTCGGGTTAACGTCTTATCCAAAGGACGGTGCTTGTTACAGTATATGGGGCTTTTGCACCGAAGGAACCTTTTCATAGTTCCTAGAACTATTGGTGGAAGTTCCTGGATTTTGGCGCATTTGGATCGCAGGAACTAGGAACGATTTTAGTTCTAGGAACTACTTTTGAAGGAACTAATTTACACATACTTCAGAGTCGTGTCTAAACCAGCACTATAGGAACAATCAGTGACATTAGTGTACGCTGATTGGCTGAACGCACACGAAGGCAACCAGCACCCGCCATTTAAAAAAAAAGCTATGTAAACACACAGATTATAACCTATATATTGTTTACTCCACAAAATAACTCTACGAACATGGAAAACAGTGATGGATGAACCTCTTAACCTTCACGCTGAGGAGAAAATCCAACACAACTTTTGAGGAGACCAAGAGAAATATGATTATGTATTTCTGCTCAGCTAGCATCTCTGAACATCAACCACATGGCATACGCTAAAACCTTTTCATTACTACTACTTTCTATGTATGACAGTTCTATCTAATATTGTATTAGACAGGACTGTTAGACAGATCGTAAACTAATGAACACGGAGAATGCAAGCAGTGTTTGCTCAGGCTCTGGCGCTCTCAGCACAAATAAAAGTCACAACAAGATCTGCGATAACGTCTCCGAGATGCTTGAAGAAATCTTCCTGCAAAGCTACCTGAAAAACTATGCGCAAGTGTACCTGGACAAAAGCCGTTTTAAACGCAAAGGGTCTTTACACCATACTGTATATTGATTTGAATTAGTTAATAGAAGTTAAATCATAAATAAATTCAATTTGTGATTTTATTTTTGAAAGCACTGACTTTACAGCATTTTAACACAAGTGCCAGTACTTTCACAGTACTGTAGCTTTACAGGAAGGTTTCTTCAAGCATCTCTGAGACGTTCCCGCAGTTCTTCTGGATTTAGTCTGTCTCAGTTTCTTCTGTTTCTTCATGTAATCACAGACGGACTCGATGATGGTGAGATCAGATCATACCGGCTGTTGTCAGACTCCTTCTGCATACAGAAATCTCACTGGATTATTACAATTAATGGCAAAAAGAATGTTTGGAAATGTAAACTGATATTTCCTACTGACACACTACAGCAAGTAGTGTGTAGGCACAGTAGGCTACTGTATATATATGTATGCAGTAAATGGGGATAGTGTAAACCGGGGTGGGGGCAGTGGTGGACAGTAACGAAGTAAATGTAATTCGTTACTGTACTTAAAGGGGCAGTAAGTAAGAATTACTCCCATCTAGTGGTGAATTTGTATTTTGCAATCAAACTAATTTTGCTCTCCAGCGCCTCGCGTTTTCAAATGCGCGTTGCATCTACGGTAAGCGATATGTACCAAAAAGCTTTGACAGGATGTCTTCTAATAGCACCTCGTCGAGTTTTCCTTCTGGTGAACTGGTTTGTTATTTCAAACAAACTACAACTTGACACAACGAACAAACGAATGTTACAGTTTTGAACAAACAAAACTTACAACCTTGTTTATAGGACCTTCTCTACTTTACTCAATAGCTGCTATTCATCAAAGAGCCTGTTTAACTTTTAACTATGTTCTACTGTCTATATCAGTGTTTCCCAACCTTTTTTCAGTCAAGGCACCCTTTGAAATTTAAAAAAAATGTGTGGCACCCTACACTAGTGTTGTCACGATACTACTTTGATACTATACTTTGAAATGTGCTGGTTTTGTTTTTTATTATTATTTTTGATGTGCACAAATAAATGACAGGTAGGCTACCAGTACCATAAGATTTTCTTCTTCCTGTTCCTTTTTTTTCTTCGTTCATGCATGTTACAAATGAATGAATGAATTAAACATTTTTAATTTTATATAATATATAATTTTGTTATAATTGCACAAGATAGCTTGTTTTTACTATATTTTATGTAGCCTAATAATTTCACAGTAAATCTCCAAATTAATGTAGAAACATCATAAAGACAGTATATTTCAAATAATTGTTTAATGGCATCTTTTTATGAATGAAGTGTTATTTGATTCTGATGTCACTGCTGCACTGTCACGTGGATCCCACACGCGTCCCATTTTCTCACAACTCTTAACGTTCATTTAAGACTTTATTTAACTAATTTAAGACTGCTCTCATGAGGATACTCAAAGCGAAAGCTCGAAAGAGAAGTCGAGTCTGGCGCGCGTCGTGTCAGCATCACAGGACAGCGCATTCTCTTTTGTATTTTCTCGCTTGCATGGCATGAAGAACGTGATTATATAATGTAACGCTAGCCAAAGGATGACAGAAAAAAATGCTGCTTTAATTGCGTTAAATATTTTTAACGTGTTAAACTGAAAAATATTAATCGCACGCGTTGCGTTGACAGCAGCACAACCGATGTGTTTATGTGAATACGCGGCAAGACGGACGTTGTGACAATTCGTGTGTATTTGACTGTAAGCGCATCAATGAAAAATAGGCAGCTTTATGTGGACGCACTGGGAATGAGGCACGGGAATAAAATCACATGCAAGCGCAACCTCCGCAATTCAACGCCAAAAACTTATGATTTGCATTTGTATTATAAATTTGTGCGCATTATTTGTTGTTATTAGAGACTTCCGACGATCCGAGATTGATGGTAAAGATTTGTTTTTTTTTACACAGTTTCCCGCTGGGAAACGCTGGTCTATATAGGCTAATAAAGAAACAAAAAGCCTGTAATTAAGACCTTAACATTGACTTACCTGTCGAGAAGAAAGCAGGCAACTTCAGCGTCTCTTTTGAAAGCTTTCTCCTGCATTAGCTATCCCGACATTATAGCTAATAACCCTTGTTTTTGTAATCTCCGATCACGTTTCCCTTTACGGTCTTATTGTGGAGTTTTTCGACTAAGAGGACTCGTTATCCTTTGACTTAACCGTGCAGTGCAGCCTTTTAAACTTGCCGGGGCAGTGACAAAAGCGCCTCTCACTGCTCTGCTCCGTTTCTGCTTCAGTCACTTGACGGGGGCTCTGAACGAAAACGCGTTGTGGAAACGCGTTGGCCTAGTACTTTTTGTCCCTCTCTGCTATTATAGTTTTTCAAGATGGCGGAACTACATGGAAGCCTCCGTGGACCTACCCGTCCCATGTATATAAAGATAATAAATTCTTCGTTTACGAGGATAAGTCAGATCATTGGCAGAGGTATTTGGACACCATTGAGGACATATTTATGAATAAAAATATTGATTTTAGATAATAAAATACCTAAAAAGTTACTTATTGTCCCTTTAAGTAGTTTTTTTGCGTATCTGTACTTTACTTGTGTATTTAAATTTTGGAAGACTTTTACTTTAACTCCACTACATTTCAAAGTCAAATATCTTACTTTTTACTCTACTACATTTTCAAAATCAGTCGTTCCTTTTTATTTATGAGTGGATAAAAACTTAACTGGTCAAACGAGCCACCAATCACTAGCCTACAACGTGCGTGCTTTGTTTTGAACTTGCCTTGGCGGTTGGCGCTATCTGCGTGAACCAGAGCTGTTAAATATGAGAGTTGCGACCATAGACAGTATAAGGTTGCGACACACTAGGCTTGTTCGACTTGAACCGGAGCTGCACAGACCGATCAGTTTATGACATCGCGAGAGTGATTGAAAAGCATACAGAGCCGTCTACACTAGTACACTCTAATCGATCTCGCAGTATTTTAATATCATTCGAATGGCCTGTGCAGTGTGCAGCCGCTGTGATCTCGCCGCCGCGCGGTCACGTGATTCGTGTAGCTCTCAATAGTTCCAAACAAATCGCGTTGCCAATGATTTTAAGCGGGGCAGAGCAATTATTTTAATTATTTTATTATAATTACTATTATTGCAGCAATTATCGGTAAATATTGACACATAATGAGCATTGCTTATTACGTTGACACTAAAATTACTTGCATATAATAGCATTTTTTTTCTGGGGAGTAGCAGAAACACTGCATTAATACGTTTTGGTGTTTAATTTTGGAAGGAAATAGGCTGCTCCCATAACGTAGAAAAAAATAAAATAAAAAAATAAATAAATTATATATATATATATATATATATATATATATATATATATATATATATATATATATATATATACATACATATATATGTATAAATGTGTGTGTGTGTGTGTGTGTGTGTGTGTGTATTTAATGGCATTGTGCAGGTTTATGTGAATGTATCATAACATTAGGATGTTTATAATAGGCCTATTATAACCATAGATGCTCGTGAAAAATATGTACAGTAAATACTGTAAATGTATTATACCTTATGGGAACAGTCCCCTTCCGTCCAAAATTAAACACACAAAAAATGTATTCAATTCAAAAATATATATAATATAAATTTATATAGAGACTAATTAATGTCATTTTATTAATAGATTGATGTGCCAAGAGTGACATTGGAGTCTTCACGTAGACTGAGTTAAGCAAGAGTCTTGTGACAAAAATTATAATAGGACATTATAGCCATAAAAAAATCATAGTACTTGGATACTTAAGTACATTTGAAGGCAAATACTTTTGTACTTTTTCTCAAGTGAATGCTTAAAGGCAGCACTTCTACTTTTACTTGAGTAAAATTTTACCTTGAGTATCTTTACTTTTACTCAAGTACATGGTATGTGTACTTCGTCCACCACTGGGTGGGGGTTGCGCTGGGGCTATATCTGCTATATTTTCATTTGTTTAAAATGTAGTTAAATAAAAGGACTTTGCTCTGACCTGTTGAAAACCCTGGAAAGCATGACTCCAGGAATGGGATTCTCATATAGATAGGCTGGGAAGTCTGACGCTCTTGATCATCATTACCAAAATACAGAAGGTCCAGTATATAAGAAACCCATGTGGTACCTGGCAATACAATGGAAAAGGAGTTTTAAAATATGTGTTTTAAAGGTCAGTTTGGAAAGACAATACATGGTCCTGTTTCATAGTGTTATCTAATGGTTAAGTTAACAGTAAGCTATAAAGAGTCAAGTCAGCATGCTAGGTAAATTAAATTAAAGAAAAGCTTCATGCATTAGTCTCACCTGCTTTGGGATAAGTGGCGATGAGAATGTCATCAGGTCTTGCTTGAAAGTTTTGCAACTTTTCCCAGTTGTCAGTGAAAAAGTGAGTCATAGAAATACCCTCAAAATCAAACATCTCTGGTCGACTCTGTAGTTTCAGCTGCAGAATAGAAAAAGTTTCAGTTGAATGCTGAAGTTTCACTGAACTGAGCAATCATTAGTTATTCATCACTGGCAATAAACAAACAATGTTAAATCATGTTAACAGCAAGATTTCAGATACATTTGCATTACCAGTAGAGTATGTTTTTATTTTCATCTACTGTATTCACTTTTAGGAATAAAAAAATGTTATTTAATGCAATACATATTATGTTGGATATTGGTATGTCAAGAAATGTGGATACATTTGCAAATACTTGTGTGTGGTCTACTGTACTCTACTGTTACAGTGCACCTGCAATTGTGTATCAAACCCTCAAAATTGTTCTTTAAAAACTACAATATGCTAATGTTTATGAATTCTAACATAAAACTGTTCACATCTGTAATACCTAACTGGTATTAAACAGACATATTCATTTCTTATACTATCGCAAAACACTTGAAAGAGAATTATTTACTCACTGAAGCCATATCAGGGATTTCCATTATGGAGAAAAAGTGTTTTAATTTTCTTAAGTCCTGTCTTTCCTGTCTTGTCTTCCACTCTCCTAGAATGTTTCTGACAGCTTTCTTGTGTTCCTCAGAATGCAAACAGGACTTCTACTCAATGCTATTCAGTGCTGTATTTGATATTCTGTTCACCCTTTTCCCTGTGCTTTGCACTCAGCCATAAAACAACATGTTACATAAGTTTAAACAGCCCTCCCCACAGGAATCTATTAACTAATCTTTTCTGATGTCATAAATGTGGGATTTCTAGCCTAGTCTATAGCATTTCACAAATAAGCAATTTATAATGGAAAAAGTACTGTGAAATTCTAGTCAATATGTTCTACTATGCAGGTTAAATAACACACCATAGGTAAGATTAACTTAGCATGCATTCTGTTGTACATTTACTCAGCAGTCTGGTTAAAATTTAGACTAGACAGAGTGCAGTTGGGACACTTTTTTTTTTTTTTTTTTTTTTTTTTTGCTTTAAACATTACCACACAAAACATGTACTTTTTTCATGTGATATTTCAATAATACCTAGAAATAGTTAATATTTACCACAGACAAGAACTACTTTTGTCCCAGTTGTACCCATGTCAGATACAGTAGAACCATGGTACAGTTGAAACACTCATCTTTAATGCTCTAAAGTGGCCTAACCAAATAATTTTATTCAATAATTAATTCAATGTCTTAATTCTGAATGTCAAAATATTTTGCTATTCATTAGCAGAACATTTGAGTGTTAAATAGCCCACAGTTCATCAGTAAATCACTAAACTATTAAGATTAGGAATTCATATTAGGAATTGTTAATGGTAACACTTTATTTTGATGGTCCACTTTAGACATTCTACTAACCATAATTGCATGTCACACTACATGTCAACTAACTCTCATTAGAGTATTAGTAGACTGTATGCTTAATATCTGCTTACACTTTATTTTGATGCTCCTCAACAGACATTCTGACTATAAGCAACTTTGCAACTGCATGTCAACCCATACACAAAAGAAATATATTTGAAATATATTTTAAGAATATATTTTGAAACATATTTTTGGAATATATGCAAATATTTGAAATTGGCCAATAAATATATTTTAGTTAAATATATATATATATATATATATATATATATATATATATATATATATATATTTTTTTTTTTTTTATATATATATATTTTAGTTAAATGTAAATATATTTATATGTCAATATATTTACTAACAACATATATGTTCATATATGTTTTAACTTTTGCAAATTGTTTCATTTGAAATATATTTTAAAATTTAAGTTCATAATGTCATAAAGTTAACATTTTCACAAACAAACAACACATTTTCATTTTCCTAATCCTTCCTACTTTATACCTGTGATGAGATGTCTTGGGCATCTCATAGCTATTCCTGCATCATCAATTAAAGGTAAATGTGTTTTCCTTTCTACACCCCATTTGCCAGTGAATTACATATTAAGATTTGTGAATAGTGTGGAGATGATGTTTTAATGGATTTTGTGTGAGATTACAGCTGTGTTTTACTGTCAGAATATTTTTTTGAACATGGTGTATTGGATGTATATGTGTATATAATGTATATATTGTAAATGTATATATTGTATATAAATGTACAATAAATATATATTGTATATGAAATACTATTATTTGAATTATTTTTACAGAATTGAATAGTTATTTAATAGTGTGTGTGCAGTGTTAGACACTGAGTTCTATCTATTGTTTAAGTGTACTTCACTGTTGGAGTGTCAATGTTATACTTGCATCATAAATATTGTGCATATTTTCAATATTTAAATGACTTCAGGAAAGATGTCAATAAAACACAACAATAAATCTAATAATTGCACTTAGTGTTAGGTACGTGCCACCTAATATGGCCTAATAGTCCTAGGAAAGCAACTATCTGTCATTTTACATTGCAGTCATTTAAATGTAAGTACAGTATTTATTATAGCTGTGTGTCATAATACAGTAGTGAAATATGGCAGCTTACTGTTGTGTATAGGGGAAAAGGTAGAGGAATAACTATGATCAAAATACATTTTCGACCCTTCTTTAGCAAGCTAAACATTTTATGACCATATATTTTGTCATATATTTTACATTACATGTTATACATGTAAATATATTTCACACTTAACATCATGGGCCCTATTTTAACGATCTGAAACGCAAGTGGCAAAGCGCAAAGCGCAAGTAACTTTGTGGGCGGGTCTCGGCGCTGTTGCTATTTTCCCGGCGGGATAAATGACTCTTGCGCCCGATGCAAATCTAAAATGTGTTGGTCTGAAGTAGCTTCATTATTCATAGGTGTGGTTTGGGCGTAACGTGAAATAAACCAATCAGAGTGTCATCTCACATTCCCTTTAAGAGCAGACGCGCTTGTTCTAAAGCGGATTCCTATTGTAACGGCGGATTTGCCAGGAGCGTTTCACAGCCGAGGAGACTGACGTTCTCGTCAGGGACGTTGGGGATGGAGAAACACACCCAAATTAACTTCGGTTAAACATTAAACAGGCGTATGATAATTTGGGTAAATGTGTAAGCTAGATGTATGCTTTTATAAAAAACTATCTATCTATCTATCTATCTATCTATCTATCTATCTATCTATCTATCTATCTATCTATCTATCTATCTATCTATCTATCTATCTATCTATCTATCTATCTATCTATCTATCTATCTATCTATCTATCTATCTATCTATCGTAATAATGTATGATTTGCAAAAATGAAAACTGCTGCTTCTGTGTAGATGTTATGGCCAAGCATGCACCCTTAAAATAGCATATGAATAACATGCGCAACGCGCCACTGACTTGAAACTGTTTTGTTTTTTTCGGTCAGTGGCGCAATTGTTTTCTAAACCTGTAAAATAGCATGAGGGAACGTTTGCACTGGAACACGCCTCCTCTTTGCGCTGAACCGCCCCGGGAGCGCAAGTGTAGGCTATTTCTTAGTTAACCGGCGTGCCTCTGAGGAGGGAAAAGCGCGCTTTGCGCGGGTGCAAAATAGGAATGAAACATGCGTCGGTGTACAAAGTCAATTGCGCTGCGTGCAAGATAGGGCCCCATATATTTTGTTATATTTCAGAATATATTTCAAAATAATAAATATAAGTGAACAACAATGCAAAAATATTTCAGTGTATTTGGAATATATGCCACGTATATTTTTATATTATATTTCAGTATTTTTTTTTTCTGTATGGGAACTTATTGTACTAACCCTAACAGTATATTAATGCTCTAATGAGAGTTAGGCTATTTGACATGTAGTTGCAAAGTTACTTATAGTTAGTAGAATGTCTAAAGTGGACCATTGAAATAAAGTGTAACTAAAATGCTAAAAAAAAAAAAAAAACTTTTAAATTACAACAGTATTGACCAATTAAAAAGCAGCTGACAAAACATCCTCAATTGGTACATGTTCAACAGCAATTGCCCCTACATACACCTTAAGATTAGCGGGGTGTAAGGATGTCTACTGATGGCAAACTTGTAGATCCCAAGTGCAGTTTATTTCCCAAACATAAAACAAAGACTTGACTAAGCGTAACTTGACTTGACAATCTCTCATCAAACAGTGGTTACAGGTAACAATTCTTGACAAAGTTACAAGACAAACATGAGGGCTTAAATACACACAAGACTAATGACAAGGCAAGGGACATCTCTGAACAATGAAACAATGAACCAATGACAACATGACAACACAGAACACATGGCAGGATCACATGACTAGAACAGGGGATCACATGACAGACATGAAACTCCAGTACTGAACCAACAGGGCAGAGAACTGGACTCAAGTTGCATGTCCTGCACCAGGACGCAAACAGCTGCTACTTAAAAAGCACACAGTCTCTTCATAGAGCGAGCTCTCACATTCAGAATGGTCTCTGTAACCTCTGATGAGATACCAGAATCCAGCCCTGCTCAAAGGCCATGCCTAAAGTGTCTATTGATAGTACTGCCGGGAGAGGCTTATCAGTGTTCCCTGTGCAGTATCAAGGTACATTTACACGACAATGATATACTTAAAACTGAGAAGTTTTTCCTTTGAGTTTTCTGCGAATTGACAACACCATTGTCAAAACGATCCCCATTCACTCCATAGACAGTATAAGAAATGGACACAGCGACCCCATTGGATTCAACGGAGAAAAGTGATGTAAATTAGAAGCTCTCTCTTCCTGATGGCTGAGCGACTGCGCAGACTCACACTGAGCTTGATGACGTAGATGTGACGTGAGCAACCCGTCTGTCTTCTAGTAGCTGTGCCGAGAGAAATCTGAACCATTCCCTTCCGAAACTTGCAGAGACGGAGAGTGTGAGTAGGAGCTGTCCATGAGCTGGAGCAGGAGACACTTTTGCTAAGTATTCTGATTAATTATTTTGTCATTTTCTGTATTTTGTCATATACTGTGCGACAGAGAGTCGTGTGGTTATGACGCAATCGTTAGCCTACTTTTACAAAAACTGCTTCTACGGGGCCATAACGTAAGATACAAGGTAATGGAGCCTTTTATACATTTTCGTGTTTTTTTTTAGAAATAAATAATGGACAAAAGGAGTCTTTAAACGCCTCAGATGTGAAGTTATTTCGCTGTCAAAGTGACGCCAAAATGAATGGGAGTCAATGGGATGCTAACAGCAGGTTAGGTCTGCTAATCAATGGCGGCGCGCGGGGAAGCTTCATTTTGTTCTGAAACATTACCCCCTTGATTCACACGGATCCACGAAAACGACTAAAAATGCTGTATTCTGCTGCCAGGCCATTAGATGGCGATGTGCATGACGTCATCGTCTTCAGAGATTCACGTTTTTGTTGTTTACACGGAGACCGTTTTCAAAAACTTGCACTTTGAAACCCGTTTTCAAAACTTTGTGTTTTCAGGCACCCAAAATGCCGTTGACGTATAAACAAACAGCCAAAACGCATAAAAAGTTTGACGTTTTTAGTTGCAAATGGTGTCGTGTGAACTGCCCCTTCGATATAAGTTATCTTTGTTTGTCACCTTGATTACTGATTTCGTTCACCTGCGTTCCCTTGTTAAGCCTGTACTCCCTTGTTTCGTTCATTCCTTTGTCAGTTCTCATTCATGAGGCCCATCTAGGCTTCACCCTGCTCCTCCCTCCTTCAGCTCCTCCATGTTGACTCCTCCTGTGTCCTGTCCATCACCAGCCCCTTGACCTCCTCAAAAGCAAGTTGGACATTGTGTGTTCATTGTGTTTTTGTTCACGTTTCTGTGTTTCCTGTCACAGATCCTCTTCTTAATATTATTCATTCATCATTGTCATTAGGATATGTACCAAAAATATTTAAGCTGGCTGATATTAAACCTTTCATTAAAAGATCTCAACTTGATCTTCTCCCTTTTCTGTCAAAAGGACTAGAAAAGGCAGTAAATATAAGAAATGATATCTGCAAGGATTTCCCATCAGGATTTAGGCCATACCATAGTACTGAAACTGCTCTTATTAGTTACACATGATTTGCTCTTATTATTCAATCAAGGTTGTATCTCTCTGTTAGTGTTACTTGATCTTAATGCTGCATTTGATACTGTTGACCACAACATTCTTTTGAATAGACTTGAAAATTATGTTGGCATTTGTGGAATTGCATTAGCATGGTTTAAATCATCCTTATCTGACCGTTATCAGTTTGTACCACAAGGCTCAGTACTAGGACCGTTGCTGTTCACTCTGTACATGCTACCTTTGGGAGATATCATTAGGAAGCATGGCATTAGTTTTCACTGTTAAGCTGATGATACTCAGCTCTATATTACTCTGCGGCCTGACAAAATATACCAATTCATAAAATTAATGCAATGCATAGCTGATATAAAAAAATTAGATGACTAAATGAAGTATAAATAAAGCCTTCCCTTACCTCCTGTCTCATGACAAATTTCTCAGCATCCCGCCACCACCCCATCACCTCACATTCGGCTGGGTCTGCTCATAGATAGCCTACCTATGATCTATACATTCATAGGGGGGAGTACTCTGGGGTCGGGCCGAATTCCACAGCAAGCCAAATACGCATTATAATATTACATCAGATTTCATTAACTTGTGAACTCGTGAATAATTTGATGAGAACTTAGCTGGATGATGACATCACTGTTTTCTACAGAGCTTAATTGAACTCCTTTCATATTGAATGTACTTTACACAGTTATTGAACTGCAAATGAATCAGTACTAAACTGATTTCAATTAACTAATGACTGTTTAAGATTGTCTTTTTTAGAGCTGCTTTACAGCAAAGTTGAATTCGGTTTGCATCGTTGAATCGTTATTTTTTTGTTTATCACTGTAAAGCTGCTTTGAAACAATTTTGGTATACTAAGTACTAGTGTAGTAAGACATTGATATTAAAAGACCAAATTCAATGTGCAACATTTATTGATGAGGCAAGCAGATAAACCCAAAATATAAACGCAATGCAGTTTCTCATTTAGTAAAGAAAACCATTAAAAAGAAAACGCTTAACCGTTTAAACTGCAAAGTGCAATGTGACGTAATAAGTCATGCCAACTGTAAGCGTTTTAGATAAAAAATGTTATTGGTTGAAACACTGCAGCAATAACTATTCATGGCTTGAAACAGATGTAAAATTGGCAGGCGTGCTGCAGATGTTTTCCCCTACAGGTCTCTGAGCCAGTCATGTGTGCTCATTAAAATATTGTAGAATTTTCCAGTAAAATATGTGCATTTCTTAATACAATCTCAAGACATTTGGTGGCAAGAACAGTTTTATTTATCAACTTTGTCCCAAAGGACATTAATCATGTCATTTCCCTACGGTACGGAGGCCTTGGTAATACCATAGTAGTGGCATTAATGCATTTACAAAGAAATTAAAATGTCAGGAAACAAAAAAAATCTCATGCTTTATAGTTGTGTTTGTTTTCATGCACAAAAACAATGTGTGCTGATTGTCATGACAATGGCGTCATTTCAGAAGAAAAGCAGCTTTAGAAGCTGCCTCTGACAAAAAAAAAAGGCAAAATGAAGAGAAAAGTTTCAAAAGAGGGATATAAATTGCCAGAATAACATCACTACCTTCGTCAGCGATACAAACTCTCATGCATAATAACAACATTACTTGTGGGTTTCCATGAATCAGGTAATATTTTTTCAACAACACAAAGTAGTATTTGCTCATATTTAATCCCTTATGCTGGGAGAATGATAAACACAATGTAAGAGAATGCATACTGAATAATAACTGTTCATTTAGGATGCTCAGTTTTATTTGAGCACAACATCAGTCATTTTTAATAATGTCTTCCACTGCAACAACAACAACAACAACATAAAAAAATAAATAAATAAAAAGTTTCAGTCTGGAAAGATTTAAAGATGGAGAAGGTAAGATTGAGTCCTTCAGTAAAGTTGTGCTTTAGTTCCTTCATGCTAGAAGGCTATTCTGGTGCAAATATTATGATAGAGCAAATAATGCAATGAGGAAATGTCATTGTAAAGCATCAAAGAGAGGTATGTATCAGTGTTTTTAAAATGCATTAAATCTCCTTCTATAGAATTTCATTCAACATAATGCATTTAGCATATTCTAAAAGCTATCGTTATATTGATAAGCATTGATTCAAATGATTCTTATCCAGATATTCTAATAATCTTATAGTTATGTTGATTGGTTTATTGATTTAAATACATGCAGAACTCAAACTTTTGAGGATGATTACATTGTGTATGCCACCCAGTAGATGACATTGACCACAGCGAAGGTGAAAGGGAAGACAGCGCGAGCGTAGATGTCGATGGTGTCGGCGTCGATGGGTTTGCACTTGCAGCATTTCTTCTCTTCTCTGCTTTCCTTCTGAGCCCGACGGGATTGAGATCCACGAACCTCGGTCTCTTCGTGCGGTTCTCCAGGAGGGTCAGTGGTCCGCTGGGTCCTGCTTTGCCTGTTCGAGATCAGGAGGCCCTGGTTCATGCCAGCCACAGACAGCGAAAAGAGAACCATGGCCTGCTTTCCATTTTTCACCATGGACTACAAAAGAGGATGAGGGGAAAAGTCATTATATACGTTCATAAAAAGTCATAGATCAGAATTAAAGGAATAGTTCACTTAAAGGGGTCATATAATGGTACATGCACTTTTACAAGTTGATTGCACTGAAATGTCTGTTGGCAGTGCCTGTACACAACCATCCTATCATGATAAAAATCCATCCAGTGGTTTTGTTTTAATCTCCTTATATGTTTGACCATCTCTGAAATTGTGACGTCATAAGATCGTACGCCCCTCCCGCTATTGTGATTGACAGCCGTGTTTCAACACAAGACCCGCCCTGAGCAAGCTGTGACAGCCGTCGTCATAGTAGTCCGCCATTGTTGTTATGCTGGAGTAGAATGGCGTCTAAGCGATTGTGGTGTTCTGTTCTTAGATGTAATAAGGAACACAGCAGTCATTTGGATGTTCCTAAATCCGAGCCGTTGAAGAAGCAGTGGCGGAGTTTTGTTTTTGAAGCGATATGCCCAAAGGATTGACGCGGGGATTCCCTCACGGGGATTCCCCACGATCGTCTGTGCTTTCATGTTTGCGCGAATCATTTCACACCAGACAGCTTCACAAACGAGAAAAAACGGATCGGTACCAACGTGTTCCTGCTGAACCTCCAGAAGATGTGAGTGTAATGTTTTATTAACCTTTATATTAGTATTTATATTAATCTTTGCGAAATTTGCAAACCTTGCTGCACGCTTCACGATGAATGCGTCTAAGGTTTACACTCAGGGTACATTACGGCATGTTTTCTATGTACGACGTTCTCAATATAATTCATAATCCCACGTTTATAACGAATAACACGTGGTTATTGTGTTAGATACGGTCAGAGAATGTCTAATACGGTGTACCCACAGAACAGAGGGGCGGGGTGAGCAAAGCTCATTATCATTTAAAGACACATGCACTGAAACGGCGTGCTGAAAACAGAGCTGTTTTTGACCAGGTAAAATTAGTGTTTTCTTACAATACTAATGAGAATTTTTAATTAAAGTATATTACAAACTTTTAATTTAGACCCTAAAGAATCATATTAGCTTGTACAAAAATGGCATTATATGACCCCTTTAAAAAGTGTCAATTCTGTCATCATTTAGTCACCCTCAAATTGTTTCAAACCTGTATGAACTTCTCTCTTCTGCTGAACACAACGGAAGATATTTTGAAGAATGATGGAAACCAAAGTTGATGGACCCCATTGACTTCCATAGCATTTTTTTTTTCTTACCATGGAAGTCAATGGGGTTCATGAACTGTCAGGTTACCGACATTCTTCAAAATATCTTCTGTTGTGTTCAGCAGAAGAAAGAAGTTCATACAGGTTTGAAACAACTTGAGGGTGACTAAATGATGACATAATTTACATTTTTTAAGTGAACTATTCCTTCAATGTTGAAGTCTATTCCACTCTAAACTTGTAAACTTGAATATGGCTTTAGTCAATATTGTGGCCTAAAATTAGGGCTGTCGATTTAACATGTTAGTTTAATTAATGAGTTATGAAAAATAACAAAAATAAATCGATTTAACACATTTATGACCCTGTATGAGGTTTTGTCTCATATTTATATAATTTGATATAATTAAGCAATATCACACAAGTACCGTATTTTGGCACGAGTGGAAATGAGATATTGATTATAAACAACAGGTCAATAAATAAGAAGTTAATATCGTGTTTCTGCTCAATTTTGCCAATTAAAACGTTTAAGCAGAACTGTTGTGTGTCTCAGAGCAACACAAAGCTTTCTGAATGAATCCTTGTTTTGAGCGAATCAATCAGGTGAACCATTGATTCAATGACTCATTCATAAAGAGAGCCATTTACTTCATTCCTGAATGAATCAGCCGTTTGAACAAATCAATGAATGACTCAATGACTCACTCATTTAGACATTTACTGCCACCTACTGGCAGTTTTAATTTCTTATATAGAGTATAATTTCATTAAAAAAAATCAGATTTCCATATTAATAAAAAAACAAAACATTAAAGGGATAGTTCACTCAAAAATGAAAATGATGTAATTTACATGTCCTCATGGCTGTTGAAGCCTACAAATGAATGTGTAATAAAATGTTGAATCAAACATATATATATATTTTTCTAAAGCTACTTTTTGTAATGTCTATAAGATGCTTTTCTCATTTAACACAATAATGACTTCAATCATTATCTTCTGGGGTAATTTCTCAGCCAAATTTGATTTGGCAATTAATTAAATGAATTAATCGGCACATCATGTAATTAATTAGGGTTAGGGTTAGGATTAGGGTAACATTTTAATCGCTTGACAGGCCTAAATAAGATACTTTAGAATTTAGAATATACAAGATGCTCGCTCTCCCAGTTTAAAACTAGATAAAAGACGCATCTCTTCAGCCAGGCATTCATATAATACTTTTAATCTTACAGTTAAATCCGACCTCTAGCTTATAAACGCCAGAGGAGAACTGGCCCCCGACTGAGCCCGGGTTCTCCCAAGGTTTTTTTTTTTTTCTCCATTAGGTCACCTGATGGAGTTTTTCGGTTCCTTGCCACTGTTGCCTTTGGCTTGCTCAGTTGGGGATATTTAATTTAATTAATCAATCAACAATACTATTGATCAGCATTACCAAACGTAGACGTTCCACTAGAAACAAACATTGATGTATTGTTCTAATTTATTGCTGTGAAGCTGCTTTGATACAGCCTGTGTTGTGAAAAGCGCTATATAAATAAACTTGACTTGACTTGACTTGACTTGGGGCCAGATTCACTAAACAAGTCATTAGAGTGAGACCGCAATCCCATATGGAACCAATGGAAGTGGAAAGTTTTGCGGGTTAAAACATGCATACAGTTAGAAAAGAGTTTCACACTTTTAATTTATCTGATTGTACCTCTGAGCTCTTATTCGTCTTGACTTTGGCTTTCTCCTTCTTGCTGTAGTCTGCATTATAGTGAGCAAAAGCGTATTCGATCAAGGCAGCGAAGACGAAGACGTAGCAGATCCAGAAATACACGTCCAGAGCTTTAATGGCAGAAGCGCGGGGCAGTGACGAACGAGCACTGACCATCAGCGTAGTCATGGTGAGCACCGTCGTGATTCCTAAGACACACGGAACAGCAATATTCATTTAACTCATCAGGTTCATTTGTGTGTGTGATTGTGTTAAATGTTCTCATTTGATTTTTTTTTTTAAATACTTTAGTGAAGTTTACATTTTATAAACTGGAATATTCCCAGCAAACAAAAATGTGTTGTAAGAACGTTTTGCTAAAATTCCCATTAAGTTCTGAAAATGTTATTTCTGCATTTTCTCTAACGTTTAAAACATCCAGTTTTTTAAATGTTTTAAGAAAGTTTTTCCTTGGTTATGCGAACGCTAAGGAAAAAAATCCATTTTGTCATTCTTCTAACATTTTCTTTGAACATTCTAAAAACAAGTGATAACATTTCAAAAATGTTAGATGAACATCCAACTAAACCGATTTAAAAAACGTCTAAATAATGTTTTTGTGCCAATGTTTTAAGAACATTATTATGGAAGCATGTTTCAGCCACATAAATAAAACATTTTAAAAGAATTTTTTTTTAAAATCTTTTTATCTTTTTAAGTTTACATTTAGCAATTCTGACTTTAAAACACAATTCTGACTTTATATCGCGCAGTTCTTTAAAACATGCAATACTGACTTTATTTCTCGCAATCCTGACATCTTTTCTCAGAATTGAGATATAAACTCGCAATTGTGAGTTATAAAGTCCAATTCTAAGGAAAAAGACGGACTTTTTTCATATAAACTCACAATTCTGACTTTTTTTCTCGCGCAATTGCAACTTTATATCATGCAATTCTGACTTTACAACTCCAAATTCCGTGTTGTAAAGTCAGAATTGCGAGATATAAACATGCAATTCTGAGAAGAGAGTTTATTTCTCACAATTGCGAATTTATAACTCGCAATTGCAACTTTATATCTCGCCATTCTGACTTTATAACTCGCAATTGCAACTTTATAATTCTGATGTAAACTCGCAATTATGAGAAAAAAAGTCACAATTACCTTTTTTATTTTTCATTCAGTGGCGGAAACAAGCTTCCATACATTATTAAAGACCCGATATTGTCACTGAATGAACATTCTATTAATGTTACAGGAAAAAATGCCTGTTTAACGTTAAGAGAATCTTGCCAGAATGATAGCTAACGTATTGAGAACGGTCCCTGTTAGCCGAGTTAACACTGAAACACTGACCTAAAGACACTCTTGCCGGCACAGCTGATTGGCTGATCCAGAATGAAACCCATGACATGGCAACCAGTAGGATGGAGGGCATGTAGGACTGGATGATGTAAACTCCTCGGTTTCGTCTTAGTTCGAATCGTAAGCTGAGACGTGGAAATCTTCCCGCTGTTTCAAGAATGACAAAACTTTAAAATGTTGCTTTTGAGTAAACAAAACTGATTAAAACCATTGAAGTGACAACAACTGTTGCCACAGCATTAGCAACCAATGTTTTGGTAGGGTTCAGTTAAATCAGAAATATCAGATCATGTTGATGAAAAGCCTCACCGGATTTAAAGTTCAACAGCTCTGTGACAAAGCGATAATCAGTGATGGTGAACTGGGACAGCTCCAGTTTGTCCAGTCCATGGATGAGTGTTTGACTCTCTGACCAGTGATACACAATGTCTTCTGAAGAGTAGCCGTCTGCAAACCCAACAACAGGAGAACAAACACATCTCAGTTTGCATGCAGCTGCACAAACTTGCTGTTCTTATAAGGTTATGTTCATATGAGAACAGGAAAGAAAGGAATATGCGAGAAATCACTAGAAAACAACATTTTAGTTAGTCAAAAGCATGATTATCATGGGGTTTTTTTTTACACAGGGATATGTTGTGCAGTTTTGGTCAAAGTCAAAAAGTCATAAAGTCAAAATGTAATGTAACGTGTGGGACGAGATAAGGCAGGTGGAGATGAGGATCTAAGTGCAGATAAAGGCACACTATGTAATATTTCGCCACTAGAGGTTGTTTATTCAAAACAAAGGCGTAGCTTGATGACGCCTTGATTTCGCTGAATCATGGGAGTTGTTGTCTTCGGACTCGGGCAGAAATCATCTTCATGGATGACCGGTAATGTATTAAAGATTTCTAAACGTTCCGAAAGCCATTGGAACGAAACGAGGCCGCTGGAGCGATTGCTAACGAGAGATGAGCGCGACACGCGGCTCGACAGCAGTGGAGCTTTTATTATCCCACAGATGCTTCTGCGTCTTCCGTTCGTGTGTGTGTGGGGAAACACAGCACTGTTTTATCATATTAGATACTTTTGAGTGTGATGAAAGTTGTTATAATGCTACTCTGTGCGTTCGCTCGGCGGCGACTATATGAAACACTTGTTGCACACTGCAGTGAGATCGATATTAGGCATGTTAAAATATGGTACACGCGGTAAATCAAGAAACCGAGATTTAAACAAATAGACTAACTGTGTTGAGCTGTATAACAATTAGTTTTCTGTCGATGAATGTTTCCAAACAGTTGCTCATCTGTCTAATAAAACACATAATATATGTGTGCATCTTTGGTGTTTGCATTTTTTCTACAAAATAAAACCTTAAATTGAGGGTAACGTGGGTATGATGTCATTGGTAGGTGATAAAACTGCTTAACATTCTTAGATAATTTTGGAATAATGTAAGTACACAAATCAACTAAATATATAACATCGTTCCAGTGGTTTGGGGATATTTTGATCCAAAAATCTTACATATTGTGCCTTTAATTTTTTTTTTTTTTTATTAAGCAAACAATACAATAAATATAAATACATAAAGAAAGCAACAGCAAAAAATAAGTATAGACAAATATAAATGCGGAGAAAAACAAGTGTCGAACCAATAAGCTTGTTAATGACAAACCAGAGAGAAGTGCATAATGCAAAGGAAAACAAATGATCAGACAAATAAACAAATATACAAACAACATAAAACAGAAGGCAAAGGGCGAACCGGTATCTGCTACATATACCTATATATATATATATATATATATATATATATATACATATGCATGCACATACATATATCTATACACATATATATACACATACATACAGACAAAAAAAAAGGGAGGAAAAAATTAATAAAATGAAAATAATAAGAAGCATATGCAGAGAAAAGGGAATGTAGATTGAGATAGATTGAATAGATGAGGGGAAAGAAAAACAGAAAAGATAATCGAAATTAAAATGGGGATGTTAGAGTGTTAAAATGGCTATTGCATGATTTAATTGATTTCCTGCTATTTATGCACCATTCCAGTGGAATATGGACATGCACCTTCCACTCCAAGAGGTCTTGTAAGGGCTCACCAAAGCACATTGGCCGGACCTTCCGGATCATTTGTACATGTGCCTTTAATTTTTAATAAAAAGAACAAAACAATACCAAAAAAGCACGCGCAAACAAGAAACCATTACATACACTAATCAACTACAAGCACAAGAGGTAATGAGAATAACAAGACACACCTGGGACTAATTAGTAATAAAACTACAAGGGAACTACAAAACAGTGAACACGAAAAGGGAACACAACTTCAACATAAGAGTCCGGGGAACATGTAACATATATTTGTGTGTATAATATTTTTGTATTATTTGTTACAAGTTGTTTTATTAAATTGTGCTTTATAAATAAAGAAAGAAGAAGCAAGAAAGTAGACCAAGGAGCATGTCTCAGTAACCCTGTGCAGAAACTAGTGACGCTGTATAGGATTCTCCTAGAAGTGACATGCTCATGGACCAGGCTCGTGCCAGCCCGTATCGTGGCACAGACGCTGGAGTTTTCTAATGCCATGCCCAAATTCCTGCCATCGTCTCATGACCCACACACAGTAATCGAACACATCAGACCTGTCAGCTTCAGGCTGTACTAAACCCGCAGGATTTCATTGTTGCTTTATACCAGGCTTTATGATTTAGGGACTATGTTGGAAGTGATGAAAAATCCTTTACATTTCCTATATCATTTCTTTTATATTATTTTTAATGTGTGGCGGGTATTTTAATAGTGAATATACATGTCCTTTTGAAAATTGTCCTGGTTCTCTTTCAATAGTCACTTATTTTATAGTATGTTTGTAAGTTGTATTGGCTGGGACTTTAGGGTTTCGATTATGTTCTGAATGAACTTTTTGTTTTTGAATGGTCACATCTGCTTTCAAAACATGTTTATTTAGCATAATTATGTAGCTCAATCTCAAAACTATTTAAGCCTTTAGTAATTGCTTTTATGACTATAAAGAAATGTATTACGTAGGGCTGACTTCTAATAGTCGAGGATTCGACGATTCGATTCGGAGAGGTCTGATTCGACTATGAACCTCATAGTCGAATACATGGGCGTCAGTTTGGTTTGAAATGTGCTGGGGACAGAGACGCATTCGCATTTTCAGAAGGGCTGGGTACCATTTATTTTTTCGCTTTCGCGCAGGTCATGTTTTGAAAGACGATGTCCTGTAGCTTACTAATGTAAATAAATAAAAATGTATTAAAAAATCTGCTTCACATTTTCAGCAGGGCTGCGGAGCGGCTGTGAGTTGACTCCACACGGTTCTCATGTGCGTTAAAAAGCTTTACGTGGTTTTATGTACCTAAACAATGATTACCAAATTCCCCTCTCATGTTGCTCCTCATAACCACTTAAAATGGTAAAAAAAAATCGAACCCAGAGTCCAATTATTGTGGACGTTATCTGATATTAAGCGTTTCTGCTTCACATTTTCAGCAGGGCAGCGGAGCGGCTGTGAGTTGACTCCACACGGTTCTCATGGGCGTGAAAAAGCTTTACGTGGTTTAATGTAGGCTACCTAAACAACCATCACCAAATTTCTCTCTTATATTGCTCCTCATGTTTATGAAATGTTATGATATATGTGTGATATATATGTGTTTTTAGCTCTTTTGTTTGAAATGGAAAAAATCTAGCAGCTATCTAAAAAAAAAAAGAAAAAAAAAAAAGGTTCGACTATCAGTCGACTACGGCAAAATCTAACGAATCAGATTCGACTATGAAAATCCTTAGTCGAAAACAGCCCTAGTATTACGTCGTCAGACGATAAACAAATAGTAAATGAAGACGAGAGATGCCAGATATAACCCCTTACTCACAGCTTTCCAAGTCTAGCATGCATTCCTGTTCATCCATGGGGTATTTGGTGAGGTCCATGTCACACGCAACTGTAGATGTAATTCTGAAAGGAAAAACATCATGATACACATTTCAAATATGGAGCAGGTGAATAAAACACTCAGTGATCATCTGTTAAGAAGCTTGTAGCAATTCAGTGGTGGCCTTTATGTAATTATATATTAAGCAGTTAGGTGGATAGGCAGACTTATTTTGAATAAAATAATGAACAGACCACTTTACTGTTGTAATTAGGATTGGGAATCGAAAGGTCAGGAATCGGATACTTTTCGAATTTCGAATCCTGTTATGGATTCCTTTATTAGCATTTTAAAATGACTTTAAACCATTCAAACGTGAGACGACTAGCAAGCTGTTTTCTGTGCTGTACACACATCCAAAGCACTCACAGAAAGGGATTTTGATGTGATTTTAAATCGCACATGTATAAGTATATTGGATAGGTGCAGCTCTTAAAGTGACAGCAGCCTAATATTCCTGCTGCCGTCTCTATGGCCTCGTTTACACTGCAGGTCTTGATGCTCAATTCTGATTTGTTACCTTTATCCGATTTTTTTTACCGTCCGTTTACACGTTCTTTCCACTTTGACCCATATCCGATTCATGTGTTTACACTTGCCATACTATCTGAAACACCGCGCATGCTTAAAGGGTTAAATTATCTTGCACAGATGGACGAACGCGAAATAAGCTTGATGCTAGCTCTGCGATATATGCGAAGTTCGCCAAACATCATCATGATTTTGAGGCGGAGGAGGACGAAAAGTGCCATCATTGCAGCATGTGCTTCGGTTATTGTGTGTGAGAGAGATCTCAGGACTGGTGGGAGCATATTGGCTTTAAATATTGGCTTTAACAAGGAGCAGTGGGTCAGAAATTTTGTTGTGTTCAACAATATGTTGTGTTAACGTTTGTTCACATTCCTCTCCTACGACGACACAACGTTTCGTCGGGCCATCCGTCCCTTTGCAGATGCACGTCAGGGTTTCTCTCATTAAACCGCGGAGACGTTGCCTAATGCCTCAGAAAATCCGATCTGCCTGTTTACATGACAGTCGCATTGGCACATATCTGATTTATTTCCACATATGAATGAGGCCTGAAACCGATCTGGAAATATCCGAATGCATGCGTTTTTTTCCTGTTTAAACTGTCATAGAACACATCTGATCTGTGTCACGTACGAGCAAAAAATCGGAATTGGGTCACATTTCACTGACAGTGTAAACAAGGCCTATAATAACACTAATCTAACAACAAAATACAAAGACAAAATTGACTCGTTCTTGACTGTATAACTTTTCAAACTATATTTGTAATGTATATTTTATTTATAAAATATATATATTTTACATTTGATTACAGATTCTGAAAATCTTTAAAAAAAGTTTATTTCAATTGTATTTTTGTTCAGTTGTATCTATTTGTTGCGATTGCTAATTGTTTATTTGTTCTTTTTTAATTACTGAGTGTTTACTTGTCTTTAATAATACTTTACATTTATATTAGGCTAGTTGTTTTTCTATGGTGTTTTTAAACCACAGGCAAAAGTGTTCTCTAGCCTGTTGATTTTTGTTAACGATATTCAGATACAATTAAATGTTTTGCAATAAGACTAAGGGCCCTATCTTGCACCCAGCGCAATTGACTTTGTACACCGACGCATGTATCATTCCTATTTTGCACCCGCGCAAAGCGCGCTTTTCCCTCCACAGACGCACGTCGCTAAACTAGGGAATGAACTTGCGCTCCCTGGGCGGCTCAGCGCAAAGAGGAGGCGTGTTCCAGCGCAAACGTTCCTTCATGCTATTTTGCAGGTTTAGAAAACAATTGCGCAACTAACCAGGAAAAAATTGTTTAAAGTCAGTGGCGCGTTGCGCATGTTATTCATATGCTATTTTAAGGGCGCATGCTTGGACATTATCAATGTAGCGTGTGCACAACGCGCATACACACACTTTGATTCTCTCATCTACACAGAAGCAGCAGTTTTCATTTTTGCAAATCATACATTATTATTATTATGATAGATAGATAGATAGATAGATAGATAGATAGATAGATAGATAGATAGATAGATAGATAGATAGATAGATAGATAGATAGATAGATAGATAGATAGATAGATAGATAGATAGATAGATAGATAGATAGATAGATACAGTAGACAGACAGACAGACAGACAGACAGACAGACAGATAGATAGATAGATAGATAGATAGATAGATAGATAGATAGATAGATAGATAGATAGATAGATAGATACAGTAGACAGACAGACAGACAGACAGACAGACAGACAGACAGACAGACAGATAGATAGATAGATAGATAGATAGATAGATAGATAGATAGATAGATAGATAGATAGATAGATAGATAGATAGATAGATAGATAGATAGATAGATAGATAGATAGATAGATAGATAGATAGATAGATAGATAGACAATTTATTATAAAAGCATACATCTAGCTTACACATTTACCCAAATTATCATACGCCTTTTTAACCGAAGTTAATTTGGGTGGGTTTCTCCATCCCCAACGTCCCTGACGAGAGCGTTGCTCTCCTCGGCTGTGAACCGCTCCTGGCGCGCGTCTGGCAAATCCGCCGTTACAATAGGAATCCGCTTTAGAAAAAGCGCGTCTGCTCTTAAAGGGAATGTGAGATGACACTCTGATTGGTTTATTTCACGTTACGCCCAAACCACACCTATGAATAATGAAGCTACTTCAGACCAACCCATTTTAGATTTGTGCCTGGCGCAAGAGTCATTTATCCCGCCGGGAAAATAGCAACAGCGCCAAGACCCGCCCACAAAGTTACTTGCACTTTGCGCTTTGACACTTGCGTTTCAGATCGTTACAATAGGGCCCTAAATCTTAATGATATCTAAGGTTTTTTTTTTTTACCTAATTGGAATCAAAATTAGGAATCGATAAGAATCTGAATCGATAAGCAGAATCGGAATCATTAAAATTCAAGCGATACCCAACCCAGTTGTAAATAGAAACATTAGAGTAATTTGATTTCTTCCCCTTTACTGTAATCTGTCAACATTCTAGCTTTACTGTTTCACCAAAAGTCCTTTTACATAATTGCCAATACAAAAGCATGTATTCATTTGGAAGAGGTTTAAAACACGTACCGACTGCTGTAGAGAATGACTCCATCAGGCTGCAGGCGAATGAGTTTGTTCTCCACAGTAACGTCATGAAACCAGGCTGATTTGGCGTTCACGATGAACGTGTCTGGTACCCAGAGTTTGTCTACGAAGCGGCTGTCCAGGCCCAGAGTTTTGTTTGTGTGGTTGTAGGACAAGCGGTCATCTTTCCAACTCTGCCGCAGAAATATTGTCATGGTGTATTCCTGTAGACACAAATGCACACAAACAAAACATCCACGGTTTTATGATGTTGAGAGTTATCTGGGACTTGTTGTTGTGTATTGTCCTTATTTAAAGACAGGTTTTGTTTAAATCACTATTTACAATGAGTTACAATTTTAACATGAGTATGGTGTGTTCTTGTTATTCATAAAAACCCCTTAAAAGTGGTAAAATTAATAATTGATATAGATTATTATTATTATTATTATTATAACAAATATTAGGGCCAAGCCAACCAACTGCAGAAATAACCAATTAAAGAAATCTGGAGATGATTTGGGGCAAAATGGTTGAAAAATCCATAACTTTTGCTGGCATGGTCTGAAGATGGATTGACTAATCAACTTGATTTCCATATCTTTTTAACAGCATGATTTTAAGTTTGTATTTTGTTTCATAGACTTTTAATTTGGGACAGGTTCACATTTAAATCACGGGTGAACACATTTCTGTTTCAGTGATCACAGTGACTTGTGTGTCAGGGGTAACTGTACTTGTCAGCTAGAAATAATGGGTAACTCTTTAGTTTAGGGTCCAATTCTCACTATTTAGCATGCATAATACTATGATATTGGCTGTTTATTAGTACTTATAAAGCACATATTAATGCCTTATTCTGCATGACCATATTCTACATCCTTTAATCCTAAACTTAAAGTCCCTCTGTCGTCAATAATTGTCTCCCTTAAATCTCATCTTTTATCACCAAAATGACATATTTAAATGCTTTTTCCTTGAAAAAAACTTCTTCATGCCTTAAAATATCTTGAATGTAACTCGACACCCTCGCCTCATTTAGTTTTTGCGGTTCTATGAATATGCAAATGAGCCCCGCCTCCACTCACTCACTCAGCTCAGAGATCCACTGGTTGACGATCACACGTTGATCTGATTGGTTACAAGGTAGTTTGTGACGTCAGAAACACCAGCGATTTCAAAGCGTGTTTTTGAGACTGTCTTTGGTTCACTGCAGTTTTAAGGAGGAAATACTCAGCAATGCTGTCGACTTATGAATTTACACATGGTTTGTCTTAAAGCAGATTAAAAACACCACATAGACACATAAACAACATTAAAAGCTGGATTTTCACCACAGGGGGACTTTAACAACTACCTTATTAACTATTAATAAGCAGTAATTAGGAGTTTATTGATGGAAAAGTCATAGTTAATAGTTAGTTAATAGTGAGAATAGGACCCTAAACTAAAGTGTGACCAAATAATGCAATTAATAAGAGGTGATCAAATTTAGAATAATATAATGCAATGGACTCAATCCTACTGTTTATTATATTTATTATTCTGGAACTGAATCCACTCTATTTGGAAAAGAAAATCCTTCTTAAAAGAAAAATATATAGTCAAAGGATACTTTTAGAAAATGCAAAACTGCAAATTTGTTACATTAATGGCAAATATATATATATATTCCAATGCAATAATCATAAAAATCCAATACATGCGAAATAGTGTGATTTTCAAACATTACCATGTTGGCTTCTGAGATATGGTCAATACTGGCTACTTCAATAGCCATGGCGACATTCACTGGGGGTCCTGTGAAGAGAAGATTGAGAAAATAAAAGAAATGATCAATCTATCTATCTAAATCAGTGATTCTCAAACCTTTTGGTCACGCCCCTTTAAACAAAAAACTTAAAATCTTAAAAAAAAAATCCATCTCTCCCCTTCACCGTGTCTGACGTGAGCGATACGTGTATGACACAGCTAAATACAATAGAGCCCAGTTATAATCAGTGATTCTGCTCATGCAGTGCGATGCAACACAACAAATCCTGACAGTAAACCGATTCCCCATCCACCGTATTTATGGCATACTGTTCGTCTGACACAAAGGACAAATGGATCTGCAACGGTCGCTTTTTTGTCGTGTCCAGTGTAGACCACTTATATATATGTGGGCATTTAATTACATATTAATATTTCAGATTTATTGTTCTGGTTTGACTAATGAGCTCTTGCAATAATAAGCCACTGTTCATGAATGATATTGCATAGAGTTTGAATGATATTGCATAGGTTTTATATTAAGTGCACTGTTAGATGCCAATTCTAATCATTATAATTATATAGTTTCATAAATAGCGAACAAAATCAAGGCTAACAGGCCATGTTGAGCATCATGGGTAACAGTTGAGTATGTTGTGAAGAGTCTGTAGTATACTGCAGTATATTCTGATCGTTGATTCGCTGAAAACCTGATACGTCAGTTGCGTGTGAAAAGTTCAGAGAGAGTTCAGAGAGAGTTCAGAGCATAGGTTCGGAGTCGGAGCCCACTGATCATGATACACATTTGAAATTTTGGATGACAATCAAGGTAAGCAGATAATTAAATGGTGTGCCTTTCACTACAGACGTAGCCTTGCCTAATCAGTCTGTGTGCCGAGAGTACAGACTTCAGCTATAGTTGCGAACGTTGTCTGACGTGCGTTATGTGGGCTAGCTATTTGCTCAATTAAAATAGGCTCATGGTACAAATTACGTTTTGGCAAATCAGGGAAAGTGGCATTTTAAAATTCCCCAAATGATCAAAGGTTGCCCAGATTGTGTTGAGTCGGCCACAGTCAAATGCGGATGCTGAGCGAACCTTTCCAGTTATTGGCCTAAACTGACACCAGGAACAGACTGGCACTTGATGGCACCCTGTGAGTGATGGGAAGTTCGTATCATTTTACTCACTCGCTTGTTCGATCTCGTTCATTAAAATGAACGAATCTTTTTTCGAGTCATTTCGTTCATTTAAGGGGCTTTAAATGTTATACTTTTAACAGCCAAATTCCCCGAACACATACGCAGACTTTATCATATTCTGAATTAAGAAATCATTATAATGCAGTCCAAAATAATTTACAGGGAACATAAATAATTACTTTCCGAGTCTTTCGTTCATTTGTCACGTGACAGACGCAATGAACGTTCATGACCGGATCGAACCCTGCTTCAGATACGAGCTCCTGCAGAGGT
This sequence comes from Scardinius erythrophthalmus, assembly GCF_964197995.2. Taxonomy (NCBI): domain Eukaryota; kingdom Metazoa; phylum Chordata; class Actinopteri; order Cypriniformes; family Leuciscidae; genus Scardinius; species Scardinius erythrophthalmus. The sequence goes on from NC_138240.1 coordinate 35,559,037, forward strand.
GGTGAAGCAGGCCAACTCTGCCACTGTTGCACAGGCTACAACAGGCCTAATGTGGGGAACTTGTGCTGTGGTTTTCTGGGGAGGTGGAGTAACTATTATGTGTCCCTTTTGTTTTGAGATTTTTTATTGTTTTGATGTTGTTGTTTACATGTTTGTTATTTAATCACCTCTATCTTTATTTTTTATAGTGCAATCAATAAATTAATTGTACATTTTGCAATTTTTTTTTTCATAAATCAGGGTTTAGGCTATACTAAGTAAACAAGGACTGACATTTTTAAAATTAGGGTTGGGTTACGCGCGCGCACTGATGTTTTACAGAGTCTCACTCCAGCCTAAGTCCCAAAGTTGGCAACCCTACAGCCTTACAAGTTACAAGCCAGATAGCTTTTGTTTTAACTTAAAAAAGTAAGTGTTTGTGCAGCCTTAAAATTTTAAGTTTAGTCAACACAAAAATCCAAGTTGTCACTTAGTACAACTTCACATTTCAAGTTGACTAAACTTAATATATTAAGGCAGCACAAACTTACTTTTTTAAGTTAAAACATTTTTTTTTACATTGATGCAATACATCATACATACAATCAAATACAAACCTATTGTATGGTAAATATACACTGAACAGAATTATAAGCGCAACACTTTTGTTTTTGCCCCCATTTTTCATGAGCTGAACTCAAAGATCTAAGACTTTTTTTATGTACACAAAAGGCCTTGCCTTTGCCGAGATAATCCATCCACCTCAAAGGTGTGGCATATCAAGATGCTGATTAGACAGCATGACTATTGCACAGGTGTGCCTTAGGCTGGCCACAATAAATGGGGGAGGGGGTTCCAAAAAAGAAAAAGTTGATCTTTGAGTTCAGCTCATGAAAAATGGGGGCAAAAACAAAAGTGTTGCGTTTATAATTTTGTTCAGTGTAGTTACAAAACCTACCCCAACCATAATCCTAACCATTCCCCTTCAATAAAATGACAAATTACGGTATACACTTAAAAAAAATAAAGGTTACAAAGGGGCATTTTCACAGCAATGCAATAAAATTATTTTTGGTTCCCCAAAGCATCTTTCAGAGCACACACATTTGTATCTTAATGTGAAGAATATTTTCATAATCTTTTTTTCCACTATAGAGAACCTTTTCATGGATGTTAAAGATTCTTCATGGAAGATGCCAATAAAGAACCCTTATTTTTACACTTTTTGGATTCAAATTAGACCAATCTATACCTTTTTATATAACTGACTTTAATGACCAGTCTTGAAGACTGTGACTATAGACTAGCTTATAAGACTAGTCTTAGCAGTTTATGCAAACGGCCACAGATGAGTTCTGCCATGTGTGATCTATTGCTCCGGTTCTCGACTAGTCTCTCCCAAAGATCTGGATCAGGTGTGTGAAGAGCGTTGGGTCACAGCTGAGAACCACTGATCTATTTAATGCCACCAGTACGCCTTCTCACTAAAAATAGACTGTAGGAAGTAGGGCGCTGTTTTGGCAGGAACGCTTAGTGTGAGGTTTTGTTCTGCAGAGGAAAAAAAGGCTTAAAGTCTCCCTCTAGTCAGTAATTTTATCTTTGATCACCAAAATGACATATTTAAACGTGGGGTGATCTGGGGTGTGTTTCCCAAAAGCATCATTAACCGACTATGTTCATTCGTTATCATCATAGTTCAACGAGTCGGTGTTTCCCGTAACCAGGGGCGCAGATAGGATTTTTTTAACTGGGGGGGACCAAGCTGTCAGCAAATGATTTAAACTCAATTCGTTATTTGCGTAATTTGGGCTTTAACTAGTGCTCAAGTAGTAACTTTGCATAATTTGGGCTAATGATTTGCATTAAAAAGCCATTGGGGGATTGTTATTTGAAATCATGGATAAACAACAATGAACAAAGGTAAACAAAAGCCTACCTGATCACCACTAGCAATGCATGATCAGACTGTTATTTGACTAGTATGCCAATCACCCACCAAAACTTCATGTCTTCAGCAAAGTATGTATTTTTTGAACATTTGCTTATCTCAGCATACAAAGTCTATCATTATGAACAAAAAAGCAAAGAACCTATGTGCAAATAATAATAATAATACTAATTGTTTGGTTTTTGAAAAAACGAGGTGATTTTTTTTGTCTCTTCATCGCCTTTATATGACATTTATCAGGGTGTCTACAGATATGAACAAGTTAAATTTAAGACTTTTTAAGACCTTTTTAATGCCACTTTGAATGAAATTTAAGACCAAACCTGTGATGGAAATAGACATTATATTACATGCGTATATATTAGGGGTGTAACGGTTCACAAAATTCACGGTTCAGTTCGATACGATACACTTGTGTCATGGTTCGGTTCGGTACGTTTTTGATACAGCAAAAAGAAATAAATGCCAGAGAAATTTCCTTGATTTAAATTTTTTATGCTTTTTTATATTAAAACTAACATCATAAAGTATGACTTTTTTTTTTTTTACTTTGAGCAATTCTAGAGCTACAATTGACTCTTCTTAGGAGCATATAAAATAAAACAGCTCCTTGGAAAAAATGAAATGTCATATTGTAGTAGTTATAAACAAAGGATTATTTTAGTTCAGATTAACATTTGAGGGCAGCAATTGTATTCATAATGTCAAAATAAAACCGACGTGTTACTTGAAGGCATTATAGCCTACTATTAACCAAACGTCCATGGTTGCAGTTAGTGTTACTACAGTAAATCCATGGTGAATGTTACTGATCTGTGGACACTGATAGTTCATTCATGGCACAATGTTTCTTCCTGGTTTCCACGTCAGCGCTGTTGATCCGTTAATAACAGAGAAATATGAATGCGTCTCACTAGATCTCGCAGCGATGTTATTACTTCTGTCAGTTCTGTTCTGTGGCGAATTAAAATGCTTTCTTTACTGCATCTCTTATTAGCGCTGTGTAGTAACAGTGTCGCATGATCACGATCGGCTCGCGCTGCACTGGTCCAAACTGATAAACGGTCCTTCAACCACACAATAACGAGCAGTTTCGTTCCGCTTGCATTACGTTTGCCATTTGATGTTGGGCAATGTTGTGGTCGCGCATTATGAGCTACTCTTCTACATTATGAGCGCGCTTGCCACGCGCAACGCGCCTACATTTGAAATAACAAAACAGTGTTACAAGAAAAAGCCTACATTATCATTATCAATAGCTGTTTATGTAATAAAATCTGAATCATTCTCGCGATTCGATGCTTCACTGGTTATTTGACGGACATTAGGTCCGTCAGACTGGAGAAATTTTAGCGGTAACGTGACCAGAAATATTTAAGACCTATCGAATCTGAATTTAAGACATTTTAATACTTTTTAAGGCCTTTTATTAGGAAAACTTTATTTAAGACATTTTAAGACTTTTTAAGGACCCGCGGCCACCCTGATTTATACAGTAAATTTTTTTTCAGTTCAGAAAATCACCGGCTCAGTTTAGAAATAGGGGCTGTTTACACTTGGCCACTTCATGCGTTTTCTGTGATCGGATAGCTATCCGATCGTGAAAAGACCAGGTGTAAATGCCCTCCGAAACGCATTCGAGACAGATTTGAATCCGAGCGCTCAAACCACTTCAGGAGGAGATCTGAGACGCATTCCAGACGAAACTGGACAAACAAGTGTAAATGCATCTGGTTGTTGAAACCATATATGTAAATTTCACTACTCACAAAAATGCTAAAAAATAAACGTGTGAGAGCGTGTTATAGGCTATATGTAATGTTATAGCCAGATATGGCGACGCTACTGGAACAGCATCCCCGCAAACGTGCAAACTATCGCAAATCACAGTGAAAGTAAGTCACAGACGCTTAACACACAATCATCATCATTATAAGTAAAGAAACGAAATGATCTTACCAGGGCTGTTACTGCTCTCTCTTATTGCGGTCTTTAATTTAGAAATTTTAGCTGATGATCAATAAAATGCAGCTCATATTGGTTACTTTCGGTGACGTGCACTCCATTAAATATGCATAGGCCTATAGCGCGCCAAGCGCGGGAACTGAAGATCGGATTTAAATCCGTTTTGCAAAAACACGTTTATGTATAGTGTATAGCCTACACATAATGTATAGCGAAAACACTGATTAATCCCCTGTTTTACCGATTTTTGTCGCGTTTGGGATAGTGAGGGCGGGGGACGGATCGGGTCACTATGAATCTGGGGGGGTCATGTCCCCCCCGTCCCCAGTGCCATCTGCGCGCCTGCCCGAAACTATAGTTCCAACGAACATTTGCAAACAGTATCTCAAAGTGTGTGTTTAGAACGACAGCATCGACCTGTGTTTAGAAGCAGAGTTTCTAAATAATAAATCCTTATCTTGAGCCAAATAAGCAAACTGACATTCAGTACAACCTGTGTCTTTTATTTAGAATATATATGTAATTTACATCCTTTAGTTTTTCAAGAGATTTAAAGCACCGTTTTTGAAGAGTGTGCATGTGCGAACGTAAGAACTATCCCATGATTGAATCTGGAAATAAAGCAAAATAACTGAGAAAAATGAGAACTGTCTGTAATGTGTGACATTTCTGAAACATGTCTGTAATTTATAACAAAACATCTATAGCGTTAATTCGATCTCAAACAGATTCATTAAAAGAAGTTATTACTCCCCGACCTGCGTGACATCATCAGCCTTACTAACGTGGTTGAACGACCAATTTGCGACAAAACGGTTTCGGGTCGTGACTAGCTAGATGATTTCTTCAACAATGCATCGTACAATGATGGTTAAAGGGTAACTCTCACCAAAATGCAACCTAGGGTCTTTTTGTTAATCTACTCGAGGCAAACTTTCGTTTAAAAGCATAATTAGAATGGAAACGCCACTTTTAAGTTTGGCCGTGTTTTCGGTCAAATTGCCTTGTGAATGGGAGTGCTTGGGGCACGACTATGATAGCATCAAAAAGCACTATTTTTAAAACACTAAGAAGGCTCGACACAACATGAAACTGTGCTGGAAGTATCACCAGGGGCTCTACACATGAACTCCGGCATTGAGAACATTGTTTGTGTTCACAGAGTTTACTAAAAAGAAAGGTTTTGGACAACTCACTGTAGCTGTTGTTGTTTCCGTCTGCCCGCATTTTGTCAGTCAAAAATAGTCGATCTCCGAATGCGAATGAGCTGACTCAATATTCAATATTCAATATTGAGGTCAATATTGATTTTCACTAACGACAAAACAACAAGTTATCCGTGAGTTTATATGGAACTAAGCTTTAGGAGCTTTCCATCTTTACTCTCCTCCCTGTTACACTTCATTCGGAGATCGACTATTTTTGACTGACAAAATGCGGGCAGACGGAAACAACAACAGCTACAGTGAGTTGTTCAAAACCTTTCTTTTTAGTAAACTCTGTGTACACAAACAATGTTCTCAATGCCGGAGTTCATGTGTAGAGCACCTGGTGACACTTCCAGCACAGTTACATGTTGTGTCGAGCCTTCTTAGTGTTTTAAAAATAGCCATTTTTGATGGTATCATAGTCGTGCCCCAAGCACTCCCATTCACAAGGCAATTTGACCGAAAACGAAAATACGGTTAATCTTAAAAGTGGCGTTTCCATTCTAATTATGCTTTTAAACGAACGTTTGCCTCGGGTAGATTAACAAAAAGACCCTAGGTTGCATTTTGTCGAGAGTTACGCTATAAGCAGCGAGTTTCGTCATTGTTTTACGGGAAACACAACCCTGATTGGTTACAAGGTAGTTTGTGACGTCAGAAACACCAGTGATTTCAAAGCGTGTTTTTGAGACTGTCTTTGGTTCACTGCAGTTTTAAGGAGGAAATACTCAGCAATGGTGTCGACTTATGAATTTACACATGCTTTGTCTTAAAGCATATTAAAAACACCACATAGACACATAAACAACATTACAAGCTGGATTTTCACCACTGGGGGACTTTAATGTTGATGCTAAGAATGGGTTGAGCTAGTGTAGTGCAATCCAACATGATGATCTGCAGACGTCAAACTCACCTCCGATCCCTGGGCGAAAGTTTCGAGCGTAACCCTTCATTAAATCATCCAGATTAGGCAACCAGGATATTTCAATGTCTGTGCCGACATATTCACCAATATCACTCAGCATGGCCCTACAGGTCAAAACAAACAAATGTTCCTCACTTACCCTTGAAAACAGTCGTGTACATTTTTTATTTTTCAGGATTCTTTGATGAACAGAAAGTTCAAAAGAACAGCATTTATCTGAAATAGAAAGCTTTTGCAACATTAAAAATGTCTTTACTGCCACTTTTGACCAATTTAATGCATCCTTGTTGAATAAAATATTAAATTCTTTTTATTTCTATAATTCTATAATTCTAAATGAAAAAAGAAAGATTATATAATTAAACACAGAACATCATATGTAGCTTGCCCAACACTATGTAAAGAATGCATTACTCTAAATATATAGATAGCTGAGCTACAAACTACTCAATATTGAAGATTTAATACCAGTCAAAAGTTTGGAAACATTTCTATTGTGAATGTTTTTTAAAGAAATCTCTTCTGCTCATCAAGCCTGCGTTATTTGATCAGAAATACAGGTGAAAAAACAGTAATATTGTAAATATTATTACAATTTAAAATAATGTTTTCTATGTGAATATAGTAAAGTGTAATTTATTCCTGTGATCAAAGCTGAATGTTCAGCATCATTACTCCAGTCTTCAGTGTCACATGATCCTTCACAAATCACTCTAATATGATGATTTGATGATCAAGAAACATTTCTCATTATTATCAGTGTTGAAATCACATATAGAAAGTATTCATAATACTTTTATTCAGCAAGGATGTGTTAAATTGATCAAAAGTGATAAGAAAGATTTATATTGTCAGAAAAAGTAGCAAAAAATACAGCATGTAATACTCCAAGCTGCATGGAAAAGGTATTTTTATTTTTATTGTGCAAAACATGAAAATATGCTGTAATTTGTTAATATATCCTAAAAATAGCTACAAATTCAATTATATTTTTATTAGTGTGTAAGTCTTATTGTGTGTTTTTATTATTATTTCTTGGATGAAACAGCAATGTAGGCTATATGTAAGAGATAATAATAATAACCAGCACTGACAACAATTGCAGCAATATTTGCACTTATTAGCATATTCATTTTATTAACCGTTAACTTAAAAAAAAGATATAAAAATATATGTGAAACCCTGTGAAGTGAAACAAAGAGGCTCTCTAAGCCTTTAGTTATTCATAGAAAAGCATTAACTTCATTTATTCCCATTATTTAATGAACATTTTATGTTCCCTTTTTTGTGTATTTTATGGTATTTTTTTGAGTCACGGCATATATAAAAAGCCTTTTGTGTCTCACTGCAAATTAAATTAAAAGGGAAAAAAGTGTATTGCCATTTTTACGTTTTAAGTGTAAAGATTCATGCAAATCCCACGGACACAACAGACTCCATCAGGGTGAACATCAATGTTTTGATGACAGCATATTGTGATTTTATATTAAAAATACAAATATATAGGCTTACGTGAAAAAAAAAATATATATATATATGTCTTATATACATACACGGATTTAAAACTTAAACATAATCTTAAAAAATAGCCTAACATGTTGGGAAGGTCCTAATAACATTATGTCAGTGTATTATTTTTTAATTTAAGATGTGAACTACAGTCATGTTGTGACTAGACACATGTGTTGACATGATGTTTCCACGTGAAATGAACATTATAATAACATTATGTCAGTGAAATGAACTGTGAACTGCACAACAACCAAGCTGAGACGGTGTATGTGCATATACAAATAAATGCATGCACATTTTAATCTGTGAGAAAAAGAGCAATGTTTATGATAGCATATTATTTATATCTAACTATACATAGCTACCATACATAACCATGACGATCTATATAAAGTAAAAGACGCGCACGTGAAAAAATGCCCAATTTCCAAACAACAACGAGAATATTGAGGTATAATTAAGTAGGCTACTATATTGTGAATAGGCTATATATAATGATAAGTAAGCGCTCTACAGATACACTATCTATAGCCTATTACTCCATATTTTTATGATAGCCTATCCACGAGAATGATGACTTTCATCTTAAATTGTTTTAGCCATGTTTAACATTAAGCTTGTCATTTAACAATATTTGTTCATTTCTGTTTCATGTTGGAGGCGTAGGCTACAAGATGCAGCTTAAAGCCTCACTGGAAATATCAACTTAATCCATTACTGTGAAGATGGATGTTCAGATGCGTTTATTCACTGTAAAGCCATTTGAAAAAGATGAGCAATATTTTGATAATCAATCAAACTGCGCTCTGTACTCAGATATGTATAGGCTATGTCTGAATATGTGTGCATCCTCATCATCCTCATCTTCATCCTGAGGTGAATGACACGCGTATTCTCACCTGCTCATTCTGTTCTCACCGATGAGCACAAACCAGAAGATCGTCACGGAGAAACTCAGCGCATCCATTCTGCGCAAACACGGTTCGGACTGATTCAAATATCCCGGTTTTCACAGCCTCTGTGAGGAATCGCAGGAAAATTGCTAAAATGATCCATATTTTTGCCTGTGCCTTATCCCGACTGCGGAGGAACCATCGCGAGGTCCGTTAAACCGTTTCTCGAATGAATCGTTCTTATGAGTCGGTTCGTTCGAACAATTCTGTCGAGTTGACCAACCGATTCGGCAAGCGTTCGTGAATTCCTCGACTTTCCAATAACAAACTTTTTATTGAACAAATCTCATAGTCTTCAATCAAAATAACTTCCCTTACACTTTATATTGACATCTCATCTCTTATCTTGTCTTATTACACTTATGGCAAGCTGTTTTAACTTTTATTAATTTCCAGGATATGAATTCTTGCCAGGAATTAGATTTCTACTAGTAGGCTAACAATGCTAATTCTTTATGTAAACAATTACATTTTCACTAGTTAAAATGCTAATTCCTGATATAAAAATTGGCATTGTTAGAAATCTAATTCCTGATATCAAGAATTAGCATTTTAACTAGTAAAAATCTAAATGTAATTGTTGATATCAAGAATTCATATCTGGATGAAAGTCAAAACGGCTTGCCATATGACATTAACCTCTCCACTCAAGCAATACCTGTCACACGAGATCGAAGCAATAGCAAACCCTATCAAACTGTGTTCGTTTATTTCAAATACAATCGATATACAATAGTTAGGCTATATAAAAAATATTGCACATAAAATACACGACAAAGGCAAACGTCAGTGTACCACCACCAGCAAAAGATTGGACATAAAATACAAAGTGAGAACAGCTTTGATTGTTGACTTGAAAGAATCGGTTCAGCAAAACTAACTGTTTGAACGAACCGATTCATTTGAATGAACGGATCCCTCCTCTTCGTTCACATCAGATTAAAATCCTCCGCTCATGACGTGGAGGATACAAGCACTCGCACGATAAAACAATGTTCTTATGTAACATCAACCCTGCTTTACTGTCATCTCTATCACCCTGTCTACTGAACGCTTGAGGTTTATAAGGCATCAACACATCCAAGTTCTTTGTTCAATCATTTGCACTATTCTTAGTGTCAGACTATTGTTTGCTGTGGTTGTATCCTGTCTGATGTTTTTTGTGTTGTTGTCTGGCATATATAAAGGCCATGAGCTTAAATGATGTAATAGTGCGTTCAGTGACATTGATTGCATAAGCTCTTGTTGACTTACTGTATATTGAACATTGAAAGGGTTTTCAGAAACCCTTCATGCTATTGACAATGTTATAGCAAGTGTTTAAGCCAGGGCTATTCAATTAGATTCATTCGAGGGCCGCATTATCAAATCGAAAAGTTGAGGTGGGCCGGTGGCTTGGTTTGGGGGTTTATCTTATTTATTGAAACATAACAGTTTCAATAAATAAGTTAAAGTAACCCTAAAGACGTGTGGTATTTACTTGGAAATGTGGTACCCAACAGTATGCAAATATATAAAACCATAATAAATAAAAACTTGATAATTTACAGCGGTGTACAACTATTTTCCTTGGAACAAATAAATTATTTATACAAACTTATAGCTGTTGGTGAGAAATAATAATTATTTTATTTATAATTGTTATGCTTAAATGAAAATATTCTGACAGTGAGACTTAACCACAGGCTCCCACTGTATAAAAAATGCCTAAACACAAGTTAAAAACTAAGCACCTTTACAAAGAAACTGACATAATTTCATAACAAGCATTAAATATATATTCCTCTACCCACCTAATAAAACTAATACAATATAAATCACTATATTTACTATTATACTATATAATATTATAGTATATATTTACTATATTTATTTATTACTAGTATTCAATATAAATATTGCACATTTCTGCCCAACCATGGTAAATTACTACAGTAAATGTTTGTAAGGGTGATTAGGGGATTTAAAGTCTTCTAATTTCGTTCATGCCACAGTGTTTCTCCTGCTTTCCTCATCAGTCTTGTTGGGAATGTTGAGGCTGTTTCATCCGATTTAATAGGGCCTACTAATTAAATCATCGAGTGATTTGTGGTTTGTAACAGAAATGTTTCTGTCGAACTGAAACGCTTCCACTGGTTGTCGCAACGCTGTTTAATATTAGTGTGTCCGGGACCGGGAGTAAACGCAACTCCGCGCTGGGCCGTGTTTAAACAACTAGTGAAACAACTGAAAACATCGCTATTTGTTGTAACTGTACTGACCGAGAAACCGCTTCAGATGATTCAGTGACGGAGCGGTCCGAGTGAATCCGAATAGTTTTAGACCGTTATGCAAGCGCGTTTAGAAAGAATCGAACCAAAAGAATGATTCATTCACGAATGATTGGTAGCCTATCGCTGGTTCAGTCGACATAAATTCGGGACAAATATAATAACTGCTGAAATATTCACACGTAAAACGTTTCTCAGGTCAATCGGAGCGAAAAGAGAAGGAGGGAGGTTGGTGCCGTCGGGCCGCATGGAGATGATTGGCGGGCCGCCAATTGAATAGCCCTGGTTTAAGCTGTTGTTCTGGGAGTTTGTAGAGAGAAAAGAGAAAGAGTAGACAATAGAATATAGAGATGGATAGAGATGTGTTGAGGTGGAGGATGTACCGGACAGAGATGCTGAGCTGTGGGATTATTTAGTTTTCATAATTTATACAAAACAGCCCTAGTGTGACACACACACACACACACACAGAGAGAGAGAGAGAGAGAGAGAGAGAGAGAGAGAGAGAGAGAGAGAGAGAGAGAGAAGGTAAAGGCATAGGCATATCCTATTTAAAAAAAAAACTTTGGAAACATATTTTCAAAAATATAAAAATATGATTAGCATAAGGCCCCGTCCACACTACTGCGTTTTCGTTTAAAAACGGAGACCTTTTGCTATGTTTGCACCTCCCGTCCACACTAAAACGGCAAAAACGGAGACCCAAAACGGAGAAGTTTAGAAACGCTGCCGTGGTTTTGAATCTCCGGAGGGCGTTTTAGTGTGGACGGGATGACGTAGTAGAGGCTCACGCTCGGCTCCATGATTGGGTGTCATCAGTCATGGCGTATATCTTTGCTAGCAGCTTTGTCCAAGTAAATTCTGCATTTTACAATGCTATAACTGCCTACATGCGCCGGAGGCAAGCTATTATTCGAGCGATCTGTGACAGTTCCCGTGTGCAGCGGTGGTATCGACCGTACATGGAGCATCGGTTTTGGGTTAACCCGGGAAGAATTTTATCAGTGAAGTTGTGTTTACACCGGCACGCGCATGCCCAGTGTTGGTGAATGGTCACGTGATCCGCGTTTTCAGTCGTTTTAATGTGGACGGAGATCGTATTCGTTTTAATTCTCCGTTTCTAAACGAAAACGCAGTAGTGTGGACGGGGCCTAAGTCATCATGAAATCAAAATGACACTTTCTTAATTCTTATGGAATATTGCAGTATTTATTAGAAATTTATTTTCAAATTGGTTGCCGCTCCCTCGCACCGGTAAACACGTCATCAGAGAAGAGAAGATTACAAATTATGATTTTGAATAAATACTGCAATATTCTTTAAAAAAAAAACAAGAATTGTCCATTTTGATTTCCTGGTGACTTTAAGGAAACAGCTCTTTGACTCATTACAGTTTTTTCCAATTGCTAACACACAATTTTGCAAACTAGGCTGGTTTTATCAAAATACTGAACACAATTCACAAAACCACACACCCAAACTGCAAAATACCAAATATATCCTGCAAAATGAAGCACTGCAACCAAAATATAGCATTATCAAAATCAAACTTTTGCACGAAATGGCACTTCATTCATATTAGCAGATTTTTGTCTAACCAACTAGGCCTACACACTGTTGGGCATAATGAACAGCACTCTCATCTTTAGTATGCTTTGCCATAATACTAAAATAGTTCAAATTGTAGAAAATTCTTCATTGTTCACATGCACAGGAATATTTGCAGAAACACACACATGCTGTTAAAACATTTTTTTTTCCTCACCGAACAAGTCAGTGCAACATATGCACAGCAGAAATATTAACATTGGACTGAGCAAAAATATAAACAGTAAACTGAAAAAGATTGAGTAACAATTAACCATTGAGGTGTTGTGTCATGTATCGGCCAATCAGCTCATGGAGTGTCATTTTGAATGGCAGTGTTTTGTAATGGCAATTGGCAAACATGTGACTTTATGTCAGATTGTTGTGTCTTACACAGAGAACCGTGTTCAGTGCGTTTAAAAAGTGTCATTTTGAATTGCAAAATGTGTGTAAGGCAGAAAATGTGTTTAGACTTTTGGAGACTTGAGAAGAGGTTGGAAAAAACTGTAAAGGTATTTAATGTGTGAATCGGACAACACAACACAACACAACGCAAGCATGCATTACAGCCACTACATTTCCCAAGGTACCGCGCGAATCTGTTGCCATGGAAGCACAACAACAGAAGCTGCTGCGACTCCAGAAGTTGACAGGAAAAAGTAGGTAATAAATGTGTAAATGCTGTCATACGAATAGCTTTTTAGGCAGTGCATAGGTTCCCTTTTGATCGAATACTTTATTATAAGGCAGCGACTATTGCCAGACAAACAATCGAGATCGTTAGTCTGCTTTTAAACAATACTTATTTGCTTTAAAACAATACTGTTTTGATATTTCTGATCTGCATATGGCGATTGATCATTATTGAATATTAGTAACGTTAGCCTATTTTCCCGGTTAACAGAGAACATTCTGGCAAGGTTCTCTCAAAGTTATGAACAAACGTTTTTTTCAGTAATGTCAAGGAAGAGTTAAATTGATCAAAATTGATAAATTACACTTACATTTTAAAATATATTATTAAAATAGAAAACAGTCATTTTAAATATAGGCTAGCCTAACTGTTTCTTTCTCTTCTTTTTTTTTTTTTTTATCAAATATATGCAGCCTTGGTGAGCAGAAGAGACTTCTTTTAAAAACATTAAAATCTTACCGATCTAAAACTTTTGACCAGTAAACGTTCCCATGAACTTAAGGGACAGTTCACCCAAAACTGAAATTTCTGAAATTCTTCCATTGTATTTTTATTTTAGTTTGGTTTGGTTACCAGCATTCTTTAAAATATCTTCTTTTGTGTTCACCACAAGAAATATATATAGGTTTTGTGTTATGTGGGAGTGTTCTAATCTGTGTTTCATTGCAGTTTCCCTGGTAGCTCACCTGCAATCAACGGGTTAATTGGTGTCACCCGAAAACTCTTTTTTTCTTCTCTCTCTCTCTCTCTCTCTCTCTCTCTCTCTCTCTCTCTCTCTCTCTCTCTCTCTCTCTCTCTCTCTCTTCTCTCTTATGTTGCATCCCTAGAGCCAGGGTTGTAACAGTTTGGAACAACATTAAAGGCCCTTTCACACCGGATGCGTAACGAAAAAGCGAAACGAAAAAGCGAATAGTTCGTGTGCGAATAGTTCGCATCAAAACCATTCACATCAGCCGCGACGCGAATTTGCGACGTCTGTGACGTTCAGAGAGCTTCAACATTCCAAAACTTTCGCGCGAATCGCGCCGACAGCTGAGAAAACATGGACACTTCATCATCATCATCATCATCCAGTCATAGTCATAGCATCCAGTGAAGACGAGCTTTTCATTTTATTTAAAAGACAGAAAAGAAGGTTTTGGGTGCACCCAATCTTACAGAACAGAAAGTCTGAAGGGGAGTATGCTTATGTGCAGTTTTTTTTTTTTTGCGTCTTCAACAGTGCGTTTTGTAATGTAACTACACATTACATGTAACACACGAAGTAAGTTAAAAATCATTCGACTAGAAATATCACACAAATATTCGACTAGAAATATCACACAAAGAATGTATAGTATAGCCTACTAAAAGCAGCCCTAAATAGTCTCACTGCATTTTGTTACGTGTTCAAAGTAAACACGGTCTCTGTCTCTATCTTTGACGATAATAGTGTTAGCTTTCTATCCCAAATGTAGTTTGGCCTGCTAGCCTACACAGCACAGGACTATCACACAACACACTCACAGTCGTGATAACCGGTTGGTTGGCAATGCTACGCCACACATTGTCTTTCAAATCGTTGTCCTTGTAGTATGTGAATTAGCTGAAGCCTATTCTGTCGCCGCAAAGTAAAAAAAAAAATCGACATCGAAGCGAAAAAAATAAAAGTCGTTTTTTCGCCTCAGCACATTCGCGTTCGGTGTGGAAGCGCTCATTACACAAACAGCTGATCAAAAAATAAACCCATCGCGCGAATTATTCGTGCGTCAAAATCGCGTCCAGTGTGAAAGGGCCTTAAGAGTGACTAAATGATGACAGAACTTTCATTTTTGGGTGAACTATCTCTTTACAGTTTTTCTCGATTGCTAAGACACATTTCTTGAAAGCTGCTCTCCTTTTCTCTAAACTGTGAACACAAAACCCAATTTTCAAGCTACATTCACAAAACCTCTGACTCTTCTTGCAAAACCAAACTTTCACCTCAAAACAGTTCAATCTGTGCTCAAAACTGAACTGTTGTCAAATCGTGCCCCGAAATGTAAAAACATTACGTAGAAAAATAGAAAACACAATGCTCAGGACATGAAGCTGGAGAAATAAATGTTTATTGTTCACTGTAGGCTAAATGCATGTTGCAAAACAAAAAAACCTGTGCATTGAGCACTTGTAAAAACAAACAGAAATCTTATGCGTTTGCCACTTGTGTACAGTAAGCCCATGTAAAAATAAAGTACAAAAATATACAAATAAGTGCATTACTCAGCCACAGCATCATGTCTCCGTACTGGGTCAGGCCACAGGACTTCATCCACATCACAGGCCACATTTTGTCTGGCCAGGCAACGGGGGAAAAAAACCCTGGCATGCCGTATCCAGGCTTGGCATGCCTCCACACCTATGTCACCACAGGCAAGTCCCATGGCTTGCAGGAGATTTACCCTGGTGTAAGGTTGGCGTTCATATACCTTCCACCGCCATGAGGAGAAGAATTCCTCAATGGGGTTTAGGAAAGGGGAGTACGGTGGAAGGCAAAGATTGATAAAACCTTGGTTCATATTGAACCACTCTCTAACCTGGAGGGCTCTGTGAAAACTCACATTGTCCCAAACAACAACATAGATGGGATGCTCATCCTTCTGCCCTAGCAGAGCATCTCGCATGTGATTGAGGAAAATGAGGAGCTGGTGAGTGTTGTTGTTGTAGTTGTAGGGCCCCAGGTTGGCATGATGGTGGACAACCCCATGATTGCTGATGGCAGCACATAATGTGACATTGCCACCACGCTGCCCAGGACCACCAACAATGGCCCGATGGCCAATCACATTACGGCCTCTCCTTCTCCTTTTGGTGAGATTAAACCCAGCTTCATCCATGTAGATGTATTCATGGGGTCTTTCCATTGCATCCAGAAATAGATATAGTTTTGATACGGAAAAAGTGATTTAGGCCACTACAGTAAATCACTACTTAGAGTAATCAACATTGAATGTGTCTGGATATATGCCAACCTGTACATACTGGAATCTTTGCTCTTTGACTCTGTCTGAGTTGTGATCAAAGGGCACTCTGTATAGCCGTTACATGCGCAGTCTGTTCGCTTGAGGACACGATCAACAGTAGAGAGGCTGACACTGTTGATACCCTCAAAATTTTCATGGTCCTCAATGATCTTCTGCTGAATTTCACTCAGTTTAATGGCATTGTTGTCACGGACCATATCAACAATTAGGGTCTCTTGAACTGGCTTACTGTATATGTTCCCTCACATCATTAGCCACAAGTGTGATCAATTTTGAGTTGTTGTGTTCAAGAGGTGACACCTGTGCTTTAATTGTGTTTGACTTTTGTCACCTCTGCTCACCATTATGCAGCACGGGTGCATCACAATGAAAATGTGTTGGCAAGTTGTGTCTAAACAGGTGAAAAGTGCTTATGGTTTTGCCAAAAGAGTGATTGATTCAGTCAGTGGGTTCAGGCAACTATGCATTTGGTACAGACAATAGGGTTTAGTGTTTTAGCAATTGAGAAAAACTGTAATGGAAGGTTAGCAAAACATTCTTAGAAGATGTTCTTGTTAGCTGGTTTACTCCTGCAGGTCACGAGGAGACGAGGATATGGCAAACAGTGCTGATCTCTCAACACCTGCAACTGAACATGAGCCTCGTAGTATTGGCACACACACA
Source organism: Scardinius erythrophthalmus (assembly GCF_964197995.2). Lineage (NCBI taxonomy): Eukaryota > Metazoa > Chordata > Actinopteri > Cypriniformes > Leuciscidae > Scardinius > Scardinius erythrophthalmus. The sequence continues at coordinate 35,575,746 of NC_138240.1, forward strand.
GAAGGTAAAGACATGTAACGTACACACACACATACACATTAAGACCACCACAAGTTATTACTAGCAGGGCCATCATTTGCAGGGATATTTGATATTCTTGATGCTGCTCTTCTCCACCCCGTTACGCTCCTCTCTGTCTTATGTTAGGATGACCACAAGTTTTAAAAGTTATATTCATATGCTCTGCCTCAGCGGTCTAACAGCGCTCGTCAATGTCAAAATGATTGAGATAGCCAATTAAATCAAAGGAGGCGGAGCTTACTGTTCACAGAAGATGAACGCTTTAGTTTAAATGGTGAAAGAGTAGCTAAATGTACAATATTTGTTCACGGCCTTGATTATTACTAGTATTATCATAACTCAGATGTTTAATGTATTTGATGCCTCATGTTATATTTCCTTTAGAGGAAGGCACTCTGGATGACATCTTCAGGTTTGAGGAGGACTTCCCTGATTGGTCCACAGGGTTTGACAGCTCTGAGTGGTAGGTGTTAAAATGCATGTTCATTATTTTCTTTTTCATCATGGAAGCTACAGCTGAGACTTGTTTTTCATAGATGTGGAGACATACATGAATGGTTAAAAGAATTAGTTATAGATATATATACACTAGACTTCGCCTTGGCTACGGCAGTTCATTGGAACGAATGTCTTTAAGGCGACATCTAGTGTATATATCTATGCACCAGTCTGTGTACACGTCACACACCAGGATGCGTGCGTGCCCTCAGATCACTTGGACGTGGCTGTGTTACAAGAGGTATAAACGATATAAATACTGTTCGTTTTCTCACACAAACCGCTCGTTTCGTGTCTTAGGCCATCAATGTGTACTTACGATGGGGAATTGTTTAATTTGGACGATGGGGAATTGTTTTAATTTGGACTCTGTGCATGCTCTTTGAGACCGTGACCATAGACCTGCATTATACGACTGACAGACAAGAACGGTTTGACCTAAAAATATCAAAATTGAAACTACTGCGGAAACAAAGACACCTACATCTTGGATGCCCTTGAGGTAAGCTAAAATATACCAAAATTTAATTTCAAAGTGAACTATCCCTTTAACCATCAATGTATTTGATTTTTATTTTTTTACTTTAATATTAATACGATTAATATTGATTCTTAAAAACATTTAATCACATGTTACTTTTCACCACAAAGATGACAATAATTGAATAATTGCAATATCAGGTTATGTTGGTATATTACTAATGTTTCAGTGAAAATATATTTAAGCAGAGTTACAGTGTTGTGTGAAACCCTTCACTCTAAATGGCTGGGTTAAAAAGAGCCCACAGGTAACCTAGTGCTGGGTACATACTGGACTGAACACATGTGTCACGGGTGGCTGCTAACCGCTATAGTCTGAACATGTACAGTACGCGTGAATACGCATGTGCATGACGCCATCGTCTTCAGAGATTCACGTTTTTGTTGTTTACACTTGCACTTTGAAACCCGTTTTCAAAAGTTTAACGTTTTTAGTTGAAAGCGGTGTCGTGTAAACAGCCCCTAAGTAGGAGAACTAATAAGATAATTAACTGAACAGGCGAAAGGAACCATGGTGGAGACTTAAGAGGTGCCACCCGGGGGACGGCCTTGTTGGAAACTTTATTCCTTCATCGAAGCAAGACCAGGAGACGTTGCCGCGTTCAAACAGAAGTTATTCTTTATTGAGGACTTCGCTGAGCGTTGCTGCAGTCATCCAACAATCTAACTAACGTAACTTTACATGGTATCTATACAGTTCTATACAGTATAGTTTTTTATACATTTACAAGGAGGAGGGACTGAAAAAGGTGGAGACAAATCCAAACAAAGCATGCAAATGTAGGGATGATTTGATTCTATCAAGTGAAAACTGGTTAGGCAGGTTATCTGGCTTGCTCAAGAGAAATAGACCCAATCAGCATAACTATTCAAACGCATATATGCTAATCCAATCAGCCTAACTATTTAATGTCTGGAGCTGGGGCTCCAAGAGCCATTAAAGACAAAAGGTGAGAAACAGGAATTGCAACTTTGCTTAGCAGAATCATTCATGTTATGAACGGAAGCATATTTGAAATAGATTCTTAAAATTTGTTATTCTTCAGTCCCCCGTTTGAGAGTCCTTAAAAAAAACTCTCACATAATATACAAATTTAGACCTTCATAAGTCCATTCTGTAGCTTATGTTTGTTAGCATAAGCCCATCTTCCAGTCATGTTACTTGAAAAAGTTACAGGCACATATAACTTATTCTGTGTTGTGTCCTTGATTTACATGAGTGTCATAGTTCTTCTCAAAACCATAACTGTTCACACATACGACGCAGGGTATAAAATGTCGTATAAACTACATGATTACACAGAAAACCATGTAGCATAAGAGTGGAAGTCTGGAAAGTCCATGGCGCCTGAATAGCTGTGAAGTCTGTTTCCTGTAGAGTCCATTTCCCACGTAGAGTCGCTCTGATGACTCGTCCCTCGTGAGGCTTGTTCATGGAAATCTTAGGTGATGCTTTACACCAGGATGCCGCTTGTGAAGACATCATGGCATACACACATACCTGTAACACAATAAAACAAATAAACGGCAGACCAGCAGAATTCATGCATAGACTTCATTCTTCCATAAGTCTGTTGATTGTATAGTGGTTTTACGTCTAACTCTTATCAAAGTAAACTTCTGGTGACCATATAGTTTTTACATATAACTATATTACAGCAACCATTGTGATCATATAGTGTTTTTTCTTAACCTAGTCTTAATTGATTCGACACATATGGACCAGTGAGGTGGGGATAAACTACTGGGAGGGGGAAACCTATGAGGAGATCTTCACCACATGGTTGACCCCCGAGGCCTGTTGCACTTCGGTTCTTCCATGGGCTCCGCACTGGTCTGTGTGTCCTATTCTGTCCCTGAAGGTGGCGTACAGTGTGAGAAATTAGTTCCTTTTGTTCTGAAGCTTGTGAATAAGAAACTTATTGTAGGAAGCAACAGCATATCCTGCCTGATTGTTGCCTTCAATAACCTTATGCAGTATGCAATTATCATTATGCAATAACATTTATATCAATTTACGAAAATTCCTAAAATAATGCAATTATGAATTGGCATATTTCCATTCTCCAGTGAAACATCAGTCATAGTAGACATCATAATAGAGGATGGGTGTCTGACTAAAATATTCTGTGGTATAACATTTAAGGCTGTGAGTCTACTTAACCAGGGTCCCCCAAAGGACCCTTTCATCTTTGTTGTTGTTTCTGGGGAAATGAAGCACTCACAGCCCAAATGGTTAACACCTTATCAAGTTGCCCCACGAGTTTAATGAGGAGGGGAGGGGCTGCTTCAGAGTATCAAGCAGGCTGAGTAACCTTGTTAACTTCTTTAAAGTTATTTTTGTTTTTCCTACACTCTTTCATCCAATTCCCAGATTTACCACAGTAATTACAGCTGCCCTCTCTCTTAGGACATTTGCGTTTCTGTTGATTCTCTGTGTTGACCTTAAAGGATGCTGCTGCAATTTTTACTCTTGCCTTGACATCAGAGTCTCTTTCCCAAGTAGCTAAACTGACCATGTCAATTCTAAGAACGACAATGCATTTCTATGTTCTGACAAAAGACCATCAAACCATGCGTGAACTAGGGGACCATTATCATCTAGCACCTTCTCTGAAATGTCAGCAATCCTGCTGTAAGCTGCAGCGGTCTGGCAAAATCTTTCTGTGTACTCACAAACAGTTTCATCCTTCTTCTGTACACAACTAGTGATATTTGACCAGTCCACTTTTGGTCCAACAATGTTCTTAAACACTCTCAGAACTCCCTCTCTCAATTCATCTTTTCTGGCATTTTGAAACTCAGAATTGTTTACAGCATTTTCAAAATCATTGAATTCTGACTCAGTCAATATCTGTGATATTAGCTGGGTGACTTCAGCTAGAGACATATCATAAAGCCACATTTTTTTGGACAACTCTCTCCTTAACTCAGAAAAATTTATTTGCACTGATGGCAAACTTTCAGCAAGTCTCTCTATATCTTTAGGACCTAAAGATGTTTTGACTGCTTGTAGCTGCAGTATGGGGGTTGCAGATGGAACTGGATCAACACCTTTTCCCTGAAGCTTTTGTTTTGCTCCACACACTTCAACTGCATTTACATCTGCATTGACATTGTTCTCTATACTATAGAAAAACTGTAAGTCAGAATAAGTTTCATCTGACTGTTGGTTTTCTGAGTCACATTTGGTTGAGGCCTTGTTATGGCCCACCTTTTTCTTGAGACAGGACACTTGAGTGTGCAATTGTTTGTTCTGTTCTTTTAACTTAGCAATACACTGAGCTTGTTCTTGTGCAATGGATAAGCTAAATTCTCTGTGACAACAGATAATGGCTTTCACATTGTTCTTGCGAATACTTGCTCCAAGCACCTTTTTACAATCTTTAATAGACCATACTTTTTCTGGGTGAATGCCAAATTTCTTTCAAATTCACAGTCACTATGGAGTCCATGCGTTCTCCTAACAAAGACTTGAATTCACTGTCTGTCCATCAATGTCCAGCTTTCTCAGTGGTTGGAATCAGCTTAGCATTCCTTTTAACCATTTTGTGAGTTTCTTTAATACCACACAAACAAACCCTAAAAACGTATCTGTTCAACAGAGGGTACACTTGTAAACTTTCCAATTTGCCAGCACTTCACACTTAACTTCCCTGCCGACAAGAACAGAGGATAAACAGAAAATAACTAGCACGTAAAGCTAATCCTTCTCTGCCTAAAGCAAAGGATACAAAATATTAGCACATGCTGCTAACCGTCCCTGATAAAGCAGAGGATAAATCTTCACTAACTTTACAGAGGATAAACCTTCTCTAGCAAGAGGATAAAACAATATTAACAATGTTAATCTTCCCTGCCTGGCAGAGGATATCTTTCATCTCTAAAAGCAAACTTTTAGAGGATAACTTAGTTATCTACTTAATTATTAACCAAACTTTACAGCTGTTTGTTAAAGGTCCCATGACATTCTACTTTTTGTAGGCTTTAATATAGGCCTTAGTGGTCCCTAGTACTGTATCTGAAATCTCTTTTCAAAAATCCAGCCTCGGTGCAGAATTATAGCCACTATAAGCCAGTCCCAGAATGAGCTTCCTTCCAACAGGCCGTTTCAGTGTCTGTAGCTTTAAATACTAATGAGTAGGACAAAGGCGGCGCAAGGTGGAGGGTGGGTGTGGCCTTGACCATCTTGCGCAACGGTACCGTGGCGTGCATGTTTACGTTGGATATAGCAATGGCACGAAGACACGCAGTCGTTCAAGCATTTCAGTTTGACCCAGAATCTGATCCGGATGGAGAAGCAACAACTCAGCGGTTCCAGCAGGACGTTTCCGAATGGTTAGTTTAAACTATTATGTCTGGATACGGTACTTTATTCGGATGGTTTACAGTTATTATCATGTAGCTAACGCTAACCTACTGTTGCCTTTTCATGAGAGATCTGTAACATCTGTAATTTATCTTATTACAATTACATCATCAAGCTCTGCGATCTTGAAATGCGGATATCGCGCGCGCCGTATAACCAACAGGAAAACGGTTATCCAAATAACAAAAAAGTGTACAACACTCGTGTTACAGTGTGTGTATTCACACACATAAACTGCATAGCTGCATAGCTAATGTGACAGCCACATTCTACGTGTAACAGTCTAGGCAACCATAAACAGTAAAGCAACACACTTATATATCATTAGTTGACTTACTTGTCCGAGGTGTGTAGCTGAGCCAAAGAGAGTGATCCAGACTTAAGTTTCAGACGTTCAGCAAGCCCAGCTCTGTATTAACCCTTCGGTGTTCATTTGTAACGTTACATCCAAAATCGCACGCGCGTTCCTACTTCCTAGCGCATTTTCTCATGGGCGGAAAATATTCTCTGGGCGGGCAAAGCAGAGACAGGGGAGGTAACATTCCTCCTTGTAACGTCACAAGGAGGAGATTCAAGATCAGTGCGATTGAGCTTCCATTTTCTCAAAGGCAGAGAAAGATAGCAAAAGCTCGATTTACACCGATTGAAATTTCTAGAAACTTGGGGGCCATATACAGGCTAGGGGAACTCATATTAATGTTAAAAAACCTCAGAAAGTGAAAATCTCATGTCATGGGACCTTTAACTTCTTTGTACTTGTACTAAATTTGTACTGGTTTGCAACGGTCTTTGAATGGAGTGAAACTCACCAAATCTTTTGTTTGTAGAGAAAGATTCCGTCTGGAAAAGTTCAGTCTTTGAGATTCTTTGTGCTTGAAGTTTCAAGATTCAGATCTTTGAGCTTGAAGTTCTTTGTTGAGTTTCCTTTTTCTCCATCCGGCTCACGGCACCAAATTGTTGGAAACTTTATTCCTTCATTGAAGCAAGACCAGGAGATGTTGGGATATCGTTCAAGCAGAAGTTATTCTTTATTGAGGACTTCGCTGAGCGTTGCTGCAGTCATCCAACAATCTAACTAATGTAACTTTACATGGTATCTTATAGGCATTCAGTGGGCAGTCCTTAAAGGTGCTGACAGTCCTTAAAAGTCTTGACCTTACACACTGCCTTAGAGATGACCACTAAATCTAATCAGCTAAAGACAATAGAGGCAATTACCCCCAACTGGAGATAATGGTACCCCCCAAATTGTATAAACAACACATGGTCACAGGAACTAAGACTATGTAAACATTCACACATAGTTCAACTCTCAGTAGGAAGATCAAAGACTAACAAAACCCCTTCAATGGAAACTATATTGAATCTAATCAGTAAATGGATGCCATCATGTTCACCTTGAATGCCCAATACAGTGTAGTTCACCTTAGTTTTTCATGTGATGTTATGTAAGGAAGTAGGATCAGCAGATCTTAAACATATTCTTAAATTTGTAATCCTACAGCCTCCTCGAGAGGCCTATTAGAGAATTGAGATGTCCTTCAAGATGGCTGAGCTCGATCAGTTCCCGGGTCACAGGAAGGAGGACGGAGGAGTGAGGAGACGAGGAGGGATATTGGGAAGCCCCTCCTTCTGAAAAGCACACTGTGGTCTGATTGGTCAGCTGGATCAGTGTGTTGTGATTGGTCAAGCGCTTCCGCTTCCTTGGCTAAAAAGTCTTTGATCGCTAGTTTGACGTGTTCACTGACAGCCAATTAATGAGCGTTGCGATCAGATTTGACCTCTGATGAGTGTCAGAAGATTTGACTCTCAGTCCTGCAGTGATTCTCCTACGACCGCCGTAAAATTTTCTTCGTTTTTCGAGACAAGCCATGACCAAAATTAACGTTAGATATTTCTTTGTAGCCGCCATTTCAATCCTGCATGTAATGAAGCTCACTGTGAACATACGTGTCATTGATTGATGATGTAAAACTTACAGCGATGATCATGTTCATACAGTCTGACAAGAAGCAGTCGTAAAGGACTAACTGTTACGCTCCTTTATTTTGTGTATGCTTTGGGCGGGAAATATTTAAATGAGGAATATTGTGACTCAAACAGCAACATTACACACTAAAGAAAGATGAACATGGAAAAAAGCATAATAGGACCCATTTAATGCTAATTCCAATCAATTTAAAGCATCTTTGCTGAATACAATAATTAATTTTGTTCAGGAAAAAGCTCACTTTTAATAGATACTCTACTGTTCAGATGTTTGTATATCTATTTTTGGCTCTTGTCTACCTTGTCTAAGGGAAATGAGTGATGGTGAAGATGACACAGGCGCGGAGAAGCAATACATTGACAAGAAACGCATGTTCAAGCTTAAAAAGTTTCTGGCCGAACTGGACACCTTTTACCAGCAGAAGAAACTGAACTTACTTCAAGCCAGGTCTGTATCCTCGTTCACTGTTATAACGTGGCCCTTCCCATTACAGTTCACAGATAAATCTGCCTCAGCCTCTCAGGGTGGGAAGGTTTTTAGACTCTGTGAATCTCTGCCTCCCACTGTGTTTTCTGCTGTACATCATGGTGTGAGCACATGCCATAGAAAAGCTGTCAGGAGCTGTAGGTGGACTGAGCAGTAATTCTATTTTGTATAAAGAATGAAATTGTTAATCCTTCACCAAATTCTTATTACTGTAATGAAAAAAGATCTCATTCTCATTACCTTAAAAAAACAATACAATTGTAAGTGCAATTCATGGTAGTGTTTGCTTATTTTAGTGATGTATTACAGTAATGAGAAGGAGATTTATTTTCAAAAACAGGGATGCAACACAGCTCACACATCAAAAGTGCTGACTGCATGTGATTGGTCCAGATCTGATATGGTGTGCAAAAATACAACACGTTAATCGCATCTGATCTTAACAGTTTGCCAGTCATGTGACTGACAACATTATGGAAGGTTTTCATGGATATAACTACGTAATACAACAGACACAGCAATATAAAGCTGAATGTTAACTACAGTTGTTTTGACTGGTACTGGTACTACTGATTCTCTAAGCAGTGCTATAAGGAAGGAAGCATAATTTAAATATGGACAGTATTTTGAAGTCAAGATCTATCTAAACATCTGAAAAAAGAAGATACATTCACTATGTATAGCAACATTTTCAAGATAATAGGTTTTAAGATTTACTCCACTGGGAAATACTTTTTTGTTTATTTGTTTTAAGCACAGAATTCACTGAAAAGAAAAAAATATTCACAAATGGGGTGAGAAAATTAGATTCTAAGTATTGTTTTAAGGATGTTTAGAAATTGTCCTTGAAAAACAAGACAATAAAAGAACAAGAAATGTGTATTATAATTTTTTTTTTGTTGCAAGTATGTGGATTTTTTCAACCCAGTTTTGTAATAAGTCTTAAGAATTCATATGAGATTTTGAAATCATAAGTTGGCCTGTGCAAAAACCTATGAGCCAAATATCAAATTAAGCATAAAGTCGAACCCCTAACCTAATCTCAATTATAAAAGACTATAAACGTGGATTTTCATTCAGTCAGGAATGATGCGACATGATTTTGCCCTCTTGTGAGTGTGTTGACTGGTTTAAATGGTGACCTAAATTCAATCTACGCCGACAGTCACCAGATTACGTCACTCAGACAATCTAATTCTGATTCAGCGTGTTCAATCTGCGAAAACAAGCTCCGTCAGACTCCGACAGGAGACACACTGATCCGACAAACCCCGATGAAGTGTGTGTTGCCGTCTGTCGGCGCGGTGTGAACTGGCCCCTATAAGGGATCTTCACAGTTTAATCATTAATCTCAGCATTCCCTATAATGGGAAATCTGTTATTTTCTTGTTACAAAATACAACATTTTCAGTGACTTGTTAAATGAAGATTTTTTGCTTCTGAATAACACAAAAATGTATTTGTAAATCTGAGTTTGTACAAAATGTACTTTCTTCAAGGGAGGAACTAAAAGCATTTCACCTCCATGTGACTGAGCTGGAGGAGAACAGAGAGCAGATTGAGCTGGATATTGAAAGAGAGAAACAAGCTGAGAACAAGTAAAACACTTTTTTTGCGAACGAAGTCCCCTGAAGAAGAGAAGGAAGTGTCTAACTGTGCTTTATTCTGTGCAGCGTGGCGGTGCTCCGGCTCCGAGCTCAACACAAGCGTGTGTGTGCCGAGCTGCAGGTGGAGGAGGATCTGGGGGATCATTTAGCCATGATCCTCAAAGAGCATGAGTGAGTTTCAGATCTACAATAATCTCACACTTAATACCTGTGGATTTTAGTGGATTTATTCTCCCTATCTTGATACTGGAACTTGCATTCCTGTTCTAACGAGGCGGTTGAAACATAGGAGGAAGCAGGATCCACGTGCAACAGTAGTGTTTTATTAAATAAACTCAAAACTTGACAAATTCAGACTAGGGAAAAGGACTCAGGAACAGGACAACCAATATACAACATCAAGAACTGACAAAGACTAAACAAGACACAGGGTTTAAATACACGGGCAAACAAGCTTAACAAGATAACAAGGCGGCGTGGTAAATCAGAAACTCCTGGGGAGACTGATAAACAAGAAAAACTACAAAGGACTACAAAACATGGCACAGGACAGGAAATGACAAAAGTCCACAGAAGATGAGGCGAACACAAGACAGGAATTATGACACTTGTCTTGATATTTGCTTTTATTGTGATATTTTAACCTAAACGGCTTTAAACTTCTGGAAATATAGTGGTTGTTTTGCTCATCAATGAGAAAAGCAATGGAGGAAATTCACCTGTTTAGTCTGTAATTTCTAATATGTTTAAAAATTCTCTTAAAGCGCCTTTTCATTATGCTATTTTAAAATGGTCCTTGCTTTGTTTTGGAGGTCTACAATAGGTCTACATGCATCCTAGGTCAAAAAACACTTTAATTTTCTCATAATATGTGACCCTGGATCACAAAACCAGTCGCACGGGTTTATTTGTGGCAATAGCCAACAATACATTGTATGGGTCAAACATACAATTTTTTCTTTTATGCCAAAAATCATTAGGATATTAAGTAAAGATCATGATCCATGAAGATATTTTGTAAATTTCCTTCCGTAAATATATAAAACATTTATTTCTGTGAGTGAATGCAGCACAATCGCCAACATAAATCCACAACTTTAAAGGAGATTTTCTCAATGTTTCGATTTTTTTGCACCCTTAGATTCTAGATTATCAAATAGTTGTATCTCGGCCAAATATTGTCCTATCATAACATACCATACATCAATAGAAAGCTTATTTATTCAGCTTTCATGTGATATATAAATCTCAATTTAAAAAAATGTACCCATGTGACTGGTTTTGTGGTCTAGGGTCACATATACAGAGTCTGTTTATTCGAAGATTCGGTTTCTCTACACCCCTCCTTTCTGAGAGCTGCTCTGCTCTGATTGGTCAGATTGCCCAAAATCAGATTGTGATTGTTAGACCGTTTACAGCGTGTGTCGGTAATGAAACGCCCATTAGCATAACTGAATTTCAGCTCTGGATCTTCCTCGGCACTGGATATACAGTATAGTGGGATGAACAGTAGCGATTTTTACCGTATCAATTCCAGCGTGAGTCTCATCCTTATGAAGTGCATCAAAGTGGATTTGCTTTGTCAGCAGAAAACAGCGTCTTCTCGACATGAGCAACACGAACCAAACTCAGTGTTTGAGGGTCAAAGTTGGTGTTGTTGGTGATCAGCCAATGAAGGCCACAGGCCACATTATGCAAATTTGTAACAACCCTACAGAAAGTGAGACTGGAATTGCTGATTCAGAATCGATTATTTATTTTAGGAGAAAATGCACTTTGGTCGTGAAAACCTTGCAGAGCTTTTACATTCACAAACAGCTTTATTACACACTACATGAAAGGGCATAAAGGGGTATTGAAAAGGTCACACTCTATACTAGTGAATCTCAAACTAAGGTTCACGATGTGGATAATTTAATTTCGCTCTCAAATAACATATAAAAACGAGTTTTGTTATGAAGGTACAGAATCGACTGATTGAATTGCGGGACAAACTTAATTTTTTCAAACATCCTTTTGAACATTGTTTTGATGTCATCATTTTTATTTTTATTTTTTATTTTTATCTTAGTATCTGTTCTGGATGGATTGGGGAGGAAGTCTTGAGTTGTGTATTTTTTCAGTTGTTCATCAAACTCTCTTATTTCATTCAAACAAGAAAAATCCAGTTTTACACAGCATGATTTAATCTACAAACCAGGATTGCCTAACAGAAAGCCTTTGATATGCTGTTGTTGGGGATGTAGAGTGTAATTGTGTTATTTTCAGGCTGGAGCTGTGTCAGGTGGAGGTCGAACTGGGTCGCTTCTTGGCTCTGCGTGAGGAGCTTGAGCTGGAGGAGCAGAGCGTCCAATCTCAGGACAAGAAGAAACAAAAGCTCAGACTCCAGCGAGAGAAGAGCGTTACCAAACAGCGTAGACACAAAGCACAACATGACAAAATGTAAGAGTTGAATGTGAAATGTGTCACACAATTGCACAATGCTTTTATCACATCCACTCCAGTTTGCCGTTAAATGCAAGTCATGTAACCTGAGCCATTTAAAGGGCAGTGAGCGCTTTCTGAGAAATGCTGTTGAAAATGGAAATCAACATCCAAACATACAATTTTGTGAATATTTGTTAGGGTGTGTTCACTCTTGGCATGTTTGGTTGGATTAAAACGAGCTCTGGGACGATTGCTCTGTTAGTGTGGTTCATTTGAATAAGTGTGACCGCTGCCATCTGAAGGTGCCACCAAACAAACAGACCGAGACGCTGAAAAGATGAGTCTCGATACGCTTCCAAATAAACTCTGGTGCGGTTCAACTGAAGTTCAACTGTCAGAACTGCTTCTCCTCACAGCAGATCTGTGTGTGTGTGTGTGACGGAGGGATTCCTGTCACTGTTTTGACTCCTTTACACATTGTATAAGCTCTGCACGAGTTCTCATTTGGTCAAAATACCATCATATGTAGACTATGCACATACAGCGTGGACGTTCGGGAAGTTCTGTCTTGAAATATATACGAATAAAAGCCAACCAATCAGGTTGTGGACGTATCCCTTCCCTATGCCTTTAGGTTCAGTGCTAAAAATGCCAATGTGAACACTAAGCAGACCAAGACTAAAAGTTTATTCTTCTTTTTTTGCCCGGAGTAAACGAACCAAGCAAATTGAACTACAAGTGTGAACATACCCTTAGATGTCTGTTCTGTGTGTGTGTGTGCTGAAAACAATTTTTTTTTTGCACATAGTCCTGGCTATGTAAATATTAGAAAAAAACAAAGTGGATTGGTCCGATCCATAGAGAACCAGAACACTCTTGTAGCCAATCAGCAATAGATCCGATATCCGATAGAGATGTTGGAGGAGAGAGAGCAAGAGGAACATCTGCAGAAAGACTGATGGCTGAGATATTATCAAAGAGTAAATGGTCACATGAATATAATTGGATAAAGAAGGGTTATGATTAGTGTTAGGAGTCACGTTAATATTGGAACAGCTTTCCAGCGCTGGAGAGACTTTAGAGAGCAGGAAGGCCTGAAGGTCTTGCTCTGTTTCTGCTCGATACGTGAGTAACTTTGGTATTTGCTATGTTTCATAGAAGCAAGATATGCCATATTTACACTAGCTGTTAGTGGTTGTGTTGCAGAGTTTGTCTATCTATTGGGGGCGGCGCAATGAAAAGAAGGGGGTGTTTGTGTGTGTGTCGATTTCAACTATCAACATTGTTTCTCATTAATCGCATGCACCTTTAACAGTCTAAATCAAATCACAATTAGACTTATTGCTGAATTGTCACTTGATGGATGGTAAAATAAAAAAATCACATAGATTTTCAAAGGAGGCAATGCAACACATTTGAACATATTTTAAATTGAGATGAATCTTGAATCTATTTTCCTTGCCGAAAGAACAATTTTAAGTAAAAATTGGCTCATCGACTTAAAAATTATTTAAAAAACAAAGTAAAGAGTCTTTAACCTATAACCAGCAGAGAGAGTGGCCTCTGGTTTTCTAGTCAATTTGTAGAAAAGCCTAGAAACCCTATAGTACCGCCACAGACCCCGGCATCATGGCGGCGAGTTGTAAGTGGACAAGCACCACTTGAAAATGTTTGTTTAAATTTTTCCGACAACAGTGTTATTCATATAATCTCCTGTGACAGTGAACGTGACAAGGTTTTACAAGAGCAGGCAAAAGTCCTCAGGAAACAACAGGAACAGGCTCTTGCTGGCCGTCTCAAAGCATCTGTCTACCTCAAGCAGACTCTACAGAGGTGATACATGTACATGCACAGTCTGTATAACTTGAATAAAGTCAATTCTCTGCTTTCATATTAGTGGCCAGTCTAATAAAGTGCATTTAAAAGAAGATAGTATTAAACTTATTCTAAGTGCTCTTGTGTTGTAGGATGAAACAGAAAGAGGCTGAGGCTAAAGAGAGGAGGAAGGAGCTCATGAAAAAGAGGCAGAACGCAGTGATGATGCTTAAAGCCAGTTTCGCTGCCAATCAGGTACAGTCAATCAGTCGTAAGGGTTATGAGTTGAGTTTGGAGTTGTGACGTGTCTGTGAAAGGAGAACTACAATTGTGCGTTATGAATAAATCGTAATATGTGTGTAATGCTTCATGAGGCCTAGTCAGACTCAGCTCAAACAACATGGAGCCAACTCATAGGCTCACCACCCGCAAGGAGAAGCTTAGGTACCAGTGTGGTTGATTTTCCCTTAAGCACCTGACTTAAGTTTAACCCAGTGTCCCTGACACCTGCAATATTACACTCAGGTGAGTTCACCTCTGACCGCGTTGGTTTACGCTTAAGTGTAGCTTCTCTGACCGCATAAAATGCCTAAGAATTATAGTTACCTGAGCACATCTAACCCCACCTTAGAGTCTTCACACTGAGTCGAACGACACCTCGTTCCTTCTTGAACACTATCACTTGTGAATAAGGTCTCTAGTGTTCGACTAATCTGGTGCACAGCAATAACTGGACAGATTCCAGACAATGCCTTCGAATATGCTTTAATCACGGCCGGAGGATCTCAGACCAGTTTCAGAGAGAATCCCACCAGCAAAAAGAGTACAACAGTTTTTATAGAATATGAGCATGGCCAAGGTGACATGATTCATTACATAATTGTCCTACAATATGATTGGTTCTTCATATGTCTAATCCAGCAAACCCTTCTGTTACTAGGTAGATGTAATTTTTTGATTTACTTCACTTTGTTTCTCAAAGTCATCGGTTTATATATTTAAACATCTGTCTTTTGTTATATTCGGAGATGATTCACTGACTGACTGACTTTGACCAAAGTGTTTGGAAACATTTAGGTTTCAAATGCATATGAATGTTATTCTTGCAAAGAAAATAAATGTTAGTTTTGATTACATTGTATAAATGTACGTTTTGAATATTTGCAATATTTTCTAAATGTTGATTAATAAAAAAACTATTGCAAAATGATGGCGTTTCCATTAATCGATGTTATGCGAGTAAAACGTCTTTTTTTGCTCTTGCGATCTCATTCCAAAAATCATAGCAACGGATGTTGGTAGGTTTACGTATATCTCAGCCACCGCACTAGCCATTATTATTAATGGAAGGAGACGTAGGCTGTGTTATACAAGCATTAATGTCAAGGAAAGACCCTTATACTGAGAGCGGCTCATATGAGTGTTTCTCACTTCTTCTGCTTCAAGATCTTGAGAAATTGTGGCATTTCGTTGTTGTTTAGAATCCAATATTCCCGTAATTCTTTTGTCTTTTATGAGTTTAATAAAGTCTCATCTTCTGTCCAAACACACCACATCATCTTTAAAGAATGATCGACTTTTATGTACACCAGTTTTGCAAAATATTCCTTTTTAGAATTGCCTGAAAAACCTCCTCATGCGAGCGTAAAAACGTTTTTGCGATACATGGGATCTTTTGGTGAAATTGATGTGTTTCAAATGGGTGTATTTTAAATTCTCAATTTCAATTTGCACAATTTGAAGGGTAATGGAAACACAGCTTATGGTGTGTGTATCCGCAGCAGCACTGGACAAGTATTGCTGGGCGAGTGTTTGCGTCTGCATAAGCCATTGATAGATCTTCTCTCCATGTACTTAGGAAACGATGTGTGCTAGAAAACTACAACAGAAAGCCTATGAACAGAAACAGAGAGAGCAAGAGCAACACATGAAAGAGTCACTGGAGGCCAAAGGATTGAACAGCATTGAACACATCCACCGACTGAGAGCGCAGGAGCGCTTCAGGAAGAAAAATGCGTGAGAATTTCCCATAAACATTTGATGTGAGTCTTTAAAAGGTTTGAGCTATTTTTCATATGTTTTATCTTTTTCATTGAAGGGAGTTTGAAGATAAACGGAGAGTGGGGCAAATGGAGATTGTGGCTAAATTGCTCTCGGAAAGGAACGTGAAGGAGAGGCATAGAAAATCTCCCGTACTGACTCTGAGCCATGAGAAAAAACGTGATGAGAAACTCTTGCAGAACATTCTGCCTCCGTCTGCACTTACAAGGAGAGAGGTACCAGTGATCGCTCAGCGGGACACTCACCATATATGTTTATCAGTAAAAAAAAATGAATGAAATGATTGTATGTTCTGCGGTCCACAAAGAGAAAGTAAAGTAAGCTTATGAATGATGCAAGTTTGTCTGCAGAAGTAGAGATCACATTGCATAGTGCCATTATAAACAAACATTTGTCTAACCCATCGCCCAAGAATAGACTAGTCATCAATTAAATTCAAGGTTATTTTGTGTAGAAGTGTGTTACTCATAGCCGGACTGGTCTATGGTTAACCTAGACGGTGAAATGATGGCTATTGCTTGCTAGGATGAGTCTGCAGTATATTAAAAGAATCTTATCATGAGGCATCACTATTTGAATTAAATTCAATTACGTTTATTTGTACAGTGCTTTTCACAATACAGATCATTTCAAAGCATGTTGAACATCATTCAAAAGAGTGTTTCAGTGATTCAATGCCATTTGGCTCTAATGAACTGGGAATCTTGTATGAAATCAAGATATTTCCTTTATTCTCTCTGAGCCCCATTGAGCAGCCACTGGGAACTGTGTGGATAGGTGTTGGTTATAAAACTTTGAAAGGAACCAGACTCATCTGAGGCCACAAGATAAATATCATGTAACAATAATAATGCATTATTGGGGTGGTAAATTTAGCTTGTGATTATAATGATTGCGATAAAAGGATGATATTATAGAGCTAGTTAAGTCTCTCATTTCCTCAGGATGAGCATCTCTAGATAGAAAAAGGAAAATAAAGGTAGAAGGACTGGCTGCTGTTTGTATTAAAGTGATGGTATAATGCCCTTTTCACAAGATGTAAAATAAGTCTCTGATTGTCATGCTGGATTAACGAGGAAGCAAAAGCAGGTGCAGTCAACTCTTTATTAGAGACAAGGTTTAACAGAGGTAACAAACAACACTGGTGGGTGGGCAGCGCAGGGACCTCGATGGCCAAACACAGAGAGAAGAGCTGGTGCAGGGTGATGTGATGATGAAGATGATGAATCCGACGTGAACACGAACTGGAACAGGTAACAGGAAACTCGAACAACACCACACGATCACAGACGAGGAACACCAGACATCTAGACATCGACAACGATCTGACAGTGGAGAAAAGAAACCGGTGAGTATAAATAGGCTATGGAGATGAGTTGCAGCTGGCGCCGAGCTGATTAGAGATTGAATGAATGAATGAATGATTGTTTGGGCCACGCCCAACCCACGCGACACAGACACACACACAAATAACAAAGGCACGAGACAAGAAGGAAACAATGCATCTGAAAACCGTGACAGTACCCTCCCTCCTAGGAACGCCTCCTGGCGTCCCCAGACTCCCTTACCTGTCGATTGTAATCATCGATAAGGAAGTGATCCAGAATGTCTCTTGTAGGAACCCAACTTCTCTCCTCCGCACCGTAACCTTCCCAGTCCACCAAGTACTGGACTCCGCGTCCCCTCCGCCTAGAGTCCAGAATACGATTTACCGAATAAGTAGGTTCCCCATCTACGAGACGCGGCGGGGGAGGAACCGGAACTGGCGGGTTAATCGCTGATCGAAACACAGGCTTAATCTTGGATACATGGAAGGCGGGGTGAATTCTCCTGTACGCGGGAGGAAGGTTGAGGCGGACTGCCACCGGACTAATGATCTTGGTGACAGAAAACGGGCCAATAAATTTGGGTGCGAGCTTATTCGATACGGAGCGGAGAGGAATATTCTTAGTAGAAAGCCACACCTTTTGACCAACGACGTATACGGGAGGCTTCGACCGGTGGCGATCGGCTTTAGCCTTGGTGCGCGACCTCACCTGGAGTAGAGTCTCACGGGCTCTAGTCCAGGTGCGGTGACACCTCTGGACAAAGGCGTGTGCGGAGGGAACCGCGACTTCGGACTCCAGACTGGGAAAAATAGGTGGCTGGTAACCTACACTACACTCAAACGGAGAAAGACCCGTGGATGACACTGGTAATGTATTGTGGGCGTACTCCACCATAGACAGTTGTTGACTCCAGGAAGAAGGATTCTTGGATACCAAACACCGCAACATTCTCTCCAGATCCTGGTTGGCTCTCTCGGTTTGACCATTGCTCTGGGGATGAAACCCTGAGGACAGACTAACAGTCGCGCCCAGTAGTTTACAAAACTCTCTCCAAAATTTGGACACAAATTGGGGTCCCCTGTCGGAAACCACGTCAATCGGAAGGCATGTAAACGAAAGACGTGATCCACGACAGCCACCGCTGTCTCCTTGGCTGAGGGTAATTTGGGCAAGGGAATAAAGTGAGTCGCCTTCGAGAACCGGTCCACCACGGTCAAAACTACCGTGTTGCCCTGGGAGGGTGGGAGGGCGGTAACAAAATCTAGCGCGATGTGGGACCAGGGTCTCGAAGGGACAGGCAGCGGTTGAAGTAACCCATCTGGGGGTCGATTGGAAGACTTACCAATGGCACAAACCGAGCAAGCCAAAACAAAACTGTGAATGTCCCGGGCCATGAGAGGCCACCAGAATCGTTGTTTAACCAGAAAACTAGTACGAGTCACTCCTGGATGACAGGCTACGTTGGAACAATGTCCCCACTGAATAACGTCTGACCGTAATCCCTCCGGCACAAATAAACGGTTCGGTGGGCAACCGACCGGGGGCGTTACCCCTTCTAAGGCCTTCTTGACCTTCGACTCGACCTCCCATGTGAGTGTGGAGACAAATAGGGTCTCGGGTAAAATGCACTCGGGAGTAACCAGGCGTTCGGAGCGATCAAAAATGCGAGATAAGGAATCGGGTTTGATGTTTTTAGAACCCGGGCGGTACGATAGAGTAAAATCAAAACGACCGAAAAAAAGTGCCCACCGAGCCTGCCTGGAGTTCAGTCTTTTAGCAGATCGAATGTATTCCAAATTCTTGTGATCGGTCCAGACGATAAAAGGTACCCCCGACCCTTCTAACCAGTGACGCCATTCCTCCAACGCCAACTTGACTGCCAACAACTCCCTATTACCAATGTCATAGTTACGTTCGGCAGAGGACAAACGATGAGATAAAAACGCGCAGGGATGCATCTTTTCGTCTGTGGAAGAACGTTGGGACAACACCGCACCTACCCCCACCTCTGACGCATCGACCTCCACCACGAACTGACGTGAAGAATCAGGGGCTATCAGAATGGGAGCCGAAACGAAGCGGCTCTTCAGTTTGGCAAACGCGGCTTCAGCCGCGTCTGACCACCTGAACGTAGTTCTGGGGGAGGTCAAGGCAGTCAGAGGTGCGGCTAGTTGGCTGAAATTACGAATGAAACGTCGGTAAAAGTTGGCGAATCCCAGAAACCTCTGCAGGGCCTTGCGAGAATCTGGGATTGGCCACTCCACCACAGCCTTAACCTTATCAGGGTCCATACGTACTCCCTCAGACGAAATGATGTACCCAAGAAATGGAACCGACTGTGCGTGGAACTCGCATTTCTCCGCCTTGACAAAAAGCCCATTCTCTAGCAACCTCTGAAGCACTCGTCGGACGTGCTGCACATGTTCCTGGAGAGAAGAAGAAAAAATCAATATGTCATCCAGGTAAACATATATGAACTGATCGACCATATCTCGCAGCACGTCATTGACGAGAGCCTGGAAGACTGCTGGGGAGTTGGACAACCCGAAGGGCATGACCAAGTATTCAAAGTGACCCCTGGGGGTGTTAAAAGCAGTCTTCCATTCATCCCCCTCCCTGATGCGGACCAAATGATAAGCATTACGTAAATCCAATTTCGTGAAAAGTGACGCTCCCTGCAACCTCTCGAAAGCTGAAGACATCAACGGCAAAGGATAAGTATTCTTTACCGTGATGTTGTTCAGCCCCCGGTAGTCAATACAAGGTCGCAGAGATCCATCCTTCTTCCCCACGAAAAAGAACCCCGCCCCCGCCGGAGAAGAGGAAGGGCGAATGAACCTCGTTGCTAGAGAATCAGAAATATATTTCTCCATGGCCTCCCTTTCTGGAGCAGAAAGTGAATATAACTTGCCCTTAGGCGGAGATTTACCTGGTAATAAATCTATGGCACAGTCGTAGGGACGATGCGGAGGTAGAGAAGCAGCTCGAGACTTACTGAACACTTCCCTCAGGTCGTGGTACTCCGCGGGCACGTTAGACAAATCCACTGCTTCCTCCTGTAACACAGACATAGGAACAGACGAACAGGCAGACAAAAGACAGGACTCATGACACTCAGTGCTCCACTCCGTGATGGATTTACGGAGCCAGTCCACCTTGGGATTATGTCTTGTTAACCAGGGATGTCCGAGTACTATGGGTGCAAGAGGTGAATCCATGATGTAAAATGACAGAGTCTCTGAGTGGTTACCAGACGTGATGAGGGTGATGGGACCAGTGGAGAGTGAAATCATAGGAAGTTCTTGACCATTTAGAGCGTGAACAGAAATGTCTTGAGGAAGTGACTGAAGGGGAATCTGGAGGTTATGTGCAAGAGTGTAGTCCATAAAATTACCTTCCGCCCCGGAGTCCAATAGTGCATGACAGTCGTGTTGAAGTGTTGACCATCTTAGTCTTACCGGGAGGAGAGTAGATGTCGATGAGGTCTTCTCGGCGGAGATCCCACCCGATAGTAGCCTCACTGTTACTATCGGGCGTGGCCTTTTACCGGACACGTGATGGAAAAATGTCCCGCTCCGCCGCAGTAAAGGCAAAGGCCACGGGACCTCCGCCTTTCCTTCTCCTCCCGGGAAAGCCGAGCTCGCCCTACCTGCATGGGCTCGGGATCGTGGGTAGGGCTGACCGCGTCCATGCCGCTGGACCGCAGACTCTCTGTAGCTCCAAACGAACGACCGGAAAGGGCATGTCGCTCGACTCTCGACAGTCTAGCATCCACTCGTAGTGCTAAGTCAATAAGTCCGTTCAACGTAGTGGGCAGGTCCAGGGCGTAGATCTCCTTCTGGACGCGGTCAGCCAGCCCATCCAGGAACATGTCCCACTGCGCCTCGTCGTTCCATCGGCACTCTGCCGCGAGGGTCCGGAATTCGATCGAATAATCCGATACCGAGCGATCACCCTGACGAAGCTCGGCGAGTACTCTTGCCGCCTCTCTTCCCGTGACCGCCCGGTCGAACACTTGCTTCATGGCGGCGGAGAGTGCCTGGAACGACGCGCAGCAAGGGTCTTGGTTCTCCCACACCGCCGTCCCCCAAAGTGCCGCTCTCCCAGTCAGTAGTGACAGCACAAAGGCGACTTTGGCTCGCTCATTGTTGAAGGTTCTAGGCTGTAAAGCAAAGTGCAAAGAACATGCATTCAGGAACGCTCGACAGAAACTGGGTTCTCCGGCATACCTCTCGGGTGCAGGCAGACGAGGTTCCGACTGGGAGAGAGGATCAGATGGTATAGGGGGAGCGGCCGGTGTGGGCGGCGCAGTGGGAACACGCAGCTGTTGGATCTGCTGGGTGAGCTCGGACACCTGCGCCACCAGAGCTTGAACCGCGCGACCAGTGTTGTTCAGCCCGTCCTCCTGGGCATCCATGCGTTGAATACTGCGATTGATGAATGCCTCTATGGCGATCTGAGCTCCGCCCGCTGCTTCCATGCTGTGGTCAGATCGTTCTGTCATGCTGGATTAACGAGGAAGCAAAAGCAGGTGCAGTCAACTCTTTATTAGAGACAAGGTTTAACAGAGGTAACAAACAACACTGGTGGGTGGGCAGCGCAGGGACCTCGATGGCCAAACACAGAGAGAAGAGCTGGTGCAGGGTGATGTGATGATGAAGATGATGAATCCGACGTGAACACGAACTGGAACAGGTAACAGGAAACTCGAACAACACCACACGATCACAGACGAGGAACACCAGACATCTAGACATCGACAACGATCTGACAGTGGAGAAAAGAAACCGGTGAGTATAAATAGGCTATGGAGATGAGTTGCAGCTGGCGCCGAGCTGATTAGAGATTGAATGAATGAATGAATGATTGTTTGGGCCACGCCCAACCCACGCGACACAGACACACACACAAATAACAAAGGCACGAGACAAGAAGGAAACAATGCATCTGAAAACCGTGACACTGATGTCCCCAGAGTGTGTGTGTGAAGTTTTAGCTCAAAATACCCCACAGATATTTTTAAATAGCATGTTAAAATTGTCACTTTTTGAGTAAAAACGCACCGTTTTGTGTCTGTTCCTTTAAATGCAAATGAGCTGCTGCTCCCGGCGCAGGGGGCGGAGCTACAACAGCTTGTGTCTTGACAATTTCAAAAAAACTTTAGTCTTTTATGTTCAAACCGGAGTCAGACAAAGATGGAGAGACTAGAAGTGACAACATGTAGACAACTTTTCTGAATGGTTAGTTGATGAATTTATGTGTAGTTATCTTCTAGTCATATTGATTAGCATATTCTGTCATGTAAATATCTCCCTTTGCTTTGAACTTTGAGCTTCATGACTTTGCAGATGTTGTTTATGCTCAAACATCAACATTACACACTAACTAAAGTTAGAAAAGTGAAATCATAATCAACCACCCCTTTAAGCCGGGTTCACACTGTACAATTTTGTCCATGATTTGAAGTTCTCTTTCATCTCGTTTCGAGATCCACCTATGGGAAGGGCATCCGGTACCTGACCTCTGTAGAAGCATCCAATTGCACCAAGTCTGGTTAACAGACAGAAGCGCGCATCCAATGCCCGGTAAGGCCACACCCCCTTACCTAAGGCATATAACCCCAATGCGCGCTCATGTACCTCAGTTGTCATTCGCTTCTCGCGATCTCTGTATTACTCAGCTCAGTGAAATTTTGCACACTGCTCACCGCGTGTCTGCAGGAGGACATATCGACTCAATCAGCCTCCGCCGGACGTGACATTCGTGTTTTCAACTGTTGCTGCGTTGCATTCGGAGCCGCCCACGCTCTCTATCTCCGTTTTCCTCCAATAACGGCTGCCCGCCACGGATTTCTCCAGCTTTTTTGCGGATATGTCGCTGTCCAAGCCTGCCGCTTCGTTGGGGGACTCCCTATCACGGGCCTGCCCGGCCGCGTGTGGAGCCCTCATTGCCGCGAAGGACCCTCACCAGCTGTGCGTGGTTTGCTTGGGTCCGAAGCATGCTCGCGAAGCCTTGGAGAATCCTGAAAATTGTAGCCTTTGTCTAAGGCTGCCGAGGAAGCTGCTTAAGCGCCGTTTCAAGGTAGCTGTGACACAATGCACCGAGCTCTCCCTAACTTCGGACTCGGACGGAGGACACGGTGATGACGCGCTACCGGGGGCCTCCCGGGGCGCGACTCAGTTCATTTGGGCTGACCAGCCTAATTCCGCCTTCCCCGAAGAGGATATCTTCGAGGGCGGCCTCGCTCTCGTCCACGAACCGGCCGGTTCTGGCGAGGAGGATGATGCGGCTATCCTTGGGGTCTCCGAGGACGAGGAGGCCATCCCGCCCTCCGGTGTTCCCCAGGCTAGCACGGCCCACACGGCTTTACCACAAGCCGTTCTCCTGGAAGTGTGTGAGCGAGCGGCCGCTCGTCTCAACGTTGAGTGGCCAACTCCCCAGAACGTCACTGACCAGGAGAGGGACATTTATGATGGGAAAGTGCTGGGACCCCCTCCCGGCCCGAGGAAACAACTCTTCCCCATCCTCCCGGCGTGCGCTAAGCACATGAGAACCTACTGGAGCGACCCGCTCGACTTCAGACACGGTCTCTCGGGACTCGAGGCTAAGGATATGGCGGCTCACGGTATGGGCGACCCCCCCGCTGTCGAGCCGTCCATAGCCAGACACCTTAACCCCGCTCAGGGTGGGCTACTCGCCCCGCCTAAGCCGGTCCTGCCAAATAAGATGGACCGTTTTGCTGCTTCCATTCACCAAGCCACGTATAAATCATCGGCCGTGGCTGTCAGGGCGCTGAACGTTTCCTCCCTCCTCTCCGCCTACCAGGCGGAGATTCTCGAGGAACTAGGACAGCAGCTGGTGAAAGGAAATCCTTCGGATACCCTCTGGAAGGAAATCCTCACGGTGAACGACCTCGTTCTCCGTAACGCCCGGCAGGCCGTCCAAGCTTGCGGGCGCTCCATGGCGCTTTCCGTAGTGGGAGAGCGCGCGCTGTGGCTCAATCTGTCAGGATTGCCAGACAGCGAGAAGCGGCGCATCGCAGGCGCGCCGGTGGAGCCCGGCCGGGCTCTCTTCGGTCCCGCCGTCGCACTGATGCAACAACGGTGCGATGATAAGAAGAAAGAAGATGAGGCGTTTAAGCTGTGCCTTCCCAGGAAGGCTGCCCCACGCCAGGTGCCCCCTGCGCGTGTGCCTAACCCACCTGCCATAGGTCGACAGTTTGCTCAGGGCAAGGAAAAACCCCGCAGCATCCCTCCACCACGGCAGCAAGCCCCAGCGCCGGCCAAGCGCTGGGGAAAGTCTAATCCCCCCGCGGCCGCGGCCGGGAGACAGGCTAACCCTACTTCTACCGACTCGAAACGCAAGCGGCCTGCCTGACGTTCTACTGATGGGGGCTTCGAGTCTGCCGTCGCGGGTCACAAACCCGTCGGACTCCCCTCTTTGTTCAGGACCCCCGTCGAAAAGACCCAGGGGTGCCCTCGGCTCACCGCGCCGCGAGACTGCCCAGTTCGCGGGTGCAAGTGTGTGTTTTCCCCCCACGTTCAGGGGGCACTCTGTGAGGTTACGTTCATGTGTAGTGGCACCAAAGCACCACTCGCCCTCTGTTCCCCTCACGGTTTCAATAAAGGCTTCGGCCCAAGTGCATGTCCAGCACAAAACACACACAATTCAAAAAAACACGAATCACATAGATTCGTTTCGGAGGGAAATCCACTCTCTGCAGAGAGATCTCATCTCATTGCAGAGAGAGGGAATTCCTCCGAATCCATGCATGCCGCCCCCAGTGTGCCCACTGGATGGCGGCATTGCATCATTGACAAACCAGCTGGACGCTCACAGCTCCGCTCCAGCCCGAGCGGGGGCGCTCGCGAGCCACGAAGCGGCATGGCAGGCCATTTCAGCTCCCGAGTGGGTGTTGCGTACCGTAACCAAGGGTTACAGGCTGCAGTTTGCAATGAGACCTCCACATTTCAACGGTGTTCTTTCTTCTCACACAGAGGAAAACGCCGCACACATTCTGAAAGAGGAAATCTCCTCTCTCCTAAGCAAGGGAGCGATTCAGAGGGTACCACCCAATCTGATAAACCAGGGGTTTTATTCCCGGTATTTTCTTGTTCCAAAGAAATGCGGCCCACCCCGCCCCATACTGGATCTTCGAGTGTTGAACAAGCACTTGAGGAAATACAATTTCAGAATGTTGACACAAGGCTCTCTCGCCCGTGCCATAAAGCAGAACGACTGGTTCACATCAGTCGATCTGAAAGATGCTTTCTTTCACATAAGCATCTACCCCCCACACAGAAAGTATCTTCGTTTCGCCTACCAAGGCACATGTTACGAATTTACAGTTCTGCCGTTCGGGCTCAGTTTGAGTCCCCGAACGTTTTGTTTATGTGCGGAAGCAGGTTTGACGCCCTTGAGACTATCAGGGCTGAGAATTCTGACGTACATAGACGATTGGCTCATCATAGCCGAATCGAAGGAGAGTGTGTCGCGGGACACCACCCGGGTACTCGCGCACATCACATCCCTCGGTTTCAATGTGAATATGAGAAAGAGCAATCTGACTCCCAGTCAGAATGTAATTTTCCTGGGCTTGGAATTGAGCTCAGTCTCCATGCGAGCGCGTCTCTCTCAAGAGCGCGTTTGCTCTCTGATGGACTGTCTGTCTCGTTTCAGAGAGGGGGCGAGAGTACAATACCGTACATGCCTCAGGCTGCAGGGTCTCATGGCTTCATCTATCCAGGTTGTGCCATTGGTTCTACTGAGAATGAGAGCGTTCACGAAATGGGTTTTGTCACTGCATTTCAGCCCGATTCACGATCTCTGCCGCTCAGTTATGGTGACGCGCGCCTGCTCGGCGGCCCTGCGTCATTGGGAGAGCGAGGACTTTTACGCACGGGGAACCCCCCTCGGGACGGTTACGATGCGGAAAGTTGTGACGACAGATGCGTCCTTAACAGGCTGGGGAGCCACCCAGGAAGGCAGAACGGTGAACGGCCTGTGGCCGAGCAGACTACGTTCAGCGCACATAAATTATTTAGAGCTCCTGACCATCTGGAAAGCTCTAAATCATTTTCTGCCTCGCCTGCAGGGACATCACGTTCTAGTACGGTGCGACAATACCACGGCAGTGGCTTATATCAACCGTCAGGGCGGCATGCGCTCGTCGAAACTCCACGCTCTAGCGTACAAGCTTTTGGTGTGGAGCAGACGGGTGTTTCTGTCATTACGCGCGACTCATGTTCCGGGCATTCTGAACAGAGGCGCGGATCTGCTATCGAGGGGAAACCCAATCTACGGGGATTGGCGTCTTCACCCGCAGATAGTGGAGATTTTATGGGCGAGATTCGGACAGGCAGCCGTAGATCTATTCGCCTCGCGCGAAAACCACCATTGTCCTATGTTCTTCTCGCTAAAGGACGTGGACGCGCCCCTCGGGGCGGACGCACTGGCCCACCCATGGCCCAAAGTGCTGCTGTATGCTTTTCCTCCTCTGTGCCTTATAATTCCTACACTGGCCAGGGTGAGGGAGCATGGCCTGTCTCTTATTCTGATAGCACCCAGGTGGCCCAAAGCCCCGTGGCTGGCAGAGATAATCCCTCTGTTATACGCCGAGCCATGGCGCCTCCCCCCTCGCACGGACCTGTTGTCCCAAGCCAACGGGGAGATTTACCACCCCCACCCGGACAGGGTGGCTCTCTGGGCCTGGCCCGTGAGAGGACGAACCTAAATGCACTGGGGCTCCCGCCACGTGTAATTGCCACGATCCAGAATGCCAGGGCCGCGTCCACGCGATCCCTGTATGGTTGTAAGTGGCAAGTGTTCGAGGGGTGGTGTGATGGGCGTGGTCTCACATCTTATCAGTGCTCGGTGCCCGATATTTTGTGTTTCCTGCAGGACCTCATGGAAAAGGGCAGGTCCTTTTCCACTATTAAGGTCTATCTGGCTGCGATTTCAGCCTGCCATGTGGGTTTTGAGGGCTCGTCGGTTGGGCAGCACCCTCTAATCCGCAGGTTTATGAAGGGTGCACGCCGCTCTTTACCGGTCACCAGGAGATTTGTTCCGGAGTGGGACCTTTCCATGGTGCTGGAAGCGCTGTCTCTACATCCCTTTGAGCCGCTGGGGAGTATCTCCCTTAAGCTGCTGTCCCTCAAGACAGCTTTGCTCTTGGCCTTGGCATCTGCTAAACGGGTCAGTGAGCTACACGCACTCTCGGTTCATCCCTCGTGCGCCAAGTTCTCCCTAAGTGGAGATAAGGTTTCTCTTAAGCCTAACCCGGCCTTCATGCCGAAATGCTTCCCTGCGTTCACGTCGGAGGTTTTGGAGCTGTCCGCTTTTCACCCTCCACCCTTTGCTTCCCTGGAGGATCAGAGGCTGAATGCTCTGTGTCCCGTCCGTGCTCTGCGAGCATATATGACCAGGACCAGTGCTTTCCGTAAGAGCGACCAGCTCTTTGTTTCATGGGCTCCTCCGCACAGGGGGAGTCCCATTTCGAAGCAACGCCTCTCGCATTGGCTTGTGGATGCGATAACTTTGGCGTATGAAGCGAAGGGAGTGCAGCCCCCAGAGGGCATCAGAACTCATTCCACAAGAGGCTTAGCCACCTCTTGGGCTTTGTTCAGGGGAGTGTCACTGCAGGACGTCTGCTCCGCTGCCAGCTGGGCCTCTCCTCATACCTTCGTGCGTTACTACCAGTTAGATGTCACTAGAACCTCGGTGGCACACTCGGTCCTAGGGGTAGGGTCCTCTTAACCCTTTCCCTCAAGCCCCGTTGGGTATCCAACAAGGAGTGAATGGGCGGGCCAGTCATGTTCATTCCAGTCACCAATCACTTGCATTCCTTCTTGGGTTTAGCTATGTGCATTGGTAATGGGGATCTATTTTCATGTATGTGTCTCATGCATGATGCATGCTCTGCTTGTCCACTGCAGTCAGCGTGGCGTTATGCTGGCAGGGTCATGTTTTTCTTTTAGGACGTGTCAGGCACCACCTCTCGGAGGTGACCGTCCTTCTCTGGTCTCAGAATTTCACTGTAGGTGTATTGGGCAATCGGGGAGCTGTCCAGGTCTCCCATAGGTGGATCTCGAAACGAGATGATGAAAGAGAACAATAGGTTACTGTCGTAACCCCGGTTCTCTGAAACATCGAGTGGAGAGATCCACCAGCTTTGCCCCGCTTGCTGCACGAGAAGCGAATATACTTACTGAGGTACATGAGCGCGCATTGGGGTTATATGCCTTAGGTAAGGGGGTGTGGCCTTACCGGGCATTGGATGCGCGCTTCTGTCTGTTAACCAGACTTGGTGCAATTGGATGCTTCTACAGAGGTCAGGTACCGGATGCCCTTCCCATAGGTGGATCTCTCCACTCGATGTTTCAGAGAACCGGGGTTACGACAGTAACCTATTGTTTTGAAGCCATCCTCAACGAACACTAGTTCTGTGTGCATAACATCATGGAATCACCCCGTCATAGAGTCATATTGTATATAACTAAATGTACTACTGATCCCAAATCAAAGATGTTGATGGAAGCAACACTAACAACCACTTTTTCCACTCGTGTTTAATTCAGGAAAAGCAAGTAAAGTCAAGTCTCAGAGCACCTCGCGTCAGGTCCTTCAGTGACAGCCACAGTGATGTCAGTTCCTCTTCAGACTCTGCAGAGCTGAAGTTGGGAGAGTGTGTAGAAATGGAGGATGAAGATAAAAGAGAGATGAGCCTGGCCCAGCCTGAGTTCACCGGCCTTTGGGAACTCAAACACAGAGATGATATGGTAACAATTTCAATAAAATACATAAGCATGTGACACTTCACACAGAGCACGTTTTTGCATTCCTTTACGCTGCTTCCCATTGTTTTTCTATGCTAGATGGATGTGTTTGACCATCATGCTTGAGTCTTTCGCATGACTAAAAACGGGCCACTAAAGTTAAAAGTTCAACTTTTAAAAAACACGTTTACATGTTCTTTGTGCCCTTCGTTTTCTTTTTAACTTATTTACTTATACTAATGTTTGTTGTTTTTTAGTGCACAAAAATCATCTATACCAATATTCAGAGATTTGATTTAATCAAAAGTGTAAGCTGTTTTGTCGAAACATCGTACTGTGTAGATCATTGAGACTATCAGCACCAATTGTCTCAATGCTTTTGGGAAAACAGTCTATATCATCACACAATGGACATACTCTTAACATATGTCTATGATTATGCAACTGGCCCCTTTTTTATTTACTCTTTCCTCAATGCTGCTTTTATAACACTATAATAGAATAAATGTCATTCTTTCATTTACAGCTACAAAATCATTGTTTCTTGACATATCTGTCCTCTTAGGCCACACCAGACGAAAACATTAATCTTGAAACATCTTACACCACCATGAAGACTGACACGAACAAAGGTTTGCTTTCAAAGGAAGCTAAGAAGACTATAAAGGGTAGAGAATCAAAAGGACCACCCTTCATCAGCAAACCAGAGATTATTCTGTTTAAGGTACCGAATGCAGACTGCTTCATCATAAGAGCTGTGTTCAAAACTTAGCGAGCTCCCTACCTAGACATCATTCTTGGGAATTAAAGGTCCAATGAACAGATTGTGTCAAATTATAGGAACCAAAGTCAAATGCCTGATAAAATAATTCTTTGCATATTCTTCACTAATAATACAATACCATAATGCATTGCAATGAGGGCAGCAAAGAATTCCCATTCAAGGTGGATGACAAAGCTGAGGGAAATATTTATCATATTGTATATTAAATATGCAGTTTGCGTTTGCTCTCAATTCAGTCACTTGAAGTATGGAGCCACTAAAGGGATGTGGTGGTGGAAAAAATATATTTCTAAACTTTTGGCGTTTGAGCTCACTTAACTTTTAGACTGCCATCATCTGAGAAAGTACAAAACTTAATACATTATTATATTACATCTAATATATTTAAATCAGAAGAACTGTAAAAATGAATAAATTGCATGTTGTTTCTGAACTGTATTTGCAGGATTGCGATGTTGGGAAGGTCTATAAGAAGAAAGTCACACTCACGAATGTCACATACGTGACTAATTACTGCAAGCTTTTGGGAGTGTCACAGAATCTTAAAGATCATGTGTCAGTCAGGTAAGCTGCTCTTTTAGCACATCACATAAACATCTTACGTTTGAGGGTTTACAGTCTCATTTTGATAGGAGGGATGCTCTGTTAAAGCCAGAGCAGTTTGGCACGTGGTACTGGCATCTTTTGCTGACTTTCTCTGTTTGTCTTGAGAAGAAGATTCTGTCATCATTTCCAAACCTGTGTGCACTGTAAAAAGTGTTCAGCTCTCTTACTTAAAGAAATTTAGTAAACCCGTTGCCTTAAAATTATTAAGTAAATAAATGTAATGCTTAGGAGAAAAATATAAGTTATGTGAACTTGACAATTCCAAATTACTTCTTTTTTTTTTTTCGATTAATCATGATGTTTATTTAGTTAATAATAAAAAAAAATGGGTTTCCTCAATCTTTTTTAAAGTTAAGTCAACTGATCACTTTTTACGTGAAACAGAAACTTGTTTTTCTTTTCAATCGGATCCAATGTTTTTTGGACTTCAAAATAATTTATTTCGTGCTCCACAGAAAATGAGTGAGTAAATGATGACAGAATTTTCATTTTTGGCCAAATTATTCCCAAGTATGACTGTGGGAGTGTTTTTTTGTTTTGTTTTTTTGCCTAAGATTTGAGCCACATTGACACAAATATGGGTAAAAAATATCACAAAGTCAAATTTAAATATAAGCACCCTCAAATGACAGCAAAAGCACCATCAGTTGATACTGTAATAATATCATATTGGCGAAAATGTTTCGAAACTGTTGTCTGTTTGCAATGTTTTTTTGCAGCGAGAAATGTAGCCAATCACAGACAAGTCTGCTGATCTTTTGAACGCAATGGCCAGTCAAATATGTTTAATTTAGTCAAGTTCTACTAAATTTTACTCACGAATCCTCTAATTAACAAACAGAGACACGATGCAAGTAAGAGAATCATTATGCGGTGTTGACAACTTTATTGATTTTAATGGAAAGTTGTGAGATCGTGAACTGAGATGAGTGACAGATTCATAGTGATTGTAAAGGGTGCGCTTTTTGCACGCTTTCGAGGCGATTTAGCTATTATCCATTTAATAAATGTGTTGTTTTTAAGAGGATTGATAGGCAATTACACACTGAAAGTTTCGGAAGTGACATCTACACATAAATGCAGGATTCTGTCACAGTGTCTGGTTTGTGTCTTGTTTTTCACGGTGTCCCTCACATTGACTACAATTCCCAGCATTCTGTCTGTCACTTATCACTGTTCATTACACTCAGCTGTTGCCCGTAATCTGTCCCAGCTGTTCATTGTTAGCCCTGTTAGATCTGTGTGTATTTATTCTCTGCCTGTTTCTGTATGTGTACGGAGTCGTTAATTTGTGTCACCACACTTCTTGTCTGTTTATATCTGTTCTTGTTTGGATTGCTTCTCTGGATTTTTGACCTCTGCATGGATTACAACGATGTTGGATTGCCCTCTTAATAAATTACTGCACTTGGATTTTCCTGCTTCCCGTGTGCATCCGTGACAGAACGACTCCGTCACCATAAATCCAGCGGTAATTTTCATTTTTTATTATTTTTTGTAGGATCTCGTCCCCAGTTACTATGTGGATTCCACGTAGCGAACTTTCTCCCGCAGAGAGAGAGAAGGGCATCTCTTTACTAGAGTATTTTTCTAGATGTGCACAAAGGCATGAGGAAATCAGGATAGCTGAAGCTTCACCACGGGTCTCATCGAGCGCTGGGACTTCGTCGATGGTTTCGTCCAGTTCAGAGACGGTACACATCCGTCAGAAGGGAAGAAGGAGGAGGAGACCTGCGTCGGCCCAGTCAGAGACTGTCCGCGTCCCGTCGGCCCAGTCAGAGACTGTCCGCGTCCCGTCTGCCCAGTCAGAGACTGTCCACGTCACGTCTGCCCAGTCAGAGACTGTTCACATTCCGTCTGCCCAGCCAGAGACTGTCTGCGTCACGCCTGCCGAGCCTGTGTCTTCGGACAAGATGGCTGCCACAGAGACTGTTCACGTCACGCCTGCCGAGCCTGTGTCTTCGGACAAGATGGCTGCCACAGAGACTGTTCACGTCACGCCTGCCGAGCCTGTGTCTTCGGACAAGATGGCCGCCGCCGAGCCTGTTCACGTCACGCCTGCCGAGCCTGTGTCTTTGGATAAGATGGCCGCCGCCGAGCCTGTTCACGTCACGCCTGCCGAGCCTGTGTCTTCGGACAAGATGGCCGCCGCCGAGCCTGTTCACGTCACACCTGCTGAGCCTGTGTCTTCGGACAAGATGGCCGCCGCCGAGAGTGTTCACATCACGTTTGCCGAGCTTGTGTCCCCTGACAAGATGGCCGTCATCGAGCCTGTGTCTGTTCCTGAGCCGGTGGTGTCGGTTCCTGAGCCTGAGCCGGTGGCGTCTGTTCCTGAGCCCTCAGTGACCGCGACACTGGGCATTATGGCCACAGCCATGTGGTGTGTGTGGGCTACGCACACACTTGGGCCGGTGGTGTCTGTTCCTGAGCCGGAGCCAGTGTCTGTTCCTGAGCCGGTGGTGCCAGTGTCTGTTC
The DNA here is from genome assembly GCF_964197995.2 of Scardinius erythrophthalmus. Lineage (NCBI taxonomy): Eukaryota > Metazoa > Chordata > Actinopteri > Cypriniformes > Leuciscidae > Scardinius > Scardinius erythrophthalmus. The sequence goes on from NC_138240.1 coordinate 35,608,527, forward strand.
CTGAGCCGGTGGTGCCAGTGTCTGTTCCTGAGCCGGTGGAGCCAGTGTCTGTTCCTGAGCCGGAGCCAGTGTCTGTTCCTGAGCCGGGGCCAGTGTCTGTTCCGGAGCCTGTGTCTGTTCCTGGGCCTGTGCCTGGGTCTGTGCCTGTGTCTGTTTCTGTGCCTGTGTCTGTTTCTGTGTCTGTTCCTGGGCCGGTGGTGTCTGTTCCTGAGTCGGTGGTGCCAGTTCCAGTGCCTGAGTCGGTGGTGCCAGTTCCAGTGCCTGAGTCGGTGGTGCCAGTTCCAGTGCCTGAGTCGGTGGTGCCAGTTCCAGTGCCTGAGTCGGTGGTGCCAGTTCCAGTGCCTGAGTCGGTGGTGCCAGTTCCAGTGCCTGAGTCGGTGGTGCCAGTTCCAGTGCCTGAGTCGGTGGGGCCAGTTCCAGTGCCTGAGTCGGTGGGGCCAGTTCCAGTGCCTGAACCGGTGGGGCCAGTTCCAGTGCCTGAACCGGTGGTGCCTGAGACGGTGGTGCCAGTTCCAGTGCCTGAGTCGGTGGTGCCAGTTCCAGTGCCAGTTCCGGTGGTTCCAGTGCCTGAGCCGGTGGTGCCAGTTCCAGTGCCTGAGCCGGTGGTGCCAGTTCCAGTGCCTGAGCCGGTGGTGCCAGTTCCAGTGCCTGAACCGGTGGTGTCTGTTCCAGTTCCTGAGCCGTGGCCGCCCGAGGGATCGTCTCCGCCCTGGCCGCCCGAGGGAAAGTCTCCGCCCTGGCCGCCCGAGGGAAAGTCTCCGCCCTGGCCGCCCGAGGGAAAGTCTCCGCCCTGGCCGCCCGAGGGAAAGTCTCCGCCCTGGCCGCCCGAGGGAAAGTCTCCGCCCTGGCCGCCCGAGGGAAAGTCTCCGCCCTGGCCGCCCGAGGGAAAGTCTCCGCCCTGGCCGCCCGAGGGAAAGTCTCCGCCCTGGCCGCCCGAGGTAGAGTCTCCGCCCTGGCCGCCCGAGGTAGAGTCTCCGCCCTGGCCGCCCGAGGGAGAGTCTTCGCCCTGGCCACCTGAGGAAAGGTCTCTGCCCTGGCCGCCCGATGGACTGACGTTTCTGCCCTGGCCGTCTGCACAGCTTGCTTCGCACTGGCCACCTGAGGAAAAGTTTCTGCCCAGGCCGTCCGAGGGGTTGTCTCCGCCTTGGCCGCCCGAAGGACCTGCCCCGTCCCGGTCGCCTGCACAGCCGGATCCGCTGTGGCCGCCCGAGGGGTCGTCTCCGCCGTGGCCGCCCGAGGGGTCGTCTCCGCCGTGGCCGCCCGAGGGGTCGTCTCCGCCGTGGCCGCCCGAGGGGTCGTCTCCGCCGTGGCCGCCCGAGGGGTCGTCTCCGCCGTGGCCGCCCGAAGGACCTGCCCCGTCCCGGTCGCCTGCACAGCCGGATCCGCCTTGGCCGCCCGAGGGGTCGTCTCCGCCGTGGCCGCCTGAGGGGTCGTCTCCGCCTTGGCCGCCCGAAGGACCTGCCCCGTCCCGGTCGCCTGCACAGCTGGATCCGCCCTGGCCGCCCGAGGGAAAGTCTCCGCCCTGGCCGCTCGAGGGACTGTCGTCTCCGCTCTGGCCGCCAGATGAACTGTCACTCCCTGTCCCCGTTTCCCCCCATGGACCTGGCCCACCTTCCCTCCCCCTGATCCTCCACCATTCCACCTCCCTCCTGAACTCTTGTGTTGTGTTTTAGTGTTGTCATGGAGCGTCTGGTAGCCGCTCCGTAGAGGGGGGGTTATGTCACAGTGTCTGGTTTGTGTCTTGTTTTTCACGGTGTCCCTCACATTGACTACAATTCCCAGCATTCTGTCTGTCACTTATCACTGTTCATTACACTCAGCTGTTGCCCGTAATCTGTCCCAGCTGTTCATTGTTAGCCCTGTTAGATCTGTGTAAACTTTATTAGTCTTTAATGATAAACGCAAGAAATCATTAGAAGAAGACAAGGAGAAAACACATTACATACAGACAATAACCGACAGAGGACTGAACAGAGAGTATATATGTTGGAGATAACAATGAGACACAACTGTACATTTTAAGTTCATTTTGCAATTAGTCCCTATCAAGGTGTCAGTTTTTATTTTTATTTAGTGTGTGTTGTCTTTTCTTGCAGTTTCGAGCCGCCAGGGCCCATGTCTGCAGGCATGGCTTGTGAACTGGAGGCTATATTTAGACCTTTGGTAAGGTTTGTCCCCACTCCACATCTGGTGTTTGTCACGGGAATAATATATCTTTGCTTCACTCTCTAGGTCCCATGAGATGATTTGCCAGACACAATTAGATGGAATTCTGTTTTAACATTCTGTTTTTATTATATCACTGCATGTGGGTGGAGATGAATCATAGAGAACAGTGAAATTACTCACAGTAACATGGGATGGATTACGTGAGCTGAGTAGTTGCTTTGTCACAGTCTAGTTACTTTTTATTTCTAAGGCAAGGCTTTTTTATCACATTTCATACACAGTGATAATTCAAAGTTCGTTACATAAAAAAGGAGTTAAAATAACCATAAACGAAAATATCATGCGTAAGAAATAAAAATAATCATTGTATTAACTAAAGGCTAAAATGCTGTTCCTCACGACCTAAATCACTAAATTCAGGAAAAGTGTCTAGCACTTTTCACAATAAACATATTTTCAGAAAATCAAACTATTATATCTATAGTGCCTGATCAGTCACTTCATAATAAATCCCACTCATGTGTCACTGCTAATTTGCATAAAGTAACACTTTATTGAGTGGCATGGAAAACCTAGTGAAAAATAAATATATTAAAATGTATTTGAAATCTATTTATTTTATGCTAAATATACTACAAATACATTTACATATTTATGTACTTAATATAAATACCCTGCAATTGTACTTTTAGTATACTAAACTGATATACTTAAAGTGGAACAACTAATTTTGCACTTAATGTACTTTAGTTTTCCAGAAATAGTGCTGAAGGTCAACTAAAGATATACTGAAGTATATTTGATTGTGCTAAAGTGGAACTATTGAAAGTACACTTTAGATACACTTTAAATACTTTGTATTTAAAGACTGATATTATACAGAGATCATACTATCCTTACTAATAGTAATATTAAAACAAATTTTATGCTTAATATTAAGAAATGTGCATTGTGCAATAAAGAATTACTCCAAATAATGTTTAATTATAATATATCAGTAAGTCTCAAGCGATATGTCAGTAAATATGTTAATGGATTTGTAGTATAATTAGTATGAAATAAACATATTTTAAATACGTTTTGGTATAGGTATAGGCCCACAGTGCATAGCCTTCAGTCACCAGAAATCACCAACTCTCACTGAAAATTATTGGCTGTCATATTAAGACTTTCTTATGATCGAAATTAAGTGCAGAAATTGTCATAAATGAGATCTGGGCCAGACAAGTGATAGTGCAAACTTAGGAACCAAACACACTTTTCTTTTAATACTAGTTGACTTCCTTTACAGGACAAATTTTTACATCTTGTAAACCAAGAAATAAAGTAGATGATCATCATCTCATGTTCTACAATGCCCCCCCCCCTCCCCCTTACTCATAAATATTATGAAATTGATCAGGGAAAGCTCCACAGTAATACATGTTCTATATTTGTTGTAGCTCGATGTGGATTTGGATGGTGTGATTCACTTTCAGTCGGCTTCTGGCCCTTTTTCTGTGGCTATCAAGTGCTCCAAGAAGAAGTGTGAGGTAAGAGTTTTTGCATGGTAAATTACTCTTTTTTTTTTTTGAGGTTTTGGTGAGTTGTTAGTCCCATTGTTTCCCTTTTTTCCCAGATGGTTGTTGATCACTGTCTTGTGGACTTTGGCACTCATGTGGTCGGACAGACGGTTTCACGAGTAATCACCATGACCAACAGAGGGGCTCTCGGCACTCGTTACACGCTGACCCCCGTCTCCACCGGTCCCCTTCAGCAAACCTTCACGAGCTCACTGGTGAATCACACTGATATGACTGACTGACTGCATAAATCACACTGACTCCTCCAGTAGTGCCTGTTGGGTCATAAGTGAACTGAGTGAGGGAGATAGTCCTGTGATTTGGTATCTAGTTATTCTGGTTATGTTAGAGTGAATCTCTCAAAAAAAATGTTCAGGTAGGGTTGCTACAGTCCCACTGTAGTCGATAAATGTCTCCTTCATTTTTTTTCAAGAAAAAAATCTTCTTGCCTTAAAATATCTTGAATGTAACCCGACACCCTCGCCTCATTAAGTATACGCGGTTCTATGAATATGCAAATTAGCCCCGCCTCCACTCACTCACTCAGCTCAGAGATCCACTGGTTGACGATCACACGTTGATCTGATTGGTTACAAGGTAGTTTGTGACGTCAGAAACACCAGCGATTTCAAAGCGTGTTTTTGAGACTGTCTTTGGTTCACTGCAGTTTTAAGGAGGAAATACTCAGCAATGGTGTCGACTTATGAATTTACACATGGTTTATCTTAAAGCATATTAAAAACACCACATAGACACATAAACAACATTAAAAGCTGGATGTTCACCACTGGGGGACTTTATTTTGGTCAATCTTTCTGCCCAGGATTCTGGTAAAAGCGGTAGTTTAGAGATGGCCAGTCTGAACGCAGAGAACACAGAAGAAATCCCATCAGGCATAGAGAAGACTCACATTGAACTCGGACCAGGTAACACAATGCTTTTCTCCGGTGGGACAGTGCTTTTTCAGTAATACATTTGAAATTTGTAATATTAGTTACAAGCATGTAAAAACAATGACTTCAGTGTTGACATGACTATTTCATTTCAAATAGGACCTGGGTTTTTACTATGCTCTTTTAACAATAACTCAATCCCTTCTACATCCGGCATCCAAAACATAGTCAGCATAATTACACCGCCTTTTAAGACACCGTTTTGACAGAGAAGTCGATAGAAATGGCGAATATAAAACATACTTATATTTTATTACATTAGAAAAGCACTGATAGTGATAGTTTAGTCTAATGAAAAATAAAGATATACCACTTTTTCAGGCTTCTTAGCTTTTACAATTGGCTGTGACAAATGTATGTGACATGTGTACGTAACATACACATACACTTTGTACTTCTTTTTTTAATAGTAAATTCTGTTTAATAGTGTCTCCTGTCAGCAGTCACAGTCCTGATGAGGTTCTGACAGCTGATCCAGGATCAGTGGATAGTAAAGTGGAGCCTACTGAGATTAGCATCGAGGAGGTATGAACATATTGACCTGTTTACACACATTTAAGAAAACAAATCAAGAAAGGCATAAATCGAGTCTGGTTCTCAAAGTTTGAAATTTTTTAATTTTGCAGACACATTTATTATTTATCCAACATTTATTAACTCAATGAAGAATATCTAAAGGAATCTATCTAAGGATAGAATATCTAAGTGAACTGAAACTGAAACAGCTTTGCTAGTGTAACGATCTCTGTCTGTTTAGTTTTGATTGTGTTTTGGTTTAGTTTTGACTGTTCCCTGTCCCGATTAGACTGAGTTCTGTTTGCTAATTAGTTTCCTTAGTTGCTGATTATGTTTACCTGTTGTTCATTTAGTTCTCTTGTTATCTCTGTATATTAAAGTCAGAATATTTGTATAATATTTACACATGGTTTGTCTTAAAGCATATTAAAAACACCTCATAGACATAAATAACATTAAAAGCTGGATTTTCACCACAGGGACTTTAAATGGCTGTGTAACATTCAGGTGTTCTCTTTACAGCCTTATGAAGGTGATGTTGGCCCATTTATGAGTGTCAGAATACCCATCATCTTCACACCAACCATTCCTGGAGAGGCAAAACTGGATTTCCAAATCCTATTTTCTCAACCTGGTTGTGAACCGGTAGAGTTTTCACATAATTATAAAAAAAATATATATGTTTACATACTTTATATTTGCTTTAACAGCTCAAAATATGAACTTGATTTTCTCCTTGTTTTCTGAATGCATAGATTGTGGTTTCAGTTTGCGGGGTGGCCGAGAGCGCTCCTGTGTGGGTGACCAAGCCAAATATTGACCTGAAAATCTGCATGTATGATCGTCTTTATCAGGACAGCATTGAAGTTCAAAGCAGGTGAATTGCACCAGTTCGATTTTTATCAAGACAAGATCCACATTTGCCTTTGAATTCTGTTGCTGGTGGACTTCTAAAGAAGCACGGAGTCACAGAGCAGCTGTATTCTGTAGAGATCCCCAACCTTACCGACAGATAAAACCTTAACAGACTTAAGAAGGCCTGTTGTGCTGCCCATCAGTGGGATGACATGAATTTGTAGGACACAATGCCTGCAAAGTAGGGGTGTAACAATATCGTGTCACAATATATATCAATACAAAAATTCAACAATATGTATTGTGGATAGTTCACCCAAAATAAAAATTACTGTGTGATAAATTTTTATTTTTTTTTATTAAACTGCTATATATAATGTTGAATATAATGCAATGGAGTAATATTTGTGGCTCCTGATAATGCCAAATGTCTGATGTTACCAGTAAAAAGTGTCCTACATTATTTTAAATATATCTAGTCAGAGTGCAATCATATTTGTCTAAAATAATTCTGTATTTTCAGCTTCAGAATCATGAATATGTTTATTCTGGTGTCTCTATTGTCCTGTGCATTGGGTTTCAGCACCAAGTCCAAGACTATTCATTTACACACACATGTAACACCAAATTTAGCATTTTAATCAACCTTTTATCATATGTCTTGGAGTATCGCTATAATACCGTATCGTGATATGTATCGAATCGTGACACAAGGGTATCGATACACCCCTACTGTAAAGCAATCGTTACTGCAGATGCCAGTTAAAGAATGTGAATATTTGGTGGTGTTTTTTCTTTTTTCAGGCCCTTTATTTCACACTCTGCATAGTCTGATTATTTAAAGAATTCCCAGGAAGATCTTCCATTATATCGGCTGTTCTGGAAGCTTCTTGCTGCTGGCAACATTGGGGAAAATGGGTCATCTATTCTAGATCCATATGGATAGTGGGGTACTGCATATTTCACAGACCAGCTGATGTGAATCTGAATGAGTGGCATACACAGATCTTGTTTGCTCTTCATATTTTATATTTATTCTGGTTGTGCTTTAATGCTCTGAGTTGCTGAGAGTGTTTGGTTGGGATTACACACACATACATACATGGAGATTACATTGTACAATGCAGTGTAATTGTGTTTGACTTTAAATTGAGATTGAGTCCTCTTTCAGATATGAATATATTGGTTCTTTCTGTTTAACCAATGTCTTCTCTTTCAGTCTGTTTTCCTGACTTTTGACAATATGAATATTTGGTGGTGTTTTTTTTCTTTTTTCAGGGCCAGCTCAGCTCTCAGATTGACATTCAAGGTGTGTAAAGAGATGAGGAACCACATGTCTATCCTACCTAAAACAGGATTTATCCAGGCCAAATCCAGCTTCAGTGCTCAGCTGAAATTCCTGCCCAGGTAGACCTTGATAACAACACTTAATTAGATAAATAATACTAGACTTAAAGTCTCCCTGTTGTAAATCACCTTTGATCACCAAAATTACATATTTAAGTGTTTTTTTCCTTGAAAAATAATTATGCCTTAAAATAGCTTGAATGTAACTCGACACCCTTGCCTCATTTATTTTTTTGCAGTTCTATGAATATGCAAATGAGCCCCGCCTCCACTCACTCACTCACTCAGCTCAGAAATCCACTGGTTGACGATCACACGTTGATCTGATTGGTTACAAGGTAGTTTGTGACGTCAGAAACACCAGCGATTTCAAAGCGTGTTTTTGAGACTGTCTTTGGTTCACTGCAGTTTTAAGGAGGAAATACTCAGCAATGCTGTCGACTTATGAATTTACACATGGTTTGTCTTAAAGCAGATTAAAAACACCACATAGACACATAAACAACATTAAAAGCTGGATTTAAAAGCTTGATGGGGTTACTTTCATACTGTTGTTTTCTGTTTTTTAAACAAAGTTGGGAATTTACTTAGATTAAAAAGGGTCTATTATGTTTGTTTCAAATCTGGATGAGTGGATGCACCCCATCTCCTGTTTTTACCCGTATGTCTGAGGGAAGCAAATTCCCCTTGCCAATTTTCATTTGCCTTTTCTCAAAGTATCAGGTGATTGGGGCTCCCAAGTTTGTCCCCTAGTGTCAGTCATTGACACCCCGTCAAATCAAGAGGTGCTCACTGCAGAGTCACATGACATCCAGCTCCACCTCTCTGAATGTTTAATGGTGGAGGGATAGAGTAGGGTAGGGTTGGATGGGTAGGGTTCGGGTGTAGTTGAGTAATCTAGCTCCACCCGTCTTTGTCATCTTACTACTGTACATCTACTTCTACAATGCTCGCACACCTTAAATACAGTTGTGGTCAGAATTAATGGCACCCCTGGTAAATATGATAAAAAATGGCTGTAAAAAATACATCTGCATTGTTTATCCTTTTAATCTTTCATTCAAATAATTTGCAAAAATCTAACCTTTCATTGAAGTAAAAGAATTGAAAGTGCGGAGGGAAATCACATTATGAAATAATGTTTTTCACATTGGCCACAAATATTGGCACCCTTTTATTAAATACTTTTTGCAAACTCCTTTTGCCAAGGTAACCACTCTGAGTTTCCTCCTATAATGCCTGATGAGTTTGGAGAACACCTGACCAGAGATCAGAGATCATTCCTCCATACAGAATCTCTCCAGATCCTGCAGATTCCCAGATCCATGTTGGCGCTTCTTCTCTTCAGTTCAGCCACTCATCTTCTATAGGGTTCAGATCAGGGCCTGGGATGGTCATGGCAGAATTTTGAGTTTGTTTTGGATCATTGTCCTCATGGAAGATCCAACCACGGCCCATTATAAGATTTCCAGCAGAAGCCGTCAGGTTTTGAATTTTTATCTGTTGATATTTCATAGAATCCATGATGCCATGTATCTGAACAAGATGTCCAGGACCTCCAGCAAAAAAATAGGCCCACATCATTAAAGATACAGTATAATGAATTGTACACATGGGGTACTTTTTACCCTTGTGTGCACCAAACCCATCTAGCGTGTTTGCTGCCAAAAAGCTCTTTGTTTAGTTTCATCTGACCACAGAACCCTGTGCCGTCTGAAGTTCCAGTCATGTTTGAATATGCTGGAGGTTGTTCTTGGAGAAGCGAGGAGGATTTTTCTTGAAACCCTCCCAAACAACATGTGGGGATGTAGGAGTTGTTTGATTTTTGTTTTATAGGCTTCTGACCCCAAGACTCCAGTAATCTCTGCAATTCTCCATCTGTGATCCTTGAGGAGTCTTTGGCCACTCGAACTCTCCTCCTCACCGTCCATTAAGACAAAATACACACACGTCCTCTTCCTGGCGGATTCGTAAGATTTCCTGATGATTAGAACTTCTTAATTATTGCCCTGATGGTGGAAATGGGAATTTTCAATGCTTTAGCCATTTTCTTACAACACTTTCTATTTTGTGAAGCTCAACAATCTTTTGCTGCACATCAGAACTATATTCTGTGGTTTTACTCATTGTGATGGATGATTAAGGGAATTTGGCCTTTGAGTTTCCTCGTATTGAAACTCCTGTGAAACAAGAAGTCATAGCTGGACAATTTCATGTTCCTAGTCATCCTGGTGTGCTAAAAAAAGGTAAATATTAATGTGAATATACTCATTAATATATTCGTAATTCTAGGGGTGCCAATAATTGCGGCCAACGTGTTTTGGAGAAAAACATTTATTTCATAATGTGAGCCCCCCAACCAATTCTTTGATTAGATTAATCAATTTGATTAGATTAGATTGTTAGATAGCACATTTTTGAACGAAAGATCAAAAGGATAAACAATGCAGATTTATATTTACAGCCATTTTTTATCATATTTACCAGGGGTGCCAATAATTCTGACCACAACTGTATATTTAGATTGTCGGTAAGAAAATTAAACCTCATTACCTATTTGACATGAACCATTCCCATCCTTGAAAAATGTTCCTTGTATCATAAGAGCATCTCGCAACATAAAACCCTCGAACCATCAAGAGAATCTCCCGAGAGAAGCATGTGGACATTTAGGAGGAGCTGAATTTGAATGAGGATGCTGAGATATTTTTAAACCTGAACTGTAACGTGCTGTGCTGCAGTGATGTCGGATCCTGAGAGCGAGGCTGAGAAGTGTGTGTGTGTGTGTGTGTGGTGCCCTTCTCCTCGCCCACATTTTTCATCTGACAGAGCTGAATATTGATAGCTAAGCTGATTTGAGGTCAGATGAAGCCGCATTACATGATAAAAGTTAAAGGAACATTTTGTGGGCCTGACGTGCTGCAGTGGATGAAGTGAAACTGCTTCAATCTGCTTATAGTGCTTAAAATGCAGATTAAAACTGCATCATGCGCACCATTTCACTCATCTCTCTCTCTCTCACTCCTGCGATCCAAACCCACAGATCTGTCTTGACTCCTGCTTATGTAATGCTCTTCACGTGGCTCACTCTCACTGGAGCCTTTTGTGGGCCGTTTTTTGGGGGATATTATTGCACGGCTGTCTGGAATACTTGATTGTGATTGATTGGCTGGATCCTGTGGTCAAATAAATAAGGGATAACATGCTAATTAAAACATCGACAGAGTGTTTGGGATCTTTGATCTCTCTGAAGAGGTTAATTTTTTGTTAATGTCTGGATGACTGTATACACCATCTCTATCATTCTACATTATTTCATGAGACTGCAATTACATCCATCCATCCATTATCAAAGGTTTTATGCTCAGTATATATTAAAATTAATAATGTCTTTTGATGCCTATTTTTATTACAGTCATTTGCAATAGTAAAGTCAACAATGGCTATGTTTACATGCACAACATTTGTTTCAACCGGACTGAATTCATTCCAAATTAATGAATCTGAATGTAGTGTTTACATGAACGCTAAACATGTGATCGGATTGATGTGCGCGTTTATATGTCACAAGCTTCAATTCGGAATAGATTTTTTGACATGTGCACACTGGACATATAAACAGAGTTTCCTGCTGTTTTGGGCATAGTAACTATTCTCCTACAAAAGCGTTGTCGGGAAAATTCGTTTCGCGAACCTACCCCGAAGTGACAAAATTAAATTAAATTCTGTATAAAAATTTATAAGGAAAGATCAGTACTTTGTTTAGGCTTGGTTTGTAGGGAATTACAATCCTGCTCACATATATTCAAACGCACATAACTATAGAACCAATTCTTAATGCACATGTGAACGCCATCAGCGTTTATCACAGGTTTGCATTTAAAGTCTGTGTAGAGGGAATGGTGTCGTCTCAGCGGTCCCTAATTTAATAACAAATGATCGTTGCGACAGAAGCGAATCAATCAAAACTAACTTTAGCTGGAAAATAACTTTATTAAAGAACCACTATAAAGCCAAAACAATCTCTGTTACCTTAAATTATACGTTTATCTCTGTAAAGCTGCTTTGGAACAATCTACATTGTTAAAAGCGCTATATAAATGAAGATGACTTGACTTGACTTGACTACATTGGTTCTTTATTTGTTTTAAACAGCAGACTTAATATTTATCCATTTCTGGTCATAATTTGGAGACAATGAGCATATGAGTCGTCTGTGGATGAGAGTCTGAAGCAAGGACTGGTGGGCCGTTGTCCTGCTTCACTTCACAGACGCAGTGAAAGGAGAATTTTAAAATGACTGGACGCTCATTTATATGACACTGTATTCAACAGGAAGAACAGCTCGTTCCGCGCGTCATTCACATGTGCTTCATTGATTCATCCCATTCACCTGTCCCTTGTTTATTATCTCGTTAGCTCCTTTCTTTGCCCTTATACTTAAGCCCTCAATTCCTGCCAATTCTTGGTCCTGGATTGTTTAACGTCAGTGTGTATGTGGTTCTGTTTCTCTGTTATTCTCCTGTTTATTGTTTTGATTCTTGGATTAAAGATCTAAAGACCACATGAGGGATTTTTTACAACTGGCGTGCCTGACTTAATTTCCCGACCGCTCATTTTTAGTATTCTACCACACCAGCCTTAATGAGCAGACGAAGGCACGAAGGCAATCTATTTTAGACTTTGGAGAGTGGTTGCTGGCCACCTATGGATCCTCGTGTCCTGAGTCCATTCCAGTGAGTAATGTTACTGAGTCTTTTCCAGTGAGACGAACTCCCAAGTCTTTTCCAGTGAGACGAACTCCCAAGTCTTTTCCAGTGAAAGGAATTCCTGAGTCTGTTCCAGTGATAGAAATTTTAGAGTCCATTACAGTGAGTAAAGTTTCCGAGGCCTGCTCTCAAGAGGAAAATTCCAGAGCTCAGCCCAGAGAGTGTCCATAATGGCTCTGGCATTGTGTGTCTGGGCCACACACACATCTACTCCAGCCCCTCAGTCCAGTGTCGGCTCCTGCCCCTGAGTCCGCTCCTGTGTCGGCTCCTGCCCCTGAGTCCGCTCCTGTGTCGGCTCCTGCCCCTGAGTCCGCTCCAGTGTCGGCTCCTGCCCCTGAGTCCGCTCCAGTGTCGGCTCCAGCCCCTGAGTCCGCTCCTGTGTCGTCTCCTGCCCCTGAGTCCGCTCCAGTGTCGGCTCCTACCCCTGAGTCCGCTCCTGTGTCGTCTCCTGCCCCTGAGTCCGCTCCTGTGTCGGCTTCTGCCCCTGAGTCCGCTCCTGTGTCGGCTCCTGCCCCTGAGTCCGCTCCAGTGTCGGCTCCAGCCCGAGTCCGCTCCTGTGTCGGCTCCAGCCCCTGAGTCCGCTCCTGTGTCGGCTCCTGCCCCTGAGTCCGCTCCAGTGTCGGCTCCAGCCCCTGAGTCCGCTCCTGTGTCGTCTCCTGCCCCTGAGTCCGCTCCAGTGTCGGCTCCTGCCCCTGAGTCCGCTCCAGTGTCGGCTCCAGCCCCTGAGTCCGCTCCAGTGTCGGCTCCAGCCCCTGAGTCCGCTCCTGTGTCGTCTCCTGCCCCTGAGTCCGCTCCTGTGTCGTCTCCTGCCCCTGAGTCCGCTCCTGTGTCGGCTCCTGCCCCTGAGTCCGCTCCAGTGTCGGCTCCAGCCCCTGAGTCCGCTCCTGTGTCGACTCCAGCCCCTGAGTCCGCTCCTGTGTCGTCTCCTGCCCCTGAGTCCGCTCCAGTGTCGGCTCCTGCCCCTGAGTCCGCTCCAGTGTCGGCTCCTGCCCCTGAGTCCGCTCCAGTGTCGGCTCCTGCCCCTGAGTCCGCTCCAGTGTCGGCTCCTGCCCCTGAGTCCGCTCCTGTGTCGTCTCCTGCCCCTGAGTCCGCTCCTGTGTCGGCTCCAGCCCCTGAGTCCGCTCCTGTGTCGTCTCCTGCTCCTGAGTCCGCTCCTGTGTCGGCTCCTGCCCATGAGTCCGCTCCTGTGTCGGCTCCTGCCCATGAGTCCGCTCCAGTGTCGGCTCCTGCCCCTGAGTCCGCTCCAGTGTCGGCTCCTGCCCCTGAGTCCGCTCCTGTGTCGGCTCCTGCCCCCGAGTCCGCTCCAGTGTCGGCTCCTGCCCCTGAGTCCGCTCCAGTGTCGGCTCCAGCCCCTGAGTCCGCTCCAGTGTCGGCTCCAGCCCCTGAGTCCGCTCCAGTGTCGGCTCCAGCCCCTGAGTCCGCTCCTGTGTCGTCTCCTGCCCCTGAGTCCGCTCCAGTGTCGGCTCCTGCCCCTGAGTCCGCTCCTGTGTCGTCTCCTGCCCCTGAGTCCGCTCCTGTGTCGTCTCCTGCCCCTGAGTCCGCTCCAGTGTCAGCTCCTGCCCCTGAGTCCGCTCCAGTGTCAGCTCCTGCCCCTGAGTCCGCTCCAGTGTCGTCTCCTGCCCCTGAGTCCGCTCCAGTGTCGTCTCCTACCCCTGAGTCTGCGCCAGTGTCGGCTCCAGCCCCTGAGTCCGCTCCTGTGTCGGTTCCTGCCCCTGAGTCCGCTCCAGTGTCGTCTCCTGCTCCTGAGTCCGCTCCAGTGTCGGCTCCTGCTCCTGAGTCCGCTCCAGTGTCGTCTCCTGCTCCTGAGTCCGCTCCAGTGTCGGCTCCAGCTTCTGAGTCCGCTCCAGTGTCGGCTCCAGCCCCTGAGTCCGCTCCTGTGTCGGCTCCTGCCCCTGAGTCCGCTCCAGTGTCGGCTCCAGCCCCTGAGTCCGCTCCTGTGTCGGCTCCAGCTTCTGAGTCCGCTCCAGTGTCGGCTCCAGCCCCTGAGTCCGCTCCAGTGTCGTCTCCTGCTCCTGAGTCCGCTCCTGTGTCGGCTCCAGCCCCTGAGTCCGCTCCAGTGTCGTCTCCTGCTCCTGAGTCCGCTCCTGTGTCGGCTCCAGCCCCTGAGTCCGCTCCTGTGTCGTCTCCTGCCCCTGAGTCCGCTCCTGTGTCGTCTCCTGCCCCTGAGTCCGCTCCAGTGTCGGCTCCAGCCCCTGAGTCCGCTCCTGTGTCGACTCCAGCCCCTGAGTCCGCTCCTGTGTCGTCTCCTGCCCCTGAGTCCGCTCCAGTGTCGGCTCCTGCCCCTGAGTCCGCTCCAGTGTCGGCTCCTGCCCCTGAGTCCGCTTCAGTGTCGGCTCCTGCCCCTGAGTCCGCTCCAGTGTCGGCTCCTGCCCCTGAGTCCGCTCCTGTGTCGTCTCCTGCCCCTGAGTCCGCTCCTGTGTCGGCTCCAGCCCCTGAGTCCGCTCCTGTGTCGTCTCCTGCCCCTGAGTCCGCTCCTGTGTCGTCTCCTGCCCCTGAGTCCGCTCCTGTGTCGTCTCCTGCCCCTGAGTCCGCTCCTGTGTCGGCTCCTGCCCCTGAGTCCGCTCCAGTGTCGGCTCCTGCCCCTGAGTCCGCTCCAGTGTCGGCTCCTGCCCCTGAGTCCGCTCCAGTGTCGGCTCCTGCCCCTGAGTCCGCTCCAGTGTCGGCTCCAGCCCCTGAGTCCGCTCCAGTGTCGGCTCCAGCCCCTGAGTCCGCTCCAGTGTCGGCTCCAGCCCCTGAGTCCGCTCCTGTGTCGTCTCCTGCCCCTGAGTCCGCTCCAGTGTCGGCTCCTGCCCCTGAGTCCGCTCCTGTGTCGTCTCCTGCCCCTGAGTCCGCTCCAGTGTCTGCTCCTGCCCCTGAGTCCGCTCCAGTGTCAGCTCCTGCCCCTGAGTCCGCTCCAGTGTCGTCTCCTGCCCCTGAGTCCGCTCCAGTGTCGTCTCCTACCCCTGAGTCTGCGCCAGTGTCGGCTCCAGCCCCTGAGTCCGCTCCTGTGTCGGCTCCTGCCCCTGAGTCCGCTCCTGTGTCGGCTCCAGCCCCTGAGTCCGCTCCAGTGTCGTCTCCTGCTCCTGAGTCCGCTCCAGTGTCGGCTCCAGCCCCTGAGTCCGCTCCAGTGTCATCTCCTGCTCCTGAGTCCGCTCCAGTGTCGGCTCCAGCTTCTGAGTCCGCTCCAGTGTCGGCTCCAGCCCCTGAGTCCGCTCCTGTGTCGGCTCCTGCCCCTGAGTCCGCTCCAGTGTCGGCTCCAGCCCCTGAGTCCGCTCCAGTGTCGTCTCCTGCTCCTGAGTCCGCTCCTGTGTCGGCTCCAGCTTCTGAGTCCGCTCCAGTGTCGGCTCCAGCCCCTGAGTCCGCTCCAGTGTCGTCTCCTGCTCCTGAGTCCGCTCCTGTGTCGGCTCCAGCTTCTGAGTCCGCTCCAGTGTCGGCTCCAGCCCCTGAGTCTGCTCCAGTGTCGTCTCCTGCCCCTGAGTCTGCTCCAGTGTCGACTCCAGCCCCTGAGTCCGCTCCAGAGTCCGCTCCGGTTCACAACCCCATAGCTCCTCCCAATAAACATTTTTTTGGGGGGGGCTATATGTCCCCGGCTATAGTGGCCGAGCCAAGCTCCCAGGTCAAAGCCACGGAGGCCTATCCTCCTTGGTCTCCTGTACTACCGGTACCGTTAACCTGCCTATCACCTGCCACGACTCCAGGACAACAACCCCCCGACTAAATCTCTGAAAATATGTTTGTGCTTGCATGCTGCAGAAATAGCTTGCTGAGCGCTCTACTCATGCCTGTCATCTACAGTGTAAACACTGTGATAGATTAAATCGCTAGGCTGTGTTTATGTACACTTGTGTTTGTGGAGGAGTGCACACCAACATTTCTGTGTGAATGCTTAATCCTTGTGATTTTGCTCAAATTATGTGTAAAAAAAACAATATATATACAAAATAATCAAATTAAACACATCAGAACTTCATTGTTTTTTGTTTTTTAGTTTTTTTTCCTTTTCACATAGTTCCAACAGTTCAGTTCCAACACATTTCTTGTTATTTAGAACTGAAGAAATTAACCCTTTGAATCGGTTCACAAATCACACTGGACCGTACTTCCCGCTAACAAGTGAATTTCTTAGCTCTTAAGAGCAGTCTCTTTGTGTGACATTATAATTATTCTAAACTTTTTTACATGCATTTCCCCAAAATTAAACTTAAACTTAAAACTTAAAGAGTGAGATTAAGCCGATTTTCAACACGCTTTGTATTGTTTACGATGTCGGTAGTTTATGTAAATGAACAATGTTTACTCTTTCTCTGTGTTTCCTGGAACGATAATTCATGTTAATTTTCATGATGCAAAACCCATCGGCAGTCTTTTGACAGATGCTTTCAAGTACAGATTGTACTTGCACATTTTTTATCCCCGCCGATGGAGAGTCGGGTTGACAGAGGGTTATTAACAAAACAGTTATTGTAAGAGTATGTCTATCACTGAATATTGTATCGTGCTTTGTCTACTCTTTAAACTGCATTATGGTAAAAATACTATGCAACAGCTTTCTGACCTGTACGGGATGGTGTTTTGTTTTAGGCGGAGCTGATGGAACGGCAGTTTCTTTAATCTTTTTACCCTCCGTTTCTGGAATGGTACTGGAGTTGTACTGTAAAAGTTCGCTAAGAAATATTTCTTACTCAAGCAAGGCAGTATTTGACTCTGGTCAGGCTTATCCAATCGGAGCAGAAAAGCGGCCTTGGACGGCAACATATTCAGTGCATTATGGGTGCACTGTCTTTCCACCTTTCTACCACATACTGTTGGCAGCCAAGTTTTATTTAAAGCCTGAAAGTCAATCATGTCTATCATTCAGCATATAGCTTTTTGTGTAATGGTATAAATACTTGTAATTTACTTAGTGGGAAAAGTTTATAGTTACTTTTTTCTCTTTTTTATTTGATGTGTAATATTGATCAACCCAGTTATCTTAATAAATGTGCCTATTATTTTATTATTTAGTGCAGATTGATCTATTTCTCATATGAAATTACTGCTTTGTTCATCTAATTGCAATTTGCAATGTCTAATTTTTGCAAATTCACCTGTGGATGGAGGTACAAGCCTCAGGATCAAGACAGTGAAGTCCTGTGGCTGATCTTGGCAATGACAAGAACACTGAGTAATGAGGTTCACAGCGTTGACAGTGTTGCAGAGTGCAAAGTGGAAGCTGCGCTTTAGTGACATTTACCAGTGAAACATGGTCTATTCTTTATACGCACAAGGGATAATGGTGATATCAGTGCTGAACAACAGTGCGATAGAGTGCTTGGGTGTCAGAGAGTAAGATAAAGGATTGTTAATGAGGAAGATGTCATGTTATTGTTTTAAATTCATATTCCTGGTAATCGTGAATCAGAATATCTTCCTCTCGCAGCATCTCTTCTCTGAAGATGTGGGCGGGGCTATAACCTCTCACTCACATGAGATCAGCCAATAGCAAACCACAACCATCCAATCAAGCCCCACCCACATTTGTTCTTGTTCCAGAAGCGTTTCACTCGGATATACGGCACAATAGAGAAGAAAAGACAAGTGAAACTTCCGTTTCATGCCGACTTTATGTAATTACATTAACAATCAAGTACCTTTGTACTTTTAAAATTGAAAAGTGGGACTTTTACTGGAGTTATATATCATTTGGGCATCTGTGCTTTTACTCACGCACTTGATTTGAGGACTTTGTCTACCACTGTGTGTAGAAGTGTGTTTTAGTTTGGCTTAAGTCAGCTAAAAATAGCTTTTTCGAGCAGAGGATGTGTCAGGATGTGTTCACAAGCAGGATCCAATCAGATTCCCGTCAGTGTGTTTGTTCCGTCGACAGATGGCCCGTGTGGCGTCCCACAAAGCTGTTCCACAATACTGTGCCAAAACTGTTCAAGAGCACCGCTCCCACTGATTCCATTAACTCGGAAGGAGCCATTCCTGAAACTCTGCTGGAATCAGATTAAACAATCTTAATTGCATAGATCAGAACATTTACACTGAAAAAGAAATGGCAGTATTCTGCCCTTAAATATGAATCCATCTGATTTTATTATAACCACATCACATTAATCTCATATAAATTAATAAATGTCATTATGCAATTAAGAAAACAGTATTTATTTACTTTAAAGCATCAGTTATCAGGTGTTGGTTTTCAAGTTCATTGAAAGCATATTAAATCACCATGGTAAACACAGTATTCTCTTACTATTGCGATTGCAGTCCTTGTGTGAGGGTTGTTGCAGGATGCTGAAGACGAGGACACAGGAACTTCAATGTAGTTGATTTATTTACAAACTAAGCTTCCAGAAACAAAGGAAAAAATGGACGACGACCAACCCACACTGAGGGAAAACACAGGGTTTAAATGTACTGGGGCTAACGGGATAATTACCAAGACACAGGTGATGGGAATTTCTAATTAAACAGACAGGGAAAAACTAACAGGATTAAACCAAAATCACAAAGACAGGGGAAAACAAGATCACAGAACAGAACTCAACACATCAAAATGTGACACCTTGTCATAAGGCACTGCCACAGATTATTTTCCTTTTTCCTAATATGATCACTCCGATCATCAGGATCAAGTCAGTTAGAAATAGCAAGGGAACACTCTTATTATTAAGGGTTATTTTTATTACTGTTTTAATACATTTTAAATCAATGTTAATGTTAAAGCGCTTTTTTCACAACATTTTGTTTGTTATTTTTTTAGTATTAAGCAGTTTTATTAAACGGTTTCTTCCGATGAGGCTTTTTTCTGCATAAGGACGGGTGTATCACTCTGAAACATCAAAATAAATGTTAATGTAAAATCAAAAATATACTCATAGAAGAGTTGTATTCAGGTCACTGTGAGTGTGAAATGCATTTTAATGTAAATAATACATTTTAAATAAATGAATAGATAAGAAAAAAAGTGTTTTGCTCGTCCATAATGCATCAGTGTATGTGCACTAGAAAATGATTCTGTTTAATAAATAGCCTCCTAAATATTTGAATTCTTGAAAAGATCATGACATTATATATTTAATATTGATTAAAGAGCTTGTTTTTTGCATGTCTTTATAGACCGAGCTTGTATGCGGATGCCAAACGCTTCTTCAATAAGGACACAGGAGTTCTGGAGGTTCCTCTGACTGTACAGGTCCCAGATCAGGTAGAAAGTCTCTTTCTCAAAGCAAGGTTTCAAATCCACCCTTTTCTTTGTCCAGTGGCTCATTTTCAGTCTACATTCTTTATGCTTGTATTCCCATGGAAGCTGAATGCGCATGTAATAACTCTCTCTCTTCAAAAGGCTATCTTTCTTGTGCAAAAGTTGTATATACTGTGCATATATATACATATATATATATATATAGAGAGAGAGAGAGAGAGAGAGAGAGAGAGAGTATAAACCCGATTTTGTGTATATGGATTTTGTTTACACTTTAATCCTCACTATTAACCAGTTGCTTATTATCATGCATATCACTAGGATATTGGCTGTTTATTAAAACTTATAAAGCACATATTAATGTCTTATTCTGCATGACCATATTCTACAACCCTTAAACCTAAACTTAACAACTACCTTAGTTACTATTAATATGCATTAATTAGAACTTTATTGAGGCAAAAGTCATAGTTAATAGTTAGTTAATGAGAATCAGGCCCTAGTGTGATCAGATTGTCACATTTATGATAAAAATGTAAGTTGCATAAATGCATAAATGACTGCCATAATGAAAAGGTGGTTGCTAGTGTTGATATAAAAGAAATGTCTCAGTTAATGAAACCTATACTCTGGATTTTGAACACATCAGCTGGTCATTTAAAAATGTTCATCCTATCACCAAAAGCTGGTGTAAATGAGGCCTGTGGTATTCTGGTCTTTAGATTTGGCTCGGTCTGTCCTTAAACGCATGTCTGTAAGATTTATTTCACCCATTTTATCAGCCACTCGGTGAAAATCTGTGCTGTTTGAAAATGCAGTTTAACTGTGAACACAAGCTTACATCACGTCTGCCGTTTGCTTGGTTTATAATGACACGCTGAACACCAGAGCTGTGTGATGACAGACTGGTCAAACGCTCATAATCCTCAGGTCTGGACACTGGTTATCTTCCCTGAGAAGAGATCGCATCTCTTCCTCTCTTCCTCGTCCTCTTCCTCAGCCAGACTCTTCATTCACGCCAGGACTCGCACTGATCTCAAACCTGTGCCGGAGCTGGCACATACACACAGCCTCACTTCACTATCATGCTTCAAATAACTTTAGTCATATCTGTAACTAATTATAATCATTCATTGCATGCAAATCAACATGTTGAATTGTTGAGGAAAATGGCAATCAATCATCTCTATTATTCATTTACACTTGAATCAGTCCAGTTTTATAAAACACATAATTCTAAAATCAAATCCTAAAATAATATTGAGTTGAGTTATTTCAGAAATGTTTCCTCCTCCACCAAAACCAGGCTTGGGGTTGAGCATCTGACGGATGTCTCTTAGCTCTGTTGATGTGGCGTGCGCTGGTGCTGTTGTTAGGGCTGTTCGATTCCGGATTTTTTGGAATCGATTCCGATTCCGATTCCTGTTTCTGGAATCGAAAAGAATCGATTCTTGGAATCGATTCCTCACTGTTATTTTCGATTCTTTTCTTTTTTAATACCAACAGCATGTCTAACATTGTTGCGTCTTACCGTGCCACACAGCAAGAAACTCTCTACACCGGGCGTGACAAAGCGACCGTTGCAAATCCATTTGTCCTTCCTATAGATGTATTGTGACTTGCGAGTGCTTGGTCATAAATAGAACGAGGCATTTACTTTGGGGATTTGTCACGTCGTGCTTCCTGCATCAGGTGTAGACAGTACAGTGCAAAGACTAGGAATATGTTCACCATATACATGCGGTAGATTTTATTTTACATACATACCTAACTTAACACACACACACACACACACATAAAATCGATCTATCCACATACTAAGTGTATACACTTGTATGTGGATAGATCGATTTTTATTTATTTGTGGTACAAATATTTCATCCAGTATCATTAAACTATAGCTAAAATTCCTGTTAAATTCTAAAAGCATTTTGTTCAGGAACAGACTCATGCACACTTTACACATAGGCTACAAACTTTTTAGGCCTTTTAGTTTACACAACTTTTTTTTTTTCTAGGGCCTTTACACATAGCCTATAAACTCTTTTTAGGGCCTTTACACATATTCACTTTTTTTAGGCCTTTACACATATAAACTATTTTTACACGCACACCTGCGGCGACACAAATAAAGCACGAAAAGAGCTCTTTTCTGTCTGTGTCATACGTAGGTCACGTGCACACTATAATGTTCGCACCGTCTATGGTTCGCACGCACCCCTACACACAAGCACTGTTCCCACAGTAACCATTCCTCCAGCTCACGCGGCGAATGCAATAAATGTATCCTAGGTCGCGTGGCCACTATTGTATATTAGCAGTCTGAACTTTATTTCTTTACAGGTGACGTGACTGTGTTGACAGATGAATTCAGCAACTGGCTGCGGTTTGTGTTAAAAAAAAAAAAAATCTTAAAGAGGAGTCGATTCCCCTAATGGAATCGATTCCAACCTTTGGAATCGACTCTCAATTCCCAACGCCTCGGAATCGAGGAATCGATTCTTTTTGGAATCGAGTCCCAGCCCTAGCTGTTGTGGATGTTCTCTCTGGGGAACACTGTGTTTTCTCACAGGTCTGGGTGGAGGTTGTTGGACTCTGTTGCTCTGTTGTGGTCCTGACTCAGGTCCACATCTTTTAGGGTCCTGGCGAAGACAGGAACAGCTGTCCTGTACAGATGGACATGGTCGTAGAGGCATGTGGGGTCAGGGTGGGGTGGTGTGCCAGGTACAGGTTGGGTTTCAGTGCACAGGAGCGGGAGAGGTGGGCATTCACCCGCTGGAGAGTGTCAGGGTGTGTGGTAGTGTGCGGAGATGGTCATTTTAGCATTTGGGAAGGTGGTTGAGGCCTTTTCAATCACTGTTTGTAGTAGTGTTGTCAAAAGACCCGGTACTTCGGTACCAAGTCGGTACTAGAAAAATGTAAACGTCACGGTACCAAGTTTTCTTAAGTACCGGTGGTACCAAGGACCCGTTCAAACCCGGTTACTTGATGCCATGCATGCCCGCATGCACTGAGCGCGTGCAGTTGCGCGTCCTCTTTATTAAAGCGCTGAGACATGGCGACCGGCGGCGCTGCTGATGTGGTGGCGGTAAATCCACTTGTTGATAAGAAAGGAGGAAAGAGACAAATGGAAATATTTTGGATTAGGCTAATGTCACGTTGCCATAAGTGGCCGTTCACATAGCGCGTTTTTTGCGCGTGCAGATTCGTTATTCCAAATGTGAGCGCGCTCAAGCGACGCGGCGCGCTCGTTTTTCCAGGCGCGCCTATGTTCATGGTTGCATAGCAACGACAGACGCCACGGGAGAGCAAGCGCTTGTGGAAAGGAGAAACTTGTCGATCTCCGAATGCAACGTAACATGAGGAGAGTAAAGATGGAAAGCTTTTAAAGATTAGTTCCATATAAATTCACGGATAATTTGTTGTTTTGTCGTTACCGAAAATCAATATTGACCTTGTATTTGAAGAAGGATCCTCATATAAAAACAATACTAAAATTCAGAGTAAGTTCATTCGCATTCGGAGATCGGCTATTTTTGAAACGGTGCGAACTGCGCTCTCCATGATGACGAGGAAGTATCAGCAAAGAATGTATTGATTTCTAGCCCTTTGGTACCGAGAACCGTGGATTTTCACGGGTATTGGTACCGAATACTGAAATTTTGGTAACGTTACCGTGACAACACTAGTTTGTAGTGATGTAGCCACCCTCTCCTGTTGGGCTCTCAGATCGTTTGTGCCGGTGTGGATTATTACATGGTTTGGGGATCCCAGTTTCTCAACACTTAGCCATTTGAGTGCGCTCTGAGTGTTCGGACACCAGAGTTTGGCCACTCTTTGTTTGGGAAAAAGCTTCTTTTCATCGATAAATTTCCCGTTTGAATCAATTAAGAGCGACTTCCGGTCATAGTGTTCCTTCTGTCGGTGTTGGGTGTTCGTGTGAGTGAGAGGCTGGTTGTGAGCTGAGGGAAGGCTCTGATGGGAGAGTCGGATTCTGGCTGTGCTGAATCTGTTGTTTGCCAGTCGTGATCCGCCGGTTCCTCTGATGAGCTGATCTCGCTGTGCTCCTCTGTCCTGCTCGTCTGAGGCTGTCCCTCTCTCTGTGCTCGTCTGCGGGGCTGTTGTCTGAACTGTCTGAAGATCATCTCCTTGATTCAGAAAGGTTCACCTAAGTGTTCAGACTAGGTCTCACTTTGTAACAAATCTTTCCCTCGCCCTAAAATTATACTGTTTCTTTTTTTTTTGTCTTATTTCATTTCATTTTGATAAGATTCTTTGTATTTTTTAATGCATTTTTATTTTTTTATTTACCTTTATATTACTAGATTTGATCAATAAATAATAAATAGTCATTTAAGCACATTCTTTCAACTTCAATTCAAAATAACTCACAATGTCATGCATAACCCTTTTAATTCACCCTAAAATATGTGCCATGAAAATGCAAGCTTGATGTTCAGAATGGCGACCCGAGTGAGCTGAGTGCACTGATAACTGTGCTTTCCCAGGTGAAGCCTGTCGTGTTCACGGCTCATGCTGTGGTCACCAGCTCAGACCTGCTGTTCGACCGCACCGAGCTGGACTTCGGACACTGCTCCGTTCACGAGTCCACTCGGAGTTCAGTGCGTCTCACTAACTGTTCCCTGTTGCCTCAGGAGTTCGGCTTTGTGGGTATTCCCAAGGTGAGCACAACATCCAGTGCACAGTATTCACTACTTCAATGAGCTCATTGTTCCTGCATTCAATTATTACATTGTTTAAATGAATACATTTTGAGCTAACTGTGATTTTGTACATGTACATTTCTGAAATGCATAACTTAGACAGATCCTCTGATAACAGATCTCTCTAAACTGTTATGTGGACTCATGCATTTTCTGTAAAGCTGCTTTGAGACGATGTGTATTGTGGGAAGCGCTATACAAATAAATGTGAATTGAACTGAATTGCACACACTTCACAAAACTCACGCCAGAGAGATGTCACATGACCTCTTTTGGTTCAGTGCATCCGCCTTAAACTCTGCAACAGCGCTGAGCCATATTCAAAACAATACAAACACACAGCTGAGCGTGTTTTACCCAACCAACAAAAACATGCGTTTAGGCTTATGCTAACATTTGGTGTGTATTTGATGTTTCATTGTGCCAATGTCAGATGAATCAAAATGATGCATGCAAAACACATTTTCAATCAGAAATGAGTTTTGAGCTAAATCTGGTCTGTGACACACGGCTCACGTTCAGAGGAAATGTGTAGAAATGATTTTAACTCAAAGTTGCTCAGTTACTGAGACAGAAAAGGAACATTTTTGATTATGAGTTGCAGAGGCCTTGAAGATATAAACATACATGTACAAATATATCTTTTTCTTTCTCTCTAGTTTATAGATGTCCAGCCTAATGACGGTTTTGGCACTTTGCTGCCTTCTCAAAGCATGGACATTCACTTGATCTTCAGCGCGTCTAAGGCTGGGGAACACAGCTTCACTCTCACCTGCAAAACCAGCATTAACAGGTGAGAAGACGAGAAGCAGTTCACGGAGGATCTGCTCAGATAGCATACGGTTGCAGCATTATTCTTCATTAAGAATATTCAGACATTAAACAATGTCACATTTAACACGTGCAAATGTCTATAAGAGCACAAAAGCTGGCAGTAGGATATGTAATTCGGTTAAATGAGAGCACATGAAATAAAAGCAGTTTACCGTATAAAGCTGTCCAGAGCTGCCTGTGCAGCTGCCTGTGAAGCAAGGCTTCAGCTCATACGGCCCCATCTAGTGGCCAACAGTGCAAACTGACAGAGTTCTGGCCCCTAGCATGCTTCCTCTATAATATGTATATATAAAATCTGGAGGTTTTTTAAAGGTCCCATTGTTTTTTTAAAGGGGTCATATAATGGTACATGCACTTTTACAAGTTGATTGCACTGAAATGTCTGTTGGCAGTGCCTGTACACAACCATCCTATCATGATAAAAATCCATCCAGTGGTTTTGTTTTAATCTCCTTATATGTTTGACCATCTCTGAAATCAAGCCGTTCGATATTGTGACGTCATAAGATCGTACGCCCCTCCCGCTATTGTGATTGACAGCCGTGTTTCAACACAAGACCCGCCCTGAGCGAGCTGTGACAGCCGTCGTCATAGTAGTCCGCCATTGTTGATATGCTGGAGTAGAATGGCGTCTAAGCGATTGTGGTGTTCTGTTCTTAGATGTAATAAGGAACACAGCAGTCATTTGGATGTTCCTAAATCCGAGCCGTTGAAGAAGCAGTGGCTGAGTTTTGTTTTTGAAGCGATATGCCCAAAGGATTGACGCGGGGATTCCCTCACGGGGATTCCCCACGATCCTCTGTGCTTTCATGTTTGCGCGAATCATTTCACACCAGACAGCTTCACAAACGAGAAAAAACGGATCGGTACCAACGTGTTCCTGCTGAACCTCCGGAAGATGTGAGTGTAATGTTTTATTAACCTTTATATTCGTATTTATATTAATCTTTGCGAAATTTGCAAACCTTGCTGCAGGCTTCATGATGAATGCGTCTAAGGTTTACACTCAGGGTACTTTACGGCATGTTTTCTATGTACGACGTTCTCAATATAATTCATAATCCCACGTTTATAACGAATAACACGTGGTTATTGTGTTAGATACAGTCAGAGAATGTCTAATACGGTGTACCCACAGAACAGAGGGGCGGGGTGAGCAAAGCTCATTATCATTTAAAGACACATGCACTGAAACGGCGTGCTGAAAACAGAGCTGTTTTTGACCAGGTAAAATTAGTGTTTTCTTACAATACTAATGAGAATTTTTAATTAAAGTATATTACAAACTTTTAATTTAGACCCTAAAGAATCATATTAGCTTGTACAAAAATGGCATTATATGACCCCTTTAACCTTAATATGAGTTTCCCTAGCCTGCCTATGGCCCCCCAGTGGCTAGACGTTTTGATGGGTGTAAACCAAGCCCTGGGTATTTTTGAGAAAATTAAAGCTCAGAAGGGCAAATCTAGAAATCTTCCCTTTATGTCGTCATAAGGGGAAAGGTCAGCTCCCCTTTCTCTTCTTTGCCGCCCATGAGAATATGAGAATATACGCGAGCGCGATATTGGTTTTTCCTCGAGAGAAATCATCGCTTGCAAACGAGCGAAGCATGGCAGTTGCTCAGTGTTTGGATGTACAAAAGAACACAAAGGTATTTTTTTAGTTCCTTCATCCGAGCCTCTGAAGAACCAGTGGGTTATGTGAATTTCTGATGTGTAATTGTTCAAGTTCAGACAGATAATATTTCTCTTTAAGTCGTTCAATACTGTTTATGCATCAGTAAATCAAGCCAGTGACTAAACGATCAACTTCACGTTGTTTCTCTTAGTAGGATGAAAATAATCTTACTTAAACTGTGATTAATATATATACAGAAAGCGATCAAAGAACAATCCCTTTCCAGTCGCCCAAGCTGTCAATCACACAGCGCGAGTTTATCTGGACACTTGCCAAAACTCGTTATGAAATCAATGACGCTGTTACGCTGCACAACGAAGCTCTTACTGTAGCCTACTTACCTCATGTTTGCATTGGTGAAATCATTAGTGAGAGTGCAGCAACCAGAGTTGCAATGATAAGATCTTCATTCACGCGATCAACAGACTGTCATCTGCTCAATGCTCATCACTGCAACCTTTCATGTGATGGGAATAGATCTAAATACTTAAAAAACTTCTCACGATTCGTTAATCTCGATAGCTGTAATAGTAAAAACGTATATTAGCTGTAATAGTAAAAGTATTCGAGAGAGTTCCACATGTAATGCGAGATATATGCAAGCATTTCAGCTAATCACAGCAGTGGGCATTTACACTGAAGTCTCACAGCCAATCACAGCAGTGGGCGTTTACAGTGAAGTCTCACAGCCAATCACAGCAGTGGGCGTTTACACTGAAGTCTCACAGCCAATCACAGCAATGGGCATTTACACTGAAGTCTCACAGCAGCCAATCACAGCAGTGGGCGTTTACACTGAAGTCTCACAGCCAATCACAGCAGTGGGCATTTACACTGAAGTCTCACAGCCAATCACAGCAGTGGGCGTTTACACTGAAGTCTCACAGCCAATCACAGCAGTGGGCGTTTACACTGAAGTCTCACAGCAGCCAATCACAGCAGTGGGTGTTTACACTGAAGTCTCACAGCAGCCAATCACAGCAGTGGGCATTTACACTGAAGTCTCACAGCAGCCTATCACAGCAGTGGGCGTTTACACTGAAGTCTCACAGCAGACACGCCCCTTCAAACAGAGCGTTCAAATCAGAGGCTAAAATCAGGCTAGGAAATATGCCTTTTATTTCTAAATTATAACAACTTTTGATCTAAAAAACATACTAACATTATAAGGGCACCCCAGGAAACATTCTAAAATAATAAAATAATCCATGCAATGGGACCTTTAAGACCGTTGCGTCGCACAGGTGTTGCTCATTATCAATCACGCCACCGGCCTTACGCCGTTCTCTCACAGCCCTCGACCCCGCCCTGCTCGCCACATTTATTTGTTTATGTGGTGTTTTAATATGAATTTACACATGGTTTGTCTTAAAGCATAAGTCAACTCCATGGCTGCGACTTAATGTAGATGTTTACTGTTTAATGAGGTCTTATTGTATATTTATGTGGCCAGAAGCCAGGTCACATGTATCTTTCCTGACACTATCAGCTGTTGCCAGGCCTGATACTGTTGAGAAAAATGTATTATTAAAGCAGTCTCTTGTATTAAAGAGGACATATTATACTCCATGTTCATCTGTGTTTAGTGTGTGATGTTGCTGTTTGAGCATGAAAAGCTCCAGTTCTTCTCTATATCAGTGTCAGTGTTTCTGAACTCCTGAAACTTTGTAGTCTTGAGTTTCTCCCGGGAACACGCCACAATATTCCCCATTATAATAATTCATACGCAGAATAAAGGGGGGAGGAGGGGGGGGGGTTGAGTTAGTTAGTAGTGTGTTAAACTGGCGGTTATGGTAAGGGGCGGGACATTTCCCAAACACACTCGAAGCGCTCGACCAATCACAACACACTGCTCCAGCCGACCAATCAGAGCACAGTGTGCTTTTCAGAAGGAGGGGCTTCCTAGAGACAGGAACTAAACAGAGCGTTACTGACTGACTGGGAAGAGAGGAGCCGCAACAATGGAGAATATGAGGAGAATAATCAACATTCAAGCAGGAAAACCTGTTCTAGTTGCTCTTCTAACTCGTATGCCTCTCTTTTCTTGACTCAGAGACTTCGTGTTGTCTTGTCACGCGATTGGCGTCCAGCCTTCTCTGAAACTCTCTGATAGTTTGGTTGAGTTTTGCGGGACGGCTCTGGGTGACCGGACCACTGCAGTTCTGTATGTGGAGAACCGTCTCAGCGCCGGGCCGAGGCTCTTCTCCTTCTCTGTTCCTGAAGACTCAGACATCTCCATCACACCCTCTTCAGGACGTGTCCTGCCTGGACAGGTGCGGCTCACCCCTGAAACAGTTCACAATCACTCACATTTTTCTGCTTTATTATCTCGTTTCATTACTACATTTTTGCTTTTGTCCACATTCAGTTTGTTAATGCCTTTGATTCATCAATTAGGGGAGATCGGGGCTAGTTGTCACATTTTATTACAGTGAATATTTCTCATAATAGGTTTATTTTTGATAGTAAAATTATTTTCCTTGATAACTGAATACAAAGAGACATTTACAAGCAGATTGATTTAATGTATTAGAATACATGAAGTACACTAGGTTTTTACCCAAAATATCAATAATAACCAGAAAAAAACTTTATGCATAATTTGGGACTTTTAATTATAAACAAGCCTGAAATACACGGGTTCTCTGATTGTGAAATGTCTAAGCTTTTTGCTTTTTTTTATTCGCACACATGCTCCTGAATTCATTCGCACACATCTATTTTAAATTGTGACTTTTTTCCAACCAGACATTTATGGGAAAATACCCAAGAACACAAGTTAACTTTATATGTTGAATACAGTGTTTTTCTTCTTAACGTGTGTCAGAGTGGTTTTATCATGTTCAGTTGAATTGTAGTCTGGCAGATAAAGCATCTTAATTTACTAAATGTTTGAAACAACAAATTTGACTCAAATACTTAGTGAGATTTAGGTCTCGTGACAACCTGCTCATCTCCCTTATTTGTTTGCCCTGAAGTTTTTGTGTGAAAGCAGTCTCAGGTCTGTTTGTTTCAGTGTGTGTGTGTGTGTGTGTGTGTGTGTGTGTGTGTGTGTGTGTGTGTGTGTGTGTGTGTGTGTGTGTGTGTGTGTGTGTGTGTGTGTGTGTGTGTGTCTGTGTGTGTGTGTGTGTGTGTGTCCTCAGAGGTGTCTGATCCAGGTGACGTTCAGTCCAACACTGTCTGATGATGTCATCAAAGCAGAGGTTCTTCGCCGGAGGAACGAGACCATCGACTGCCAACACACACCACCTGACACCAAAGTAAGGTTCACACACACCACATGACTTCTCACGCTCACAGCACTGCCAGCTGTTGTAACTTCCCTGCTGTCTTTCTTCATTTCACAGAGCAAAATGGAAACTCAGTTGCTTTTGGTGAAAGATCAAGGCAGTAAAGTGCCTGCAAACGGCAGTCCCGTCCACTCGCCGAACCCAGCTGACGTTCAAGCACGGTAAAACCAGTCTGTGTTTTATACCATTGGCATAATTGTCAGGGGACAGTTGACAATATAATTATATTTATATCATTTCTTCACAGCTCTTTTGAATATGTGTCTGCGAAGGCCTCGCTTCTGCGCTCCTTCACTGAGCGTCGCGTTCGCCATGTCATCTCTTGCTTCACTTCACCAGACACATCAGAGGAGCCCAGATACAGGTGATGATGGGAGAACGAGGAAAATGTGTCCTTCAAACAGTCATTAAAAGTTATTCAAGTTTAACGTTCTCTAGGTAACTCTGTGTTAACATGAACAATACTTCTACAGCATTGATTAATCTTAGATAATGTTAAAGTCCCCCTGAAGTCAATGATTGTATCCGTTAAAACCCATCTTTTATCACCAAAATTATATACCGTATTTAAACTTTTTTTCCTCGAAAAATAATGTCTTCATGCCTTAAAATATCTTGAATGTAACTCGACACTCTTGCCTCATTTAGTATGCGCGGTTCTATGAATATGCAAATGAGCCCCGCCTCCACTCACTCACTCAGCTCAGAGATCCACTGGTTGACGATCACACGTTGATCTGATTGGTTACAAGGTAGTTTGTGACGTCAGAAACACCAGCGATTTCAAAGCGTGTTTTTGAGACTGTCTTTGGTTCACTGCAGTTTTAAGGAGGAAATACTCAGCAATGCTGTCGACTTATGACTTTACACATGGTTTGTCTTAAAGCAGATTAAAAACACCACATAGACGCATAAACAACATTAAAAGCTGGATGTTCACCACTGGGGGACTTACTAATACATTATTAAAATCAAAGTTGTATTTCTTAATATTATTAGTTAATGCATGTGAACTAACATGAACAAACAATGAACTGTATTTTTATTATCTAACATTAACAAAGATTAATAAATACTGTAACAAATACTGTATTGTTCATTGTTATTTCATGTTAGTTTATACATTAACTAATGTTAACAAATGAGACCTTATTGTGAAGTGTCACCATTGTTTAGCCCTCATGAGACGCTGTATCTGGAGTTACACTGTCCCGCTGTCAGACCGGCTCTGCTTCTCGTCTCTGACCGACACACACTCCACTTCAGTCAGGTGGCAGTCGGTGAGACACGTTTCATCATCACCTTTACTGCTTGCTCTTTACCTGTTCACTTGTAATGGTTTCAACCTTGTAGGTCAGAGGGTGTTGAAAAAGGTGAAGATCCAGAACATTTCCTCAGAGTTTGTGAAGGTATCTTTTTCAATCATTTCTTAATAACTTAAGAAGTCAGTGTAAAGAAATATTATATAATGTGTGTTGTGTAACTTACACTACCGCTGTGGAATATATATATATATATATATATATATATATATATATATATATATATATATATATATATATATATATATTATTTTATTTTATTTATTTTTGAAAGAAGTTCTGCTTCTGCTCACAGAGGCTGCATTCATTTGATCAGAAATACTGTAAAAATAGTGAAATATTATTAGAATTTAAAGCAGCTGTTGTCTATGTGAATATACAGTAAAGTGTAATTTATTCCTGTGATCAAAGCTGAGTTTTCAGCATCATTACTCCAGTCTTCAGTGTCACATGATCCTTCAGAAATCACTCTGATATGATGATTTGATGCTCAAGAAACATTTCCATCAGTAACACACTTTCAAAAACGACAATTCAAACCAATTTACAGCTCAAATAACACAATTAATTAAAGCACTCATGTTAACTAAAATACAAGCATCACATTTCTGCTGTTAACACATAGAATTCCAATGTAAGTATATAAAAAAAACTTGTCGATAGTACTGTACTGAAGCTTAAATATGTCTTTGATGTTGTTAATGGTAAAATGAAGTTCTTGTGGTAGAAATGCTGCTGTTCTTTCGTGTTGTGTTTGATATCAGCCTTAACCTGCTGACTTTCAGCTGACATCATCTGTGCTGGATGTGAACGGGCCGTTTTCTGTGCTGAACGCCATGCGATCCATTGGTCCTGAAGACACACACACACTCCTGATCGCATTTACTCCCTCTGTGGCCAAGAAGGTGAGCGCCGCCGCCACCCATACACACATCATAGCAAAAACTGTTTCATATCATCGCCAGTATCTGATCTTGGGGCCGTGCGACACCAGCTGATTGTAAAATAGATATAACTAAATGTAGACGCTTGATAGATGCTTTAATATTAAACAGTGTATTTACAGATACAGAGAAATAGATTTAAATAGACTGATTAAAGTGCCCCTGTTATGCTATTTTAAAGGCCCCCTAATTTTCTAAAATAGAAAATAGGTGTGAATCCTAAAATAGGTTTACATTAATCCAAAAATCACTTTCATTTTCTCATTATCTCCACTGCAGCATCAAGGATTCAGTCTCTCTAAGCCCCACCTCTCTCTCTGCTCTGATTGGTCAGAAAGCAAACGCTCATTATCATATCTGAATCTCAGCTCTTCACACACAGTGATTCGAACAGTAACGATGGCGTGGGTTTTACCGTATCAATCTCAGAAAACAGCGTCTTCTCCACATGAACAACACGAACCAAACTCTCCCAGTCTCAGATAAACTACAGTGTTTGAGGGCGGAGCTAAGAGACGCTGATCAGCCAATCAACACTAGAGGCTGGAATTATGCTAATTAGTTACAAACCTACATAGATTCATTAAGAACTGAGACTGGTATTGATGACGACTCGTTTCAGTCAGTTCAGACTTTATCATTTATTTTAGGAGACAATAACTTGTAGTGCACTTTGATCTTGAAAACTCTGCAGACCTTTTACATTCACAAATAGATTTATTACACACTACATTACAGGCCATATTTAAAAAAAAGCGTAATAGAGCTCTTTAAAGGCTCCTGGAAATCAAAATGTATGTTTTTTAGCTTTTAGTATAAATATGTTAGCGTTAAGGTCATGAATAAGCTGGTGTGTTTCCAAAATAATGACAAAACTCGCATTTAGGAGATAAGCATTCAAAACTTACAGTCTCTCACTTTCTAATGCGTTTCAAATTCACAATCTTCGAAAAATCAAGTAATCAAAACTTCCAATATCCAAAAAAGTTATAAAACTGTTGTAAAACAAATCCATATGAATCGAGCGGTTTAATCCAAGGCCCTAAGATGTGTTTTGGTCGATCGGATCACGAGTGGACGACTCTAAATACAGGAGTAAACGGGTCTAAAACACTTTGAGCTCGTCCAGTTTCCTCCACTTCCAGAGTTAGTTGAAAACACATTCGACCGGATTGCTTTCGTAGTGTAAACGCTCATGTGATCGAATGTGTTCAAACAGCCACTAAAGACCGTCTTCTCTCCGTCTACTGGTCTAATGCGGGAACATTATGGGAAGAGCGATAGAGCGGGATTTAAACTGTCGGCTGAAGACTCAAGTTTGGTTTGAAGATGAAAAACGTACAAAGCTCAATGTTCTCTCATCATTCCTGATTTCTAACACACACTCACAGCGTTCGGCTGATCTCGCGTCTGTCTGAGCAGAAACTGAAGCTGATGCTCTCCGTGTGTTTCTCCGTCGTCACCAGTAGTGTTCATATGTAAATTATATGTGCTTATTGTCCATTACATTGAAATATCTGAAAAACCCAAACGTTTACTCACCCATAGACCCTCCGCTCGAAGAAATCAGGACAGAAGTGTTTGAAAGTGGACAGAAGAGACGGATTAAAACACCAGGTGTAAACGGGAATGTGTTTCCCTCGTCTACTTGTGATCCGATCGATTAAAACGCATCTTTATACCAGCTGTAAACAGACTCAGTCCTGTGAAAAGATACAACTGCTCTATATAATGAACTTATTCATATAGGCAATTCATTTAGGCTTTTATGTACATATAAACAATGATCAACAAATATTTGGTGAACACAGAAGTTTGTACTTTTTTTCACTCAAACTTCTGTGCTCAACAAACCTTAGATGTAAATGATGACCGAATTTCCCTTTCCCCCAAAACAATCGTATCATAGTAATGCAAAACATCTCTCGTTACTCATTATTCTCATTACTGTAATGCATACTGTCTTTGTTGTTGGTGAAATATGAGCAGGTTTGGTCAGATTCACTGTATTAGAAGAGCATTCACCCAGTTCTGCCCTGGATCTGCTGAGATGTGTGTTGTGTTGTCAGTACTGTGAGAGTCTGGAGGTGCGCTGCCGTCAGATGACCCTGGAGATCTCGCTGTGTGCTGAAGCGGTCAGTCCCGTCCTCTCCTGCTCACACGAGGGACACATTCACTTCGACTGCGTTCCTGCAAACGAGAGCGTCTCGCAAGTGTTCAGGGTATCAACTCTACGTTTCTTTTTGGCCGCGGAAATTTCACTTTATGATGCACAATGATGTTCTTCCTCAGTGTTTCTGCCTTGTTTTCCTGGACAAATTGTTAAATCAAGAGACATTTAATAGAGAAGCAAAATGATTTAAAGTCCCCCTGTGGTGAAAATCCAGCTTTTAATGTTGTTTATGTGTCTATGTGGTGTTTTTAATCTGCTTTAAGACAAACCATGTGTAAATTCATAAGTCGACAGCATTGCTGAGTATTTCCTCCTTAAAACTGCAGTGAACCAAAGACAGTCTCAAAAACACGCTTTGAAATCGCTGGTGTTTCTGACGTCACAAACTACCTTGTAACCAATCAGATCAACGTGTGAATTGACAAAAAAATATCGATTTAGTGAGTTTTAGCTTAAAACAAGAAAAAATATCTGCCAATGGAGTAAGAAAAAGAAACTTAATTCAAAGGGAAATCGAAATAATTTTTCTGACCCCAGTGACTGATTTTTTTTTCTTGTTTTAAGCAAAAACGCACTTAATTTTCAGTATCTTAAATCATTCTGCTTCTTCAGTAAATGTATCTTGATTTAAGAATTTTTAGATGCTTGTAATGAAAAATAAGACAAAAATAGTGTAAAAAAAATTTTTTCAGAGTGTATAATGTACACCTGTTAACTGAAGAAACATGTACAGTTATCAAATCATACTTCTAGTTACTGAAAATTCCCTTTAAGCGTACAAAAGCTTGTCACTGTATCCTAAAACGGACATCTTTGTACCTTATTTACCCCTAAAAGTCTGATAGTAGTGCCTTAAAGGTATATATTACTACACTAAGGTACTAATATGCACCTTTTTGGGGGTAGATCTGGTTTTTATATTATGTTCTGACTGTATGGGATGAATGATGTCATGTTCATGCTGCAGTTCAACACTAGAGGTCACTGTCACCATAGGATCAGTTCTGTCCACTGTGTTTCTGTGCAGTTTCACATGCAATGTATTCCTCGTTTTATTCTACCTGGAGTATAAGAGATCAGGCGTGTAAAATCTCCAGTCACCACCGTAACCTCCAGCAAAACTACTGAGCTGTAAGAGCGATCAGAGCGAGTGAGATGACCTGTCTAGCTGATGCAGAGAGTCTGTTCTCATTGCCATACACTACTGTTCAAAAGAAATGAAAAGCTAAGCTGAATTCTCAGCATCATCACTCCAGTCTTCAGTGTCACATGATCTAGAAATCATTGTAATGTGATATAAATGAGCTGATGTGTTGTGTGTTGTGTGTGTTCAGCTGCAGAACGCCTCCTCGCTGGACGTGCGCTTCAGTGTGACGTTAGAAAGCGAGAGGATTCTGTCGCTCATGGACTCCACTGCACGTCTGGGTGAGTTACACACACTACACAAGCATGTGACTGCACATTCTGCCCAGAATACACACGTCTTTCAGAGGAAGGTTCACCTAAAAACAGACATTTTGTCATCATTATCAACCCGTTCAACTTTCTGTCTTCTGTGCAACACAAAAGGGAATGTCTGGCAGAATGTGGACTCTTCTCTATGCGACCCCTAGGGGGTGCTCCGACGCACACATTTTGGATATCTAAACTAGAAAACCCAAACAGGGCTTTCCTTTAAACTATTTAGACAGGTTGTATCCAATGAAGGCACTAAAAAATAATGGGACTGATGTAAATAAATATAATTTTATTAAACACTAGACAATGTACTGATTGGCAATCAGAGCAACAAATGTTCCCCGTAGGTAACAGTGAACAATTCTACAATAAATAAATCACAGTGAATAAAAGTCCCATAGTAAATGAGGTACAGGATATAAAGTCTAACCATATCAAGTCTACAGTGAATAAAGTCGAATAAATAGATACTGTTCTCATACACACACTCCAACACTGCAAACCAAATCGGCCGTGCACACACACTAACACAGCATTTCACACTTCACACTAGTGAACACTGCAAAATAGACACTGTCCCCACAGGAGATATTGCACAATGCCCATAGGCCGAATATTGGAATATGATTGCCAAAAAGAGAAACAAAATCAAAACAAAACAAGCACAACATTTGGATTAACAAGCTACCGCTAGCAAGACTCCATCCTAGGTCCAGGTCATCACAGAACAATGGTAGCAGATCCCCAAGAGTCAAGACACACACACACATCCAAAGAAATCACAGAATGATTAATCCCAGGAAAAACAGTGGCTAATGACAGACGAAGGCAATCCTCATTTTTCTTTGGACACCAGCCTAGATGAATTAGAGCTATATGCCCCGTAACAATAAAGTTAAATGGTGTGGATGACTAATCTCTTCCCAGTGTTGCTTGTTGCTGCAAACCCGTATAGAATCACTACTCGCTATTACTGGTCACCATACACGCAGACGCCAGGCCGAGGTTCTCCCGTTTACACAGAGCCGATACACCAAGAGGCTCACTCTTCAACTCACACCGCATTCATGTTTTTCTGTTCATGTCTCACGACACATTTAAAGGGACGCGTCACTTACACCATCTGATCCAAATAATCAGTGCCAATGAGCAGGCCTTAAGGGTACACTTCCCATCTCAACCACCCAACCCGCTACATCTATTTAATTCAAGCAAAAGATTAGGAAAGCCAAGCTCCCAAAAAAAAAATCTATAAAAAAAGTCCAGCTAACGGAACGTTCTCCGAAAGTTATGAACAAACATTCTTCCTGTAACATTAACATTAATAGAATGTTCGTTCAGAGTTATCTGCTCTTTATTAATGTTCTCAAAATGCTAATAACGTTCTGCAGAATGATCAATGATCAAATACAGTTTGGAAACATTGCAAATATTTAGTCCAAAATACAGCGAAAACAGTGAAATATTATTACAATGTAAAATAGGGTCATGTGACACCGAAGACTGGAGGAATGATGCTGAAATTCAGCTTTGATCACAGGAATAAATTACACTTTACTGTATATTCACATCTAGAAAACAGATGATTTACATTACAATAATATTTCACAATATTACTGTTTTTACTGCATTTTTGGTCAAATAAATGCAGCCTTGGTGAGCAGAAGAGACACTTTTAAAAACATAATTTTTTTTTATGTTTTCAAATTTTTGACAGGTGTTGTACAGTGATGTTCATCAGTGTACATCATCTTCACCCTTTATTTAAATATTGTAAGCATATTAAAAATGCAAAGAAACATGCCAAATTGTGCAGACAAGCTGAAATTATGAACACAAAACAAGAAAGAAATATGAATAACTGATTATGTTGTTGTCAATGAATGCTTTTTCCTGTGAGATTATAGTTTTTCTATGCTTTTTTTTTTTTTTTTTTGGATAGTAAAATAAAACCTGTAATAAAAAAGCTGTAGTTTGCCTTTTTTTGACAAATAATTGTGTCAGCTGTATTGTATCTTTCATCACATTTAAAATATAAAACATTTTTTTACATATTTTCCTCATATTTTGATGGTTTAATGGAACTTGCAGGCTCATTAAAAAAAGATGAAATATCTTCTACTTTTGGCCACTACTGTAGTTAATATCCTCATGTGTCCGTTGTTCCTCTCAGGTCCTCAGAACCACAGCGGCTTGAGTGTGTTCAGTGTGTCTCCATCAGGTGGCGCTGTTCCTCCTGCTGCTGCTGCTGACATTACTTTGACCTTTCACCCCGATCACCAGAGTCTGCATTACAGAGACCGTCTCACAGTCCAACTCATCAACAAAGTTAGACATCTTCATCTCCACACCAGTGCAATACACTACAGTCAGGATAGCACACTTTATTGCCCCATGTGAACGCAAAAAGTTGTATATTATATATGTGTGTGTATATATATATATATATATATATTCTACATTAGTTAAATATTTTTACTGGGAAACTATCACATGCATAAAGATAAATTTGCCATTTGAATTGGCAAATTTTAATGGCCTAAAGCAAAATCCTTTTTGTTAGATTAATGCAAGAAATGTTGCTAATATGCATATTAAAATACGCAGTAACACTTTACAATAAGATCTCATTTGTTAACATTAGTTAATGCATTACCTAACGTGAACTAACAATATATTCTCCCAGCATTTATTCATCTTTGTTAATGTTAGTTATAGATCTAATTCATTGTTTACATTACAGTTGTTGACACATGCAACTTTGGATTTAAAAAAAAATGTATTAATAAAAATGTATTAGTAAATGTTGAAATTACTATTGACCAAGATTAATGCTTAAATTGTTAGTTCTTGTTCACTAATGTAGTTTGCTGATATTTAATGAAACCTTATTGCAGAGTGTTACTAAATATGCACATTTGGCTAGTGGTGGATGTTCATTCCCCTCCCTGTTGACAGTATAATTACGGAATATGATATTTAACCCTCGGATGTTGTTTTTTCATTTTAGACCAATTGTTTTAATTTTTTTAAATTGCTACTTCATCGGAATGGTACGAAACTCGGTTAATTTAGTGGCAGTTGCTACTCTATGTGACTTCAAAAAATAAATCGTGCCAAAATTTGAATTTTTTTCCCCAAATAAATATTGAAAAAAATATATTATTGTGTGATAATATATTAATATATTGATTTTACTGAAAATACAAATGTCAGGTGTTCGGTCACTCTGGACCGTGAACAACACTAACATGTCTCCCAAATGAACGACACCGGAGGGTTAAAGTCTGTGTCGATCATACACAGCAGTTCTGATGTCTGGACAGAAATGATTGTGTGTTTGTGAATGTGCTGATAGCAAACGGTGTGTGTGCTGGAGCTCCGAGGCTCATCGTGTTCAGACTCCATGTTTGTCAGTGGAGGGGATCCAGTAGACGTCTGTTCTGAAGCCCTCGTCCCGTCACACATATACTCATCAGGACATCGAGGTACTGCTGTCTTACAGTAGTCATGCTCAGGCTGTGTTTCCTTCTGCAACCCTTCTAACTAGATGTTGAACTTGTGTAAAACCTACTTGTGTACTTTCTGCATAGTGTTATGTAGTCAGACTTTTGAGTCTGGTCCATATTCCTGCTATACTGCCCTACAAAGGCTAAGAGCAGTATCAGCAAAAACACCAAACTGAGAAAAACAGCTTTTTGTGTTTTTCTTACACCAAATATAAGCATCCAATTAAATTTAACAACAAAGGGTACAATTAGATAGATCAGAGGGAGGTGAATATTAAACATTTAGTTTTTTGACAGTCAGGCAAAAATTTGGTAGTTTTATAGGCTATACTGCGCTTTGCCTTTGCATTACTGCGTATACTTACATGGCCATACAATAACAAATAGCAGTAAGTGTAGCAAGTCATCATAATCACTTGCTTATATCATAAATCATAAATCATAAATCAAATAATTTTTTATTACCGTGAGTCTGGAGAGAAGGGGGTAGGGGAGACGACTCTCTCCAGTATTTTGAATTTGTACTGCAGTAACTATTTTAAACACTAGCTGTCAGTATTACAGATTAATTTTGACCTTTAAGGTTATTTCTCTAAGGTATTCCCCAAGGTATGGTTGCTATCCCAATGCTGTAAAAAAAGCTAATGCTAGCTAGAAAGAGCTAAACAGACAAAATTGACAACAATAAAAAGGTTAAGAGGTTTAAAACTTAACAATTTTTGGTGACTTGTTTAAGGCAAGTTTCACCAGCATTTTTCCACGTAAAAGTGAAGCCATTTTGACAGTTCCTTTCTTCTCTGAGAGAGGTTTTATAACATACTGTATGCTATAAAACCTGACTCATGCCACTTAGCTAGCTGCAACAATGTTCATGCTGACACAAAGGCAAACTGCAGTATCATAGTGAAACCAAGGCAGTACGGGCAGATACTGCATTCTGCCTTGGTTTCACCCTACTTTTCAATACAATACTGCAACTAAAAATGTCAATTTATATAAGAAATTTATTAGGTAGCCATATGAAATTTTAACAGATTGAAGAGCAGATCCTGCACTTTTTATTTGTGCAAAAAAAATTTTTTTGAAAAATTGAAGATACTGCTCTTAGCCTTTGTAGGGCAGTATACATGCCTGACAAAAATCAATTTATATCAAAATGAAGGCCAAAAAAGTCTTAAATATCTTAATTGGTATTAGAGAAGTCTTAATTATTAATCATTAGAAGTCTCAGGTTTCCCAAACACTCTCCTCTTCTCTCATTGGTTAGACATTCAGGTGATCCTTGCCCAAACTCACACCATTAGTCGAAACACTAAAAGCACTTTTTTGAGCTGTTATCCCTGATTTCCGTGTCTTTGTCATTTTTTCACAAACGTTGTGTAGACAGCAAGAGTTTGCTGCTGACTTTTGTGAGTGAATATGAAGAGGGCAGAGCAATCGCAGTCACACG
This sequence comes from Scardinius erythrophthalmus, assembly GCF_964197995.2. Taxonomy (NCBI): domain Eukaryota; kingdom Metazoa; phylum Chordata; class Actinopteri; order Cypriniformes; family Leuciscidae; genus Scardinius; species Scardinius erythrophthalmus. Next base: position 35,649,247 of record NC_138240.1, read on the forward strand.
CAAGCTCCACGTGGGATGTGTCGTCGGCTCCGAACCGCCCGCTAAAAAGGTAAGTGAACAGTTCATCTGAAGACATAAGGTGCGTCCCAGATCGCACACTTGTGCACTATTCTACGCCATTTTGTAGTATAAATAGTGCATGAGTAGTGCATGTGATCACACTGAAAATTCCCAAAAGAAAAAGTGCACTTTAAATACCCGGATGATGATGCTCTTATTTAACGTGTAAAGTGTAGAGCGTTGGACACTTCATGCACTCGACTGTCACCGCTTTAAAGGGTTCGTTCACCCAAACATGAAACTTCTGTCAGTAATTACTCTCCCTCATGTTGATCCAACCCCGTCAGACTTTCGTTCATCTTCAGAACACAAATGAAGATATTTCTGATTAAATCTGAGAGCTGGCTCACTCCTCCTGTTATTGAAACTTGCCGGCCCAGAAAGTTAGTAAAGACAATGTTAAAATAGTCCCAGTGACTGCAGCGGCTCAACCTTAAGTTTATCAAGCGACGAGAATTCTTTCTGTGCACAAAAAACAAAAACAAAATAACGACTTTATTGAACTCTTCATGTTCTTCTGTGTTTCTCTGAGTGAGTTCACGTAGTGTAACAGCGCAGCGCTTCTGGGTTGTACATCAGAACGGAGGCTCACTATTGGCCAATGCTGGTCATGTGTGTGGTGCGTGTGATGCTGGCCAATAGTGAGCCTCCGTTCTGACGTACAACCCAGAAGCGCTGCGCTGTTACACTACGTGATTCTCGTCGCTTGATAAACTTAAGGTTGAGCCACTGTAGTCACTTGGACTATTTTAACGATGTCTTTACTAACTTTCTGGGTTATTTAAATTTTTCTTAATTTGTGTTCTGAAGATGAACGAAAGTCTTACGGGGTTGGAACAACATGAGGGCGAGTAATTACTGACACATTTTTCATTTTTGGGTGAACTAACCCTTTAATAACGTCGCGGAGGAGGAGGGGCTGTCAGACTCTGATGTTGAAAGACAAAATAAACGTATAAAGTTCATACTCTACACGGTTGAGTGCGTAGTGTATAGTGCGTAGTGTATAGTGCGTAGTGTAAAGTGCGTGATCTGGGACACAGCTGTATTCCCCTGATCAGTCATGACATGTCTGAAGTGGTTCCTGCTGATATCTCCTGTGTTCTGCTGTCAGACGCTGGAGTTCCTCTGGGAGAATCTCTCGGCGGTCGAGCAGCAGGGCTTCAGCGTGACGCCGGCGCAGGGAAGTGTGGATGCAGGACACCGGCGTCCCATCAGCCTCACCTGGGTGCCGTCGGCTGGTCTCGCCGTGAGTGCTGAAATCAGAAACGTTCAGATAATATGAGATGATCGTGTGTGTAGTCTGTGGTGTCCTGCCCACTGTGGCTCTGCAGAACAACGGCACGGTTATGGGTTTGATTCTCAGGGAATGTATGAACTGATGAACTGTGTACCTTATGTCTGGAAGCTTGTTTCCGCCACAGAATAAAACATTTTGAAAGATAATTGCGACTTTTTATCTCACAATTGCGAGTTTACATCTCACAATTCTGACGTTATTTCTCAGAATTGCAAGTTATAAAGTCAGAATTGCGTGATATAATGTTAAATAAATCACACAATTCTGATATAAACTCGCAATTCTGACTTTTTTTCTCACAATTTCGAGTTTATATCTCACAATTCTGGCTTTATAACACACCTTTGCACCTTTATATCACGCAATTCTGAGATAAAAAGAATTGTGAGATGTAAACTCGCAATTCTGAGAAAAAAAGTCAGAATTGCAAGAGATAAAAAGTCGCCATTACCTTTTTTATTTTTTATACTGTGGCAGAAACAAGCTTCCATACTTATGTGCAATGTACAGTAAGTCGCTTTGGATAAAAGCATCTGCCAAATGCATAAATGTAAATGCATGCACTGAATGCCTCTGACTAACCCTGGAACTACTGGATACTTACCCTAATATTTACTCTTAAGTAAACTTACTCGGATAAGTCACTTAACCTAATTTCTAGAATCAATGTACTTTTTACATGAAGCCCAGGTATACTTACGGCGAAGTTCTTTTTTGTACTTCGCTTAGAGGTAAAAAGACGTTCGAAACACTTTTGCAGTGATATACTGTTAGCGAACATCCCGACGCCGTCCACATTGCTGAGAGCGACGTTTAGATGAATATGTGAATATGTGCTGCGCTTTCCTCTCAATAACACAATAAACACACAACTAACAGGCCAGCGGTGAGAAAACAGCCGTTCAGAAAGCATCTGATCACAGAGATGTGGATGTGAGATTCAGCACTTATTTATAAAGCACTTTATACAGTAGATTGCTTTAAAGCAGCAGCTTTACAGTATTAAACATGAAAAAACAGTATCAGCGTCTCTTTCAAATACAATTACAGCTTCAGTTTCTGCTATAAAGCGGCTCTCGGTGTGTTCATGTCGTCACTCGCGTCTGTCCTCGACGGACTGAACAGAAGACATTAATCTGAGAAGATTTACACCTCAAAGAAGGCGGAGCCTCAGAGCCACGCCCACCTATTACATCACCACCACACCGACCAATGGGTGTGTTTGAAGGTGTTAAACAGCCGGAGTGAACTTTTCTGGAAGGTTCGCTTTGTCAAGCTGTGTCGAACTCCAGAAACAAACTCCAAACAACGTTTATTTAGCCTGATTTAGTTCGAAATGACGTCACACCAGTTTCTTCTTCGATTTGACTCCAGATTTCTCTAGAGTTCATCTTTGTCTGTCCTCTGTCAGCAACTTTTGCAAGCTCCAGGTTTTAGGTCTGATGTGTCATATTTTGTGTGAATATGTCATTAAGTAATCAAGAGTCATGGTAATAAAGTAAGCTGTATTCACAGAACTGGAATTGCCCTGTAGGTCACAGGATAACTGGTGTAGTTTGTGTGTTTTACCTCGATCAGTCAGAAGTGTGTGTGTTTTTGTGTTCCAGCCGAACGCAGTGGTTGAAGCGTGTGCTTTGCTGACCGTCAGAGGAGACGAGACCACAGTTTACCGTGTCAATCTCATGGCCCATACAGACACCAATACAGCCACCTAGAAATGCAGTTATTATTTATTATTATATAATTCACTGTTACTGAACCCTGATATTTGAATCTAGTTGATCATTATTGATTTGATGATTTGAGTTCATGGTCTTTTTATGCTGTGTGTGTGGTTCTGTGCAACAATAAATAATGATGTACAAAACATTTACACGGATGCCTTTTTGTCAAAGGAAGAGAGGAGACACTTCTAAACATATCTGGCATATCCCATTACAGAAAGAGCCTATACAAATCTCTCTTTATCCACATTAGAGCACCAGTAACAGACTGAAGGAGGTCTGCAGCACACATGATGTCTGAGAGGAACAGGCTCACGTTTCACTGAAGATCTTCTCACAAATCTCATTCACACATCAGTTTAAACGGATCCTTGATGATGATTTCACTTTCTTAACTTTAGTTAGTGTGTAATGTTGCTGTGTGAGCATAAACAACATCTGCAAAGTTCAATGTGAAGGGAGAGATTTTCTTTTACAGAAGTTGCTTTTTAGGGCCGTGTGTCCACCAAAGCGTTTTTTCACGCGGCTGGTGTATTTTTTAAATAAAATAAAAAATAAAAGGGTGAATACGTCTAGATCTTAAACCAGTACAGTATGGGACTGTGGATGTATAGCTGGGACATTGCCTTGAGACTGATCTAATACTGAATGTCAGTATGACATGCTCCAGTTTCCAGCTCACACGAGTAATGATGCGGCTCAGCCAATAGGAGCAGCCGGTTCGAGAGGCATACGGTCAGCATTTATGCCAGATTTGAGCAGATTACTCCAAATCAGATTACTGCATCCCAACCCTGCTATAAAAAGCAAGGTTATTAAAAGCTTAGCTGCATATAATGCCATTCTCTTTTATGAAATGCAGAATGTTAGATTTGTAGTTCTGGTATTTCACGTCCTTTTAAAGCACTAATCTGATCTCCACCCTGATCATTCTTAAATGCCGAATGATACTACTACTCAAACACATCCATGTGGATGATCGGGGGAAATGTAAGTAACTTGCTGTGTCTCTGTTGGAAGAGATTAAATGAGTTTGAAATAAATAGCATGATATCTTTAATGTTACATGTGACATATTTGTGATTACTTCTGAGAATAAAGTTTATAACTATTGTCTTCAGTATGAACCCATTGAAGATTCATTATTAGAATCCAGTTTTAATAAATGAACACAAATGGCCCTGCCATGCATTAATGATTTCAAACACTGGATATGTGGCTGTACGTCTTCAAGTCAATTCAATTCAATTCACATTTATTTGTATGAGTCCACATTACAGTTTAGAGAGATCTGTTATCAGAGGAAGTTATGTATTTCAGAAATGTACATATACAAATCACAGTCAGCTAAGTCATGCAATACAGCTTCATTGCTTTCAGGAGATAAATCCGCAGTGCTGAGTCGACGCTGTCATGATAATAACTGGTAAAGGTGCAGTGCATCATCTCTCGCGGGACGTTTTATGTTTGGTCGTACACACACTGTACAGAACGTCTCCAGGACGACTGATTCTCTGAAGGATCGGCGTTCACACCTGCTCCACCTGAGTGAGCCACATCACAACACTGAGTTCACATCAGAGAGCTGGCATCGCCCTCCAACAGTGAGCTCAAATACATTAGAGTTTGCCTAGCAGTATTTTTCAGTTACAATCTATATATAAAGCATTGTGTTTCTTCATCTACAAAGCCTATAGACTGAACATGAATAGTTGCAGAAAAAAAAAACAGGGTTCATGCAATGTGTTTAAAGTGTATATACTTGAATTTGAGTTTTTGACATTTAAAGGGGACATATCATGCTAAATGCACTTTTTTAGCCCTTAAATGCATTTTGTTGTATATTTGGAGTGTTTAGAAGTACAGAAAAGATTAAATTATTCTCTTCAGGTGCTTCGTTGATATCTTTATATTCTGTTTTGGTCATATTTTTCAACCTGTTCAGATTTTTCTGTTTTCTATGACGTTTTTTGAACTATCACGTCACAGTATTTGCAGCGGAACTGCCAAATAAGGACATTGACTTCCGGCCCAACACTTCGAGCGATCCGCCATTATTATTTCTCGCTGCAATTTTGTAGTCCAAGCTAAAGGATGCAGAAGTTACGAGACTCGGAGAGGGTAAGTTAAAATGATCGGTTGTTGGATGTAGTAACCCACACGCTTCATTACACCGTCTAATGTAGATGAACTGCCGCGCTTGTGGCGCATGTTTAACTGAAAGAACGAGCAGAGAGAGAGAGAGACCCGGTCTCGCGCGCGCTCACTCTCTCTCTCAGAGCCCGGCGAAAGTGTAAACAAAACATCACCCTCTCCAAACTAGACGCTGTCTTGCTCTCTCTCCCTCGCACATATTAATCAAAATAAATCGACACGGTGGTAAAAGGTCGGAAGACCAAAGTTTCATGTGTAAATACAGTAACACACCATTGCGATACATCCATATGAAGACGTTGTTCTGCAGGTTCGTCGTCTTCATTTTCATTTCGCTCCGGCTCCAACTCTGGCTCGAACATCTAAGGCTGGCTGGACAAGTCTTCCGTTGTTGATATTTTGTTAATAACGTGTGAATAAAAAGTTTCTGTGCCGCTAGATAATCCTATCTCTGCTATCAAACTACAAAAATGGCCGAACGGGGTGGAGTTGAACCTCTGCAACCTGGAGAGGGGGCGGGGTATGAAGTGTCTCAATTGTATTTAAAGAGACCGCACCAAAACGAGTTGATTTCAGAAGCACCTAAGAAAAGGGGTAAAAAAGGGGCCCGTGGAGCTATAATAATGAGGAATTCAGACCCAAGCATTGCAGTTCCGATTTATATAGACTACAAATGTATGATTTATATGTAAAAAGGAACAATTTAAAAGCATGATATGTCTCCTTTAAGTCCTGGAAATCTGGAGTTATTAAGAGTTATTGAAAGACAAAATATGTGAAATTAGTGTTTAACTTTATTGATAAAACAATCTTTTCACGCAAAATAAACACTGCAGCCCGTCTGATAGAGCCATTTCACATGGCTATGAGCGTGATATTGTTCATATACACGTATATGATACCGCTTTCATTCTTCAGGAGAAAAATGTATAATAGCCTATATTCATGAGAAAAAAAATCAGTTTGAATAAGGAAAACGATATATTTGTCATAGTATCCTTTAAATGCTTAAAGTTACCGCCGTTATAGCATGTGCTGCGCTTTATTTGTACTGTTTTGTTTTATTAGTTTATTTTTATTTATCTATTTACCTTTTTTAGAATTTGAAGGAGAATAAAGAAACTGTTAAATAAGTGAGATTTCTTTTTAGTCCTAGAAAACCAACCAAGTAGTGCTTGAAAAGTCCTTGAAAGTCCTGGAATTTAATTTTGCAGAATCTGTACGAACCCTCAAAAAAATACAGTAAGTTACAGAACAACCTGTAAATTTTGCAATTGAAGACACTAATTTACATTTTAGATTGGTAAACCCAACAGCCCTTTTCTGCTAAATTAGCAAGGCCACGCTGCTACTGAAATCTGTTTTGTGCCTTTAACACACACTGACAATCTGCATAATAACACTAAAGGTAAAAAGAAAACCACATGATGAATTTCACAAGCCGAGGGAAATACTGATGTAATAAAGATGCACCATCATGGTAACATGCGTGACAGTAAAATAATACAACACTCATTTAACAACATAAGATGGAACATAAAATCCTAATGTACATAACTGATAACAAGCAAAAAACTAAGAAGAAACAATTATTCAAATTAAATTTGACTAAACAAACATTTAACAGTATTTTACTGTAAAATAACATGAAATGTAAGTTAGATCTATTGCAGATCTATTAACTTACTGTTGACCAATCAACATGTTTCTACTGTCACATTTTTACAGTTAAAATTACACAGATGTTTCTTCCACTGTGGCTTTTCTAATTTGATGCAGATTGTTATTCAACAAAGACATTGATCTGACTCCACATTCAGCGTCTCGTTTCAGAAGACCTGTAAGCTTCAGCCGCACAAAAGAGCAAGCGAAACACATGTGTTAATGAACCTGTAGGATTTGTCCAACTCTTATATTTGCCATCATGCTGATATTAATTATGGGCTTATTATTATCTGTCCTTGACTAAAACAACACCGTAAAGCTGAAGCTGAACTCCTCAGGTTGGGTTTTCACAGTTATGCAATAGAGGAACCATTGTGTTAAAGTCCCCCTGTGGTGAAAATCCAGCTTTTAATGTTGTTTATGTGTCTATGTGGTGTTTTTAATATGCTTTAAGACAAACCATGTGTAAATTCATAAGTCGACACCATTGCTGAGTATTTCCTCCTTAAAACTGCAGTGAACCAAAGACAGTCTCAAAAACACGCTTTGAAATCGCTGGTGTTTCTGACGTCACAAACTACCTTGTAACCAATCAGATCAACGAGTGATCGTCAACCAGTGGATCTCTGAGCTGAGTGAGTGAGTGGAGGCGGGGCTCATTTGCATATTCATAGAACCGCGCATACTAAATGAGGCAAGGGTGTCGAGTTACATTCAAGATATTTTAAGGCATGAAGACATTATTTTCAAGGAATTATTTTTTCAATATGTCATTTTGGTGATCAAAAGTTTTAAGGGATAAAATGATTGACTACAGGGGGACTTTTAAAAATGTAAAGAACATTTTCCCACTAAGAACCTTTTGAGCAATGAAGTTTTTCTTGAACCATACATGCAGATAAAAACATTCATGTTTTATGTTTTGGAACTGAATCTCCTGGGTTGGTACAGGACTTGTTTTTGGGATATTACACCTCCTCCTAGAGACGGATCTGCCGAGGCCACAGTCTCCCTGGTAAAGTCTGAGTTAGAGATGCAGGGGCCAATGAAGCCTGTGGGTAATTGATCAGGGTATATTGTGTTCTAGTCTCTAAGTAACAGTGAATCTCCACGGACGAACATCTCAGTCAAGCTGCCGGTGATAATGAGCTGTGGGGTTGAGATCCTCCCTTTACTCCTCCTTTAGACAGTTTCTCGGTCCCTCGTCGACTTGCCTTTCATTTGTTCCCCCTTTTTTCTTTGTGACAGGCCTCGCATGTCGCCTTGCTAAACTCAGTCCAGAGGGATTTGCTCTCGGTGAGTGTTGTTGAGAGATGTAGTAAACCAAAACAAGTGTATGATGCAACTAACATGCTGAGAGATCTGATTTTAATGTCATTACTTTTAGCAGACTTCAATATTCAACCATTTTCAAGAGTCATTTCACTGGTGCACAAAATAAACATTATGCCTAGAATTCATTGGAAAAACAAATAGTGTAGTTTTACTCTACATTGAGCTCATTTTATGTTTGTCTTGGAAACTTTTTACCATGCTTTCATCATTTATTTTTGCTACTTTTAATGTATTAGCCCAAACTTTTAATCTTAAATCATAAAACCCACCATAAAAATATGATTTATTAAATGTCCAAAAGTATTTAATTTGGATTAATAATGAAATAATCACAAACCAGTTCAATATGTATTGTAAAAACTGTATATATTTGTTGTTTAGTGGCAATTATGTATTTTTTTTTATCAAAAATGCCCCGCAGCTGTGGCTCCATCGCCACCACACCGAACAATTCAGGTTTCTGTAAAGTTACACTGTAAAAAAATTGCTGTAGTTTTGCAGCTGTTTGCCAGTAACTTACTGTAGATTTAAATTGATGTTATTTACTGGCAACAGTTTGTTCAAAGTTAAATGAACATTAAACATTAACAAGTCTTTGTCTTTAAAGAATAAAATTATAAAATAACAATCTAATGCAAAGCATTCTGGGAACCAGAAATCTTCATCAACCTTTTTCTGTTTTTTTCCTTCAGATTTTGGTTCCCAGAATTCTTTGCATGAGGATGTTATTTTAGTTTTATTCTGTAAAGATAAAGACTTGTTAATGTTTAATGTTCATTTAATTTTGAACAAATTGTTGCCAGTAAATAACATCAATTTAAATCTACAGTAAGTTACTGGCAAGTAGCTGCCAGTAATACTGTAATTTCTACAGATTTTTCTAACAGTGTACTGTACTTGTTTTACCAGTGAGAGAACTCTATTAGTGAAGAAATTGAGATGATATGTGAGACATAATAAGTAAATAAAAAAAATAAAGGTAAATATCAATCATGAACAGAATCTAATCAAGCTGAAATTTGGTCAAATTTTGTGTGAAACTATGTACAACTATTTAATTGTAATTTCACAAACTGCTATTAAAAACAACAGATTTCGTTTGAAAAGCGGTAATTAGATTTTTCACAACCTTCAGGAAAAAGAAAATGAGTTCTCCTGTGATTTATCTAGTGTTAGTGGACAAATCAGTAATAGTTCAGAGTAGTTTGTTTTAATGTCCAAATATGGAATTGTTAAATAGTGACGTTTATCACTTTTCAAAATGCTAAATAATAAGATATAAAGAATGCAGGCTTCAGTTTGCAAAAGTGAATTCATTGAAAGTAATGGCGTGAATGAAGGAGGAGAGCGGGAGTGCTGTGATCTGTGAAGAGAAACAGGTAAATCTGGTGTGGGTTCTGGTATAGGCGTCCACCACATGAGTCTTTCCCATCAAACAAGGCGGTGTTTAACAATCACTCTCTGTGAGGAAGACCCTTGAGTAATGTTTTGAGGACAATGCTCACATTTACACAATAGCTGCATCCCTGCTTGGGCCACTCGTGCTTCAGGTAAGGACTCAAAAGGATGTTTATTGAAGTTTTCTCCATGCAAACCTGCAAGGAGGAATATGGTGTATGCGAGTAGCCATTCCTGGTGTTAAGAGCCTGTGGCTGCATGTGATAGAGACCCGAGCGGGCACAAGGAGAATCACACCGGGCGTCCGTTTAAAGGTCGGCCCAAAAGAAGTTTAATGCTTTAAAGGCAAGGAAGCGCAAAAGGTCCATACAACAGTGGGTAAAATAAAAACACAAAAACAGTTACATATTACATATTAAAGGAAGATATTTAGAAGAATATCAGTAACCAGACAGTTTCTGGTCTCATTGACTTCCATAGTAGGAAAAAAAATATACTATGGTAGTCAATGAGACCAGAAACTGTCTGGTTACTGATATTCTTCTAAATATCTTCCTTTCTGTTCAGCAGAAGAGAGAAATTCATAAAGGATTGAAACAACATGAGGGTGAGTATATGATGACAGAATTTTCATTTTAAAGTGGAGTATCCCTTTAAAAACAATCAATCAATAAAACATACAGGCAAGAAAAAAACTAATATTGTCATTTGCACAACTGATATTTCCTAAATTAGTTCAAATGAGCATTTCTCCAGGGTGTGCACACAGAGGTTAGGCCCACTCCTCCAACTACAGGAAATAAAACAGCAAAACCCACATGAACAATTACATTATAACTATTATTACATGCATGATGCAAAAAACAGTAAGGACACAATTTTGAGGGATGGAGAAGCAACACTGGCTCTCCTTCACAGTCAATTCACTGGGTCTAGAAGATCTATAAGCTCATCTTCATTAGGGTAACAGAAGAGAGAGAGAGATGTCAACGTTACCCTCACTCCCACAGCCACTGTTTTAATTGTATTAGATTAATTGTATTAATTCACTGTATTAGAAACACCGATTGAAATCACTCACTCTATTGAGTAGGTAGGCCTATGTATTTTGAATAAGTAATTACTTCACGAGTCACGACCACTACAAAAGTATGTTCTATATAGTATGAATGCAATCTGGATGTACTTCATCCGCCATGTTGTCATTATCATGTGATCTACCAGTAGTGTTGCTTCACCGTCATTCATAAATCCTCTCCTGTGGCCTCATGGGATAGTAAAGTGTCCCATTCACACTTCTGAATCTCACCGAAAGTAGTAGATCACCCTAAAAGAAGAAACTGGATGAGAAAATAAACGATATAACAAAAAATAAAACAACGCGGATATTACAAAAATGTGACATTAAAAAGTATAAAACTGACTTATTTTTATAAAGTAACCCTGTCCAACACATCACCCGCAGGTAAAGTCTCCATTGACTTAAACAGACACACTAAAGCGTGTGGGGAGTTTGATGGGGGGTAATTGAGGATGAATGGGGGAAAGTCACGAGAGAGGAGGCAATACCTCCATCGCCATATGATCGGATATATGATTGGTCGTGATAATCCTGCCTCTTGTTTTCGTGCACGTTCTCTTCAGCCTGAATGAAGACATGGGATTAATGGGAAGACTAATAATGGGAATGACGTTAACTGGGAATGACGTCACTAGGCCAACCGGCACAGTCCGCATCACACTGGTTTCCTCGACAAAAACCCGAAAGGATTTTCCCATGGCTTTTGGATTATCGCTAAAAACAAAAGTTTATGATACTTGCACGGTTTGTCCATCAAGATAATTATCAAAGATGAACACACCTTTTATGAATTTTGAAGCTAGGCTATAAACGAATCCCACGAATTTAACGTCACCATCACTAAGCTTCCGACAACTCTTTCAGTTTTTATCTAAAAACATGTTCCCAGAACGTTTGAGTTAGAATATAGTTTATAAGAGCACAATTATAAGCATAACGAGGCTGTAAAAGCGGACTGAGTTTAGCTGATCGACGTGATGGCGTTTCGACAGCCTCTGCAGTCCCAATTACACACACACAAAAAAGATTTTTGCTGCTTGTTCAAATTGCTTAATTAAAATGAGCTTAAGCAACACAACTGCTATACATTTTGCCCTAACCTAATTTGACTGTGTTCAATCTGCTTAAATATATGTAAAATTTAAGTTTACTTAATCCGTTTGTGTCGGAGTACATGATTTATGTTTAGGGTGACCAGACGTCCCGAAAAATTCGGGACAGTCCCGAAATCTAAGCTGTTGTCCCGAATCCGGCCCTAATTGTCCCGAAAATTATACTAAAGCAAATTCTTGAGTAGTTATTGTCTGGTAAAACATTAAAAACTGTCCGTGGAGGTTGAGTCGTCCTGCAGCCAGCCCCCGCCGGCTGCAGCATCTTTTTCTTTTTCTTTTTTTGAAGTTCAACAAAGATACCGTAGGCGCGAATTAAAATGCATTGATAAGCGAGCGCGAGTTGCCGCAGCTGCGAGGACAGGCAGCCAGTAAAGGAGTGATTGATTGGTCGCGGCACTGTTTGAAAAAAAAAAAAACTTCGGCCTAATGTCTGATGTTGGGTTACACAAAGCAAATCATCTACACAATTATTTAGTTTTCTTATTTAATGACCGACAATTTCGTCATAATAATAATTTTGGCATAAGGCTTATTAGCGTTAGACTTTACTATAGCCTGAAATGTCTGATTTACGCACTGTTACAACAGTCTTTTTTTATTTTTTTTGGTCACAATGACATTTGAGTGTTTTTTACTATTTAACTATAGGCTATGTAGTCTAATATCATAGTAGGACTATCCCAAAACCTCCCCAAAAAACACTGCTCCCCCCCCCCCCCCCCAGTCCCGAATTACAGTCAATCTCATCTGGTCACCCTATTTATGTTGCATTAACTGAAACTGGGCGGTGCTTGTTAGTTCCCAGCATGCTTTGCAAATGGCTGAGTTAAGAGAGAATAAATGTTGAAATTAAGTGTTATTTTATGTGTTATTGAAGAAAATGAGAAAAGGGGAGGACTTGATAGTGTGTAATTGTGTTTAATGTTTAATTCCATTGGAATTATTAGAACCATTGGGTTACTGTGGAGAAGAGTGGAGCATTTGCTTAGGCTGTGGACAGATACTGCACTTATAAAAGTTCTGGCTGATGGAGCATGCAAATGTTAACAGTTAAGATGCTAATAACAATTATTGCTAGCTAATAGCAAGCTATAATCTGACAATTTAATTGTGTTGCATTAAAACTAGTGAAGTCTTATTGATTGAATGAATATGTAAATTTGAATATCTGAATCATATCAGGGAGCCTTTTAAAAATCACTTTGAGGCTATTTAATTGGGTCATTTAAAATTTCTTCATTCCATGATATTGAAGTTACATGAACAAATTGTGTTTGTTTAACTTTATTGATTCATGTGGAACTGATGTATACTATTAAATCATGTAAATCCAACACACTATTTTTTTCAGTGATACTTGTCAGCAACCCTCTTATTCAAGACACATAGCCTAACAGCTTCAAAATAATCTCGGTACACTGAAAACATAGTGTGTTGGATTTACATGATTTAATTGTGTACATCAGTCCCACGTGAATCAATTAAGCTAAACAAACATAATTTGTTCATGTAACTTCAATATCATGGAATGAGTCATTTTAAATGATTCAATTAAGTAGTCTCAAAGTGATTTATAAAAGGCTCCCTGACATGATTCAGGTATTCAAATTCATCCAAAACAATTGCATATATTTTAGTGTCTGGGATGGCAGATCATTACCTAGCAGCCTATGAAGGAGTGAGCCAGCTCTCAGATTTCTTCAAAAATATCTTAATTTGTGTCTTACGGGGTTGGAACAACATGAGGGCGAGTAATTACTGACAGATTTGTCGTTTTTTGGGTGGACTAACCCTTTAAAATATCCCAAACGTGATTTCGCGCCAAAACAGTCGAACCCGTTGCGTGGTGACGCAGGCGCAGCGTGGGGTTTCCCAGCCCTGAGAGCAGGGTCACTCACCGCGCCCATCTCTGCTGTCTGATGGCCGGAGCGAGAGCCTGACACACGGAACGCAGAAGAACCACTCCAGCACCGGAGAACGACGCGCGTGGGACGTACAGAAAGGCTAAATTTGGACCGAGCGTTTGTTGGTCACGTTTACCACAAGGCGTTTGCGTGAAGCTTGCGTTATTTGGGCAAGAATCGGCGTGGTTGCAGCTGTCGCGGCTGCGGGTTCGGGGAGTGCCGCTCTCCGCTGACTGACTGACGGACTGTCTGCGGGTCGGGCAGCTGTGGAGCCCTCTTCGCTGTTTACAGTCAATGATACATACACAACGAACTGTTCCGACGAAACACAGGTCAGTGTTGATCTTCTCTTTAACGGTCGCCTGATTGCCTGTGTTCGGCTGTTGTGGGGTTCGGTTGGGGTGGGGGCCGCTGCTGCTGCTGCTGCTGCTGGACTCACACAACACACATTTAACAGTCACTGTGGCTTTATTTGTCAATATGTGCTGCAAATATCAAATTACTAGGCCACATAAGTGGTTTAGTATGTGTTAACTTCCTCAAATCACGGTCATGTGGCAGAGATGTGCTGTTAGCTGACTAGCAGCACTCATAATCGGGCTCCATATTCACGTTAAATACTGTCAGGTGATTCTGCCGTCGGGCACTCGCATTTCCGTTACAACGGTGTCAAACCGTTTCTTAGTTTGAATATTTAAACGTAAACCCTGGTTTGCTGAGTATTGTAAGCCTGCATTGGTGCAGATGATGATGATGATGATGATGATGAAATGGACAGTGAAGATGGAGGATAAAGCCAAACTACCTCCCCCACTTCACTTCATCATGGAGTCGCACTGTTTGTGCGTTAAATATCATATTTCTCCATGATAAATCCTCGATGAAGCACTCAAACACCGGACTCTCGCGGATGTGTGTGTTTGTGTGTGATCGAAGTGCTTCTTTGATTGGTTTTTAAATTGGTTTTTAACCCTGAGCCTGTGCTTTTAACGACCTTAAACGGGAGTTAATGGGATTTTCTCGATCTGTTTAACGTGTGTGTTGTGTACGAGTGATTTATGGTTGTGTTCGTGGCGGAAATGTCAATGAGGAAGAGCAGCATCTGTGTGTTTCATCACAGTTCGCAATCATATTGCTGTGATTGTATGTAATAATGCCGGTGTCCGTTTAAAGCGCTTCTACTGTCCTGCTGAAACATGTACGCGGGCGCGCGCGCGCGTGTGTGTCAGCACTAGTGTGTTTATGTGCTCAGTGAGTGTGTGTGTGTGTGTTCACGGCCTACAGCTGCTGCAGCCAACAAGATGGCGACTGATGAAGACACAGCCCTGCCTCACACACACTCACACATCACGCATGCTCTCATTCACTGCTAAAAAACATGACATACACGCTCAAATAGCCTCGGTTCTTACACAGCTGACACTCACAACTCACTTGTACATCTTACCACACGCTACACACGTACTGTTATACATCTGAAACATCAATGCTCTCATATATTTTGTGTAAATCACAGTCACAGGGTTACCGTCCTGTATTTTCAGGAATCTTGACGATGTAATTGGCTGGTTTCAGTTTCGTTCAGAACTCCGCAGGGTGTTCATGAATCACACTTCACACACCTGATTCTTAGTCACTATGAAATCAAAATGGACTGGTTTTTATGGAATATTGCAGTGTTTATTATATAAATGATTTATCCATGCACATCTTTTTATTTATTTATTATTTCATGTTCCTGGTAATGTTGAATCAGAATCTTCCTCTTGCAGAGACATCTCTACTCTGATGTGGGCGGGGCAACCTGTCACTCACATGAGATCAGCCAATAGCAAACCACAACCATCCAATCAAAATCCCCCCAGATAAAATCAAGCCCCGCCCTACATTTGTTCTTGTTCCAGAAACGTTTCACTCGGATATACACAATATAGAGAAGAAAAGACGTGCGCAACTTGTGTTTCATATCGACTTGAACACACAATCAGTATGGTCATGGAAATTAATTAGGCCTATATTTCCAAATCTGTTGGGAAAAACAAAACAAAGTGATCTTGCTGGGTTGGAGGGTGCAATTTGTTCAATTTGACAATATTCACAAAATTTGACATGACAATATTTTGGCCAATTAGATGGTTTTCAGCTACAAATTTAGCAGCGCTTAATACATTTTAAATAGCAGTTTTTGCAAAACAGTGTCTGAACATTGATGGACCTGCACATATCACATAGGGATTTGAGCTGTAAGGTGGGCTGCGCTTTGTGTCTTATGTAACAAAACGTCAGCGTCAGAATGAAATAAAAGCCCTGCAAACATTCACAGGACTCATGAAAGAGAGCAAACAAAGTCTCAGAAGAAAACCTTTTCCTTTATAACTCGCATCGTCTTACATCCCCGCAGGGCGCTTGATTGAGTCCACAGAAAGTGTCAAATATGGCATGAAGTTACTACACAGTAAAAAGATTATTAAAGTGCATTTTAGAAGAGAACTCTGTTTCAGTCTTTAAATTTACTAGCTATTTATGAGGGAAATCGTTTCTACACCAAATTTTGCGGCCACAGAAAAGAATCCTGTCTCGTAACCCAGAAATGTAAATGTCTCGTAACCCAGTGCAGCGTTCTCGGGGGGTTTTAGCGGGAACCTTGGTGCAAATGTTGTCTTTTATGGTTGATTTTCTCTTTTAGGTCAGCTTCTGTCATGGTGAAACAGCAGTCTAAAGTGAATCTTGCTGAGCAACTTGCCTGAATCAGGTTTAATATCAGCGCCAGCGGCAATTGAATATAACCATTGACTTGTTACTGCAAGACCAGCGCAAGAGCGTTCATCTGTATATTCAACCGGACCACATGTTGGCCATGTGCTCGCATACTTAAAGTATCTTTTATATCCTTAAAGTCATTTGAAGCAGCTCAAGTGAATGAGACATTGTGTATTCCCGCTGTAGTCAATTTTATGCCTTAAAACTCATCTTTGATCACCAAAATGACACATTTTAGCCTTTTTTTCCTTGGAAAAAAACCTTCATTCCTTAAAATATCTTGAATGTAACCTGACACCCTCGCCTCATTTAGTATACGCGGTTCTATGAATATGCAAATGAGCCCCGCCTCCACTCACTCACTCAGCTCAGAGATCCACTGGTTGACGATCACACGTTGATCTGATTGGTTACAAGGTAGTTTGTGACGTCAGAAACACCAGCGATTTCAAAGCGTGTTTTTGAGACTGTCTTTGGTTCACTGCAGTTTTAAGGAGGAAATACTCAGCAATGGTGTCGACTTATGAATTTACACATGATTTGTCTTAAAGCATATTAAAATCACCACATAGACGCATAAACAACATTAAAAGCTGGATTTTCACCACTGGGGGACTTTAAAAATGTTCAAATTGGCATCATTACAATATGCAAGAAGATGCAAAATGCACGTAAAGCTCGTGGATATCTGTTGCTTTTGTTGTAATGCGTTTTTCCCCCTGATCTCTTTTTATCCCACTTCATGTTTTCAGCCGCGCCTCTGAATAGGATTAAATTGTTCCCGTCTGTATATGGCGGCTTTCGGGATTATGGGTTTGGTCAGTGATAGTGCTGATTTGACTCGTGTGTGTTTTACCCAGCTGTCTCCACAGTTGACATGCCCTTTCAGCATATTTGATCTTTTTTAATCCTTAAGTAAAGTTCATGCCACTGCGTGCTGTCATTTACTCTCATGGCATATTTTTGTTTGTGTCAGTATTTGTGGAGCGTCACGTAATCTAATCTGTATGAATGACGAGGTTGTAGCGCATCAGCTCATGTTTGCCTTCTGATGGGAGTAAAATCAATCCAGTCAGCTCACATTTACATTACATTGAGTTTAGCTCCACACACACATTTGGACCACCGGATTCAGTGTTTCTGGACTAAAAGGGCATGTGAATGCTAGGGGTGGGAATCACCAGAGGCACCACGATACGATATTATCCCGATACTTAGGTCACGATACGATATTATTGCGATTTTAAACATATTGCCATATTCTGCAATATATTGCAATTTATTACCTTTTTCCAACTTCAAATTATGTCCGCAAAGGAAAACTGTCAACATCTGTTTGTTCATGTCACATCAATTTTATTGCCAGAAAATGTGATTGTCAAGCGGACTAACTAAAAAACACTTACATGAACCTGTGATAACGTGCAAACTGGGTGCTG
The DNA here is from genome assembly GCF_964197995.2 of Scardinius erythrophthalmus. Classification (NCBI taxonomy): domain Eukaryota; kingdom Metazoa; phylum Chordata; class Actinopteri; order Cypriniformes; family Leuciscidae; genus Scardinius; species Scardinius erythrophthalmus. Next base: position 35,667,179 of record NC_138240.1, read on the forward strand.
GTGTGGTGAGTAGTTCGAGCTCGGCCAGATTCGGCTCGAAGTCGTTCATCTTCGGATGCGACGCCACGCGCGTTGTTACAAAATCTGCCGTGCACACCGCCAGGCGAAATGGGCCCTTGCTCACCCAACGCGCGCGACCGCCCACACCGCGATGACGTAATTTTTGCCGCGCGCACCTTCGCGCTCGTGCGGACGTGTCGAGTATAAATCAGGTATTAGAGTGCTCCTTTGTGCTGTGACGATGTCTCCAACCGTCGAGAAGACTTTCTTTCTCTGATGCTGCCATGTTTATTTTATCTACGTCCTCCTGCACGCTGACAGTCAACCTGACAGTCACCCGCTGACCTCACCAGAAAACAAACAGCACCATCTAGTGGACTGAATGAGCAATTGAATTTTAGCAGTCTACTACCAAAGTTAAATTCTCATGTGTAATTTAAATAATAAAAGATCGATACTTGGCGCCCGTGTATCGATACAGTATTGCCACAGAAAATATCGCGATACTATGCTGTATCGATTTTTTTTTCCCCCACCCCTAGTGAATGCTGGACATCAGAAACACAAGCTCATGCAAGAAAGTATTTTCACTTAACTGCATTGCAAAGTTCAAGTTTGACGCACTTGGACCTGCAAATTCGTATTACGCGAAAAACACATGACCAATAGTTAGTATATTGAACATCAGTGCATCATATTATCTTAATTAAAAAAGCAAAAAAATCCCAAAACTCTAAAGCTGCTGCATTACAGTGGAATAGATCGTATATTTTTACATTCGTTTTATGTTGAATTTATGATTTTAAAAATGGCATCACAGAGCTTGACATATCTCGTTCATTACAATGTCCAAATAAATTTTGCATGCTAAAGTCGGGTGATCACCCCTTTATACTTTAGCAGGATTGGAACTGGAACTGAACTCAAAATTGCAGTTTGAAACTTATTTTGCAATCATTAAAAAAAGTCCTTTCTGCATAGTATGAATGTGTTTAGTTTAGGGTTGTCATGGTACCAATACCAGTGAAATTTCACGGTTCTCTGTACCAATTTCGGTACATAAAAACTGAGAGTGGACTCTGACTAACTTGAACACCTCTGGTTGCCCATTGAGTTCATGCGCTCAACAGATATGTCTGTGATTGGCTACAACGCTTCAAAAACACACACACACACACACGGGAGTGTTTGAAACAGCCGCCTATCATATACTTTTTGTGCGCAAAAAAGCAACTAAAAGCTCTCAGATTTCATCAAATATTTTGATTTGTGTTCTGAAGGTGAACGAAGGTCTTACGGGTTTGGAACGGCATGAGGGTGAGTAATTAATGACAGAATTAAAATTTTTGTGTGAACGAACCCTTTAAGTGTTTCATAATGAGGAGTGGCAGTGTGATGAGCGGCTCGATCAGTAAATGCTACTTCAGTTCTGCAAGTGCAAGTTTGATTCACTACTGATGTGCATTTAAGAAGCAAAACATTACGTTTTTACTCAAATCACTTCATAAAGTCAGTCGAGTGTTTGAAATAACTTTGATTTTGGATCTGAAGTGGCTTCTCATGACAGAATGAGGCAGAAAATATAATATTTTTTATTATTCTTTACTGTAATTAATGCTATATCGATTAGCATTGCATTATAAAAAGGCCTATACTTTATTATTATGAAAATACATGAGAGTACAGATAAACCATATATTGTCGCAGTCGTGTTTATCGTCTTCATTATCGTCAAGTCAAAGCATTTCTATCTTCTTTTTGTTCAGCTACAGCGATAGCTGGATGCCTCTGTTCATATTAGGGATTTGCTGGAACGTCATAAGGTATTACATCTGTGAAGCATAGACAAAAGTTGTGGAGTTTTTTTTGTTTTAGGTTAAAAATATGGAAAATGATGTCGGACTCAACCATAAACAGTGTTCCCTGCTCTGCCACTGCTGAATCTATAGTGTCAAGTCAATACAGTGCGAGCAGTGTTGTCTGCTTCACTAACAAATGACTCTCTTTAAAGAGTCTAAAAGAGTTAGTGGTTTAAATCAGTCTGAGTCTTTCTCTGAATGAACTGTCTGAATCAGAGCCGTTGCTGAGCTAACACCCAACTCACTTAATGAACTGTCCTGGGCATGTGTGAGTACGATGGCACGACTTCTCTACCTAACGTGTCGAGTGATGCTCACACTGGCTGACCTGTGCTGTCACACTCTTTTCCTCGCAGGTCGTTTGAATACGCGTCTGTTATCAGGCCGTCATGTGCTGCTTTGAATAAGCAAAGCGACCTGCAGGAGTGTAATACCGTAAGCCGCTGGTTCTACGCTAGTATGCTTTTGCATGTGAAAACACACCATTTGCATTTTGAATAAAGGCTGTTGATCTTGCTAGCGTTGAACTGAACGGCAGCAGAAACGTGTCCGATCCTGATGGAAAGCTGAGCAGCTGTCATGATTTCAGTAGTCTTCATATACAAAGATACAAAGCCATGAACTTCAGTTTGAGCACATGAACTACTCGTCCTGCTAATGAATCAAAAACGTACATTACAACATGACACTATGAAAAGTTTTTTGATTTATATTACCAAATATTCAGATATACAAATGAGCAGAAGTAGTTTAATAGTGTTGAGAGACTCGATTATGGTAATGCTACATAGCAGTGCACAGATCTTTAGTCGTGACTTGCTGACTTGGATTGGACAGATTTGGATTGTAAATAGAGAAAAGGCATGTTGTGTAACACTATATTAGATCATGGTAATCAAAGAAAAAATCACTCTCTGCTCTTGACTGAATAACTTTAATCGTAAGCATTAATCTGCATTTCATTTTAACACTTAAAACTATCCAGTGTGGTTTTACATTTGATTAGCCTACATTAATTTCAGGCTATTTCTGACCTGAATACTGTTAGACCCACCTGAAAAACTCAAGCTCTGTTTATTTAGTCTCTTTATTCTATTGTAGGGCTGCAGCTATCGATTCTTTTTGTAATCGATTAATCTAGCACTTAATCGATCGATTAATCGAGTAATCGGATAAAAACTTTTAGTGTGTTTTTAAACAACCAAAACAAATAATGCATAACGAAAATGATGTGGCTGAAAAACTCCAACATTTGGCTTCAAAACTGAGCCTATTTATTGTAATTTTTACCCATTTAGTGTTTAAGTGCCAGTGCCAACAATTATATAACAATACAGTTAAGTCAACTTTATACTGTAAAACATGTATAACATGTAAAACTATGAATACAAACTTAAATAGTAAAGGCCATTTGGTCTTAGTTTTGTCTTCTTAATACAACATTACAAAAAAAGGATTGCACCTTCTGCAAATTACCCACCGGAGAACAAAAATAAATGAAATGAATATAAAATATCAAGCCAAACAGGTACACAATGTATACAATTTATATAAAAAAAATAAGTGTAGCTTTGAAAAGGGGAATGTTTTATTGCAAATATGCATTTTGTTAAATAGAAAAAGAACAGCATTTTGTTTTTCACTTAGGCTAGTTGAAGAATATTAGCACGTTTTGTAGTAGTATATTTTTTTGTTAATTTAAAATGTTCTATGCTCAATTACTTTGGTAGCCGATTATGTCTTCCCCAAAAGTACGAGTGGATTTGGAGAAGCAGGCTGGTGGGGAGTTTCATTTTTTTGTTGTTGTCTGTAACTATTTGGTAGACGTGACATAGACAAGGTCTCGCAAAGACTGCAATACAATATTTGTTCCTCCATCATTCACGTCTCGGTGAACACAGTGAATGCATGCTGAAATTATTGTTGCGTGGCTACATAAAAGTTTAAGCATATGTGATGCATTGCCGCAATTGGTCTGACTGGCGCGTGAGAGAGACGAGGGTGCATGTGTGTGTGTGAAGGGGTTCTTTCTTTAGGCTATACGTTTACTTCTTAAAAACATCAAAGCTAAACATCATATATCTAGTCAAACCGCATCACGACATCACTACAAATACAGTGTGGGATTAAATTCAGCGAACATCATAGGCTTCGGCACGGGCGAAAATATTGGCGCTGGGTCAAAAAAAATGCGGGGGACAGAATCGTTACCTTGTTTCAGCGACGCTGAAAGGAAGCGATCCCAAACTTTAGACATACTCTGCCGTTTATGGACATCTTTACTCTCTGCCATCGCGCCAAATAAATTCAAAATGTATCACGCGCTATGGTGTGCTTCCTGAACATTGAACAACGGTCAGTGTGAAATCAGATCCCTGCGCGTATAGTGCGCGTCATAGGAATTTAACGAGGCTTCGAGGCAGAGTTTTAGCCTCGAGGAATTTTTGTAATCGAGTAAATCGAGTAACTCGATGAATCGTTGCAGCCCTATTCTATTGTATTTATTTGTGCCATTTGTTGCCTTGGCTTTTAGCTTACTTAGTTGGGGACATAAAATACTTAACAATATTATTGATCTGCCTTAAGGTGGACGATGACGCAATTTTCTAGAAACAAACTTTGTTGTATACTTTAGTAAACGTAGCCCTATGATTCAAATAAAGCCTCAGTGTGCTGTGTGTAAGCTATTGCAACCAAATCATCAAAAAATAATGAGATAACAAATGATCTCTATGGAGGTATATTTGGCAGGTTTGCCCGTGGTATCGAACATCGATATTTTTCAATGTATCGTATCGAAGTTGGAAATTCCAGTATCGTAAAACACTTGCATTGAGCTCACAGTGCATCAGAGGTTATGCTGTATGGAGGAAATGCTTTGAGCTGTGTAAAGATGTTGGATGCGTGTGCCGTCGAACTGCTGTGTATTTCATGTGTGACACAGTTGAGCATCCAGAGGAACCGGTTTGGTCGGAGGCAGATGCCGGCGCTGGTTTGTCGGAAGGAGTTTGATGAGATCAAGTGTTAAATGTGTTGCATTCTGGGCTACAGTTACAGTGGTAAACAAGAGAAGTGAGCTTTGTTCCAAAACCTGCTGTGTGGTTTCTACATAAGCAACAACCTAATAGACGACACCTCGTGAGCTCTGTGGATTCAGTTACATGCTAAGCCATTTTTTTTTTTTTTTTTTCGTACATTTATAATGGACATTTTTATCATCTGCCATCTTGAATGAACGTTTTCCCTGAGCTTGACATGGTGCATTCTGGGATTGCAGTCTCCCTGAACAATACTTGTGATGCTGTCTTAGAACAGAGCAACAGAAGCGCGATCGTATAATCATACTGCTAACCTTTTGAAATGCTGTTTGCTCACCCATGATGCCTGAACTGCCTATAGGAAGACAGCTCACAACATTTTGGAACGGAGCCACAGTCACATGACCTTTCTTGCTTTGTATTAACTCTTTCCCTGCCAGTGTTTTCTAAAAAGAAGTTGCCAACCCGCACCAAACTTTCAAACAACTTTCATGGCCCCAAAAATGTTTGTTGTTTTGGCATTGTGTTTCCCACAGACTTACACACTATTTGCTTACTCCTACACTTACACACTATTTATATTCTAATGCCCTTTCGTAAGGGAAGGCCTCTGGTTGTGGTCCATTTATGGAGATCCTCAGACATGAAGAGAGGTGTGTTTACCTAAAGATAAAACAAAAACAAACTAAAATACCACAGCGTAATGTAAAGGAAATGTGTAATTATATGTTGTGCTTTTCAAAGGGATGCACTTACCTTGTTCATGGTTGAGAATTGAAATCATTCAGAGTTAACAGTGGAAACCGGGATAACAAGTGCAATGCTCACAAGAAGGACCAGGAAGGGGAACAGAGTTCGGATTGAAGTGCTTGAATTTCGCTTTTTGAAATATAAGTCTTGGAAAACCATTGAAAACGGGCGTATTTATGAAAAGGTACTTGAAAATTGCGTGAATTATGAAAGACAATATATGTGAAATCAAATTGGTGTTTATTTTTTTTTTTAAGTAAAACAATCTTTTCATGCAAAATGAACACTGCAGCCCGTCTGATATAGATAAAGAGCCATTTCGCATACGTTTCATATACTCAGGTTTCCCCACGGGTCCTTGAAATCCTTGAAAGTTTGTGAATCTGAAAAAATGTTTTCAAGGCCCTGGAAAGTTTTTGAAAATAAACATACATAGAGACAGGTGCTTGAAAGTGCTTGAATTTATTTTGTGCAAGAAGTTTTCTGGAAATAATTCCATATTCACTCCAGTCCCCTAATGTGTTATTTTGCCAACACTTAATGGCCTTTGCATACTAGCTTGCTTGATTTGCACTAGTTAAGCGCATTTACGCGTTACGTTACCAGGGTTTTTCCTGCATAGAGAATTATGAGGCGGCCGCCTTCGTCTCTCGACAATAAAAAATAACTAGGGAATCACCGAAAACGTGAGGATGATTCTGTTTTATTTCATTTAAAGTAAGTGGTGATTGATAGCCTATGGTTGATAATAATATAGTCCTAATGTACTGACGGTAACAATGTAGCGCTGTTGAGGCTCGCGCAGTTATTTATAACATATAATAGTTAAGAAACATTATATAGCCTAGGCTACACTCGACCAGAGAGCTGTTTGCCTGAATGCCATCAAGATTGAAACCGAGACGGATTTCATAACAGTTCAATAAACAAATAGTTAAAATTAAGTCACTTACATTTTAGACGCAATGACTGTTTTTGTTCTGTTTCAGCAGCGAAAATAGTTCCAAACAAAGATCACCGCAGAACCATCACGCATGGCATGCAACAGTTGTTGCATTACTGAATGATTCAGCGTTTTGAAAGAATCGGTTGAGTCAAAGATTCAATTACCCATTTATAACTGCCTCATTCTGAATAAATCGGTCGCCTGCCGCCTCCTACTGGCGGTTTAGTTTCATAAAGTATCATTCTTTTCAACATTCCTTATTTGTATATTCAAAAATATTTAAAAGAATCTAAATTAATAGTTATTATTGTTCAATGTAAATTATTTAATTGAATTGGTAACAGCCTAGTGTCTTATTATTTTATTTGATCAAATTTAAGAATTTGAAATGAAAGATGGAGCATACATTTAATAAAATTAGGGGAAAAATGCCCTTTATAAAAGGTACAAAAAAGTAGTGTATTCAAACAGTAATGTAATGAAAGATTGAAACAACAATGAAATTAAACAATTGAAGTTTGAAGGGAGTAAAGCCTCTGTTTAGGCTATTAAGGAATTATTTTGCCAAAAGAAGAACTTTTATTTTAAATAAATGTTCATTTTAAATCAGCCTACTTCAGTGTGATATGTTACCATACTATCATGCTTAACAGTGAGAATCTGAATAATTGTAATGAGATGATCAGATGCAGATATCTAAATCAGAGAATATAGGTGGTTTGCGGGTGGATTATCTATTTTTAACAGTGGATTTGGGTGACTCAAAGTGCACCAGATTAATGAATTTATCTTTAAAATGTACAAAATTTTCTTCCGGGGGAGCATGCCCCCGTACCCCCCTAGAGGTACCAAGCTCAAACAATGTGGGAAACACAATAGGCTATGTGATGATCTACAAAAAATATCATTTTTATTATCTTATTATTAAAATACATTAATAGGATTTTACCACCTCCGCCTCATTTTGAGCCAGGAAAAACCCTGAGTTATGTTAAGTGTTTCCCGCATGAGGTACTTGCCATGAAGTTCACGTGCGCATGAAACTACAATGGTACCTCATCGTTTGTTGTTGGACACAACAAATGTGTCCCCGCATTAAGTCCTTGAATTTGAGGGTATTGGACCTGGAAAGTCCTTGAAAGGTCCTTGAATTTGAAGTCAACCAAGGTGTGGGAACCCTGTATACTTGAATAGCCATATGACTGTAATATTGCTCATATAAATATTCAAGTATATGATACCGCTTTCATTCTTCAAGTCAATCATGAGGAAAAAAAATCAGTTTGAACTTTGAATAAGGAAAGCGATATCTTTGTCATAGTATCCTTTTAAATGGTTAAAATAACCACAGTTATAGCATGTGCTGCACTTTATTTGTACCTTTTTTTTATTTGTTTATTTTTATCTAACTTTTTTAGAATTTGAAAGATGATAAAGATATTGTTTGATAAGTGAGAGCTCTGATTGTAATCCTAGAAAACCAAAGAAGTAGTGTTTAAGTGTTAGAAAGTCCTAGAATTTCATTTGACAATATCTGTACGAACCCTGCAACCCTCTCCGCACACCTTGGCAATAGAATCACCTTTGGCTAGTAGGTTTTTTTGGTTACTCGCCAGACTGATATACTATTTTTCCACCAAATCAGCTTATCTTTGTAAAATGGCCCAGCTATTTAAATATCTAAATCTACACTCTTAAAATCAGTTATGTACGGAATTAATAAATAGATACATTTAGCATTTAGCTCCTTCATATGTAGAAAGTTGAAAGATTTTGGACAGGCGTACGAGGTGTGCAAACATGGGCCTGAAGGTGAACATCTGCCACACATCTGGACGTCTCCTCATCTCTGCCTCCTGATGAGGCGTTATGAATAGAGAAGATCACTATTAGGGTATCACATATAATGATTAGTTGTGAATGGGCAGAGGTAAACCACTATTGTATTGATTTACTATTACCTTTATTTCAAGTCCCTGACACCCGTGCCGAGTGTTGCTGTACGGTTTGCACTGTTCCTGAAATATAAATCAAGTGCTTGAAGGTGGTCCCTGTGTTGTACATTATGTGAGTCCTTGCAGCACAAGCCACAGACACCATCTTTGGGAAGCTGCTTCGCAACCCCACTCGCACGGCCTGAATCTAAATACAATTATTTAGTGACAAACATGAGACATGACAAAAAAACAGTCACATGGGCAAAAAATGATTTCTTTTTTAAAATCTTATCACAGTAGGATCATATACAATAATAATAATAATAAAATGAAGAGGAATAAATAGTAAGGAAAATAGAAAGAAAGAGAGAAAGAAAGAAAGAAAGAGAAAGAAAAGAGAAATAAAAACATTTCTGAATATTTATTCATGATGGCACAAATGATGCAGTTATTAAATTTTCCATGATGTGTGTCTTAAAACGAGGCATATCAGCCACTCTGAATGAAACCCAGTGCCTCTGTGCGTCGGGCTCGTTGGTGTCGAGTCTACAAGGAAAGTGGACATTTCAGAAATATAGAAACGAGTCTCCTTTTCCTGAGAAACAAGCGTTCCTGACCTGTCCTGCTTGCCCATCTCCCCTGCTGCGTCTCTCTCTCTGGTCCCGACCCTGATTCAGCCTGGAAACTAGCAAATCAACCGGATAACCAGCTTTTCCCTCTGGAAGTTTCTAACTCTGTTTTGCTAAGACCTCGGTTTGAGACTCTTCTGTACATCTTTATATGTGGAAAATATCTTTCAATATTCATCTGGATTGAAGGAGCAAACATTCTGCGTCAGAGTTAAAGTTAACAATACAGTCGATATCGGTTAGCGTTAGCCTTTGCACAACCTGCTAGCATCGACCACCCGGCTGTATCTAACGTCAAGCTTAGCTGTCCTTAGTTGCCCTTAATTACATGCTTGAAAAAAAGGTGCTAGAAGAGTTAGGTGTCCGCGTTCAGAACACACTCTTATCAGAGTTAGCTTTAGCGCAGGGGTTTTGGACAGATTTGTGCAGGTGAGCGTGTTCGTGATGCTTATCGTTGGTCAGTCGTCACAGTGTGATACACAGAGAGACGCATAGAAACTCCCCGTGTTTAATCCGTCCGTGTCATGTGAGAGAGAGATGCTCAGTCTTCTGTACACAAGATTTCACGCATTTTAAAATCTATTTGTGGCGCTCAGACTGGAGATTGCGGCGGGCCGCTACAAATAAATGAATGTATGGGAAACATTATATGGGTATAAGGGCATTATATGGGTATAATATCTCGCATATCAAAAAAAGAACAGAACATCTGCTTTTAAACAAAACACCTTTTTCATTCATTCTTTATCAACACGTATCAGCAAGAGTTTTAACAAAAATCTGAGAAAATCGAGTTTTTGTCAAAGACTTTGTGTGGATCAGATTGAGAACTATGATCAAAACACAGATGGAGTCGTTTCCTCTTCACGGGTTCGACGTTTCATTCAGATGACGATTTGCTTTTGAATGTTTCATGGTCACGTTAGCATACTTGTGTGAAAGCAACTTCTGGTGGCTCCGATCCTTCTGGTTTACACAGATCTTCTTTGCTTGGTTTTGTAGGGCTCTGAAATCTGTTGTATTTTTTCCAAAATTCTATATAATTTTCCCCCAAATTCCGCTTTTTCTGTTTTAATTTGTTTGGATTCCATAAAATTTTAGTAATCAAAAAGCATGTTTAATTAGTTGAAATCATGAAACACATTTAAATGAATGAGCAAAAAAACATGTGAAATCAATTGAATTCAAAAACAATGGTTGTAGTCACATTAATTCATGAAGCTCTAACAATTTAAAAGTATGATTAACTGAATATATAACTATTCCATTAACATAAAATATAGCATTTTTATTTAATAAGGTGCTGCACAAACAAGGTTTACTGTATAAATTAAAACATGGATGAAAACAATCTTATGATGTGATATTCCTTAATATAGTTATTTATTTATTTTTACAGTACATTGAGATGGCCAATATATTTCTGTCTTCATTTCTTCAAGTTAAACCAAACTTTTATTTTGGCGTTTTGTTGTGAAGACCTTTGAGTTTCTTGTGCGCATTTGTCAGTAGATTTTACGCTGGTGAAGTGACTCGTGAAGATCATCCATTATGAACCGTGTAAAACAATGTTCTAAACCCTTCACCATAATTTATGAGTTTTATATTTATTTATTTCCCATAATTTAAAGGCGTTTATGAATTTTTTGTTGTCATAGTCTTGCATAGATTTTAGCTTCTAGGTTTTGATAAAAAAACGTTTAGAAATAATTTGTTTCACAGAAAAAATAACTTTCATTAAAAAATATAATGCATGTGTATATTCTAAAATATTAGAATATTTATTACTAAACAATAAATAGTGAAAATATTTGCAGAATCTGAACGATACTGGCCCGACCGGACCGGCAGCATGAAGTAATGTACAGCAGAACCTGAGACTACTCTTTAGTGCAGTTTTATCATGGCATTATGTGTGTTGTGTTGTGTTATTGTGGTCACCATGATGGCTTAAAATAGACGAGGCTCGTGCCAGTGGTCTGTAATGGCCCGTTAATGGACGCGCCGGCAGAACGGTTCTCCTCATGTCATTATGTTCAATCACCAGAAATCTCTTTCAGTATGTCATGTGACCTACATACTTTTACATGCGCACTTCCCTCAAAACCAGAGCAAATATTAGTCACAGATGTTCACTCCTCCTGCAGTTTTGTAGATTTAGATTGAATGTCACTGTCCACACAACCACACTAATCACTAAGTTGACAGGAAGCTGTGACGGTTAAAGTCTTCATCAGCGAATGAGTAAACACATGTGCTTGTGAATGTATTAAACCCACAGTATTGGCACCCATGCTCAGTGGACAATATCATTTACCTTTGACTAGAAGAGGAAGTGGATGCTGTGCGATCAGGCCGTCTTGAGTTCAGTGCTGCCCAAGAAAGTGTGTAGTAACCAGTGTTGGGTAATGCGTATGAATCAGTTTTTTTAGCTGTTTGTCATGTCTTGATATTCAGGCTTTTTCTCTGAATTAAAATGGTAAAAATGATTTAATGATGATTTTATTTTATTGCTGATGTCTTGGAGAGCAGGGTGACCAATATCACACTATTTACTATACATATTAGGGCTGCACGTTTTCAAGTTTTTCATTAACCGTTAACCGAGGCCCTTAGCGGTTAATACTCGGTTAACCATAGTGTGCGCGCCGCAACCCCGAGATAGGCAAAATTTGCGGGTGGGACATGTCCCCACCACTATTTTCTAAGGTCGATATTGTCACCACTTTTGAAACATCTCGCGGCATGAATACCAATACAAATAAACAAAACATCTTCAGTTAACTAGCAGAGCATTCATTTCGTTCGTTTTTTTTTTTTTTTTTAGGCGATCTAGCGCTGAAATGTTTTGTTTTTTAAATCAAGTGATCAAAGTGCTCGTTGCCGCTGCGATCGAGAAGGGGCTTGTAAAACGTGCTGAGGTATTATTAATTCGTGGCCACAACAATTCACCTGATACTGATAAATATTCACCAATTCACAAAAAAAAAAAGGAATAAAAAGCTGTAGTCGGCCTTCACTGAAGAGCTATCTTCACAGGGACGAAAAACAGTTTAATAATTATTATTAATTCGTGGCCACGAAATAATTCACCTGAATATTCACCAATTCACAAAATATAGGTCTTTAGCATTCACTAATTAATAGTATCAAACTGTTTTTGGCCACGTTAAATCAAAATGAGGGAGGGAAATAGTTCAACGTGTCCACGATTTATTAAAACGAGGGAACAAATAAGTCGTCGTAACAACTAATTATTTAGATCAGTGGACAGGGCGCATAAGAACAAACAGTGAGAGAGAGAGCCCCGGCCGCGCGCGCGCGCACTCTCACCGCCTTCAAACAACACGAGCGCTGTATTGCTCTCTCTCCCTCGCGCATATCAACACAGTAAAAGGTCGGAAGACCGATTGTGTTTTATAGATTAGTAGTTTGTTCATATAAAGTGTTTGATTAGCAAGTACATGTTTAGGAAATGCATAATACAAATTGTATGGGTTAATGTAACGGTAAACGGACTCTGCGGGTAAAACTGTTGTGATGAAACTGCGCATGCGCGGGGTAAAACTGCTGGTGTAAAGCTGTGGCTCTGTGGCTCTGCAGACAGATATTATTGTGCTGCGATCAGTGGCGCGGATACTGACTGACTATATTTGTTTCTGGCTCGCGCACAGCCTTCATTCTCGGACGCGCGCTTTCTTTGCCCGCTTCATATTAGAAAACTGGTCTAGCGGTCTCTGGCGGTGCAAAAATGTATTACAACTAAATTCAATGCACACCATTGACGCCACTTAACCGAGCAAAATGTTTCACTCGGTTACGCAATTTTTAACGGTTAATCGGTTAATCGGTTAACCATGGACACCCCTAATACATATAGTAAATAGCACACGCATAACTTTCTGAGATGACATGTATAGTTACTAGAATTAGAAATAAATCATTTGAAAATGAAAAAAACAGATTCATACTTTAGATAGCGTCTTAATTCTGTGAGCAATCAGATGCTGTGTAGGTTTGTGTACACTGGGACTCAATAAAGACCATATAATGTTAATTTTACATACAGTATGCAGTGAATGTGTTATCAGTATGACATAGCAGCAAACTGGATATAGCGCCACATAGTTTGAAATCAGGTGTGTCCAGTGACAGCCGAACCCTCCTGTCCACACACATGCACAGAACACATGCGTTTTTATACATTAAAATATCAATGTGACATATTCAAAGACTCATTTAAATGATGTAAATGCATATTTGCCGACAATATATGAGAGAAGCATTACGGTGTCTGCCTATTATCAGACAGAACTGTTAAAGGATGATGCTTTTTAATGTTTTCCTTTTCCTTTAGTGTGTTTGTGTATATGATCAGGAAAGTTACAAAACTCATAGTCTCCCAGAATCACGCAGATTGCCTAAAACGCCTTAGAGTCAGAGTCCAGATATTACTTCCTCTAACGTCCACGGCACAATGTGAAATATTAGCATAATGCCGTAATTTCAGTGAATTAAAACTATCTGCTCAAGTCGTGCTCGAACTGATACAGTAAAACCGACAACATTATTGTTAATTGTGTTTAAAAATGCTTTATAAGCTTTGGAGGCTGAAGCTCGCGATTATGGAAAGTGGGTCGTTACATTTCTGAGACGCACTTAAGGTGTTTGGCCAATCACAACGCACTGGGTCTGCTGGCCAATCAGAGCACTCTGAGCTATTCAGAAGGAGGGACGTTGTAGAAATCAGCGCATTTCAGACAGACTGGGAGTAGAGGAACTACAATAATGTACAGTATGTGGAAAAAAAATGTTTTTTAAACATTAAAGCATGTTAACTTATTTCATTACACCCAATAATCAAAATAATTAACTTTTAAAATAGCATCATATGACCCCTTTAAGCTAATGAAGACGGAGAATGGGAGCTCGGGTGCTGTCAAAATAAAAGTCCTATTTCAAACTCTTATCAGCCAAACAGGGACTGGGCTGATGCCAATAATTAAAAAAAACTGCCAGGTCAATTTATTTGTTGATCACTAGTAAATATGTAATTAATCAGCATGTATTTATTATCAGGATGTATAACACACAAGAAAGTATATTCAAGTCTTTTTATTTCATTTATATGCACCAATATAAATGAAACGGGAACAATATATCTATATGAATGAATAAAGTCTGTGATGGAGACTTCTGTAAACAAGTTTTACTGATGACAGACAAAAGTTTTGAATCCATTTGTTTTAACAGACACTTCAAAAGAACAAAGTCGTGACCATGAATCTGACTTCTGAAATATCTGTCTAGTTTTCTTCTGAGATCTAAATCAGAGATGCTATTAAAACCTTCAAGTGTGACAGAACAGGTCAACATGGTCTATAGGCAATTTATACAATATTATTATTGAATAATACTGCAAATATTTGATATACTCCTCAATCCTAGTAAGATTTGAGAATCTAGTGTCAGGGTTTACTTGCACTCAGTATTGGCGATTCATATTTAGTTGGATTGCATTGGGGCTTTTATTGCGCTGTTGCACCAGCTCTTCATTTTCCACTGCAGGCTCTCAGAGCGGGACTGTGATCGCAGCGCTGCTTGTCCTCTACAATGGCAGGTTATAAATAGATGTGCCATTGACAGCACAGGAAAACTCTCCTCTCCTGGACGCGTGTCGACTCTAATGTCTAGGTGTGCGGAGGGGAAAAATAGATTCACATATGAGTCGCGATTCTATCTTCCACCGATTTGAATCGATTCATACATTTCAAAAATCTATTTTTACAAAGAAGGCGGAAGCTAAGCTTACTTGACACTTACACAAGAGAAGTGTGTTTGTGTGACGAGCAATACCTGCTTGTAAAAGCAAATTAACGTATCCTGTATCTGAGGCTAAATCACTAAATATTGAGAATGCAATGGCATGTATTATTTTTCTAACTCCAAAGTGATCGGCACCAGCTGATAATCACGTGACTCGATACGTCTCTCAACTTAACACTCACTAAACCATCACATTTTAATGCTAAAAGACTGTGAGAGGTGAATGGCTGCGCAGCGGTGGCCTTGAGGACACTCATCACGCTTACAAGTTGTGTGTAATTGTGCTTTATTAAATAAGTACTTTATTAAATAACTCCAGACTAATCGGCACTATCAGTAGCTGGTGTTCAGTTTGCACACCGCTGCTTTCCTTCTGCTCCTCTGAACTCTTCCTGCTCTTCACTAAAGCTCCAGCTGAAGAGTTGCCAGATATCACAAGCAAAACAAGCTCCTTAAAACACCATATAAGAAGCAGACATGGCTGCACTAAACTAGCAGGGCAACACATTTAAACAGTAGAACTAGTATTACAATATGCTATAAAATGTTCTAAAAGTAGATATAAAAGTATATCTTCACATATTCAAAACCACACAAAATGATGTGAAAATTCGGGTCTTGCCTAGTGCCCTCGTAAACAGAAGCACATGACAGTGATGGACACGTGCACTAGCTCTTTAAATTAAATTGATTGTAATTAAAAAAATAAATAAATCTAAAATGTAGAATTCCCCCACATTTTCCCAAATGAAATTCAGGCCCTGAATATATTTAGATAAATTGATTGAAGTAAAACCAATAACATGAGATGTATGTACAGTACAGTTATGACTTGTATTTTATATTAATGAGTTGGGGGCACAGATTTTGCATTGTGACATGCTTTAGATTTATACATTGTCAATACAGGATAACATCACAACATTTATTTGGTGCATCAATTTTTGGTCAGTTTTTGACAACGCAAGATTGTTTCTTGATTCTGTTAGTGGCTGTATATGGAGTGTGTGTTAATGTGTAGAAGGACTGTAGAGCAGCAGCGCTCTGAGGATGGAGGCCAGGTGATGACGCTCATGTTTCTTTGAAAGGGCAGAATGGAGTCAAAGATTCAGGCTTTTAAGACGTGCCCTCCAGCATCTTCATCCTCATTCCCTCCTCCTCCTCCTCCTCCTCCTCCTGCATTGTGCGTCTGCTCCACGCATGAGTGCTGAGGAATATTGCATACTCCATCCCTAGTGCATGGCTGCAGGCACACACACACACACACACACACACACACACACACACACACACACGCAGAAGCGGTCAGGCCTATTCAGTGTGTGCATTAATGCTCCGGACACTCAATGCTTCACACACTTCATCACTTCAGGCTACAGACAGGCACAAAGCGCTGTGTGAGAGAGGCGGCCGGTGTGTGTGTTAGGATTGTGTGACCAGTGGCGGCACTCAGAGAGAGTGGACATGCTTTCAGAGAGTGTTTTTTATTTATTTATATGAATCTGTGCCATCAGATGACAGCTTTACTTCTGAATTTAGCTCTGAAGTGAGCACAACTGTGTTTCGCCCGTACAGCGAGGCACACACACTGATTCTGTCCTCCCCATCAACACTGGATCAGATTCACCAATTTGTGCTCGATCTAGATTTGCAGATGGCCAATATGTATTATCAGACAATTTAATTGAAATACAAAAAATAACACATCTACAACATTAAATTGTTGGCTTAAATACTTTCTGAATGGTCTTTAGGACGACAGCTACCGCCAAAATCGCTGTTACCAGTCACAAATCCAGTGTTTTGCTCAGGGAAGCCTCACACAACAGTCTGCTGTTGCTAATATTTAAATTTCACAGATTCAAGTGATGATTATTCCTCATGTGTGTCATAACGTGAACTTCTAGAGAAAGAAATGACTTTACACTGAAAAACCCCCACATTTGAAGAGCAATATGTGTAGTTACTTGCATCACACATCGCTTCAGGAAGGTCAGACTTCAGTGTCGGCCAGTGTTGTGCTTCAGTGCTGATAGTGTTACTGGCTGAAGCCGGTTTAACACATTGAGTGTTTGTTTTGGGACCCTGGGTTCAACTCTGAGTTCGTCTTATTGTGGAACGGCCTTGTCTCTTTCAGCCATCTCGACTAGGCAGTTTTACTGCAGTTATACTCAGAAGTGAACATATGACATTAATCAGTCGTTTCTTTCAGTATCTGAATGTGTGTTAGCTGTAGTTGAGTGTGTGTGTGTGTGTGTCTTTGTTCTAGTTTTGCGGCTCACCCCACCCTCCATTTCCTGTTTGTAACACATGCTCTCAGCTGACTCGCGAGGTCATGTGACAATACTGGTGTGCCATATAACAATCGATGCATTTGCCTCCAGATATCACACGCTTTATTACAGCTGTGTGATATAAAGCCCAAAAAACTAAAGATATTTTTAGATATCGCTAAAATTATCTTTAGTTTGTTGGGCTTTAGACGGTATTCAGTTATAGGGCTGCATCTGGCTATTTTGATAATTGATTCATTTTATTTCTTTGGTTAAATCATTTAATTTCTTTCCCCATTTTTCTGTATTTTTATTAAAACAAAAAAAGTAGTTCAACATCCTGCCCAATGTTGTCTGCCAAACAATGTGTAAATTCAATGCTTTGAAAACAAGTATTGTGAGTGTATCTATGTAGGCTATGTCATACATTATGTGCAAACAACTGGCTAAAACATAAACGCTACAACTCCTCGCCCACAGTTAAAGCAAAGCGTTGTCGTTTTAGCATTTACTAATACATTATTAAAATCAAACGTTGTCACTGTTGACATTAGTTAATGCACCATGAACTAACACAAGTTAACTGTATTGACTCTCACTCTGACATCATACATCATAACAGCTCGTGTGAAATGAGTGCGAGATGGCAGCTGGTATCTTCTGTCCAGTGCATATATGATTATATGATAGCCTATATGATTGAGTCGGTAATTTCTTTGCCGTTTTGATCCTTTCTCATCGATGGATACTTGTTCAGTCGGTTCAGGCTGGCTTTGAGATGTGCTTTTGTTAGTTTTGATGGACTTTGTCGACATGTGTTGATCATAGTTTATTTTTATGGCGCTGTTTTAAGTGTTGGAACAGGTTTGTACAGGTTTCTCTGCTGGAGAAACTACGTAGTTACACAATTTACAAGCATTTTATCCACGTTATATGTTCTGTAAAAAAAATCATATCGGCGGCATATCTGCGTCATATACGCCGATACCGATATATCTGCGTCAGGCTCATATCGGCCTATAAAATCGGGCAGACTGATAAATCAGTCGGGCTCTAATTTAAAGAGTTAATGCACAGATCTAATATACTGTTACACTACATGCGTTAGCTTTCTCTAGTAAATGGGTTCTAATACTGAAGAGAGCGTGAACGCAAAGCTGATGTTTATTGCCTGTGCCTCTGGCAGCAGAACGATCCGGCTCGGATTCGTAAAGACGTGAGACTGACCGGCGGGTCACCGGTCCAGGCCGATCATGCGGAAAATAGGCAGATTCCAGTCCCTGGCCAGTCAATCGGCTTTATTTCTTGATTAAATTATAAAGTTATTTGAAAAAATTCTCAAACACATTAAAAATAAATAAATAAATAAATATATATTTATAAATGCGCTATAAAAAAATCAATGAAATTAACTGGAAATAACAATGCAGTCGTGCAAATTTATATTAGTATTACATCATTCTTCAAACCAGAAACTGCTGGTCAGATGTCTTCTGTAATGTAGTCAAAGTTAAATCACTCTTGAGTCAAATACATTGACTGATGAAAACTGATAAAACTGTCCAGGATGCTAACATCAATCTTTACTATGTCAAGAACGGTCTCTCATCCTAGTTGGATGCAGTGGTGTGGGAATCCGTGACGCTTGTGCATATTTGTCGGTTGTCATGGTCCATCAATGTGAAAACAGAGCCAGATCTTTGAAGTGAACTCGCTGTGAGTGGTCTGATGCTGTGCACTTGTGTATGTTTATAGCCCTCGGCACCATTCCACTGTTGCACCTGTACACCTCACTTTAGAAGTAATAAATGATTCCTTCTGTTGCACTATATATTTATATATAAAAGCGCTATACATATAAAAGTGAATTGAATTTAATATATTCATCTGGGTTTGTGGTCTCTTTGTACAGCACAATACTTTTTTTTTTCCATTTCAATTTGCATGTTATAGCCCTGCACCCCCAGTCCATGTCAGGGTCATGTATTCATTGAGGCTCGTCCATGATCTAAAACACCTATTCTGAGACTTCGGGAAAAAGCAATGCTTTGTGAATGAATCGTGTCTCTCTGCCAGTGGAAGTTGCGCAGTCAGTCTGCACTGCAAGCGGCGCACATTAGAAACGCTTGGAGAGTAGGCAGCTCTGCTGGTAATTGGAGCACATATCTATTTTTGTGGCGTTGCGTCACGGCGCTACGGTCTCCGCTCGCTCCTGCCGCGCACACAGCTCTCTCCACTACAGCAGCCTTCTGATCAATGAAAGACACTAACTTTACCAGTACAGGGTGGAGTTTGCTCCCTTAAATTGATTTACCGGACCATCTTTGACCTTTATAAGGGCAGTTTTTTTCCCTAACCTTATTACGGTAAATGTATGTCTCAGATTTAAAAACTAAAATGATAAAATCATTTAGAAAAAGACAAATCTTTGTTACCATTCAAATTAACTGAAATGAGCAAAATCAGCATTTACACGAGACAGTTTAACGCAGCTCAGAGGTGGCATTTACACTGCATAAAAATGTTCTGAAATTAAAGGGTAACTAAACCCTAAACCAACTTCTTTTAGTTAATGGTCTGTAAGAATGGGGCTTTATTAGTGCTGTTCATTGATTCGAGTAACTTTTTTGACATTTGGGTATGAAGTGTTTTAATTCTACAATATATGGTGTAAAAACGTCTGCGTGCTGCCCTCTCCAGGTTGAACGGTGGCTACTGCAGTTGAATTTTCCTATTGGATGTTTTGCGGTGCTGCGTGACGTAAGCGGTACTACGTGACGTAAGCAGGCTCCAGCTCACCACGCCCCTGGTATGAGCTAGCGTAGATTTATCTGTATTGTACAGTGGTCAGGATGGGGCGTAGGTGTAGTGTTGCTGGTTGACTGCATAGCTTTCCAGCAGACTTGGAAATTAGGCGCCAGTGTTTGCATGCACTTGGCCTGGAAGACCGTGAGTGTGAAACCTGCATTTTACGCGGGATTGCTTCTCCTACGCAATAGAGGTGGAAATGGGCTTCTCCACACAGCTCGCGCTGAACAGCGACGCAGTGCCAAACGCTGCTCCTCCTGCATGGACTCCACCACCGCAGCGGCGTCTTGATGTGAGTGATCATATATATATAATCACAATTTGTGGTTAGGCTAAAGTTAATCCTCTGGGGTCGACAAACGCGCCGGCGCATTTTGCTGGATTTTTTCACATAGCGGCAAAATATGAATATGCCTATAGAGAGCGCGCACTATTGACATCAACTACGACCCTGTGAGTCGCTCTCCATTTTAGAGAGTCTGACACACAGACTGGAAAAAAATAGGTGCACGCCCCCCCGCTCACGGTTCGTCCCCTCTATCTCCGCTGGGGTCTGCCCACTTTTCTAGCATTTTTCATATATTCCCAGTGGGTGGAGTCAGGCTCTGACCAGGGGTTTAGTTACCCTTTAAGGTATACAATTTTGATTTATGAAATATGAAACTAAAACCGCCTGTATGTGGCAGCAAAGTCCAGTCATTGATTCAATCGTTTCGTTCCAGATGACTCTTTCTGAATGATTCATTGAATCACTGACTCACCCAATTAGTTCAGAAACACAGATTTATTCAGTGTCTGTGTGTTGCTCAGATGTGCAACACTGCTTTGTTCAGGACTATTATTGTTGGTGATTTGGAGCACAGACAGACAATGTAGTCTTTAAAATGTAAGTCACTTAATATAACTTCTTGTTTATCGAAGTGTTCAATATAATCCATCACATTTGCAGTCATGCTGATATTTGGCACGGCAGTCTTGCCTGTGTGATATTGCTTAACTGTTATAAATATTGAAAGCAAGAACTCGTTCAGTGGCATTGCCCTTATACCTAGAGTTCCGCTTGCATTTTTATTAATTGAATGCCCGCAAGCCTGTAAGTTCCTGCCCTGCTTCTGATCATTCAGATGTAATATTTTCAGTTGACAGGCTCATGTGAACCGGTTTCACCTCATGAACATAAAACAACAAAAAGTCTGAAATGTAATCAGTCGCTCACAACTTGCTTTTGCTCTTTTGACTGAAGGCATGAGCTTGCTGCATGCATTTTGAGTTATATTTTTTATTCAGGTTGTATTATACAACTACTCATGAGCTGTGATTTGATGTAAATATATATTTTTAGTGCTATGGCAACGATTACTCTTGATTAATCGCATCCAAAATAAAAGTTTGTGTTTACATAATACGTGTGTGTGTGTGTGTGTGTGTGTGTGTGTGTGTGTGTGTGTGTGTAATTTTTTTGTACATATGCACACCTGCATGTATACATACATACATACATACATACATGCAAATGTGTGTATTTATATATACAAAAGAATTATACACACTACACACATATATTATGTAAACACAAACTTTTATTTTGGATGCGATTAATCGTTGCCCAGCACTAATATTTTTACATTCACATGTAGTGATTTTCATCTGCAAAGCGACTGCACTGGTGGCATTGTAGATCCGGCCGGGTGTATGGTGGATCTGTGAAGCCTCTGAGCTCTAACTGATGCAGTTCATGTTCAGATTAGAGGTTTAATGTGACCTCACGCCGGGAAGAAATCAACATTTCCATTCAGAAGTGTCACAGTAGGAACAGACAGGAGTGCATTGACTTCTTCAGGACTCAGGTTCTGCTGAGATCTGTCTGGCGCTGCTCGCTCTGCTTCAGCAGGAACTGTGTCGGAGATCACGTCGAGCTGATGTTATCTGCTGCGGCGAGGCCTGTGCAGAGAGGAAGGAGTTAACGGCCTGCAGCTCGTGCTGGTCTTACATTATTAAACCCCACAGAAACAGGACAGCGTGTAATAAACCAGTGCCCTGCTCACCTCCTGTACCGCACAGATTTAGCTGCTCATCTTCGTGGACACGGTCACATCATTTCCAGGAGGACTCCGCTGTGGCATGTTTAAAGGAGACCTTCTTTCCTGGTCTGAACTGCTGGGCATTATGTGTGTTATGAACAGGTTCAACTTCTTTGAAACAATGGGTGTTGTGAAAAATACATTTAATTTGACTTGACTTTCCTAAAAAAAGTTTTTTTTTTTTCTTCTTCAGTCAAAAATTGACACACTGTCTGGTAAAAGTAACATTAGATGAAGTATGTTTGCCATTGCACATGTAAATAAAGTCTCTGGCTGAGCAAATATTTGCTTTGCTTTTCTCTTGGAGCATGTGCTGTGGTTCGCAGTTGCATCCTTGATGTTTATGTAGCTGGTTAGTTTGTGCATGCGTGGTTCATTGCTGAAACTCTACAAGACAAGCTAGCATGCATTAGTGCAACCAAATGTGTCTCAGCAAGATGTAGATGCAGATTTATCTGTATTAATAATAACATCAGAAAAGTGTAAAAAGAAAAATTACTGTGATTTATATTTCCTGACTGCAAGCTGATAAATGGCCCGTGTGGTTCAAACGAGCAGCGCCAGCGCCAAGTCTGTCCTGCTTTTGGAGTGTTTCCAGTGGGTGTTTCTCATGGGGGGGATTCATGTTAAGTGGGACAGTTTTTGCCATTGAGATCGATTGGGGAAAAGTGTCCCAATAAACCTGAGTTCACCCCTACATAACAGAAATGGCTACACATAACTGAACAGAGTTTGTGTGACCGCTAACAGAATGGTTGTAATCTTTTATACGTTACCATTCAAAAGTTTTGGAAATAATTAGTAAGAAATCAATACTTGTATTCAGCAAGGATGCGTTAAATTGATCAAAACTGACAGTAAAGACATTTTATGATGTATGTTACAAAAGATTAAATTTCAGATGAATGCTGTTCTTTTGAACTTTCTATTCATCAAAGAATCCTGAAATAATAATTGTACACAACTGTTTTTTCAACACTGATAATAATCATAAATGTTTCTCGAGCATTTCTGAAGGATCACGTGACACTGAAGACTGGAGTAATGATGCTGAAAATTCAGCTTTGATAGAATAAATTACACTTTACTATATTCACATAGAAAACAGCTGATTTACATTGTAAAATACTTCACAATATTACTGTTTAACTGAATTTTGATCAAATTAATACAGCCTTGGTGAGCAGAAGAGACTTCTTTCAAAAACATTTTAAATGGTTGAACAGTAGTGTGTGTGTGCATATATTTGCTATTATTAATATTATTATTTCCTGTTTCATCTTTAGTGCTTCACACATAAAACAGCGCTGTTGAGATGCACATAATGCACCCAAATAATGGAGCAATGGTACATTTAATAAGAGTAATTATTAAAATTACTTGAAAATTAAAAAAAAAAATTTTTGCTCATTGTTAAGTTAATTTCATGTTAAAGCTCAATGCTTTACTGTTAAATTTCCACTAAATACACATTTAATATTTTTTGTAACTGCACTTACTAATGTAAAACAATGGTAATTTTATGATTAAATTAACTTCCCCAGCGCTACCAAATCAGGTGCTGGCGTCTCTATCTGATATACATGTAAAATGCGAACATGTTTTGTGGTTCATTGCTTCTTCCCTGCTGTTCTCACTTCATTCTCTATAACATTTGAGCATAATATTCACAAACTCTTACTTCTATCCTATGATTGATATCAGCTCAGCTTTCTTGGCTCCGGTGTTGCTTTAAATGCCTGTTGTGTGCTCATGTCCACTGGTTATGTCATATTCATCTCATGTAGAATGTTTTTGTGGAAATTAGGCTATACTGCACACAGACTGCTTATTTGAAAGGTACAGTTGTGTGGTGTTGAGGTGAAGCTAAAGCTGTCTCCAGGTTGAAGCGGCCGCTGACCCCGTATTAGCAATATTAACGTGACACTTTATCAGCTGGATTATGTGAGGCTTAAACCGCATCTCTGTGTCTAAACGTGGAGCCGGCCAATCAGCCGTTAGCGTTCAGGTGAAGGTGTTCATCCAGTGTAGATCCACACAGAAGGTCTTTGGTCGCTGGAGACACAGGAGCTGTGTCTGGGAATACAGAATCCAGGTAAGGCTTCACTTTCCTCTAGAAGTAAGACGGCACACCTGAGGGAATGGCCATGCGAGGGAATCGTGAGCTAAATCGTGTGCTGCTTTTGTGCGACCTCTGATGGCTTTTTGTGCTTTTAGATGGACGTTTTGTAGTGACTAGAGCCAGGTGTGCTGAATAAGGCGAGATGTTTCTACTGTAGGAGTGTGTCCTCACACTAGTCGCCACTATTGTTGGTCAGAGGTTTGTGTTCTTGTTCATCTCGATGTGAGATGCGAGTGAAAGTGTCTGCAGTGGATTTGGGTCAGCTGGAGAGTTCATCAGCAGATTTGGTGTTAACCGGATTTGTGCGTACGCGCTGAATCAACTGTGTCCCTGGATTACAGGAGTGACATTGAGAACGGGACGAGCTCTGTGTCTATGTCCACTCGCACTCTACTCTAGCGTCTCTGACCAACCAACCAACTCTTGACCCACATAATTCAACTAGCTTTTACCTTTGGATTGATTTCTTTCAGTGAAATACAGAAAGTGCGGAACTTATATCGCCAGGTATGGGTATCTTTTTTTTGTTTTTATGAATACGGTATATTTTTGTTTTGGCTTTTAATTATTTGACTTGTATAGGGCTAAGCGTAATACCTCTTTGGAAAAAGAAAAAAAGGTAATTTTATATGCGTGTCTTACAAATTAGGTTCAATAGGTTTAATGCGAGAAAGCTGAAAATCTGATCAAGGATTTGAAAATCAAATATGTGTTCTGCACAGTTTTTCTAGCGGCAAGATGACCATATATAGAGAAATGTGAATAAATAGAAATATTTACCTACATGTATCTTCAGCTAAATATTTTAATATTTAAAAAAAGCAACATATCTGAACATATTGGCATTGAGGCAGAGTTTGTAAATGGACTGTTTGAACTGATTAAAGGAAATCAGCGTATCAACTCTAGCATTGCTTGACGTTTTAACGAGACTCTAGTAAAACATCTGTCTTTACACTCATACCCACGAGTCAAGAAGAGATCATTAAACTACTAACACTTTCTGTCATGATTGTCATGTGTTAACATAACAGCTTACTCCAGGGTTTCTATTGAAATCAGTGTTCTGAAACATGATGTTGACGTGAACAGGTTTTTTTTCGCCGTTGAAGCCATTAAGAGAAAGCTCTTCTTTTTTTTTTCTTTTTTTTTTGCCAAAGCGTTAGTCGTTCATACCAACATGAATGTTCAGCACGGAAATTCAGTCCAGTTTTTGAGTTTTTTTCAAATTCAGCACAACTTTCAGTTTCTGACACACTAATCACGGAGAAGAAAAAAGTTGTCAAATTAGTCCTTTTAAATGGAACGTTCTGTAATGAGTTTGTACTACAGCCATTCAGATTGTAGTATTCACAAAAGTGTTTGCCAAACAATGTTAAATGCAAGAGAATCGAGGCGAGAGTAGGAAACCGCAGTGGCTCTGAGCATGTGACCCAAAGTGCGAATCTCATTGGCTGGCCAGTTTTCTTCACAGTGTGATGAAAAGGTTAGATCACCTCTCAGAGAAAAAAATCCATTGCATTGTCGGCATGCAAATGTGTTTGTCAATAGTCATCACAGGATATACTCAGTAGATCATCCCTGATTTTTTAGAAAAGTGTATCCGATCATAGGGTCTAATTAAACGGCAGCGTATCATATTCACTATACAGTAATGCAATTATCTGTGCTCGGGCGCTGAAGTGTTTGTGTAGTTGTGTGATTGTGTTGGAGACACGCAGTAATGGTGATCTTTAGCACCGGCTCGCTGCACAACACTGTTGCTAAGCAACGGCTTCACGGGTTGGCAAGGACACAGGCGGAGAAAGAGACGTGCTCGCATCCCTTCATTAGTGTTGGAAATGTCTTTTCTCACCGTGTCCAGTGGTAACGGGGCTCTAACTATAGCGCCGATGTCAGCTGTGCTTGTGCATGTTGTGGGTTGAACGACTGGTGTATAATGAGGGCTTGGCGTCTCCATCACGGCGATCAGACGGGGTTGGTGTGCGCCGTTCACATCGGGTGTGTAATGTTCCCAAACAGCTGGTCCTGATCATGCAAAAGCAGACCTTTTATATTGAAATTAGCATCAACTAAGATTATTACACGGCTCTGTGGAGTACTTGATTCTGATTGGTCAATAGTGCCATCCAGCTGTAAGTTATTCTCTGATAACAACAGAACACAGAAACACAGGCTCATCCGGGTCACTGAAGTCAGTGGCGCTATACACTCACTAGGAACGCTTTTTCTTCATGGAAGTTTTGCGTTTGGTGAACTAATAAAATATTAAAACTCAAATCAATATTTTGTATACATTTATTTAATTATGCCATCCAGTATCGTGGACTCGCTCTCTTTTGTATCATACAAACACATCTGCTGACATTGTGACTGTTTTGTACACGGTTGGATTATAAGAGACAAACAGGTCAGATTTTAAAACAGTTTAATCTGAAATCAATATCTATTCTCTCCATAATTATTAATGTGGTGAAATGCTGTCTAATAAGAGTTATGACTGTATACCGTATCCCCTTTTTTTTATATATTTTTTTTATATTCAATATTTCAACTCAATCAATATTTTGTGTCCAATTATTTACTTCTGTGGAAGTGTCCGTGTAATAAGCGGTATAATGTACATCCAGCCTGTTGTTATCTCAGAATAAACCCTTCAGGCTGATGAAGACCTGATCCTGATCACCCTGTCAGGTTTATTCTGAGATAACCGGCTGGATGTACATTATACCTTACTTAATAAATGCTTTAGAAGTATTTGTCATTGTTTGTTCATGTTTGCCATCAAAACAAATTTAAGATTTGTTGGTTTTTCATTAACTTGAGGAGGTTGCATCTTTTAATGCACTGCCACGCTATGTACATACATGTAAATCAATTGTTTAGTAATATGCAATCAATAGAGTAATGTTGTTTGTGTGTTTTTCAGATCAGTGCGAGCGGCAGTAAGCGGACGGAGTGAAGCCCATCGTCTAGCAGAAGAAAATGAGCGAACTCGACCAGTTGCGTCAGGAGGCTGAACAGCTGAAAAACCAGATCAGAGTCAGTCGCTGCATGCAAAACACATCACACACACATATTCAACACTTACGTATACATTAATCTGGATACATTTGAAAATAGTGTTTTCTTTTCAGAACGCTCTGTCCACACTAGGGCTGTCAAAATGGCTGAAAAGATAAATTCGAATTTCTTAAATATTTGCAAAATTCGATTAAATTCAAATTCTGAAGGCAATACTTAATGTTAGAGGAAAAAAGTCCTGTATTGTCTCCTATGCCCTGAAGAGGGCGCAAGCAATAAGCAAATATAAACCAAATCTAGCATCGCATCTTTTGTTGAAATAAAATTACACTTTTTAAAGTGCACTAACTTTTGAAACATTTGTTCTTTAAAATATAGTTTACTTAAAGTGTAAGTTGCAGGTTAACCACCACAACCAATTAATGTGTAAATTAAGTGCTCAATATGTATATATGTAAACATTTCTGTCTTAAAATGCGTTAAAATAACATTTATTGGGGTTTTTTCAAGGTAGCGCGTTTTTACAGCAACTGGGTGATGACGTCATAGAAGGAAGTTGCAACCATACTCCGCTAGACTCCTAGTGTTTGTAGCTCGATTATGGAGAACGACTGGGAGACTGAGGAGGTGGGAAACTAGCGTTGTCAAAGTACCGGTACTTCGGTACTGAAAATGTGACGTTACCAGCATTTCTGTAGTACCGGGTATATTCGGTAACCAGTAATAGCTGCGTTCAGTCGCTTCCATGTTTATCTAAGCACGAGGCTCCAGACTAACTTTTATTACTATGATGAGCACTGTAGCCGATATATACCACGAGTGTCTGCGTATTAAACTGCAGAAATACTATTTAAATATTAACATTGCATGTTCTTTGTCTCTGTGTGAATGAATGGCGCAGACGCGCGGTGTCATTTACCTCACACACATACACACACACACACACTGAAGCACGAGTGATGCGCGCGCTGTTTTCAGTCTAGCTGCTGCCAGTCACGATATGACATGATGAAATTCATCTCCAGAGCCACTCTGAGTCATTTTACCGTTTCATTTGAGAAAAACTATCGTCATATCATACACACACAGGTCAACGGTCTTCACGGCAACCCGTCAAAATAAAAGTTCGGTTTAACTTTGCGTGCATGCTGCCTGAACCTGTTTGTTTTGCGAATAGCTTACTCTCATTTCAGGCAGGATCACTGTCCTCTTGAAGCCAGCACACACGATTATGTTTACAATTGAGTTATTTCAATATAACTGCTAGCCTACTTGCCATTAGACTACAGTAACTCTAGGCTTGGAGTTCCTCTTATGACGTCACGCCCAGCCTAGTGGAAGGGAGAGGGAGTGCTTAAAACCACTAAAAAGTACCAACTTTTCATATTATATTCAGCATTTTGGTATGAAAAACATACAAAACAGTGGTGGGCGGTTCTTATCTTTATGTTTATTGCATTTTCTTCGTGAAAATTTTTACCTGCAACTTACACTTTAATGTGCATGCACGTAAAATTAGGTTATAATAGTGCATAAAACTGTGTTCAAACTAGGGCTGTCACTTTTGAGAGAAAATCTAATTCGAACGGATATCGAATATCAAGAAATGTATTCGAATATATTCGAATATCTACGAGTAAAATGTAAAATGAAGTTAACGAACAACCTCGATCCATCAGGAAACGCCACACGGTCGCTGAATTTCACTGCACTTCATGAAGAGTTTTTCTTTTGCGTGAAAAAGCCGTTCGCCGGAGATGTGTTAAAGATAGCGGAGTGCATTCATGATTATTAGGCTACCGGTATAATAATCCTCCTGGCGCCGGGTCTGAGTGAGTAATGTACTCTCTTACCTTTTGTTCTTTGATTAACATTAATGCCACTTTAAGACCAGCCGCTGCGGACAGAGACGCGATCTGACACGCATCGCATTTTCTCACAAATCTCCACGTTCATTTAAGACTTTATTTAAATAATTTAAGACTGCTCTTATGAGGACACTCGACAAAACGGACATTTGGCATAATTTGTGTTGTGGTTTGTTCAAGCCCAAAAGAGAACTCGATACTGACACGTGTCTTTTCTGTGGGTCATGTGTGTGTGTAATAGGCAGGAATTACAGCGCGGTCTCTTTAGTTTTGTCGTTATCTTCCATTTTCAACACAAGCGGGCTATTGGCTGCTATTATTCGCTTGATTTGGTCATGGGCCTACGCTACAATACGTTTAGAGCGGCCGCAACTGGATGAGATGACAAACAATAAAATAAAAAGCAAACGGTCTAATCATAGACTGTAAAAAATGCGCAAAAATGGCACTTTAAAAACCGGATAGTTTATTTATAGTTTGGTATTGGATATTTCACGTCATTTTCGAATGCATATTCGAATATCGAATAAAAAGTGACAGCCCTAGTTCAAACACTCTTCAGCACACAGCGTAATGAACTACATGAACACACGATAGCAAACTGCCCTTCAGAAACACTCCACTTCTACTCACTACATCTACAATACTGTTCGTCAAAAACAACAGACGCTCGACTTGATCTTCAGCGAGTGCGGAGCGGCTTTTGTTGACAATGTTTCCAGCTGATGAAAACACACACTCAGCTCTGACCGATGTGCGAGTATGGTCAAGTGTGTCGATTTTTGCCACCAGCTGAGAGAGTTTTCGTCAGCAGGAAGAGCCTTGTTACGACATTTAACAACGCAGCCGTACTGAATAAACTAACAAAAACAAACCGCGTCAGTTACATCATCATCTCGGCACACCAAAAATTCTAATGCATGGTTTTTTCGTTTGAATGTGCAGTTTTCTTTTTAAATTTGACAAATATTCGGAATTCTAATTTCTGTTTGACAGCACTAGTCCACACCAGCGTTTTAAAGCTTTTTCCAAAAGTGAACACTGAAATGTTGGAAAATGCTAAAATGATCTCACTCTGAGTGCACGAAACGTAACAAAAGATTATGAGATGATACCAGACATGATAAAGTTCAGTCATTTCATTAGCAAAATATCCCATCACTCACTGGTGCATTCGGGTCAGTCGCCACTCCATGTCTGGTCTAAAGCACATCGCCCTCATGTTTTTTGACGCAGGACAGTTTTCTGCCATCTTTGCTGGAGTGTAATATGAAGATTGTACAAAGTAACATTTATCCTCAGCAACGCTCATTACACACATTTGTTTTTGTTTTTACTCAAACACTGACATGCAGTGTCATAACCAGTTTTTCATCCTGCCGCAGGGAACAAGACATTTTACCAGTCACTCAGGACAATTTCAGTCATGTGACGCTGTCATAGGCTTATTGGCACAAAATCCACGAGATCGAAAACCAAAGCGTACTTTGGGCTTGACGCTTTCTGTGTAGTGCCTGGTTATGACACTTCTTTGCATCTTTACTTCTGCATCTGTCTGAAGTTTTGTGTTTGTGAATGTGGCTTTATCTGTGTTTTTCTTCTCAAGGATGCACGGAAAGCATGTGCGGATGCAACCCTCTCTCAGGTAGGACTCTTTAAACATCAAAATAAACGTCTCAAATCATGTTGTTGTATTGAAGATGGAGTTTTGTAGGGGTGTCTCTTGAACTAGGTTTTGTTCTCATGTGTTTCTGGCAGATCACAGCCAATATTGAGCCTGTGGGGCGGATTCAGATGCGCACTAGACGGACACTGAGGGGACACTTGGCAAAGATCTACGCCATGCACTGGGGCACTGACTCAAGGTGATCCATCGAGCCCTGTGCCATGAGCTAGTACAGCTGTGACGGTTCACCTGAGTTGAGGATAATGTACAGAGGAGTCGTGTCTGTGATCTCACGTCAAAGAAGATTTTCACTAAAACACAGTGAAAATCACAATGCAGTAAAACGCATTGACAAAAAAAACAAAAAAAAAACGCTTCACAACAGCTTTGTTTCTAAATCTGCTAGGTCACATGACTGGATCACATTTACTGCAAAATTATTTTGCAAAAAGAAAAATGATTTGTTTTTGGACCATACAGATTTTTTCATTGTGACATTGTTATATTCATGGCAATTCATCCAAAAGTTCAGCCATAAAAGAAAATTGTCATTTACTCGCCCTTATGTCGTTCCAAACCCATAAGACTTTGGTTAATCTTCGAAACACCAATGAAGATATTTTTATAAAAAAACACAAATTTGGGTGGCAAAACTTATATTCAAAAAAAGGTTATAAATTCCTCATAAAAATAAATCCATATGAATCTAGAGGTTGAAGAGTGTTGTGAAGAGATGCGATTGCTTTGAATGATGAAGATATTTAATTTAGACTTTTTTTTACATCTAAACAATGATCAACACGCATGCATACACGTACACATAGTAGACATGGAGGCTTGTGTGTGTGTGTGTGTGTGTGTGTGTGTGTGTGTGTGTGTGTGTGTGTGTGTGTGTAGGAAAAATACCACCATGATTTATAATAGCATGCATTTGTATTTATTTCATTTCTCTACTGTAGAAAGAGGACTGTAAAAGCACTTTTTTACAGTAATGAAAATTGGAGGTGCTTAATCGTCATGAAAATGATGTCATTGTGCAAAAAGCTTTTAATGGCTGATATGCCTTGCTAAGATTACATGTTGATTATGCGCATGTGATAACTCTAGATAACTCTAGGAGTGCTAGGGTTGAAAAATGACTTGAAAAATATTCAATATCAGCAGAAATCCAAAATCATGCATATCCCTAATCCAATCACATCAGCCTCTGGGCTGGGCGGTAAACTGATAATCATAACAGTCGAAACAATCAGCTACATATAATTATCATGAGAACATTATAATTGTGTGTTTGGGACATGGATTTTAATGATGAGACTTTTGCTTTTGTAATCAGGCTTTCAAAAATTATAGACAATTTTTTATTTAGATTTAGCTAGTCTATCCAGTTGAACCCACTTGATGTGGCGCTGTCGCGTTGGTCATTCAAAACATTGTAGAAATAGAGAAGCTCAATGCAGAGAAGAACCATGACCAAGCCGTTCACACACAACGCATTTCCTGCGCTGCTTTTCCATTGTTTTATATGTACATTGAGCTTGACGGACGTATTTGAGCGCTGCACTCTCGTCTCGCAACAAAGAGACGCATATTTACTTGCTTTTAGAAAGTTCAGCTAACAAGAGTAGAATGCAAACAACATGTACAATATAAAATAATAGTGAGACTGGATATGCTGAATATTACACGTTATTTTAAGGCGGTCTGATTAAACACAAGCGTCTTCGTTTGGCATTAAGGAAATCCTCAGAGGATCCGTGTGTATTTCAGTGCCTGTATTCTTCATAGAAATAGAAGCAGCAGCTCGTCTCAGCTCATCTGTGTCACTGCGTGTCATTTAACTTTGTGTGAAGCTGTAACTACCAAGAACATTTCTAATTACATAAATCAGTTGCATTGAATCCGGAGCACTTTGCGTTCACCGTGCGTGTTTGTTCATGGTGCACAAACGAGGATGCTCCACAACAGAAGAGTTTAGTCTTCACACACTGTGAAGTGTTTAGCTGTGGTCTGAGATCATTTGAAGCACTCACATAATGCATGGCATTTCTGTGTGCATGCACATACGCCCAACAACACAGCCTTTAGCCGTGACTATATCCACAATAACACAATCTCCCGAAACTGTGTTAGAATAGGACTCTCGTATGTCTAGAAGCGAGTTTTCTGCTGGATTATTCTCAAGACTCTTGAAAAGTGCGAGTGCTTTTCTTCTGATGTGATGATTATTGTATGGTCATCATGTGAACGCTGTTTTCTTTTGAAGGGTTATTTGACTACTCTTAAAATAGTTCAGATAGAACAGGACTTCCTCTGTATGCAGATCATTTCACACATCTGCAGTCGGCATGTTTTATATCCATTTGATAATCGTCAGACTGTTTTCTTATCACAGATTTCAGTTCATTTTCATTTTTAATTATTCTTTTTAATATTTTTTTTTTTGACCGACATCCGCCGCTCGTTATCCGAGTATTGACCGTTAACTAATAAGATTCTAATACTGAATTGGCATTAAATAAAATTAAAATGGATGAGTGTCTGTGACCCCTTAAAAATACACACAAAAAAAATTCTGTGGTTTATTTTAACGTGCAAACAGAACAGATCCACAACAGAACCTGGATTCACATCAAATTCTCACACACCTGCAGCATTTCTGACAGTGACAACAGAATAAAATAATATAAATAAAAAACATAAAATAGGCCTATACTAAATATTTTTTTTAACTTAAATTAACTAATTTAAGATGACGAAAAGAAAACACTAAATCCGTTTGAAGCTTTTTTTTTTTTAACCATGCAGTGCAGCAAACTAAAATAAAAGCTTAAAAAAAACCTTTTAACTTTTAAACCGTTTAACCGATAATAATCGGTCAATTTTTACTTTCGGTTAACGGTTAAACGGTCAATATGAGCATCCCTAGTTTAGACTGAGTTGAGATGATCATTGATCTCATTGTTCTGTGTTTTTTTTTTTTCAGGCTTCTTGTTAGTGCTTCCCAGGATGGAAAACTTATTATCTGGGACAGCTATACTACAAACAAGGTAAAAGTGAAAGCCAATGCCATGTGTGAACTGATGGTTTCATTTAGTGACATGTCATGTTAAATAACTTCTTAGCCTGTATTCTCTCAACTGATTTCATGAGGCTTGTAAAACTGTATTAACGATGGAACTGTACCAATTTCAGTTGCATAGCAAAAACTATTGATAGATAGATAGATGTGTCTTATTTACATTGTCCGACCCCTGTATAAACACAATGAAACTGAAACACTAGCTAATAAAGAATTGGAGGTTGAATTAGCAGAGCAGAAGCACAGCTGTACTTCAGATATTGCAATCCACAAAACATAATGAGAGACATCAGAATTGAGAAGAGGACAAATTGTTGGTGCATGTCTCATCAAGTCTGTGGTGTATGGAGAGCTCTGGTGTCCAGAGTAATGTCGGACGAACCACATCCAATAGGAGTCGCTGTCGACGCTAGAGGAAGCTGTGTGAAAGGCATGTCCCGGTACCAACCAATGCATCCAAAAAACATAAAACCACAGTAAATGCACACCTCGACTCTCCGGTGTCCACCAAAACTGTTGGTCTGGAGCTCCACAGTCAATATTCATGCTCATGCCAAACATTGGTTTCATTGGTGCCAACAGAGGGAATCTTGGGCTGTGGACAGTGTGAAACACATGGTTCTCTGATGAGTCCACCTTCACTGTGGAGACGCCCAAAGAAGCTCAACACCCGATGGCTCGTGAACCCTGAAGATGGGGTCCGTGCATTAGGATGATAATGCACTAACACACACAGCAAGACTTGTGACAGAGTGATTTGATGAACATGAAAGTGAAGTTGAACATCTCCCATGCTCTGCACAGTCACCAGATCTGAGGATTATTGAGCCACTTTGGGGTGTTTTGGAGGAGCGAGTCCGAAAACATTTCCCTCCACCAGCATCATATAGTGACCTGGACCGTGTTCTGGAAGAGGAACGGCTCAAAGTGTGAAGGCTAAGCACTGTGAAGGACTGGTGTCTGTAATTCCTAAGATGAATTAATGCTCTGTTGGCTGCAAAGGAGGTCCTTCACCATAACACCGTATCCTAACCAGATGCGATGCGATAAGATTCCAGCGACAAATAATTTGTCTGTCCACACCAGACGCGACGCGATTGCGAGATGCGTCAAAATCAATCAAAACCCACAACCAATCAGAACAGCGTGTGGGCGGAGTCAGCCAGTCAGAGCAGTGTGGGCGGAGTCTCATGGCGAGTGCACAGCACCAGAGAGTAATCCTGACACTCGCAAGAAAAAGTAGCTACATAATCAAATTCAAAAATATTACACCATTTAAACATTATTAAAAACACATAGGCTGAGTTACTAAAACAATCTTTGTCAAAGAATACACTTGTTTGTTCACAGTTTGAACGTTCTTGTTTCCATTTGTTTAATTTCAGGATCTGAGGTGAATTATCCATTGTTGCTTTTACAGCAAAGCTGGAGCACTAAATGTTATTCAAAGTCACATTACACGCTTTTAACATCAAATAAAGCACATAAACAGCACCTGAGATTATCATCGCCACACTTTGTGTTAGTTGTTCCAGCGCGACGTCGCAGAAAAATAGAAACCGTTTGTAAAATAGACTCGTCGCGTGTCGCGGCTGGATAGGACACTCTGATTAACGTGGAAAATAACCTTTTATCGCTTGTCGCTTGTAGTTAGGACATGGTGTAATGATAAATGATTGTGGTGTAAAACCAGGTGTTTCAGTTTCATTGTCCAACCGCTGTACTTTGATGGTTGTAATCAACAGATTTTGGTCAATTCTTGCGCTCAGTGATTGGCTACAGTGATCACTGCTTTGAGAAATACACTGTAAATGGAAGCCTTAGACACACACACATCAGCAGGCACTGAATTGTGTCAGAGCTAAAGAAAGGCTGGCATTTTATTTTTATCATTTCAGCATCTATTGGCAACTTTTAAATGGGGGCGTGATCTCAGTGCTTGGCAGAACTGATTTGCATTGCCTTCAAATATTTCTTCCTCATAGCTTCTAGAAGAAACATGAAAGGAACCAGAATTGCTTGGAGGAATCAGAACCACGATCGAAATTCCGTTCGTTCTTGCGATGATTGTGCAATGACACAAGTAGAGCCGGCAAACCTGTTCTTACAGTCTCATTAATCCTCTCATCTGTCAGCTACTGAAGTCAACATTTGAAGTGGATCAAAAAACTGATGAACGGTTTTGATCCACTTCAAGTGTTGACAGATGAAGATTCAGAACCACGCGATTCAACGTGTCCCATGAAAGCTAAATCTGTTTGACGTGTTTGTGTAGGTGCATGCTATTCCCCTGCGCTCCTCGTGGGTGATGACCTGTGCTTACGCCCCGTCTGGGAACTACGTGGCCTGCGGAGGCTTGGACAACATCTGCTCCATCTACAACCTAAAGACCCGCGAGGGGAACGTGCGTGTCAGCCGTGAGTTGGCTGGACACACAGGTAACCGTTCTCACTCAATCATGTCTCCACTTGAGCCTGTGTGTGTGTGTGTGTGTGTGTGTGTGGGGTGGTCTGCTCTCAGTCCTGATGTTGAACTGCTGTCTTTACTCAGGCTATCTGTCCTGCTGCCGTTTTCTGGATGATAACCAGATCGTCACCAGCTCTGGCGACACCACCTGGTGAGTGTGGGCACTGCTTTAGACCGAAACACTCGTGATTATCAGCATTGTAGTTCATCTGTGGAGTTGTCACTGATCACACACTTGAATATATGTTCGGCCAGTGCATATATAGAGACTATAGGTCGAAACTGATGTGTCTGTTCTGTTTCACAAGTGCTCTTTTTAATCTTATAGTAGCATTCAGTTGTTTTGCTGGATCAGATCTGTCAACAGGCCATAATACAAGACGAATA
Organism: Scardinius erythrophthalmus; assembly: GCF_964197995.2. Lineage (NCBI taxonomy): Eukaryota > Metazoa > Chordata > Actinopteri > Cypriniformes > Leuciscidae > Scardinius > Scardinius erythrophthalmus. The sequence goes on from NC_138240.1 coordinate 35,703,941, forward strand.
ATCATAAATGGAAATAAATACTTGAACTGGAAGCTTGTTTCTGCCATGGAATAAAAAAAAAATACTTTTTGTCCTTACAATGGCAAGTTTATATCTTGTAGTATCGACTTTATAACTCACAATTCTGACTTTTTCTCAATCGCGAGTTTATCGTGCAATTCACTTTTTTCCTCCAATTCAGAGTGTCATTCTGACTTTTTCTTACAATCACGAGTTAACACACAATTTCGATTTTTTTTTCCCCTCGCAATTTAGTTTATAACTTTCTTTATAGTTAATAACACAATTCTAACTTTTTTTTTAAGTTGTGAGTTTATAGTTCAATTCTGACTTTATTTCTTGCAATTTCAAGTTTATATCTCCTTTTTTTTTTTTTTTTTTTTTCACTCGCAATCTCAATTCTGACTTTTCTGACAATTCTGAGCCAATAATGCAATCAGTAATTTTCTCGCAATTCAGTTGATAACTCTCAATTCTGATTTTCCCCCTCGCAATCGGGAGTTTGCCACAATTGTGTCTTTATTTCTCATAATTCTTAGTATATATCTTACAATTTTTTGTTTTTATCTAAACTAAAAAAGTAATTGAGACTTTGTTTCACAATTGCGAGTCAAGTCACTTTTATTTACCGGTATATAGCGCTTTATACAATGCAGATTGTTTCAAAGAAGCTTTACAGAGATAACAGGAAAATAATGCGTTGTTCAGTTTCATTGTAAAGATCACCAATTTCTTTACAAAAAAATGCCGAGGCAGAAACAAGCTTCCATAGTAAATAAATGAAATCATATAAAACCGTATTGAAAGGTGTAATTTAATTATTATTAGCTTATTATTTCACAATACTAATAACAATGACTGGAACCGTGTAAGTTCATGCGTTGGTTTGTGTGTTGCTTGTTTCAGTGCTCTGTGGGACATCGAGACCGGGCAGCAGACGACCACGTTCGCAGGTCACACCGGTGATGTGATGTCACTGTCTCTGGCCCCAGACACCCGTCTGTTTGTGTCGGGCGCATGTGACGCCTCTGCTAAGCTGTGGGACGTCAGAGAAGGCATGTGCAGACAAACCTTCACCGGCCACGAGTCCGACATCAACGCTATCTGTGTAAGCGGCTCCTGCGTGCACTCGTTGAAATACACACACACACACACACACACACACACACACACACACACACGTTTCACCTGATGTTAGTAACCTGGTTTTCTCCTCTCAGTTTTTCCCCAACGGAAATGCATTCGCCACGGGCTCGGACGACGCCACCTGCAGGCTGTTTGACCTGCGTGCCGATCAGGAGCTGATGGTTTATTCTCACGACAACATCATCTGTGGGATCACCTCCGTGGCCTTTTCCAAAAGCGGACGCCTGCTGCTCGCCGGCTACGACGATTTCAACTGCAACGTGTGGGATGCTCTCAAAGCCGACCGCGCAGGTCAGTGTGAGAGAGGTTCTGCACGGATCCTAATTCACGGACAACCCAACTTTAGAATTACTTATGATGACGATGATGATGATGAAGCCAATTAGGGTCTTAACAAGGTCTTGAAGTCTTAATTCACCCTTACACGATTGAAGGCCTTAAAAAGTCTTAATTCACTCATATAAAATCTTAATACACCCTTAAAAAGTCTTAATACACCCTTAAAAAGTCTTAATTCACCCATAAAAAGTCTTAATACACCCTTAAAAAGTCTTAATACACCCTTAAAAAGTCTTAATTCACTCATAAAAAGTCTTAATACACCCTTAAAAAGTCTTAATACACCCTTAAAAAGTCTTAATAAACCCTTGAAAAGTCTTAATTCGTCCTTAAAAAGTCTTAATTCACTCATAAAAAGTCTTAATACACCCTTAAAAAGTCTTAATAAACCCTTGAAAAGTCTTAATTCACTCTTAAAAAGTCTTAATTCACTCTTAAAAACTCTTAATTCTTCCAAAAAGCCTTAAAAAGGTCTGAAATCAGAGCAGAAAGTCTTATTCATAAGTTAAATGAATATATTAAACTTACAGTATACAGTTGTGCTGCTTCAGATGTTTGAGGAAACTGAACTGTATTCATCAAAGACTCCTGAAAAATGTATCATGTTTTCCACAAAAATGTGAAGCAGCACAACTGATTTCAACATTGATAATGAGAAATGTTTCTTGAGCATCAAATCATCATATTACAATGATTTCTGTAAAACAGCTCTTTTATATAGTAATAATATTTCACAATTTTATACAATTATACATTTTTTACTGTATTTTTGATCAAATAAATGCAGCCTTGGTGAGCAGAACAGACTTCTAATTATTTCATTATTTTGACCGCCAGTGTATATATCGCCCTGCATGAGTATACTGTATACTTATACATTTAATACTTATGTATTTAATATAAAGAGCTGAGCAATAATACAGTTGCATTTCTTGGTGAGAAGAAGAGACTCTTTTAAAAGAAATGGTTTAGCCGGTAGTCTGTTTATGCATGACATTGTTTTATAATCCAAGCATCATTATGAGAGTTGCATCCTTTGATGTGAAATGAGTGTGAAGATGTGGGAGAAACCCGTCAGATGTGTGTGTTCCGGTAAGTGACGTGTGCATGTTGTGTGTTTGCAGGGGTTTTGGCGGGTCACGATAACCGCGTCAGCTGCTTGGGCGTCACTGATGATGGGATGGCTGTGGCTACTGGCTCCTGGGATAGTTTCCTGAAGATCTGGAATTAAAGCCGCAAGGTAAACGGATCATCTCAGTGAACGGGCGACAGGGTTCAAGAGTAAACGCACAAGCTTCGCCTTTCCACACTCAATCCTTCACTGCTCTTTATGACGTAAAACAAGCAGCACATTCGTTTGTGGAGACCAGAATCAGCATCAGAAGCCCTCAGATGTCCTCTGAGGAGGAGCCGGCCATTCTTTAAGGCTCCAGTCATGTCAGATTTACAAATAAATAGATGTAATGATGCCTCAGAAAATCAGTCTCCATCATCTACACACACACACACACACACACACACACGCATCTCTACTGCCCTCTGCTGTTACAAAGATGATCAGCTGATCATGAAAAACATCAATTCAGTTCCATCCAATTAAAAGCCTTAACTGGTGTAAGAAAAGTCTGAATTGTTTGAGATGTCTTCAGTTTAGGGCTAAAAAAAGGAAATAAGAAAGATATAACCTAATTTGATTATTAACATCAAAAGGCAATAAATTGAGGAGCAGTGATTGTCTTTAGTGTGTTTGAACGTTCTTCTCTATATCAGTGTCAGTGTTCCTGAACTCCTGAAACACCTCCACTGTAGTCTTGAGTTTCCTCCGGGAACAAACACCACAATATTCCTCATTATAATAATTAATGCGCAGAATAAAGGGGCGGGGCCTGGTTGAGTTGGTCAGTAGTGTGTTAAACTGGCGGTTATGGTAAGGGGCGGGACATTTCCCTAACACACTGGAAGCGCTCGACCAATCACAACACACCGCTCCAGCCGACCAATCAGAGCACAGTGTGCTTTTCAGGAGGAGGGGCTTCATAGAGACAGGAAGTAAACAGAGCGTTACTGACAGACTGGGAAGAGAGGAGCCGCAACAATGGAGAATATGAGGAAAATAATCAACATTCAAGCAGGAAAACCTGTTCTAGTAGAGCAGGGATCAGCAACTCCGGTCCTGGAGGGCCACTGTCCTGCAGAGTTTAGCTCCAACCCTAATTAAACACACCTGAACAAGGCAATCAGTGTTTTCAGGATTACAGGCAGGTGAGTTTTTATCAGGGCTGAAGCTAAACTCTGCAGGACAGTGGCCCTCCAGGACCGGAGTTGCTGATCCCTGTAGTAGAGCCTGAAACAACATCAGGAGTGTGTGAAAGGGCAGAACAGGGCGTCTTTAATAAATGTGGCTCGCAGTAAATGAAAACCATGCATTTATACCAAGCTGCCGTTTATGATCCTACTGTTGATGAATTATGACAATGTTTACTTGTGGTGTTTGTGTTGTAATATGTTGTAGATGTCCTCTGTCTGAATGAGTGGGAGTGGTAACGCATATACAGTCGACCTGTAATTCACATGCATTGATATATCAGTACTTAAACCACTCAATACTGTGTGTGTGTGTTAATAAAGCATCCCGCGTCTCTGATAATCAGTGTTAATCATCCGGTCTGTTTCAAAAAAAGTATACTGAAGTAAAAAAGTCTCAAGTTGTGAATTTGATTGTAAGTAAATGTTTCCTTTCCTTTCTTCCCAGATCGCATCCGGACTCTAAGGTTGACTGGAAGACCATTCCAAAATGAAAATGTTCGATGATTTTATTCTCCTCTCTCCTTCTCAAACACAACAGAACTGACCCCCAACATCTATAAACGGCAAAAGAGCAAAAATCTCTCCTTTGGAAAAGAAAAGAAAAAAGAGCACAATTGTTACACTCAGCTAGATTGTAGTGGGCAAGGGGATAAAAGTTGCTAATTGTGCAAATCCTTCTGGGACCATTTCTGAGAACATAAAGACACTCATTCCACTGCTATGTCATTATGCTAACGTCATCTCTCTTAGCGTGAAGCAGGCGCGTGTTCCTCACCGAAACGTGCGCTCGATAGCTTTATGGGCCGTTTTTGGACCTCTTTCCCCCAGTCAGGATCGCAGATGTGCTTTTCTCTTCCAGTTTTTAAATATTTTGGGATCAAATTGGTAGTTAAAACTGTCAAAATCCGTCTTTACGTAAAGGATTTGATCAGGGGTCCATTAGCTGCTATCAGGCCTGTATATTTAATCCCGGGAAATTTGATTAACACAATTCTTTTTTTTTGGGGTCTACTTGCAATTTTTTGTTTGCAAAAGTAATAAAAATTTTCAAAAACGTTAACTAACCGAGCACGTGCTGTTCACGATGACGAATGCTTGATTTCCGAAGATGAAACCATGTCGATTTTAACCATTCTTCCGCTCATGCTTTTTTTTGTGTGTGGAAAATGACGAGTAATTCAGTGAAGATTAACCAATCATTTTAATAATTTTCTTTTCTCTCTTTGATGTGGAGGATGTTGAAGGAGGGGTGGGCGGTTCTTCATTTTTTTTTTTTTTTTTTTTTGTTCGGTTTCGACAGAGGTGCCCGTTTTGTGCTTGGAAAACAGTTACTACTCTGTGAATGACATGTTGTATAAATCAATGTTTGAAAATAATGATATTGAAAACTTTTTAAGTTAAAAAATTAAAAAAAAAAAACTCTTCTTTTGGTTGTCTGCCATGGGTGGGAAACTCGTAGAATCGCATGCTGTAGAATTGCTTAAAGAGGTGCATATGGAACTAAGTCCTTGATGTTTTCTTTTTTTTTAATAACCTGTTTAATAGATCACCACAGTATTTATTTTACTTTTTTCTTTTGCTACTCTGTGCATACACAACTTAGTTTAACTTTCAAAGCTATGCACTTAAGAGAAGCAAACATGTTGATCACATAAATGAATGGTGAGTTGTTCTGTCCATGGAGAGTTTGTGAATCCCCCCACACACACACACACACGCACACACACACTGACCCTGTACAAAAACACACTCTCAAATAACTAGAACAAAGAAATCTCTCTCTCTCTGTAGCAAAAGAAAAATTTCAGATACAAAGACAGTGCTAGAGACATTTTGTAACAAACAGGTTTTCTGTTCTTTAATAAAAGGAAAACAGTAACGCAGCATCTGAATGGCAGGAGTTCGTCGTTTCCTCTCGACATGTATCAAGAAAAGCTCTTTCCTTCGCTGTAGTGGCATTTCTTCCATTCTGTTATTTCTCTGCAACATTCTGTACAAAAACAAAAAAGTGCTGTCGTTGTGCGTTAGGCCTGGAGTCGACAAGAAAAATAAAAGACTAAAAAATAACTAAATTTGCTTTTCTTTCTCCCTCTCTTCTCTTCCCTGTCCTCTCTCCATACGGATAACCCCCCCCCACTGTTCCCTTATCCATCTTTTGTATTTAATTTTAAAGTCAGTGTACAACAGAAAGCTGGATGCAAGATAGAAACTATATTAAAATGTACTGTTATTTAAGATGTAATAAAAGCAGTTTGAGACGATCTTACGGTGTTTCTCCTCTTCTTTTATGAATTGATGATTTTCTGCAGGATTCCTGAGAGGAGGAGAGAACTGGAACAGTGCATTAAAGGTTATGCACAGGTTTGGTCTATAGGTGGAGCTGTGAACAAACCTTTACTGTGTTCATAGTGCATGAGGTCACATGCTAATGCTAATGCTAATCTATAATAATGTGATCAGAAGAAGACTTGTACCAAATTTATCCATCCATCCATGACCTTACAGCATCCATCCATCCATCCATCCATCCATGACCTTACAGCATCCATCCATCCATGACCTTACAGCATCCATCCATCCATCCATGACCTTACAACATCCATCCATCCATCCATCCATGACCTTACAGCATCCATCCATCCATCCATGACCTTACAGCATCCATCCATCCATCCATCCATGACCTTACAGCATCCATCCATCCATCCATGACCTTACAGCATCCATCCATCCATGACCTTACAGCATCCATCCATCCATCCATGACCTTACAACATCCATCCATCCATCCATGACCTTACAACATCCATCCATCCATGACCTTACAGCATCCATCCATCCATCCATCCATGACCTTACAGCATCCATCCATCCATCCATCCATGACCTTACAGCATCCATCTATCCATCCATGACCTTACAGCATCCATCCATCCATCCATGACCTTACAACATCCATCCATCCATGACCTTACAACATCCATCCATCCATCCATGACCTTACAGCATCCATCCATCCATGACCTTACAACATCCATCCATCCATCCATGACCTTACAACATCCATCCATCCATCCATCCATGACCTTACAGCATCCATCCATCCATCCATCCATGACCTTACAGCATCCATCTATCCATCCATGACCTTACAGCATCCATCCATCCATCCATGACCTTACAACATCCATCCATCCATCCATGACCTTACAGCATCCATCCATCCATCCATGACCTTACAACATCCATCCATCCATCCATGACCTTACAACATCCATCCATCCATCCATGACCTTACAACATCCATCCATCCATCCATCCATGACCTTACAACATCCATCCATCCATCCATCCATGACCTTACAGCATCCATCCATCCATCCATCCATGACCTTACAGCATCCATCATCCATCCATCCATGACCTTACAGCATCCATCCATCCATCCATACATGACCTTACAGCATCCATCCATCCATGACCTTACAGCATCCATCCATCCATCCATACATGACCTTACAGCATCCATCCATCCATCCATCCATCCATGACCTTACAGCATCCATCCATACATGACCTTACAGCATCCATCCATCCATGACCTTACAGCATCCATCCATCCATACATGACCTTACAGCATCCATCCATCCATACATGACCTTACAGCATCCATCCATCCATCCATCCATCCATGACCTTACAGCATCCATCCATCCATCCATGACCTTACAGCATCCATCCATCCATCCATCCATCCATGACCTTACAGCATCCATCCATCCATCCATGACCTTACAGCATCCATCCATCCATGACCTTACAGCATCCATCCATCCATCCATGACCTTACAGCATCCATCCATCCATCCATGACCTTACAGCATCCATCCATCCATCCATCCATGACCTTACAGCATCCATCCATCCATCCATCCATCCATGACCTTACAGCATCCATCCATCCATCCATCCATGACCTTACAGCATCCATCCATCCATTCATGACCTTACAGCATCCATCCATCCATCCATCCATGACCTTACAGCATCCATCCATCCATCCATGAGCTTACAGCATCCATCCATGACCTTACAGCATCCATCCATCCATCCATCCATGACCTTACAGCATCCATCCATCCATCCATCCATGACCTTACAGCATCCATCCATCCATCCATGACCTTACAGCATCCATCCATCCATCCATGACCTTACAGCATCCATCCATCCATCCATCCATCCATGACCTTACAGCATCCATCCATCCATCCATGACCTTACAGCATCCATCCATCCATCCATGACCTTACAGCATCCATCCAACCATCCATGACCTTACAGCATCCATCCATCCATCCATGGCCTTACAGCATCCATCCATCCATCCATGACCTTACAGCATCCATCCATCTATCCATGACCTTACAGCATCCATCCATCTATCCATGACCTTACAGCATCCATCCATCCATGACCTTACAGCATCCATCCATCCATGACCTTACAGCATCCATCCATCCATCCATGACCTTTCAGCATCCATCCATCCATCCATGACCTTACAGCGTCCATCCATCCATGACCTTACAGCGTCCATCCATCCATGACCTTACAGCATCCATCCATCCATGACCTTACAGCATCCATCCATCCATCCATGACCTTACAGCATCCATCCATCCATCCATGACCTTACAACATCCATCCATCCATCCATGACCTTACAGCATACATCCATCCATCCATGACCTTACAGCATCCATCCATCCATCCATCCATGACCTTACAGCATCCATCCATCCATGACCTTACAGCATCCATCCATCCATGACCTTACAGCATCCATCCATCCATGACCTTACAGCATCCATCCATCCATCCATGACCTTACAGCATCCATCCATCCATGACCTTACAGCATCCATCCATCCATCTATCCATCCATGACCTTACAGCATCCATCCATCTATCCATCCATGACCTTACAGCATCCATCCATCCATCCATGACCTTACAGCATCCATCCATCCATCCATGACCTTACAGCATCCATCCATCTATCCATCAATGACCTTACAGCATCCAGCATCCATCCATCCATCCATCCATCCATGACCTTACAGCATCCATCCATCCATCCATGACCTTACAGCATCCATCCATCCATGACCTTACAGCATCCAGCATCCATCCATCCATCCATCCATCCATGACCTTACAGCATCCATCCATCCATCCATCCATGACCTTACAGCATCCATCCATCCATGACCTTACAGCATCCATCCATCTATCCATCCATGACCTTACAGCATCCATCCATCCATGACCTTACAGCAGTGGTTTTCAAACCCTGGGTCGCGACCCTCGGGTGGGTCGCGAGACTTAAAAAATGGGTCGCCAGGATGATTTAAGGAAAATATAATTAAATTAAAGAACTAAATTTGTTTTCATAAAATCATAGTCTATAAGCCTATGTAAAAGAAACACACGCAACATGGCTATTTAAACAATTAATAGATTAATAAAACGAAAGAAAAAACTGACAGCATACTGCTGAGTTTGGTTCATTTCTGGAAGGCGCGCTGCCTCACAAACAAAGTTGACGGAAAGGAAACCGAGACGGCAGTTTGTTTGTTTTCTTTATTTTACAAAAGCACAATGTTGTGTTTTATTGCGAGTGTACACAAATATAAATAAATCAGTTTCAGTTTCAAATGATGTCCTGAACAAAATAACGGAGTATTTCTATGATTCCATCGTGCCGGTGGCGCCTCACACGCACACAACATATTCCAGCATTGCAATCTTGACATCGCAGCCGGTTCATTATCAAAATAAAATGGTCAACCTCACATAAAAATTACACGGCTCTGTTTAAATAGTCAATATAGCCTACAATTCGTGCCATTCAGCGTAAGCACCGCTCCACTGTGATGTTACAAAGCACATTTTTGCGCATCTGAAGAGGGTGATTTTCTGAAGAGGGATCGATATTGGAACGTGAGTGAAGTACAAAGAAGCCCACGAGCGTAACTTCTTATGGGGACATGTCCTCCCCACTTTTCAAAATCCAAAATCCCGTTTGCTATTTGTTTATATAGTGTGCACACGATGTTCCCGGACGCGGACGCGCGCGCATCGACATAGGCTCGGTCCTGCTCCTCCGTGGTATCGCGGTTGCGGCACAGGCGATGAAACGCCAGAAACAACAACAGGTGACTAAGCTATCGTTATATTATCCCGCTCTTATTCATGCAAATGCTTTTTCATGCGCGACAAGACAAAAGAGAACGCGCTGTCAGTGATCCTGACACACACAAACACAAACACAAACCCACAGATAGACGCGCGCCAGTATCAAGTTCTCTTTCGCGCTAGAACGAGCAACACACATGCCAAAATGTCCGTTTTGTCGAGTATCCTCACAAGAACAGTCTTAAACGAGTTAAATTAAATCTTAAATTAAAGTAAAGAGTAGTGAGAGAATGGGATGCGTGAGATCGTCAGCTGTGGCTGGTCCTAAAGTGGCAGCAGCTAATTCTCTGAGAAAATTACTAACTGCTCTTGACTAAAGAATGCTTGTAGCTTTAATAAGGATTTATCTATATTTAGTTTATAATTTATGCAGTGCAGAATGTTTTGATAACCTTTATTCAATTTCTGTATATTGCATACCTGTTAGACAGGAAAGGCAGGTAATGACATTTATAATGGGTTTATGTAAGGTTTGTTTTAAGTTCACTTAAATTAAAGTTTTTATATTTTTTGAAGCCTAATAAATATTTAAAATTTGGGGGGATAATCATTTTCATTTTTTCTTAGAAGCCTATAATAAATAATAGTTTAGCATCCAAATAAATCGCGAATATGGAAAAAAAAATGTATTCGAATGAGAGAGTTAGGCTACATGAGCCCAACGCCGCTTACTTTCACTTTCGCTTTAAATTATTTCGCTTTGGCTTGTTTATATATATTTTTTTCATTCTTGTTCTGTTCTGAATATAATTAAATTTAAAGGATTTGTTGTGGAATATTAAGCATACAGCAAACGATAGTAGGCTATATTAATTGGTTAAAATTCTTACAATGGTTAATGGTTACCCGGTTAATTAGTATCCCTGTAGCTTTAGCTATAGATCAAAAGAGTGCAGAATCAACTTTGCGTTGCGATCGCGTCACGGATAAGCCACTGCACGTGCATCATCAAAAGCGGTTGTTAACAAAAGGCTTAAGAATGGGCCTATATAGGCCTATGGGTCGCGTCAATTTAAAAAAAAAAAAAAAGGGTCGCTCTTGAAAAAGTTTGAAAACCACTGCCTTACAGCATCCAGCATCCATCCATCCATGACCTTACAGCATCCATCCATCCATCCATCTATGACCTTACAGCATCCATCCATCCATGACCTTACAGCATCCATCCATCTATCCATCCATGACCTTACAGCATCCATCCATCCATCCATGACCTTACAGCATCCATCCATCCATCCATGACCTTACAGCATCCACCCATCCATCCATCCATGACCTTACAGCATCCAGCATCCATCCATCCATCCATCCATCCATCCATGACCTTACAGCATCCATCCATCCATCCATGACCTTACAGCATCCATCCATCCATCCATGACCTTACAGCATCCATCCATCCATGACCTTACAGCATCCATCCATCCATCCATCCATGACCTTACAGCATCCAGCATCCATCCATCCATCCATCCATGACCTTACAGCATCCATCCATCCATCCATCCATGACCTTACAGCATCCATCCATCCATCCATGACCTTACAGCATCCATCCATCCATGACCTTACAGCATCCAGCATCCATCCATCCATCCATCCATGACCTTACAGCATCCATCCATCCATCCATCCATGACCTTACTGCATCCATCCATCCATCCATGACCTTACAGCATCCATCTATCCATCCATGACCTTACAGCATCCATCCATCCATGATCTGATATTTTCCAGCTTTCGGCCGCAGCTGTGGACTATGATGAACTCAAACACACTTCATGTCCAGTTGGAATCAGCCAGACCAAAGGTTTCATGTTTGCTCTATAGTAGCGCCACCAAGTGGCTCAGCCCTGCTACTTTTTCTATGTGTTTTCAGATTTTTCAAATTTGGAAATGTCAGATCAACAAACCCCCCACTTTTGACAGCATTTTATTTTTATTACGACACAAAATGTTGACATTTCCACCAAAAAATATAACATTCTGGGGTGTGTTTCCCAAAAGCATCGTTAGCCAACTATGGTCGCAAGTTCCATTGAATTCTATTGGTAACGACGAAGCTTTGGGAAACGCATCCCTGATCGAACTTTCAGATGTTGTAGGACCATCTAGGGCCAGCCGCAACATGAATGTGCGCTCACTCACAAAGATAGGGTTTAAAACAAATATGCATTTACTGACAAAAATATAGTGAAAACCAGAAACGAAGGGGTTAAATTCAGGAATGGACAAGGCCAAAATAATAAACAAAAATAACTAGTTCCTAAATTACCCTTTAGTAAATTACTAAAATACCCTCTAAAGAAAATCACATCAAAAGAAAAATACAACGCGACTTGCTTAACTCCTTAACCCAAAACATAGAATAAACATATATGCAAAAGAAATGGCGTCATACTCCCTACTTTCCCTAAATTGAGTATTTACAAATAATATTTACACAATATAACTGAAGACCAAAGTAATTCAAAACAACCTAAGAGTTATAAATCGAATGAACAAAAACAAGTTTTACAAAAAACACACAATCACAGAGGAAATCAAGACAGAGCAAAACAAATGGCACCTATTCAGCCTCCATTACGTGTTTGAGGTGGTCCTTTTCAATGGAACCAAGACTAGACCAATCAGGATCAGGCCAATCAGGATCAGACCCAATCAGGATCAGGCCAATCAGGATCAGACCCAATCGGGGGCTGCGTTCAGCCCAGACAAAACGTTGCACAACGTTTTTTAAACATAAACGGTGATGCGTTGAACACACTGTTCTGATGACGCTAGAGTTGCAACTATGGCAGCTGAGAAGGCCATTCTTTGCGTTCTTTCTGAAGAATTTTCGGAGCCTGATGAAGTCGGTATAAATATGTGTTTAATACTACAAAATATGCCCGATGTTACAGTTACTGCACTTGCCGCCCAGAACAAAAGAGAACATCCCAATCGAGTGAAAGGATTGCTGAAACTGAAATGGAAGCACACATCTTACCTAATTCAGACTAAAACACATCTATTTAGCCTCACATACTGACTTTATTTGTAGTTCATACTGTTTTAATACCCTGCATTTTTAGGAAAAGCACTTAATTACCATTGTTTATTTCTATACCAAATGTCATACACTTGCAATGAAGCTAAAAATATAAACAACTACATCATAATGTTGATATCCTATATTTTTACAATAAAACTTACGACAAACATGTCTTCTAATATCCTCAGTTGTTGCTGCATCGAACACATTTGTAAATTACTTTCCTTGAACCCATTGTGCGAGTTCACTTTAATACCGTGTGCTTTATATACATGTTGCTGCTGATTGGACTGCAGTTCTGACACACCCACCAAACAAGAGAAAACGTATCTCAAACCCCGTTGCACACCGGTGCACGTCGTTTCCAGGAAACATGACGTTCAACCCGGAAACCGTAGCAAAACGTTGCGCACCGTTTTGAACTTGAACGTGCCCCAGGTACAGGGGTTTTCAACTGGTTCTGTGCCAGGGACCACCATTCTGACTAACAAGTAATCGGCGGCCCACTATTTTGTGTGTGTGTAGTGTGTGGATTCCTTTGTCAGATAGCACAGTCGGACATCGAATTGAGGAAATGGCATTAAAAAAAAAAAAAAAAAAATGCGTTTGTCATGTCATTTTGCTGTGTACTGAACCTATTCACTGCTCCATCAACGTTTCATGCCAAATCGCTATATTTCCTTGTTTAAAATGTACTGCAAGATGCAGTTTCTTTCCAAACCGCGATAAGCGCCAAACCTATTTTTAGCCTAAACGCGATATATCCTCTCGACTAATCAGAATTCTCTCTCGCTCTCTCACCCTCAAATCGCGTATCACGCCAGACGCTCAATTCGCCTCATTCACGCGTCCGCGCCGCGCTAAACGCCTCATTCGCGCCGCAGGACCTCCAGATGCGCGTAAACGCATCTTTACATCGTCTTGACATGAAAATCACTCGCGTTTGGTGTGAACGCCACTCACTAGCACAAGGTCATGTCGTGATTTGTTTTATGTAAAGCGGACAATGGTTCTACTTTTTATGGGTTCGACACTTTACTGAATGCCAATGTATTTATTACTGACTGACTTACCTTTTTTTTTTTAAGACAAACTTTTTTTTTTATGGAAAAAAAGTTATTTTATTAGTGAAATTACGTAGGCTGGAATGCATGTCACGGACCACATGCAATGCCGCCGCGGACCACCGGTTGAAAACCCCTGCCCTAGTCAATCAGGATCAGGCCAATCAGGATCAGGCCAATCAGGATCAGGCCAATCAGGATCAGACCAATCAGAACCAGACCAAATAAGGATCAGGCCAATCAGAACCAGACCAAATCAGGATCAGGCCAATCAGGATCAGACCAATCAGGATCAGACCAATCAGGATCAGACCAATCAGGATCAGACCAATCAGAACCAGACCAAATCAGGATCAGGCCAATCAGAACCAGACCAAATCAGGATCAGGCCAATCAGGATCAGACCAATCAGGATCAGACCAATCAGGATCAGACCAATCAGGATCAGACCAATCAGAACCAGACCAAATCAGGATCAGGCCAATCAGGATCAGACCAATCAGGATCAGACCAATCAGGATCAGGCCAATCAGGATCAGACCAATCAGAACCAGACCAAATCAGGATCAGGCCAATCAGGATCAGACCAATCAGGATCAGACCAAATCAGGATCAGACCAATCAGGATCAGGCCAATCAGGATCAGGCCAATCAGGATCAGGCCAATCAGGATCAGGCCAATCAGGATCAGACCAATCAGGATCAGGCCAATCAGGATCAGACCAATCAGAACCAGACCAAATCAGGATCAGGCCAATCAGATTCAGGCCAATCAGGATCAGGCCAATCAGGATCAGACCAATCAGGATCAGGCCAATCAGGATCAGACCAATCAGAACCAGACCAAATCAGGATCAGGCCAATCAGGATCAGGCCAATCAGGATCAGGTCAATCAGGATCAGACCAATCAGAACCAGACCAAATCAGGATCAGGCCAATCAGGATCAGACCAATCAGGATCAGGCCAATCAGGATCAGACCAATCAGAACCAGACCAAATCAGGATCAGGCCAATCAGGATCAGGCCAATCAGGATCAGGCCAATCAGGATCAGACCAATCAGAACCAGACCCAATCAGGATCAGGCCAATCAGGATCAGGTCAATCAGGATCAGACCAATCAGAACCAGACCAAATCAGGATCAGGCCAATCAGGATCAGGCCAATCAGGATCAGACCAATCAGGATCAGACCAATCAGGATCAGGCCAATCAGGATCAGACCAATCAGGATCAGGCCAATCAGGATCAGGCCAATCAGGATCAGGCCAATCAGGATCAGACCAATCAGAACCAGACCAAATCAGGATCAGGCCAATCAGGATCAGACCAATCAGGATCAGACCAATCAGGATCAGGCCAATCAGGATCAGACCAATCAGGATCAGGCCAATCAGGATCAGACCAATCAGGATCAGACCAATCAGGATCAAGCCAATCAGGATCAGGCCAATCAGGATCAGACCAATCAGGATCAGGCCAATCAGGATCAGACCAATCAGGATCAGACCAATCAGGATCAAGCCAATCAGGATCAGGCCAATCAGGATCAGACCAATCAGGATCAGACCAATCAGGATCAGGCCAATCAGGATCAGACCAATCAGGATCAGACCAATCAGGATCAGGCCAATCAGGATCAGGCCAATCAGGATCAGGCCAATCAGGATCAGACCAATCAGAACCAGACCAAATCAGGATCAGGCCAATCAGGATCAGGCCAATCAGGATCAGACCAATCAGGATCAGACCAATCAGGATCAGGCCAATCAGGATCAGACCAATCAGGATCAGGCCAATCAGGATCAGACCAATCAGGATCAGACCAATCAGGATCAAGCCAATCAGGATCAGGCCAATCAGGATCAGACCAATCAGGATCAGACCTATCAACTTTGCAGCAAAACTACAATGTTTACATGTAATATATTTATTATTATACTGTCAATGTATTTGCACACACACTTTACTGTGCGGTGCTGCACTGTCGCTGTTCGTAATATCTCGTGCTGTCTGCACGTTTTCACACACACACACACACACACACACACACACACACACACACACACACACAAACACACACACACACACACACACACACACACACACACACACAGATGGTGTGAGGAGGACCCTGTTGGAATTGCTCCGCTTTTAGTTTTGTATCTCGGCTCATAGTGTTTGTCGTCTCACGTCACGCCTCTCACTGTGTATCACTGTATAATGCCGAAATCACAATAAAAGCCTCTTGACTTATGGATTCTCACATCTTATCTTTGCAGACAAAGGTCACTCAGAGATGTGGACAGCACTACCGGCGTACAGTAGATCAGTGGCCCGTACGGGGATGTAATTGTCCATGTAATAGCCTAGATCTTGATAAACCCACACCAGATCAACCTCTGCTCTCACACACTACATTACACACATTACACACTGAGTCTGCTGATTAGAGTTGTGTCTGCCTCACTGACTCACTCACTCACACACACACTCACTCACACACTCACTTGTGTCTGCCTCACCGACTCTTCAAGCCTTCAAGTACGATAGATGTTTGAATGATTATAAGACACTCTTGGGGCCGGTTTCACAAAGCTATTTTAGACCGGCCTATAGTGTTAGACAAGTCTAACATTTGCTCATAGACTAGTCTAATGCAAGTGAGACTGTTTCAGTTATACCAAAGTTGACAGTTGATAAAATAAGCAGTATATTTCCAGACACTGTATTTGACTGTTGTACATGTTGCGAGCACCAGATGGCGCTGTTTGACACACTCCGATGATTTCAGTGTTTTCCCTATTCAAATTAAATCAGGAGAAAGTCTCAGAGCTTCATTTCGTGATCTCAAACACGTCCGATGCAGTAAGAGACTGTTTCTTCTCGCTTTGGATGTGGAAGGAGTCGGAAAATTCGTCGACGATTCATTCCTGTTTTTTTTTTTAGTCACATTTGGTGTGAAAGAGGGATTTTAAGACGTTACGGATGTGAGTGTGAACGGACCGTTAACGTCTATGACATCATTCTGATTGCTTGTGTTATTTACAGCACACTTTTCCTCAATAACACACATTTTCTGAGCTGCTATTCAAATCTGTTGTACAAACCGCAAGTTATAATAACATAACATTAGTAGATAAGATAAATATCTCCAGTTCTCCACTGAACTCAACGGACATCTCCACGTCACGCGCAGGGAGCCGGTTCACACGGGCTTCCGGTATCCAAACTGTCATACCGCAGGGAGTCATGGGAAATGAGTTTTCTGCTCCATTTGAGACCTCGCAAAAGCGGTTGAAATAAACTACATCTCCCATAAAAAAAGTCCAAGGAGGAATCCTCCATTCCGACAGATCCCTCGATAGATTACAGCCCCTTCTCCTCTCCGTGTTATTGAGGGGGAGCGGAGCGGAGAGGAGCTGATCGATCCGCTGTCATGGAAGAATAAACGCACACGCTCCTCATCCATCACCCGCTCCCGAGCAGGAATATATCACGGTCATGCAGCGCGCGCACGGGGGGATCTGAGCGCGACTGCCGTTAAAGATGATATCCGCGGAGGAGCAGCAGGGCGACTGGACGCGGGCGTCGCGGGCGTCGGAGGAGGTGCTGCGGCTGTCCCGGGAGCTGGCCGAGACCACGCAGGAGAAGATCCAGGCGGCGGAGTACGGGCTCGCGGTGCTGGAGGAGAAGCAGCAGCTCAAGCTGCGGTACGACGAGCTGGACGCGGAGTGCGAGAGCGTGCGTCAGGAGCTCGAGCTGCTGAGAGAGGTAACCGACACAACTGCGACACCAACGCGCCGCGATTAATATTAACGCTCGCGAAACGCTGCCGTATTATGTGTTTGGGGTGTAAATGATGTGGTTGTGTAGGCCAGGGGGTTTCTAATCTCTGAGAGGCCGCGGGACACCGAATACGAGCATCCCCGGGAGACACAGACACCCCCTCCCTCCATCTTAAGATAAATAAATATATAAAAAATATGTGTGTGTGTGTTATATTATTAATATAACCCAATTTATACCCATTATATACACAATACAAAAATTTTATACAACCGGGCTACCAGTTTAAAGCATTTTCCGGAAAATATGATTGTGATCATCCTCGTGAGACACCCCGTCCATCTATGATCTAAGACTTATATTTTCAATATATAAATCTATAAAAATACTATATATATATTTAGAGTCTGTTAAGATACATTACGTTTTATTTAAATCAATCAATTTTTTTTAATGTTTATTTTATACACATTTTACTGTTTATCTAATCTATGTGCATCTATTCTATTTTTTATTATTTATTTGAATCCAAATTTTATATTTCTATAGAATATACTCTATATTTTTCTCTAAACCTCCCCCGGCCCCAGATTGATGTAGATGTGGTGAAGTGATGCTGTTGTGTTGCTGAGATGATGGAATGACTTGAAGTGAACATGGGGAAACACTGTCAGTGTGTCACTGGATGTGTCCGCAAGATGAAAAATGCTGCTTTCATGAGAAGATTAATACAGTGATTATTTCCTGACATTCATTATTCTGCTTGAGTTTTTCATATGTTACTTATGATATCCCACAATCCTGTGGCGGTGGTTGGGAAGAATAGCAAAATAAAAAAGGTTTCTGATGTAGCAGACGACTAATAATTCTCCATAATGGTCTTTTCTCAAATTTTGATTATTTATATATATATATATATATGTGACATGCATCAGTTGTTGATTGGATGTTGAGATGCTTAAAAATGGAGGCAAATATAACATGCATTTGGAAAATATATAGAGTGAATTCTGCAGTTTTGTGTCTGTTGCTTTAAATGCTCGATCTCTGGATTCTGATTGGCTGTCAGTTTTGAAAAAAATGATTTCAACTATATTGTTTTTCTGTGTTGTTAGTGTTGTTGTGTGTGTGGACTCTGCTATTCTTAGAACATTTATATATATATATATATATTAACTATACATTTTAACTATATATATCTTTATCATTGTAGTCATCATCTCATGGTCATATTTTTTATCTTCTGTTGCTTTATTCCCACTAATGTGATCATCTCTCAAAATCAGGAGTGAGATGATCATGCTCGTGTGTTGTGGTGAATTATGTCAGGCCTGCTTTTGAATTTTTGCGGGAGTTTTTGTCCCCTCCTAAACGGCCGAGCGAGTTTCAGCCGGAGCCGGAATGATGAGAATGTGGAAAAACACGCCTCAGTATCTCGTCATGCTGGGAATGAGTCTCCGTGTGTGTGTGTGTGTGTGTGTGTGTGTGTGTTAGAGAGACACACAGAGAGACACAGAGAGAGAAAGAGAATAACTGAAAGGGTTTGTCATGACTGGCAAGCTTTTATTAAAACCAGTTAATTCCCATTTCATTCAGTTTCCAAGCTTTCCTGAAATTCCTTGATGGGTTTTGTCTCATCTTCCTGTCCGTCGTTGAGTCAGTCATATGACCCACACTGCCGTCCGGGTCACTCAAGAAGTTAACTAGTAAACAAGTAAAGTTATTGTGCAAATAGTTCTCGAATGCAGAAGCTCTGTTGTAACGATGAGCCAATCGGGGCTTACACACACACACACACACCCTCTTTTGGGACAGTGATCTGCATTTTAGTTTTGCGATCATGAAAATCCTGGTAAATCAGCTCTTCATCCAAACTGATGAAGACAACCATGCGGGAAATTGGTTTAAAGGTCATTCATGATTATTAAATTCACACTGTGCATCTTTTATTTTGCTGATTTCTGAATTATATCTCAGTGGTAAGAAGCTGTTGTTTACAGTGTGTGAACAACACATCATGTGACACAATTATTGTGTTTAATGTGTGAAATCTAATATCCGTCTAAAACAGTAAGAGTAAAATAAGAGTAGGCCTATCTCTGTAATGAAGGAGGCCTTCCCACACCATAACTGGACAACATCAGATATTTATAATATATTCACATGGATTTTCACAGATTTAGCTAGGGATGCACTGATATCAACAGTTTGGCAGAATTATAATGTTATGTAGCCGATATGACAGACTTGTATCGCTTTACTGTATTTTCCTTTTCTGAAGTGATTCAAATCATATTTCAAGCAATTCATAATCATCTTGTTGAACAGTGCGCATCTGAGAGTCTCAGCTGGAGGAAATAATCCAGTATTTATCGGTTTTAATATATCAGACAAATTTTCTTATCAGGCCGATAACGATAACATTAAAAATGAACCGATGTCGGCCGATACCGATATGGTGGCTGATATATCGTGCATCCCTAAATTTAGCATATAAGGGCGTGTTCACACTTGGCATGTTTGGTTGGATTAAAACGAACCCTGATGCGATCGCTCACAACACGGACCAAACGAACCGAGCGAACCAAAAACAGGACGTGATGTCACAAGATGCGACCCTGAAAAGGACATTTGTTTTTTCTGGTCATAGTTCAGTTCAGGCATCAGGACCACATCTCCTCACAGCAGGTGTGTGTGTGTGTGTGTGTGACGGAGGGATTCCTGACACTGGTTTTACTCCTTTACACATTTAATAAGCTCTTCATGAGTTCAGAATACCATCATATGCAGCTACGCACATACAGCGAGCGCATTTATCCCAGAACACAGCCTTGTTTTGGATGTTCGGTAAGTTCTGTCGTGGAATATGTTGTAAAAGCATTTTTGTGTGTGTGTGTGTGTGTGTGTGTGTGTGTGTGTGTGTATCTTTAGGTCTGGTGTTAAGAATGCCAGTGTGAATGCAAAGCGTATCAGGACTAAACGTATGGCCCATACAAGATAACCACACCACAGCTGTGACGTGTGAACACACACTCAGAGTGTATTGTAGTATAGATGTGTTCAGATGCCGGGATGAGTGTAAATGGGTTATTGGGTCAGTCAGTGGGGATTTAGATCTGGCGTCTGTGTCCGGCTGAGATGCTTCTCTTCAAGCTCTTCCAACAGTGTGTCTTTGTTTGTTCAGGATGCGATTGAACACAAGTCTGCTAAATTTAGTCGTTGTGTTGAACCGCTCAGGATTGGGCTTGTGTGTGTGTGTCCCACATATCAAACACACTTCATCCGTGAATGCGGGAGTTTATAGAGCAGTTGTGTTCGAGCTAACAGCTGTCCAAGCACAAGTGTTGATGTCCACACTGTACATAGACCATCATCTGAAAGCTTCATTAAACCGGTTAAATGCTCTTGCATCTCCAAATGCTTTTTTTTATGCAGAATGTATGTAAATAACGTCATATCTGTCCTAAAGACAAACATCTGATATGTTGTGTGCATTAGTCTGAACGCAGCCTATTAGATCTGCCTATGTGTGTGTGACATTATATTTCTTGATAACGATATGGGCGTATATATATATATATATATATATATATATATATATATATATATATATATATATATATATATATATATATATATATATATATATATATCACAATATATTTACTTTAGTTAGTAAAAATAAGACCAAAGAAGCAAATTACAAACAGGAGGACAAATACAATATAACAAAAATATGAATTATTATACAAATAACATTTTTCAGGTACAACAGGTTTATTTAACATTTAGCCTAGTTAGAGAAATAGTACAGAAATTAAATAGCTAATCAAATGTAAAAATAAAATACTGCGTAGTCTTCACTGTAAGTTTTTATTATTAAAGCTACAGAATTTTTTCTGTACCTGTTCACACCAAGAACGATAACTACTGTTAATAACTAAATAACTATATTAGCGTCCACACCAGCGGATGATGTCGTTCTGTTCTTCATAAGCACTCGCTGCAGTTTTGTCGTCTGTCGCTTTAAATGCTCGCGCTCGTTACAGCAGGATGGATTCTGATTGGCTGTCAGTGTTTTTATAGTTCATCCGCTGGAAAACATTGTTTCGATGAAATAATGTGTCTGTGCCAGTGTGCTGTGATCGTTATAGTTGTGATGTAGAGCTGGCCGATATGTAGGGCTGTAGCTATCGATTATTTTAGTAATCGAGTATTCTACTGATTATTCCGTCGATTAATCGGATAAAAAATTGGGGTAATAAAAATTGACCCAAGAGAACAACAGCATTTAAAATGACTTAAAATACAAATATAGTTAACACTTTACAATAAGGTTCAGCACATATATTTATTTAACTGAATCACAGCCTTTGTGATTTCACGATAGCACTATGCTATATTATGATTGTAAATGGTTTTAAATATATCGCATAGCCTTAGAAAACGGTGTAATAATGCGGCTCATGAATACTCGTCTGTGGAATGCGCCACTTCCGGTATTTTGCCGGTTATTCGATACGGTAAATTGCAATCGAGAATTTGTTTTAAATCGAGTAATCGACTTTAATTGAGGAATCGTTGCAGCCCGAGTGATGTAAAAAATATTTTATCGATAATTGCCTTTAAAAAAAAAACACTGTATTCGATTTTTTATATATATATATATATATATATATATATATATATATATATATATATATATATATATACACACATTATGATTGTATGATTTACCATTACATTTGATGGACATTAGTTAAATACTATAATGTGGCCATTTAAAAGCCATAATCAACAAAAACTCCTTTTAAATGTCACGTTGTGCCTAACAATCCCCTTAATAACAACGTCTTCCTTTTTTGGGATGAGTCGTGCTTCTCTTTCACATATTCCTCACGGTTGCTTTTTGCTCCCTCATGTAAACACCATAGAGAAGTCCCAGCCGCCGAGAGCCGAGAGCTGCACGGACATGAATCTCTGCTGGTCCATGCATGTCTGTCATGTCTCCACATGCTGAATACCATCAGCAACCCAGCCCTGACCTCGAGTGAACCTAACCAACACAGAATCAACACTGAACAAGTGTTCTCAGTCGCCAGCTGATCACTAATTAACCGACAGTTTTGCAAAGAGGGTTTCCATTATAATCACTGCAAAGCTGTCCGAAATCTGAGCAGAACTCGGCACTGACCAAAAACTGGTTCTGAGTAAACTTGAACACCTCTGGAGCCTCATTTCTAACTGTGGCACAGAACAGGCCCTGAACTGATGTGAGATGTGATTCATTCAAACAAACATACGGGAGAATGTGCATCTGTGAGTAAACTCTGACACATGCGTATGAACATCTGGAGACGTTTGGAGACACCGATGGAGATCTGAGGAAGGAAAACCACTTTAATATTCATCATGAGTCATAATCATAAATACAGTGCATGTTCACAATAACAGTTTAAATCAATAAAAGAAGGATTTAAACTATGTTTTACATCTGATATACATATTTAGATTAAATATGCCATTCTCATTAATGGAGTTAAGCACTTAGATTACATGAAATCATTACCGAGAAGTTACAGAAAAATTATATTCTAATAAATAGAAGTATTAGTAGTGGATGCGCTGCTTTTGAACACTTTTCCTGTGGGATGCTGTGTTTTAATGTTTGCTTAGCGCTTGATAATAGCAGAACGTGATGTGAACGCAGCAGAAATGCTCAATAATGCACAGTAAGGCCTCTCCGAGTATTGAGGTATCACGTGGATGAATATGCATATGCAAATGATATGCAGATGAAGATATGCATAGTAAAACGAGGCGTTATAAGCTCATTTATGGTTATTTGTGGATAGAGACGCATGACAGTCTTCCTCTGACTGGGGTTTATAAAGGGAATTTTGCACAGGTTCTGACGCACGCACGCTTTTATAAGTCTGAATTCTTTTTGCCATACGCCATTTTTGGCTTTTGGGCGCACACACACTTTTAGTAAGGATCCTACACACAGGTTGAGACCACAGATTGGCCATTGCATACAAAAGATCAACAGATTTGTCTGTGATTGGCTACATCTCTCACCGCTGCAAAAACACATCGTAAATAGAAACACAAATACACACTGGGTCGTTTGCCAAATCTGTTTCGCCAATATGATATTATTACAGTATTAACTGAGGGTGCTGAACTTTGTTAAACACACATGGCCTGAACCCAAAGGAAAAACAGGAAACACTTCCTTCCTCCTTTGGTTGACTTGGAGAATGGGAAATCTGCCTTTGTTCTGAAGCGTAATGAGCTGTGCTGCTGTTTGCTTCAGTTTAAGGTGGCAAATATTCCCCCTTCATAAAAATGTTCAGTTCTGTCACAGCTGTGAACTGACCACCGCATAGAATATGAGTGATATGATTATCTTCGCGAGTCCGCTGTCAACAACAGGCCTAAACCAGCCATGGCACCAGCACAAAAACACATTATTATCAACAGAACTTTGAAAATATCGAGATATAATCATTTTGTCAATATTGCACACCCCTAATGTACATGTACAGTGTTCATTTTTATTTCTTCAGGTCTTAAAAAGTGTTAAATATTACTTTATAAAGTGTGCAGCAACCCTGTTGCACACTTTTGGATGCAGTGTTTGGATGGTATACCACCTCCATATTTGCCCATTGGCAATATGAATCATCCCCATATATAATGATGAATTATTAATCCTGGTGTGTTCTTCTGTCCCTCAGGCGTTCGGACAGGCTCACTCCAACCACAGGAAGGTGGCGGCCGACGGCGAGAGCCGCGAGGAGTCGCTCCTGCAGGAGTCGGCGTGTAAAGAGGCGTATTACGAGCAGCGCGTGCAGGAGCTGCAGGCCGAGCTGAGGCAAGCTCGAAACATCCTGACCAACACCCAGTCGGAGAACGAGCGCCTCGCCACCATCACGCAGGAGCTGAGAGAGGTCAGTGTGTGCGGCGAGCGTGTGTGTGGGGCACGAGCGGCGTCAGGATGGGCAGAGGAGGGGTTGCAAGCGTTAGGAGTCGCTAAAGCACCAATTCAGTTGGAAGAAGTGTTAAAGTATAGTGTAGAAAATAACAACAGAATATTGATGAATCAACCGTTTGTACCTGCCAATTAAAACATTATTAGGGATGCACTGATATGAACATATTGGCTGATACCGATAACCGATAATTCTTTATATTTGAAAACCGATATATTTGCCGATAAATCTGAATCCAAATTTTTATATAATTTTTGAGAGCCTGATTACTAAAACAAAAGCCTCACCAGTAAAGCCTTGTCTCAAACACACTTATAATGATGTTCTCATGATGATTTTATGTAGCCGATATGACAGACTCGTATCGCTTTACTGTATTTTCCTTTTTTGAAGTGATTCCAATCATATTTCAAGCAATTCAACACCATCATGTTGAACAGTGCGCATCTGAAGAGTATATATTATTTATCAGCTTTAATATGTCGGACAAATTTTCTTATCGGGCCGATAATGATAACATTAAAAATGAACTGATATCATCCGATACCGATATGGTGGCCGATATATCGTGCATCCCTAAACATTATATAAACTAAACATTAAAACCTGGGGCTGTGATGGTGGTTGTTCGTCAGTGCCGTCATCCACCGGGTAGATGTAACGGTACACATATTCACACTGAAAACTTGTCATTGCTATTTCTGTCCGTTCGGCATGCATGTGAACAAACACGGCATTGTTTCAAGCACTGCACGTGGTTTGGACAACACCATTTATATCGCATCTGGAAAATCAGGAAGTGCTCCGAGTGGGAAACTGCTGTGGGGAAAGTGCACGATTCAAGTCGTCCACTGCAAATATCTTGTTTCCAGTCCAAATATCTTAAAGTTCTTAAATCAAGATGCATTTACTAGATGAGTAAAATGACAATAAGATGTTTTATCCTGTTTTCCGGGGGAATTAATCAAAAGTTAATCAGTTTTTGCTTAAAACAAGCTAAATTATCTGCCAGTGGGGTAAGAAAAATAATCTTATTTTAAATAGAAACAAGATTATTTTTCTTACCCCATTGCCAGATCATTTTGCTTATTTTAAGCAAAAACTCACTTCATTTTTATTTATTTCCCCAGAAAACAAGACATAGGCTAATGTCCTGAAACCCATGAGATATTTCTATACTTGAGGTGTTGACCGACTTTTACCATCATTTACTAAATTCAAAAGAAGATGTAATGATGATAATCGTGTTTTGGCACTAAACGGGTATGTGATCTACAGCGTTTTCTACTTTAACACAGTAAAGGGGTTAAAAGTGAATGAAAGAAATAATATAAATAATGTGTCTATAAATAATTCCCGGTGGAAAGACAGATGGTGTGACACGAGTGAGGATCGCAGTGCTCTTGAGGAGATTAATGAGCCAAAGGTGAAATGAAATGTGGTTTTGCATGTGACTGAGCGGAGGAACAGATGGAGTGAAGACGGAGAGATGCAGATGGAGGGAGTGGTAAACACAAGCACGCAGGTCAAAGGTTAAAAGTGTAGTTGACACACTACTATTCAAAAGTTTGTGGTCAGCGTCGTTAATACTTTTATTCATCAAGAACGCATGAAATGGATCATAAGTGACATTATAATGTTACAGAAGATTCTATTTCAAATAAATGCTTGTTGATTCTTTATCTCACACACACACACACACTCTTCTTGTGCCACAGAACAGTCAGATGGTGGAGCTGCAGAGGTCTCGTCTGCGTGACGACATCAAGGAGTTTAAGATCCGAGAGGCTCGTCTTCTGCAGGACTACAGCGAGCTCGAGGAGGAGAACATCACCCTCCAGAAACATGTGTCTGTCTTAAAGCAGGGCCAGGTAACATTCAGCTGTGTGTGTGTGTATGAGGTTTAGGGGTCGGGTTAGTGTGAGGCAGGGTTTCTCAAACTCGGTCCTGGAGGGCCACTGTCCTGCACAGTTCAGCTCCTGATCAAACACTTGATCTCTAGATAATCTCTAGACCGAGTTTGAGGAACCCTGGTGTAAGGTTAGTGGAGAGAATGTACAGTTTTAAAACCATTACGGTTATGGAATGTCCCCATTTAGATAGTTAAGTAAACGTGTGTGTGTGTGTGTGTGTGTGTGTGTGATGGCATCCTGCAGGTTGAGTTTGAGGGTCTGAAGCATGAACTGCGTCGTCTGGAGGAAGATACCCAGTTCCTGAACAGCCAGCTGGAGGATGCGGTGCGTCTGAAGGAGATCGCGGAGCGGCAGCTCGGGGAGGCGCTCGAGACCATCAAGACTGAGAGGGAGCAGAAGGCAAGACATGGAGTTTTCTGTTTAGCAAATTGTTATTATTATTAGGGTTGGGTATGGTTTGAAATCATTAAGAAAAGTAGAAATAAAAAAATTAGCAATCGCAACAAATAGATACAACTGTACAAAGATACGATTGAAATAAACAGTCTTTCAAGATTGTCAAGTATCCGATTCCTGACCTCAAGTATTCAATTCCAGAATTGGAGCAGGTTTTTGATTCCCAGCCCTAAGTATTATTGCAGCTGGATATTATTGGGAGTGTGAGCTCCTCATTAGTTGTGCTGGGAATCAAGAACTGGTCCCATTAAATAAAGTCTTTGTTACATTGACCTCGTGCCAGCAAACATAGGACCCATAAATCTGTGAAAAGTCTTGAGAAGAACAATACAATGAAATAAGATTAAAATAAATAAATTACAATAAATAAAAATGTGATTTAAAATTAAAAAATGTTTGTTTGTTATTAATCTAATATATTAAATTACATAAATAAATAATGAAATTTTGTATTTTGAACGAGAACACAAGGACGCAAGAAAAGATATTGAGAATTTTTTGTCTATTTTCTGCTGGTTGGCAGTATTGTTTTCTCACTTTAACTCTTGTGCTGTTGAAAACCCTGTAACACTTGGGATGTGGTCTGCAAAAACTTGCTTATAAATCTCTCGTTATGCTACCTTATCACCAAATATTGGATTCAACTTTTTTGGACGCTTATGTACCTCAGTTTTTGAGTGAAAAAGCGTTATTTCTGGATAATTTCATCAATTTTCCTGGCTAAACATTAAAGCACACTAGTGTGGTAGTGCAAGTGTTTTTCATATTTTATGTAAAATTGTCGAAATGATCCAGAAATAATGCTTTTTCACCCAAAAACTGAGGTACGTAAGCATACAAAAAGATTAAATCCAATTTTACATAAAATATGAAAAAAATGTGCACTATCACACTAGTGTGCTTTAATGTTTAACCAGGAAAATTGACAAAATTATCCAGAAATAATTATTTTATTCACTCAAAAACTGAGGTATGTCAGCTCAGATAAATAAGGCCTACGATCGATCCATTCCAAAATGAAATATAAAACTGGTTCTAATTGAAAATAAACAAGTTGACAAAAAGATTGAATCCAGTATTTGGTGATGATGTAGCATAATGAGAGATTTATTAGCAATTTTTTTTAGGCCGGTCATTTAAAATTGACCGTGAACACCACAAGTGTTACAATGTGAAAAAAACACACAAAAAATTACAAAATGTATAAAACATTTTTTTGTGAAGTTGTTAGACTGAGTGAGTAAAGTCAGTACGTTTTAGTCTAATGCAATAACATTAGAATTTTCGGGTACGGGAATTTTTCTGATCTACAGTCGTCAACATTTAAAGTGGATCAAAACCTTTCATCAAAATTATACATGAATTTTGAATAATAATCGTTCTTGTCTGAGGACAACTGATCCACTTCAGATGTTGACGACTGTAGTTTAAAACGCCGTTCCTGCCTCAGCTCTATCTTCATGAGATGTGCTGGTGTGTGTGACACAGGCCGCCTTAAGGAAGGAGTTGTCTCAGTACATGAGCATCGGGGACTCGATGTACCACAGTCCTCTGAGCATCTCCCTCGACGGCCTGAAGTTCAGCGACGACACCTCGATCGAGCCGAACAACGACCAACCGCTGCACGTCTACGAGAACGGCTTCCACAAGATCGCCAGCAACAACGAGAACAACGACGACGACAACCGTGTTTCCACGCCTAAGAAAGGAGAGTTGTTCCAGCCGTCCTCCAGCCTCGTGGACAACCTCCTGAACGAGCTCAACATCTCCGAGATCCAGAAGCTCAAGCAGCAGCTGCTGCAGGTACTCTCACACACACATTGTATTTGTATTTTTAATCAAATAAATGCAGCCTTGGTGAGCAGAGGAGACTTTTTTAAAAACATAAAAAATCTTACCAATCCCAAACGTTTGACTGGTAGTGTATTTACCATGTTTACTGTGTTCAGTCGGCACCATCGCTTCATCAAGTAATGGCAAAATGTTTAATAATAATGTAATGTTTTGCAACCCTACAAACAAGGACAGATAACCTGGATTTTTTAATTAAATTAAAGTTGATTTGAATAGCGCTTTCCACAATGCATATAACACAGAAAACGCTTGTTTAAATGTTACAGATTTCAAATCACAATTAGATTTTTTCTCTCCCAAATCATGCATCCTATAGTGTGTGTTCAGATCTGTGTTTGATTGGCTGACAGCTGGACTGCTTAAATCCTATTAGTGTAAGTTGCAGTTAGTGCTCCATCCAATCTGACACGACCAGCCGTCCTTCTGCCAGGAGGTCAAACTGCGAACTCTGACCTTTTGAAGGATTAGTTCACTTCAGAATTAACATTTCCTGATAGTTTACTCTCCTCCACGTCATCCAAGATGTTCATGTCTGTCTTTCTTCAGTGGAAAAGAAATGAAGGTTTTTGAGAAGGAATAAGATAAGCCGAGGAATAAGAGTCTCATCTAGACAAACCAGCGGACATTTTAGAAAAAAAATAAACAAAAATACTTTTTAACCACAAAGCACTTGTATGTCCTCGATTTCACGCCTTGCGTAATCACGTTGTGTCTGACGTAGGGCGAAAAACGGAAAAATCGTCTGACATCGTTTTTTGACCATCTATTTATTTTTTGTAAATGCCATTTGACTCAGTCTTTGCACGTTCACTTTGTAACACTGGGTCTATTCTTCCGCCTACGTCACGCTTGACCTTTCAACGTGATTACGTAATGTGTGGCGCATCACAACTAGTGCAAGACAATACAAGCAATTGTGTTTAAAAAGTATATATATGTTTATTTTATATTATAAGGGTCCTCTCCATGCGTACGGGTGTGTGTTGAGCCAGAACCGTAGGAACAATACGAGACCATTGTTTTATTCTGTCCGTTATGGTAATCAGACCCGCACTGAACCCTCATGACCTATTGATCATTGCAGACGACATGAAAGAGCAGCTGAGATGATGTTTCTCAGATGAACAATTGCTTCTATTTTTGCAAACATTTTTAATTACAAATGATTTTATAAGCTCTGGTTGTTTGTGAAGGGAATCTGTTAGTAGTGTGTGTTGTCCTGTCACGGCTCTCCACACACTATAGGAACAAAATATGTAATACATATATGTATCAGTTGGTGTATATTTTTACCCCAAATTCTCTTTAAATCAGTCTTAGTAAATCAAAGTCTGGAAAAATGTCTGTCATTAGAGATGGCATGTGGGTTTAGCAACTTCCACATGACATTGAGTATATTAGGACAGGAATATTTTACTGCTGCATAGTAATGCTTTTATTTTCCATATAGTAATAATTTATTAATTATAAAGACATCAATAATAAAACATAATTATCATATTAATATTGAATATTGTATACTGTAATATAATATTGAGATGGATTGTTTATTACAATTTTTAATATTCACATATTGAAAACTTCTACCATGTGCAGTGTTTGCTTATAAAGCCCTAAAGAAAATAATAAAAGTTATGTGAATAAATGATTGAAGGTGTGTTTGTATTACATTCGCACTGTAACTGACATGAACAAAACAGACAATTAAACGGTGACCCGCAGGCCACAGCACTGAGCCAGAACTTCATATTGCTTTATAGACTGAGATTTCCCCAGTTTTGAGTCATGTCAGGACAGGTTACACTGCGAGTCCTGGAACTAATGCTCAGAGCGAATGTGCTTTTGAAGGCGGTTCTGCTTTGACTGAATAATGAAGGATACCTTTTTATGTTTTCAACTCTGGCCTTTGAGATCCACTTTCTTGCAGAGTTTACCAGCTTTGATTAAACTCACCCACCGGCACATTACAAGTAACTTGCATTACATAATCAGATTACTTTTTTGATGCAACAAGAAAAATGTTTGCATTTAAAGGGATAGTTCACCCAAAAATGAAAATTAGCCCATGATTTACTCACCCTGAAGTCATCCTAGGTGTAAATAACATTCTCCTTTCAGAAGAATACAGTCGGAGCTATATTAAAAAATGTCCTGGCTCTTCCAAGCTTTATAATGGGAGTGAATGGGTATATTTTTTTGTAAGTCCATAAAACCCTATTTAGTATACGCGGTTCTATGAATATGCAAATGAGCCCCGCCTCCACTCACTCCCTCAGCTCAGAGATCCACTGGTTGACGATCACACGTTGATCTGATTGGTTACAAGGTAGTTTGTGACGTCAGAAACACCAGCGATTTCAAAGCGTGTTTTTGAGACTGTCTTTGGTTCACTGCAGTTTTAAGGAGGAAATACTCAGCAATGGTGTCGACTTATGAATTCACACATGGTGTGTCTTAAAGCGCATTAAAAACACCACATAGACACATAAACATGTTGTCAGCAGAGCGGACGGCAATAGTGTCAGCCGAGTGAAAACATTGACTTTGTGATCACAACGATTGTGTGCTGGAAATGAAAGACACTTCTCTGTCGTTCCTGAAGCGTATGTCGTGTGTGTGTGTGTGTGTGTGTGTGTGTGTGTTTCAGGTTGAGCGTGAGAAGGTGACGCTGCTGTCCACACTGCAGGAGTCTCAGAAGCATCTGGAACAGGCTCGTGGAGCGCTCTCGGAGCAACACGAGACGGTCAGCCGGCTCTCGGAGAACATCAGTGCCATGCGCAAACTCCAGGCCAGCAAAGAGCGCCAGTCCGCGCTGGACAACGAGAAGGAGCGCGACAGCCACGAGGACAGCGAATACTACGAGGTGGACATCAACGGCCCCGAGATCCTGGAGTGCAAGTACAAGGTATAGAATTATTTTTATTTTCTTTCAGATTTTTAAGTACATTAAGTCATTTAGCAGACGTCTTTGCCCAAAGCGAACACTTTAAGTGGTGGTTTCATCTCTGGCAAGAAGAAAAAATCCATTCAAAATGGTGCGTAGGTCAATAAATACAGTATACTTGTGATTCAATACTAAAAATATCTATTTAGAAATGGACTAGACCTTCTATTTTGTGTACTAAGTTTTTTTGTTATTATTTTGAGCTCAAGCCTGAAATAAAAGGTTTGTTGTTCATGAACTCTTTGAACTACCAGGATATCCCTTGATTGGCAAGTTGTTGGCATACAATATTCCACAAATAATCACACTATCATTCACTATCACATATTTGAGACACTATCAATATTTATTTGTTTTTATTCTGCATTATTTACATCTGTATGAGACACCAGATTTCTGTCGTTTCACAAACACAGATTCTGTATTCCTCAATTGCACAGGGAAATGCAAACATTGAACTTTGTTCACTTATAATTGATTATATAATTATAATCAAATCAGCCGTTTGTGTTTTTGAGCTTCCATTTCATTTAAGACGCTGCCCTATACGGTACCTGTCTCAGTGCTGGAAACGAACTGATTACATGCAATTTGGATTATTTAATCAGATTCCAATTAAGTACTTGTAATTAGATTATATTACACTTTAAAATACTCCTAATCGGATTACAGGTATTTTTTTTACTGATTACACGATTACTTGTTTACATAAATGTCAGTTGATCATGGTTAGAAGACATACAGGTAAACAAAGAAAATATATACATTTTTAGTTTTTGTATTGATTTTTTACATATTTATGATTCAATTAGCTTTTCATCAACTCACGAACCCCAGTTTGAGAAACCCTGACATGATGAAATGTCACCTCATGATGTTGATAAAACATTTAATACATTTACTTGCTCTTTGCATTTTCATATCACAAAATAATCCTATTTAAATCTAAAAAGTTAGGTCAAAGTAATCAAATTAGATAACCTAAAATGTGTAATCTTATAGATTACATAACTATACATTTTCGTCATGTAATTTGTAATCAGTAACAGACTACAGCTTGTAATCTACGCAGCGCTGACCTGAATCTGTAGACAGCGAAGCAGTTCACTAGGTTTAGCACAGTTTCATTTTAAAACGTTTTGCGTTTCTCGTTCCTCTGTTTGTTTTCGGCACTTTCTGTCAATTATAAGAATCATCTCCCAAGTAAAGTTAAGACGTGCTCAAAATTGACTGGTGTTCCTTTGTGGAGCTTAACAGTATTTGAGCAGCAAGCTTTAAGGAAAACTAGGAGTATTATGAGTGATGATACACACCCCCTGCATATGAATTTGAGCCGCTGCTCGTCTAACAAATCGATACAAGTTCACTTTTGTACCAGAAGCCATTCGTATTTGTAATGCAATTTTTTTTATTAAGGATCCTTGAGGTGATGTTTCGATTCTTATCGATTCCTAATTTCGATTCCAATAAGGAAATAAAAAACCTGGATATCATTCAGATTTAGTTTTATTGCAAAACATTTAATTGTAGCTGAATATCATGAACAAAAATCAACAGGCTAAAGAACACTTTGCCTGTGGTTTAAAAATACCATAGAAAAACAACTAGCCTAACTAATATAAATTTAAAGCATTATTAAAGACAAGTAAACACATTAGCAATCGCAAAAAATCGATAAAACTGGACAAGGATACGATTGAAATAAACCGTGTTTTAAGATTTTCAGGTTCAGAAACTGTAATCAAATGTAAAATAACTGCACTTTATAAATAAAATATACATTACAAACACAGTTGCAAAAGTTATTCGGTCAAGAACGTGTGAATTTTCTCTTATTCCCTGTGTTATTATAGAGACGGCAGCAGGAATATTAGGCTGCTGCCACTTTAAGAGCTGCCCAATATAGTTACACACGCCTGTAGCTCTGAAAACAGCGCTCGATTAATCTTAGTATTAGGAATCGATAAGAGGAATCGAAATTTTTATTTTATAACAAGTATCCGATTCCTGACCTCAAGTATTCGATTCCAGAATTAGAATCGATTTTCGATTCCCAACCCTACCTGTGGGATGAATGAAGTGACTAACTTAACGAACTTAAAATGTACTTTGTTTGAAACCACAGGTCGCAGTGTCCGAGGCAAGTCAGCTGAAGGAGGAGCTCAAAACGTTAAAGGCGGAGCATTCGGCCTGTCAATCACAGTATAAGGAGGAGCAGGCGCAGCTGGAGAGCCGGGTCTCGTCTCTGAGCGCTCAGCTCTCGTCTCTGGAGCGCAGCAGTCGAGTCGACCGCGAGCATCTGGAGCGCGTGGAGAAAGAGCTTCGGCAGGCCAGTGAAGTGGCGGGCGAATCCCAGGGCAGCCTTAACATCGCCCAGGACGAGCTCGCCACCTTCAGCGAGGAGCTAGCCAACCTGTACCATCACGTCTGCATGTGCAACAACGAAACGCCTAACCGCATCATGCTCGACTTCTACCGCGAAGGTAAACTCCTCCCTCAGATATCAGACCTATTATTAATCAGTGTATACTGGAGAAGTGGCCAGAGGAGTGGAAGATGTGCAAGAATAATAAGCTATATGAAATTCATCCGGAAATTTCAAACAGACTTTTAATCACGCTTAAAACTAGATCTGATCTAGTGGTATTCACCAGATGTCGTATAAGTCATACAAGTTTGGCTGTTTTGCTTAAAGGTGAAGACCCAACTCTATGCATGCTTTGTAAGATTCCCCCCTCTGTTAAACATATTTTATTTAGGGATTAGGGATGCGCGGTATACCGGTACTGCAAAAATACCGGTATATATTATATTTCAAACGGTACAATATCATAATTTTGCTCAATTCGGTATTTAATGCGCTGCTGTTTCGAAGTTCACCGCTAGGCGGCAGTGCGCTACCCAAACTGACGCGGGTCACGCACAACCGGCAAACGGTGACAACGGAGGAACACAATGGATCAAACAGATGAAGCTCATTCTACACGCCCGAAATTAATAAATAAAGAGAGCAGTAGGAGTGAAATATAGCATTACTTTGCCTACAAAAGTAATGAGAAAGGTGAAGCAACAGACCTCAATGCACCACTCTACAAACACTGCTTTAAATTTGCGACGGGAGGCAACACATCAAATCTGGCTAACGTTAACCACTTGTCACTTGATCATCCTGACTTGTTCAAAGAGTTCAGAGATCGACAGGTGAGTCCATCATTCAACTGTTTTAATTTAGACTTTTATTCATAGCGCACATACATAAAAGCTTATCAATTAAATATGACACGGTAAACACGAAAGCTCAAATGTGCTTGCATGACACGCTAGAACCAATGAAGTTTAGGTCTCATAATTTTTGCACTTTCAAACAATCATATATTAATTGAATTTGAATGAATAAAGAGATTAGTGATATTAATTTTAGTATTAGTGATAGTAAAATGAATGGCATATCACTGCTGCTGTGGCGAGTGCGACCCCTAGAGGAATCTAAGGAATCTAGAGTAATAGTAGTAATATGGATATTACTAATATGAATGTTAGAGTAACACTTTACATTTAAGCTACATTTGTCAACATTCATTAGGTAACCTGACCTAACCGTATTATAGCATTTATTAATCTAGATCAATCAGTAATTATTATTTATACTAATACATGTTTAGCATGTTAACATTACTTTATATGCAATGCATTAAACTAATATGAACCCAAACACAAACCAAACAGTAATCAAACCAAGATGAATAAATGCTATAAATGTTGATAATTCTCTGTTAATGCATGACAGCTAAAAATGACTCATTTCATTATTCTATTATTATTCTATATTAATCAATTATTATAGATATTAACCTATTTTAATTGTATCATTTCAGGTTTCTTTCTTTCTTTTTTTTCAAAATCCAAAATTTAATCTACTGTAAGTTCCCTGACTGTTTTTTATTTATTTATTTATTAGTTTCAAGCAGTGTTTTTTAATAAAATTGTTTCAATTCACTTAAATTTTGAGGCTGGTTATTTGTCACCTGTGGTATCGATTTAGTATCGATACCGAGGTATTAGGTTCTGGTACCGTACCGAAACCAAAATTATGGTATCGAGCCATCCCTATTAGGGATGCACGATATATCGGCCACCATATCGGTATCGGCTGATATCGGTTCATTTTTGATATTATCGTTATCGGCCCAATAAGAAAATTTGTCCGATTTATAAAAAAAGATAAATAATGGATTATTTCCTCCAGATTAGATGCTTCAGATGCGCACTGTTCAACATGATGGTTTTAAACTGCTTGAAATATGATCAGAATCACTTCAAAAAAGGAAAATACAGTAAAGTGATACAAGTCTGTCATATCGGCTACATACAATTATCATAACATTATAATTGTGTTTGGGACATGGCTTTACTGGTGAGGCATTTGTTTTAGTAATGAGGCTCTCAAAAATTATATAAAAATTTGGATTTAGATTTATCGGCCAATATATCGGTTATCAGCTTTCAAATATAAAGAATTATCGGTTATCGGCATCGGTCAATATGTTCATATCAGTGCATCCCTAATTTTATTGGACTGTCCTGGGGATAATATAAGTAGAATGCTCTTTTATGAAGTTATTTCACTTAAGGACTTATTTAGTTAGATTATGCCTGGAAAGGTTTTGGATCATATTAATTTAAAACAAATGTATCAAGATGACTTGTTGTGTTTGTTTGCCTGGTTTTATTGTATTTATATGATATTTGTATTTTTCTAATTGAATTTTTGCCTTTAAAATAGCCTTAGATGCTGACATGGCATTAAATAAAACAATCTATCTATCTACCGCAAAGGTAAAGCCGGGATAAACGGCGCACAGACTACAGGTTGGTGCAGTCCTGATGGTCGTGGACGCCGATCTCCAATCCTGCTGACCCGTGGACTCTTTCCCAGCGCCGAGACCAGTGATGGAGCGTCATCTCCAGTGGCTGATCCCCGTAAGGAGCCCATGAACATCTATAACCTGGTGGCCATCATCCGGGACCAGATCCGACACCTCCAGCTAGCCGTGGACCGCACCACTGAGCTCTCTCGCCAGCGCATGGCTTCTCTGGAGCTGGGTCTCGGCGCTGATCGCGAGCAGGAGGCCAGCGTGGAGGAGATCCTCAAGCTCAAATCGCTCCTCAGCACCAAGAGAGAGCAGATTGCCACACTGAGAACCGTCCTAAAGGCCAACAAACAGGTCAGTGTTCACCCTCGTCATTACATCAGTGGGTCGGAGCCTGTTTGTTGTCAAGCGGGACACTTGGCATGCTTTATTGCCTCAAATATTTTAATAATCATCCTAAATTAGGTGTCATTTGAAAGCTTAAAGGATTAGTTCACTTCAGAATTAAAATGTCCTTATAATCTACTCTCCCTCTCGTCATCCAAGATGTTCATGTCTTTCTTTCTTCAGTGGAAAAGAAATGAAGGTTTTTGAGGAAAACACTCCAGGATGTTCCTCCATATAGTGTCTTCAATGGGGTCCAACGGGTCGAAGGTCCAGATGTGAGTTTCAGTGCAGCTTCAAAGTCTCGACACGATCCAGCCGAGGATTAAGAGTCTCATCTAGACAAACCAGCGGACATTTTAGAACTAAATAAGCATTTATATACTTTTAACCACAAATGCTCGTCTTGCACTAGCTGTGATGCGACACACATTACCGTAATCGCGTTGAAAGGTCATGTGTGACGTAGGCGGAAGTACAGACCCAGTGTTTACAAAGAGAACGTGCAAAGACTCAGGAGAAAATAGTATTTTGCTCTACTCTCACATTTCTGAACCGGATCACGCGTGACCTTTCAACGTGATTACGGTAATGTGTGTCGCATCACGGCTAGTGCAAGATGATCACTTGTGGTTAAAAGTATATAAATGTTTATTTTGTTCTAAAATGTCGGCTGGTTTGTCTAGATGAGACTCTTATTCCTCGGCTGGATCGTGTCGAGACTTTGAAGCTGCACTGAAACTCACATCTGGACCTTTGACCCGTTGGACCCCATTGAAGACACTATATGGAGAAACATCCTGGAGTGTTTTCCTCAAAAACCTTCATTTATTTCCAGTGAAGAAAGAAAGACATGAACATCTTGGATGACATGGAGGAGAGTAAACTATCAGGAAATGTTAATTCTGAAGTGAACTAATCCTTTAAAGCACTGCCTGTCTTTTGGTTTGTCAAATGAACGGCTATCAGCCAGAACCTCTAATGTTGTGTTTTGTGTTTGACTCTTTAAAGAGGCTTTCTGACTTTAGACCACCTGACTCAAACGGCATACTTTCAACAAACTACAAGACAAACTGCTGATACGAAGTTTTATGGCAGAAGCACAGCAAATCTTCCATGTTACTGTTGTGTTTATTACTGGCAGTGACACACATTTCACGATTGGATTCAGTTTTCATTGTGTGTGTGTTGTTTTCAGACCGCTGAGGTGGCGTTGGCCAACCTGAAGAGCAAATATGAGAATGAAAAGGCCATGGTGACCGAAACCATGATGAAGCTTCGCAACGAGCTCAAAGCCCTTAAAGAGGACGCGGCCACCTTCTCCTCACTCAGGGCCATGTTTGCCACTCGGTATGAGACACACACCAACACACATTTATAACACACACACATCAGCAAAAAAGAGTCTATTTGGTTTTTCTCCTGTATCTCCTCCTCTATTCTCACACAGTGTTATCACAGTTATGATCAACAGAACAACACCAGGATCTGGTTTTGGTTCTATAAAAAAAATATAACCACAGAAACTAATAACAGTCATGATATTTTTATTGTATTTTACGATTAAGTGCAGTTACCAATAATATTGCATATTTTGTCCCAGTGAAACACATGTTCATCAGTGAAGCACTGAGTTTGAGTTTGGATGCAGAAATAGATCGATTAACAACAGGAAACAAAAAAAAAGCTCCATCTTTTTATAGGGCAAAATTGAAATATAATGACCTTTTTGTCATATTGATCATCTCTCAAAGAGTATTAGGGCATACAGAATATCCTTAATTCTACTTTCCCTTCTGAAATTGATTGTTTGGCTGTAATACTATCCAGACTTTTAGCTGTTTGTAGATCATTGACCAAAGATAAAAACATCACTACCATTGTTAATCATTATGAAAAACTTCAGCTTAAACACATTTAGAAACTATAAATACAAAAAAGTATAAAAACTGCCATAGTTCGCTAACAAAAATGACTCAACGTTCACTTACGGCCAAACCGACTGTGTGTTTATGTGCACACTCATGAAGACGGTCATTTTGCACATACATCTGTGTGTATTTGACCATTTAAGCACAATTTGGTATGTCTGTTTACAGGAGTAACCCAAGACAAGCTTCTCTATTCTCACGGTTGTCGTGAATATTCCCTGTAAACACAGTGACCCTGAATAAAGGCTGATGTGCACTACACGACTTTTGACCAGTCTGAACCAGTCCATGCCAAAAGTCACAACAATACAATACATTTTCACTCCTGTCAAATATTAAATATGGCTATTCAAATATTAAATGTCGTTACCCTGATAAGGTCTATTCCAGCCTTAAACAAATGGTAGAGCCCGTAATACTGGAAAGTGTTATCTTAGTTGTAATGCATTGAAGGTTAATGTCAAAATAAATGAAAGATATTCAAGCGTTTGTAAGTAAATGAGATTTTCTCTGTACGAAAAACAAACTGGCTGGTAATGTTCACTGTAGTCCAGATGGACGACTCCTGTGTAAGCTGCCGTTTTTGACCAGTTTAAGATATTTTATGCCGATAGCTTGTGAGAACAGACTCTCAGTAGGTGCGTTTCCATTACAGATTTGTGCAAAACTTTTGCATTTTTTTTAATGTCAACCAAAAACTTTTGCGAAATGACAATGTTTCCATTAACCGTCATTTTTTCCCACTCACGATAATCATTCCAGAGATCATGGCGACGGATGTTGGGAGGTTTACGTATATCCCAGCCACCGCACTGGCCATTATTATTAATCAAAGGAG
Organism: Scardinius erythrophthalmus; assembly: GCF_964197995.2. Classification (NCBI taxonomy): domain Eukaryota; kingdom Metazoa; phylum Chordata; class Actinopteri; order Cypriniformes; family Leuciscidae; genus Scardinius; species Scardinius erythrophthalmus. The sequence continues at coordinate 35,744,071 of NC_138240.1, forward strand.
ATGTATGTGTGTTATCCAATCATTAATGGCAAGGAACGAGCCTTATTATACTTGTGAGCGGCACATATGAGGTGTTTCTGGGTGTTTCTCCCTCAGATCTGCTTCGAGCTCTTGATTGTGGCATTTATTTGAGGTTTAGAATCCAGTATTCCTGTAATTCTTCTGTCTTTTATGAGTTTAATGAAGAACTCTGTCTCGTATTCTGTCCAAACACACTGCGTCATCTACGTCAGGTGACCTGTAAATGCACAAAAACTGTTTCCATTGCAGTTTTGTGAAATAATATTTCTTTTTCGAATTGCGTGTAAAACCAACTCATGCGAGTGTGAAATTTTTTTTGTGATAAATGTGAGTTTTTGTGAAATTGACGTGTTTCCATTGGGCGTATTTTCAAATTGCGCAATTTGAAGGGTAATGGAAACGCGGCTAGTGATGGGAACCAGTAAATCTTCATTGCACATGCGTGTCAGAGTAAATCTACAGTGAAGTCTTCTCAAAGCCGTGACGTCATATTCTGCAGAATCACTTAAACACCATCAGTGGCTTCTCTGTGCTGAACTCAGGACGGGACATGCGGGAATGACGTGCGGGATTTCCTTAATGCTTTCTGTCTAGATATTCTAGATTGAGAAAGTGCTGCTGTCTAGTAGCTTAGATTTATTTAACAAAAAATGGATTTGAACATAATGGCAGAACAAAAAATACTACCATACAGTCAAACTCAAATGTATTCAGACAGCTTCAACATCTCTCACATGATCACAGTATTTTCGCTATAGTTTAGAAAATGGTAATGAAATATGAGCAGAACTCAGCTGATATTTGACTGGTTTTGTCCGTCCTTCTGTTAGACTGTCTCACACATGAATCATGTTGAATATCTGTCAGCTGTTAAATTTAACTACACTATTAGATAATACCAGTTTAGCTCAACCAATCACCAAGCAATGCTTCATTGTGTTCAGTCTGTGTGTAAAAAGAGCATTAGCAATTAAAGACAACACACTTCAGCAAAACATGATCAGCTCAAAGTGTCTGAATCATTTCTGGTCCCAAATGTTTATAGATGTCACTGGTAGTCTCTGTATGAAGAATATTTGGGTCTCAGTTTACTTTATTTTGCTATCCACACTTACATCAATGAACTATAGTGTCCTGATCACACTAGTGAAAAAATATAAAAAATTATATCTGGTGTCTGAATAAGTTTTAGTTTGACTGTACATATTATTTTATAATTTCATATAGTTTGTAAATTTTCTGTATATCAGAATGTTTCTCATTAATTACCAAGACTCTGGCAACCCTCTGACGAATATACATGTACTTCTCATTCTTTCTTGTGTTCCCACTGACACTTCAGCGAGTGAACACAACTGTGTTTCTGTTCCCATGTTCACGTTCACACATGCTATGAATGAGCAAACACAGATGAAACGCTCCTTTAACAGCACATTCAGCGTGAAGATTTCCCATCAGCCTCGACGGCCCCTTCGGCGCTCAGTGGGGTATTAATATGCTAATGAGCTCGTCCGGCGGGGGGGCTGGGCTCTCTTTCCCACAGTCTCCAGCATCTCTAAAGCTGCTCGCTCATATCGCACCGCAAAATCACTAAAAAGAAATATGGTAACACTTTACAATAAAGTTCATTAGTTAACCTTGGTTAATATGAACTAATAATGATCAATACTTCTACAGCATTAAAATCATCTGTGAACTAACATGAACAAACAATGAACAACTGTATTTTTATTAACTAACATTAACAAAGATTAATAAATACTGTAACAAATGTATTGCTCATTGCTAGTTCATGTTAGTTAATGCATTAGCTAATGAACCTTATTGTAAAGTGTTACTGAAACTGTGTGTTTGCATAAGAAAATAGCAGATATTGTGGATGTTTTGTTTGTGATCTTCATTGGTGTGTTGCTGTACCGTTGAGGTGAATGCGTGTCAAGACATATTTCTCAACAACACCGGCACGCCTCCTTCACACCCTCACACACACACACTCGTGCAGACGCAGATGGTTCACACGTGACCCCTGGCCTCTTTTCCCGGGAAAATCCTGACCCCTGCGTTCAGAGCGCTGGTTCCCAGGGGCCGATCGCTAATGAAGCTGCACTGATCTCTATTGTGAGGCGTTGTGTCTTTGTGCCTGAGACCTCACCCTCACCCTCACCCTCGGGTAATCTCAGGCACAATACAATTAGGCTAGTCTAGTTTGTCTAGACTTCTTTCTTTTTTTTAACACTCACTAGGCAACATTTTGCAATGCATAAGTTACTTTTTCAAAACTCTTCACACAGTTCTTCTAACCAACCTTCAGCCTCAAAAGCAGAACATTTTACATCCAAAACGCACTAAAACTACCAAACCTATAATATACTCATTTTTCCAGAACACTAGCAAAGGTTTCACCCTACAAACACATTTTATCACTCAGAAAACCACTAACAACAGGCAGCATTATAAGATAATGATATAAATGTTTATAATTCCCTGCAGTAAATGTCACATGATCCATGTTTACACTACAGCTCCATCTATATGGTATAGATCAGGGGTCTCCAACCTTTTTTCATTTGAGAGCTACTTTTTACAAATGAAAGTGGACGAGAGCTACTCATGTAATACAATACTTAAATCTCTTAAATAATGTCTCATAACTCTCATATTAACAACCATCCAAACTGTTTTAGACCCTTAAATGTCAGAGAAAAGAACAGAATCAGAGATAAAAAAAAAAATGATAGAAAATTGTATTTTGCATATTATACTGTAAAAACACATAATTATAGTTGATTTTATAGTGCATGATAACTAGAGATGAAATGGCATGAAAATTTCATTTCATGATTATAGTAACCAAAATGATCATGGTTCTCACAGAATCCTGTATACTAATACTACACAAGAAAATCAATTCACAAAAAGTTTTATGTCGAAAACCAGCAAATAACAAATAAACTTTGCATCAATATGCACTTTTTGTTTACATAAACATTAAAATAATAACATTAAAAATGATGGCCAGATTTTAAAGGAGTGTCTTGCAACATGTTGTCTACTATGTTCAAGTTCAAATAAAGTTTTGACAAAAAAAGTTTTTATAAAAAGATAAACCTCGCATATTTCAGCCTTTAAATCATTTTTATAAAAAGAATGAGTCAAAAAAGATAAATTACTGACATTTACAATGCACATTAGCTTATCTTTTATTATTAATAGTTAAATTCGGTCCGATTTTCCCGTGGTGTCTTCCGTTGCTATGCTACCAAGCGCTGCGCTCTCCACAACGACAAAGAAGTTTTAATAGCTAATGGACCGCCGAAAAACGCTTCTGTAGCTCTGCTATAAGATTTATGTACAGAGAAGAAAAAAACACCTGTAGTGTTTGGGTGCACCCGCATCCGTCATGTTGACTCGCTGCGCCTGGAAAAAATGAGCGCGCGGCTTCAATTATTTGAAATAACGAACTTGAGCGCGCAAAAGACGCGATATGTGAACGGCAATATGTGAGCTACTGGTAGCTCGCGAGCGACGTGTTGGAGACCCCTGGTATAGATGCTAATGACATTGAAAGGCTAACACCTGTGTAGATGTTCATCTAATTGCTGTGATAGGATTTCATATTTTAGATTTTTAGGAGTTTTTCAGTCTGGTATTGCTGTAGAAATGTAGCAAATTGCTGTCGTCTTCAGTTTTGTTTTGTTTAGTCAGTCGGCATGAAAAGGAAGTTGCGCTAGTCTTTTCGTCTTCTCTATCGTGTCGTTTATACGAGTGAAAGGCTTCTGGAACAAGAACAAATGTAGGTCATCAGAGAAGCTGCAAGAGGAAGATTTTCTGATTCAAGATTAATAACTCAATAATGATGTGCACCTGTAAATCATTTAGAAGAAACACTGCGATTATTCCATTAAAAAAATAAGGATTGTCCATTTTTATTTCATGGTGACTTAAGTTTAACAGGTTTGAAGAGAGTGTTTCTGTCTGAGTGAGAAATGAATTATTGCCATTTGAAAGATGTCGTCATGAATGCATTTTGTTGCCAAAGCAATGATAAATGATCCACAGTTCAGCTCACATAGACTGCTGATGTGTTCACTGTGTGAAGAGATTTCAAAAAGTCTCATCGATTATAACAGTAAAGCTACACTATAACTTTTGGTCCTGAAACTGCATGCAAAATTGGGGCTTTTGGCCCCAAAATTTGAGGCAAAAGTTACATCAACTGTGTGTTGCGATGTCCCTTTCGATGCTCCCTTCTATATTGAGGCACTGCTCTTCTTCACCATCAGTCTAAAATCATCAGATCAAGTACTGTTTAAAGTACCGTTTCACATTTGACCCCTCAGATTCTCACGTCTGGTGTTCTGAGAAGGATTGATGATCACACCCATGGGAAAATCACCCGTTGTGTGTGTGTTTCTGCTGACTGCAGGGCGGTACACATGTTCCTCAGTGATTACTGTGTTCTGTGTTGACATGCTTTCAGGTGTCGTTAAACCTGAAGGTGTGGCTCTTTAATCGTTCTGTCTGTTAATGCTTTAATCTCACGCTTATTCATCTCTCATTAAGATCGACAGCTGTTGAAATCGCATTGTTTATGGATGAATGGATTGGTCTTTAAACTAGATAGGCCTGGTGTTGTGTGTTCTGTTGGGACACGCTGACTGTTGCTGTATTTGAAATAGCCTTTTGCACTGAAGGGAAACTCCACCCATCATTTTCTAATCCTCATGCCGTCCAAGATGTATATGACTTTCTTTCTTCTGTGGGACACAAACAGAGATGTTTTAATAAAAATAATCTCTTTGAGAGTCCATATGATGTAAGTGAATGGGACCCTCATAGTTGACGCTTCAAAAACCACACAAAACGAACATGACAGTAATCCATACAGCCCTAGGTGAGGAATCTGTGTCTTCTGAAGGGTGTGTGTGTGTGTGTGTGTGTGTGTGTGTGAGAGAGAACATTGTTTAACCTTTTAAAACTATCATTTCCAACTAACTGTCTTTGGATTGCACTTTTTATACTTAAAATGCAGCTCAAAGTGCTTCACAAATTAACATAAAAATAAAAACACATTATCAATAAAATGCCAAAAAATACTGAATATTATCAATATACTCAAAACAATAGAAAAATATGCCTTGACTCTCCTTTTAAAAATATAAATGCTTGAATCCTGTTGAATAAAAGAGGCTCATTGCTTCAGATTTACTGTACAGCAAGCCAAAAGACCAGCACGATTGCAAACATACCTTGACAAACAATCAGAAGTATTAAAATTGTGATGTCCGTTTCAATAGCAAATTAAAGGGATACTTCAGGATTTAGCATTAAGCTTTGTATTAGTAGAAAACCTGTAATATTTTCGAATTACCATGCTTTCCCCCCTCATATCCCCCTGAGACAGATTTATGCATTTTTTGTCTGGAAAAAATCCTCCGATGACGCAAAAATCGTCATTTTGCGTCATCGGAGTATTTTCTGGCCAGAGGCTAAAGACTACAGCCAGTAGAAGGCGTTGTTCCGCATGTGTTCAGCCCGCCCATAGGAGGAGGGATCTCACTCACAGAATGTACACACAGTGTCAGCCGTCTTTCTTTGGAAGCTAAGCTAGCAGGATCTTGTTCTGTGGAGAAAGCTGAATTGTAGGAGAAAGCTGAGTAAGTAGGGGTTACCATCTTCCTTTTCCCGGACTTGTCCGGCGGGCGAGATCGTTCAAAATGTCCGGGATTCGGGCTTTTGCTTTCTGCGGTCGCCATTCATTGTTTACATGCACACCTCTCGTTTCAATCTAACTGAATTCATTCCGATTGGTGAGTCTGAATGTAGTGTTTACATGAACGCTAAACAAGTGATCGGTTGATGTGCGTTTTAACACTGCTAAGATAATTCCCGCTCCTCCGTGAGCGATGCGAGACCCGGCGCGTCTCAGTATGTAATGACGCCACCGGCCTCGCGCCGTTCTCCCGCGGCCGTCAGCCTCGTCCTGCTCGCCACAGTAAACATGATGAGTGGATGGCGACTGCAGAATGCAAAAGCCGAATCCCGGACATTTTGGGCGAACTCTAAATCCCTGGCAAACTCATCACGTTGGCAAGCCTTCTTGTTTTCAACTGCGCTGCCTTACCGGTAGGCGTGGCCTCCTAAGGCAGCGAAGCAAGTGCATTCTGGGAGTTGTTGTCTTTTATCCACATAAGCCAAAAATACATTTTCTGGCTTTTCTCAGTCTAGAAAGCTCCAAATTCAAAAATTTCTTCACATTTCTTATACTTAAATGACCTATTTTAAATACACATTCATCTTCCCAGAGGTGAAGTATCCCTTTAATGAAATCTTTATAAGGAATTCCTCTCAAAATGTGAATGACACATGCTCACATTGACACAGTTTTATATATATTTTTAAACACAAGTACAATGTAAAAACACGCATGTGCTGGGCTTGCTGTGATAGTCGGTGTTGACGTGGACAAGATGAGACCGGTGTTGCGGCTCAACCATTTCTTTAATAGTTCTACAAATCATTTTGTTCAGTTAGAGAACAGACACTGCAATTAAAAACTGAACGTGTCGTCTTAATTCAGCATGAGCTGAACGAGAGTCGCAGCAGAAGCCCCTCCTCCTGAAAAGCACACTGTGCTCTGATTGGTCGGCTGGAGCGGTGTGTTGTGATTGGTCGAGAGCTTCGAGTGTGTTAGGGAAATGTCCCGCCCCTTACCATAACCGCCAGTTTAACACACTACTGACTAAATCAACCAGGCCCCGCCCCTTTATTCTGCATATTAATTATTATAATGAGGAATATTGTGACGTGTTTGTTCCCGGGAGAAACTCAAGACTACAATGGAGGCGTTTCAGGAGTTCAGAAACACTGACACTGATATAGAGAAGAACTACAGCTTCTTCATGATCACACAGCAACACACACTAAACACAGATGGAGGAAAGCATCACAGGTCTTCTTTAAATCAAATGTTAGTAGTATTTTAAGAGCTGTGATTTGATGTTGTTTATTTCTGTGTTTGTCTGTCAGCTGTGACGAGTACGTGACTCAGCTGGATGAGATGCAGAGACAGCTAGCGGCGGCGGAGGACGAGAAGAAGACGCTGAACTCTCTCCTGCGTATGGCTATCCAGCAGAAGCTAGCGCTAACACAGCGCCTGGAGGACCTGGAGGTCGACCACGATCAGGTCCGCCGCGGACGCGCTAAAACCGGCTACTCGCGCGCTAAATCCACGCCGTCCGACGTAAGTCTCCCCGCCGGGGCTCGCGCCGATCTGGGAGCGCCACTCGTGTTCTGCAGCGAGAAGTACAAGATCTACTGCGACTGAAGCCGCGGCTCATGTATAAAGCTCAACTCGCGCGCTCTTGCTTGCTCTCCGCTAACCCATACGATGTGTCCGTGTGTTTAGCGCTGCTAGCGTTCTCGTAGCCAGGTGCATGTGTTAGAGCTAGCTTAGGGGCAGAATGATGTAACGTTTAGTCTAAGTGTGTTTCAAACCGAATTGCACAGCGCGTTTCTAGATTAGACGTGCTAGGGAGAGCTAGCCATGTTGAATTGTGATGATGTCACAAGTCAATAGCTATTTGCCCTTTTTCTTCTGTCCATCTCTCTCCTGCCTCTGAAATCAGCAGCCCGTCCAATCAGGTGACTCGTGTTTACAAGCCCGAGCAAACGATATGCAAACCTCCTCCTGTCTCGTTGACATGCAGGAAAACCCATTGAATTGTGCCATTTTTTTTGCGAGAATTTAAAATAGCATCAACGCGACGGGTTGGAGAGTGAGCGTTTTCAGCGATGTCACTCGTGAGGCAGGCGGGAACGACAAGCGTACATACTCATGAATCAGCCAATGGGCTTCTGGCTTGCTTTTTCGTAGATGTCAGTGGCTGCAGATCTGTTTCTGAAAGCTTTAACATGTCGTAGACTTGATTACGTTTACTTGACGCGCGGCTTTACGCGGTGAAGGGCTTGTCACATGCTCATAGTGATGTCATAATGCAAGGCTGTTTGTGTTTCTACATTGCAGATGAACATTAGCGAGGCCTTATCTGTCGTTTCTGTCTTCTGACGCGGCAAACTAAATATTTCAGGCTGGTTTTCTGGCGGAAGAAAGACATTTATCCTAAATCAGTGGCGAATTGGGTTCATGCTTTTGATAGTATGTTCATATTCTCCTACTTGGACTCTACCTTTGCATTGGGAATCTGTCAGTAGGTTACGAATGAAATGAAACTCATCTCCGTATAGAAGGCTTTCACTCGTTTGTGTTTGCGATGTGCGAGAGATGAAGCGTCGACAGTAAAAACTGAAACGAAGGTTCATAATCTACTTGGAAGAATCGCTGTATTTAAAGGGCCAGCGCACATTTTAGGATCTTCAAATTGACAGCAGTGTTAAATAAAACGCAAAACTCGTACGTTCTCAACGTGCCTCGCTAGATTATTGTTATTCATTTCTTTACATTTATTTGAACCGCCACAGAAAAACACAAACGTCTCATTTGTCTGGCATGTCTAACAAAAAAGTCGTTCATTATTACTTATTATTTATACGAGTCATTGAATCAGTTTTTATCACCGTCACATTTATTTCTACAGCGCGTGATACACAGGACAATAATGATCAATGATGCAAACAATTAAAAATCACAGTAACACTTCACTTAAAGCCTTTATGGATATTGCATTATAAAGGCGTTCATAATGTACGTTATAATGCATTACACCATTTCATAAATAATTGTAACCAAAATTAAAATGCATTATCATATTTGCAGATTGTTTGTCATGTGTTTGAATGCATTGTACTTTAACTAAGCATTATAATTGTATATAAAGACAATGCATTAGAAGGCATAAAATAAAGGGACTTTGATCAAAAATACTTTTATAATGCATTATATGTAAAGGCTTGAAGTAAAGCGTTACCAAAATCACCATTTAAATGGTTTGAGAGTTGGTCTTCGGCTCGCCAAGTGGAGTTAGTGTTTTATTTTATTTCTATTTTTGACTCTTTTCAAGCATTAGCACAAACTGCATGCTGGGCTTGGGTTTTCAGTGCTGTGAGGAACTCTGGCTTTCTGCTGATCTTCCACACTAACTTCAGGTTGGGGTGACTAACACCGGGTTCCCGTTGAGCAGAAGCAGACGCCGTGTACGTTTAGCCGTCATGCTAACTGCTTTTATTTCTGTGTGTTTAATTTGCAGTAACGTTGAGCCTGGGAACGACACACACTCCTCCACTGCCTGCAAATCCAGAGTAACGTTTCTTGGACTTGCGAGAGAAACACTGGATGTCTTTTATTCGTAATCTTTTTTCACATTGTAAGCTCATGCAAACGAGTACATTCAGGGAAGCCAGAGCTCACAAAGTCCTGAAAACTTTAATGCTTTTGATTGGAGTCAAAAGAAAAGAAAATGAGCTGATGTTCTTTTCCTCAAAACATTCATCAGTTTTGAGATGTTATAACCTCTGCTCTTTTAATATAAGCGTATATTGCTTTTTATGATATAGTTTGAGGTGTTCTGGTTCACTTATTTTACACTAGTGTTGTATTTCTTTATAACTCTCCCAGGCTTTATGAAATGAGTCTGTCGGATTATTCTTGTGATTCGCTTCTCGCATTCGTTTTACTGCCATGTTTTAAACACAACCACAGGCGGTCCGATGCTGGGATTTTATCCATTTATTATTATTACGTATTATTATTTTCACTTTATAGGAATGGTTCAAAGTGAACAAATAAAAGCATTACGTTGTGGCTTAATCTGATCGGAAGTAAAACCAGCAAAGTGATGATAAACTGAATGGACTTTTTTGTGTGACGCCTCACAAAAAGGTTCATATAAGAATGAAAAATACAGCATTTATTAATCTAGGTTCATTTCTTCATGTATGAATGCATTTTTGAGTTAACATTAAGTTCTTGTATTGTGAACAACAGTATATCCAAATATTACCCGGGATAGGGATGCGCGATACATCGGTATCGGCCGATATCGGTTCATTTTTAATGTTATCGTTATCGGCCTGATAAGAAAATTTGTCCGATATATAAAAACCGATATATAATGTATTATTTCCTCCAGCTGAGACTCTTCAGATGCGCACCGTTCAACATGATGCTTTTAAATTGCTTGAAATATGATCAGAATCACTTCAAAAACGGTAAAAATACAGTAAAGTGATACGAGTCTGTCATATCGGCTACATAACATCATCATGAGAACATCATTATAAGTATGTGTTTGAGACATGGATTTAATGGTGAGGCTTTTGTTTTAGTAATCAGACTCTCAAAAATTATATACAAAATTTGGGTTTAGATTTATCGGCCAATTTATCGGTTTTCAAATATAAAGAATTATCGGTTATCGGTATCGGCCAATATGTTGATTTCGGTGCATCCCTAAACCTGGATGAACTAAGTGTGTAAAACATTGTTGCTGACGTTAACGTTCCTTATTATTAAGTGTTACTGGTTGTTCTTTTATTGATTTCAAGCACCTTTACACGGATCACTGACCTCCTGCATTCTGCACAAGAGCATTAAATTAATTCCAAATTGGAATGCTGTAATTCTCTCTTAACTCTATTGTGCCAAGCGTCGGCACAGCGTCCGATCAGAATCCCTGAGATCTCTACCTAACCCTCGAGTTTGGTCCGTTTTCCGTTCATGATCCTCATTCTGACCATTAGTGCCTTTTTGTTGTTGTTGTTTTTCCAGAGAGAATCCTAGCTTAGCGTTTAGTTTGTGTTTTATTGTTCTCACTCCTTCAGGAAGAAGAGCGGATGGCTTGTTTAAACTCAGCAGCAATAAGAAGACATTCATTCTGTTTTCTAAGGGTGTGTGGAGATATGAACCATTAGAGAAATGAAACGGATTGTGCTGAATTCGTCAGGTCAGTGATCTTAATCGCAAATTCAGGGGTTTTAGAAAACGTTATTTTTCGTCAGACGGTGGGAAGCCAGAGTTATCGTTCTTTTGCCTCGGCGTGAACGGAACGAGTGGTTTTGCTGTCGGAGACTGGTGTTATTCTAGCTTTGTACGGTGAGGTAGGAGCGGTCATGTGATTATTGATAGTATTGTTAACAATGGTGAGAAAGCTCATGTCTCTTTCTGTCCGATTGTTTATTATTATTATTATGTTTTTGTTTCTTTGTTTTTTATTCAACATTTTTGACATGGTTATATGAGCATTACAACTTCAGGAAACAGAAAACACGCTGCATCAACAAGCAAACGGTGCCACCAAAGTCACGTTTTGTTTGTTGAGGCGTAAAATTAATAAACACAGTCAGCGCAGAAAAACTAAATTAAGTGCAATTACGAGGACATTACAGTCACGTGGTTAATAAGGTTTTCTGTTTGCTGGAAGTGATGGCATTGTGATATTAGCTGTGGAAGCTTATTATTGGAAACTCTTATTATTGTGTTCCAGTATTGATCTATAAGGATCTATAAGTTTGATAACTTTATATACAATAACATTCATTTGATATGTGGTCCGCACTGAACTTTATGATGTGCATTATGATGTCGGATGCATGTTTCTCTCGGCTGTGAGGCTTGTACACAGAACTGAAAACACACGTACAACTCCAAAGACTTGGAAAAAAGACTATAATAATTAGTTTTTAATTGAACTAACGAGTTAAAGTGTTGTTTTCTATAGTCTGTGTAGAGGCAGTCATGCTGGGAAAGTCAGTAAATGCAAATAAAAAGTCACTCAGAGTTTGTTGTGTGTGTGTTTGTCACAGGCTGATGTGTGTTTAACCTTTAAATGCATGGATGTTTCGCCAGTCAAGCACGGATGGCTCTCTTACTGCCGCTAGAGTATAAACCTCTCCTAATATTTTAATAACAATACTAAAATAAAGCATATTTCGATCGCTTTTGGAGCTTTAAAGGGTTAAATTAGAGCACCTGCTTTTTCAGTGTCCTCATCAGAGCTCATTTCTCCAGTACATTCGGCATCGGGATCGTCTATGATCTCGGGGCACGGCCGTTCTTTTCACAATCCTGTCTTCCAATCACAAACGAGGATTCATAAATCTTGAGAGAGAGACGAAAGAGAGGAGAGAAACAAAAGCATACAACATAAAAGCTCAAAGGATGGTTTATGTGACAACCTCAACAGGAAAACCCTTGTGGATGTAACGGTTGACTTTGGTGCATCACAGACGAGTTCAAGGGTCAAGTCAGCTTTATTTATAAAGCGCCCTTCACAATACAGAGTGTTTCAAAGCAGCTTTACAGAGATAACAGGAAAATAATGCAACAAAGATTATTTCTAGAAGAAAATAGCATCACAGTCCAGCTTAAGGGAGTTCAGTGATGGTTTATTTTATTTTTTTTGTTAAAATTTAATTTAGTTTGTGTATGTGTGTATATATATATATATATATATATATATATATATATATATATATATATATATATATATGCGCTCTGGGGTAAACCGTCACTGTCCAGCTCAGTCCAGTTCTTATATAATGGTGTCAATGCAGGAGATCAATAATATTGCTGAATATTGAATTAAATGTTGGACTTTCTGGTCTCTTTTGGACGAGTTCTTCATAGTGAAGCACTAAAATGAAGAATACTCAAACTGGAGTGAAAATATTTGTGTCCCAGATGACACACTATGCACTTGTGAACTTTATCAGGTTGTTTTGTCATTGGCTGTGAGAGTTTGAAGCCCCTCCCCTTCTGACAGTCAAGTGCATGAAGTGTCCATTATTACATACGGATGTTTATAGTGCACTATTTCTGTTTGGGATTCTCAGTGTGAATAGTGCAAGTACGCGAACTGGGACGCACCTAATGACTTTTTTAAACCAAATATATTTAAAAAATATTTTGTATTAATATTAGACTTTTTAATTGATTTCATGAATTTTAATGATGCACTGAAATGATTTTAAGTCCCCCTTGTAGTCAATAATTGTATCCTTTAAAACTCATCTTTGATCACCAAAATTACATATTTAAGCGTTTTTTACTTGAATTTTTCTTCATGTCTTAAAATATCTTGAATGTAACTCGACACCCTTGCCTCATTTAGTATGCGTGGTTCTATGAATATGCAAATGAGCCCCGCCTCCACTCACTCACTCAGCTCAGAGATCCACTGGTTGACGATCACACATTGATCTGATTGGTTACAAGGTAGTTTGTGACGTCAGAAACACCAGCGATTTCAAAGCGTGTTTTTGAGACTGTCTTTGGTTCACTGCAGTTTTAAGGAGGAAATACTCAGCAATGCTGTCGACTTATGAATTTACACATGGTTTGTTTTATTATAAAAACACCACATAGACAACATTAAAAGCTGGATTTTCACCACTGGGGGACTTTAAATAATTTTTCTTTGCCCTGTTGAAACAGTGATTATGAAAGACCACATGGGGCTTTGTTCAGTTCCAGTGGTCAAGCTCACGAAAGCCTTCAGTCGAACTCTTTGCCGTTTAAGCAAATCGTTTTATTTTGTATGTTCCTGCCTGCAGTAAGTTTAGCCTTAATTCTCCTCAGTTATCACTGACAAAAGTTGAAATTATGACTTTTTAACTCAAAATGATGCCTTGGTATGTCATGTGGCCGATGATATCGGTACAGAAGCAGGTCTGAACGAGTTTATTGATTATGAATCATTACGGTCCGGCACGGAGAGGAAGATCTGTCATAAAGCCATATTCATGCCTCTTGATGGATGATTCCCAGTGGTTCCTCATATGAAATTATGTAAATGAGGTAAGGAAACTGTTGTTCTACTTATTTTAATAATGTATTGTCATGTGAGTAATGTGATTGTCATCCATCTATTAATAAGGTCACATGTTAAATGCATGGATCAGGTGATGCAGGAGTGTGCTCTTCATTTGCATTAGATCAAAAAGTCATTTTAGCTTCTCGTTGTAAATGCAACACTGCATCAGTGTCAGTTTTTGCTGTAATTATGATGTACAATACAATTTCAAAGCAGTTCACAGTAATAAACTGAGGGAAGAGTTGATGCAAACTTCATCAAATATGAGACACGTGCATAACTGGGCACAGATCAGCACTGAGCTCCCAGTAGAAGTGCTGTGAGCATGAGTTTATACGCCTGTCTCGAATAAAGGAAAACATGTTGCTTTGTGCTATTGGGATTTTATTGCCACTTTTATGAAAACACAAATTACACTCCTGTAAAGCACTCCTTTTCTCATGTTCACACACACACACACACACACACACTGGAACACCCATCACTCATCATGAAGACTTCCCATAGGTGTAATGGTTTTATGCCAAACATAACTCCCAGAATACACTGCATTTTTAACACTTTAGCCATTTAAGTTACAGGGAGATCTGGATGTGCTGATGATGTAGGGGTGGAGAGAGACCTGAACACACACACACACACTCTCCTCTGGGTCTAATCCGCGTCTTCAGGAGAGATGAAGCATGGGCGCTCGAGAGCATCGGGTCTTTATATCCTGATAGAAACGAGAGATGGAAAGAAAGCAGTCAGATGACAGCACACACACACACACACATCACCAGGCCTGTTTGAGGTTCATCATCTATGTGCTGCTATTCACATACAAAATAAATGAATCACTGTAATGCGTCTGACTGTTATGGTCTATTGATATTAGTTTTTTTTTTTTTCTTGAGGAAATTTAAGGGACAGTGTACATTAATCAGCATTCATATTAATGTAAATATACCCAAGCTAATGTAATGCTGTGAACTAGAACCACAAAATCATGTTTCTACTCATTTAAAAAGATCAAAAATAATAACTATAAGCATTTAAAGGACAATTCCGGTGAAAAATGAACCTAGGGGTAATTAACACATGGTTACCGAGTCGATGGTTCCCTGGGATGCGTTTTCATGATAATCGAATGCAGGCATTACTTATTACTTACTTAATTACTTATTCTATGCCCCATATACTAGTGTTATAAGCTAATCTGTGTTTAGAGATAAAACTCTCTATATTCGATTATCATGAAACGCATCCCAGAGAACAATCGACTCGGTAACCATGTGTTAATTACCCCTAGGTTCATTTTCCACAGGAATTGTCCTTTTAAGTGTTGGCTGTAATAAAACATGAATTTTTCAAACACACTAAATATTGAAGAACAGGTTCAGTAAAAATACATTGAATATGTAATTTGGTGCATATATTTAGCAAAACGCTCCTTTTCCTGGCTGACTGTAGAACGGACACTGACTGTGTTTTCTGAGGTAAATGTGATATTATAGTTATTGACGGTTGAAACGCGGATTGATGGATTACACGAGACATGATTGATTTCAGGAAGTTAATCTGTATCTTTCAACACTGAGGTTTATTTGCTGTTGTAACTAGTAATAGAGAGACAGAGATGATCGGTTCATCTGACAGACACACACACACACACACACAGAATCTGAAAGCTGAGGCTGTTTCACATCAGAGGTATCAGAGATGACTGATTACTGGACGAGAGGAGCTCAAGATTCATTCATCGACTGAAAACAGCACAGACTAAAAGATCAATTCTGGAGGTTTAAGAAACGATTCTTGAAAATAAGATTCAATTAAAATCGAGAAATCGCTATTTTTTTACCCAGCCCTACTACGTTTTTTTTTTTTTTTTTTCCTGAAAAGTGAATATTCCCCTGTTTGTGCTTCTGAAATGAAAGTGTCGTACTTGTTTCCTCCACACCGGCTCCAGCTCTCCGGTTCTCCGGCTCTCCGGCTGAGATGTGGGAATCTTCCTCAGGATTGGGAACGCAGTCTCTCGACAGACACTCTCCATGATCGGCTCTTCACCGAGAGCTTCAGACGGACTCCTGTCACTCATATTCAGCGCTGTGTGGCCGACTCAGTGTCCTACGCAAACAAACAACAACACATGATACACACAATTACTGCCAGGAACGGCAACTGGAGCGCGTCACAGTGAACCCAAACTCTGCGTTTAGGATATTCGCCTCATAGATATGAGAAACAGGCATAAAGAGAGCTTGAAATGTCTACTTTTAAATGAACCAATTCTAATCGAAAAACAAATACTGGCAACACTTTATTCTACAGTGTCCTGTTACACGTTACATGTACTTACCATAGTAATAACAATTACATACAACTAACCCTCAACCAAACCCTAACCCTATAGTAAGTACATTAATATTACTCAGTACTTCGATATATAATTACACTGTAACAATGACACCTTAAAATAAAGTGTAACCCAGATTGCTCACTGACCGGGGTTATTAGTTAACTAAACCAATTTAAAAAACTTCCGTTGTAAAACTTTTAACCGAAATAAAAGGTAACACTTTATTTTCCCTGTTACATATGTTGCATGTACTTGTTAAAGGTATAGCGGAGGATTTTCTTTTTCCGGGTGGGTAGTGTAAACTATTGGTCCACCTAAGTGTCAATCATTCTGGTGATACGTTTACGTAAGGCCGTCGTACGTGCTCGTCCCTTAGTTTTCGCTTTCTGCGCATGCGCACTTTCAGGTGTTTATGTGTGGTGGTGAGCTAGAGTTACGGTTTAAGCCATTCATTGAAGCTCGCCGTTTCACCGGGTCCTTTGAAAATGTCTGAGGGTCGCAAGAGAAAAAGTTTGTACGAACTGTATGAGAAGAAGAGAAAGGCCTCAGAAGAGAGAAACAAGATCAGAGTGTTTTTGGGAGATTGTTTCACACGATGGCGTGCGCTGATAACACAGGTTGGGCTTCCCACTGATGCCTCAGTCGCGAAGTTTCTACTCGACAGGTAAAGTTTGGCATGCTATTTGGAGAAAAAGTGCAAATCTTCTTTTGGAAAGTAATCTTGTATGAGCGATGCCGACAGCAACTTGTAAACAGAGCGTGCACGAGGAGAACCTCGCACACGTTAATAGGCGTTCCCTCTCGGGAGCATGTAGTGTGTTGCGCATGTGCATTTTTTCAAAAAGTGGAGAGGGCGGTTCTTATCTAAAATTCGGAAAGATCCTCCGCTATACCTTTAATATGCATAATTTACTATATTACTATAATAAGCCACTAACCACTAATTACAGTGTAACACGGACACCTTTAAATAAAGTCTATCTGAATAATACATTAAAGTCGGCATGAAATCAAATTTGACAAATCTTCTTTTTATATGTAATATTGTAGTGTTTATTATAAATGATTTATCTGTGCACTTCTTTATTTTTTTTTTTAATTCATGTACCCTTATAATCTTTAATCACATACATTACCCTTCCCTCCCCCCTCGAAACGACCTCTCTTCTCTTTTGGTCACGTGCCATGGCGAAAGGGTGCGGTCAGAGCCGATGAGGGTGCGGCTATCGAGATGCTCTCGAGGGTGAACTTGACTGATCTTGGTTAGCGGGAATAATAAAATAAAATAAAAAATCCTTCATGGGAGGGTAACGGTGGGGAGTCCGGTGGAGAGAAATCCTCCACAACTGAATGTAAACTGACATTCAAATCTGCCTCCATTTTGTTTGCAACGCCCAACCTCCAACGATCCAATCAGTTCCCGAAGGACGAAATCAAGCCCCGCCTTACATTTTTTTCTAATTTCAGAAGCCGTTTCACTCGGATATACGTCAAAACAAGGAAAAAATGATAATATCAACTTCCGTTTCATGCCGACTTAAACACCAGTGCTTTGATGGCACAAAAACACATTTACTTTATTTATAAAAATATTAAATCAACAAATTATGTTTTTTTTCTTTGCGCAAACCAAGCATTCGTGCGCTTCATACACTGAGGTTAAAGCACTGAGTCACATGATTACTGTAATGATGTCTTTACTGCCGTTCTTGACAGCGGTAGTTGCGTAGCCTATCAATGGAGGGACAGAAATCTCTCACATTTCATCAAAAATATCTTCATGTGTGTTCTGAAGATGAACGAAGGTCTCACGGGTTTGGATCAACATGAGGGAGAGTGATTACTGGCAGAAATGTCATTTTTGGGTGAACTAACCCTTTAAATGTCAGTACACAAAGACAATAACTGGGACCAAAACTAAAAACTAATTAAAAATATATATAACAGTATCTTAATGATGCTAAAATAACACTGTTACTGACTAGGATCGTGAATTACTCACTTGTAATCGTCTTGTGTGACTTCAGGCTCGTATGTGAAGTCTGTCTCTTCTTTGACTGTCGGCATCGAGTCGTTGTTTAATTCAGCGTCTCTTCTGTCCGTCCCGGCCGTGGATGATCCGCTGACGGGCTTCACCTGAACCGCTATCACACCGCTACATCAATCATGCAGTTTAATAACTGATAAACCTGAGCTAAACACTACCTGTGGCAAGCCGTCTGGACTTTTTATCAGTCGCAGGATAGGAATTTGTGATATCAACAATTAATTCTTGATATCAACAATAACGTCATCACTCGCAGAAATATAAATTGTTGATATCAAGAATTTAAATTTAAACTAGTAAAAACTATAATTCTTGAGATCTGCAATTGTATTTTCATTAGTTATGTGTCACCATAGGCTGCCATTAAAATTCAATATCAAGATATCAAGAATTTCATGTCATGTATCAGAAATGCAATTACTAGTAACTAGTATATACTTTTATATCAATAATTACATGGTTACTAGTAAGCATATAAGATCCTGATATCATGAAATCAATTTTCACTAGTTGAAATATTTCTTGATATGCATTTCAACATGCTGATGTGTTATTTCTGATATCAATAATTAGGAGAGTAATTTCAGACATCTAAAATGGCTCTTACTAGTAACAATCACATTTATGACATCAAAAATTACCATTCCCACTAGTGACAGTCGAATTATTCATTTCAAAAATGATTTTTTTACTAGTAACAATTCAATTGTTGATGGCAAGAACAGACATTTGCCATAATAAACACGCAATTACTGATATCAACTGTTATGATTGTTACTAGTAAGAATTGTATTTGTTAGATGTGAAATTGGAATTTTAACTAGTAAGAAATCAATTATTGATATCAACAATTGAATCTGAATGGCAGCCTATATGGTGACATTTACCTAGAATAGTTGAAATTTAATTCTTGTTATAAACGATTCGTACATTGCTGACATCAAGATATAGCATTTAACTAGTGAAAACTATCACAAATTCATATCATGCGACTGATTATAAGTGAAAACGCCTTGCCATACACACACTAAACCTCACCTTTACTGCGTCGCTTCGGCCTCGGTGTGGAGAGCGACGCCTGAACCGAAGCGCTTCTCCTCGGGGTTTGATCGCGACACTGGCAGCCCACATCTCGGGTCAGGGGCTGTCGGACACACTCTCGATCAGAACTATATGATATATGAGTTATGATGATGATGATGATGAGGAGGAGTCTGGATACACGTACCTTCGCACTGTGTTCTGCACCGACCGTGTAGACTGACGGAACCGCGGTGTTCTTCAGGTAAAGCACTTTCGCGAAGCCCATTTCGTACTGTGTTAAATTCTGGAAACACTCGCTGGTGAAATGCCTCGAGCACAACCGCGAATTCACCGTCAATCCTTCCTCCTCAAAATGCAGAAACTCGAGCCAGCGGACCCGCAACCAGCGAGGTCTCGGGATACTGAACAGGGTTTTGTTGGGAACGCAGCCGAAAACGCACCTCTTAGACATTATCACCCGCAACTTCAGTTCTCTAACAACAACAACAACAACAACAACAACTTCTTCTTCTGAGGTTTAATGGCGGTTGGTAAACAGCTTGAGTGCTTTACCGCCACTATCTGGATAGGAGTGTGTAGCGCCGAAATGAGAGGGGGAACAATATTAAAAACTGAGCTATGTGTGAAACTTCACTCCTTCACACCAAGAACGATAACTATAAAGATAACTATTAGCATATCCTTCTGTTTATTATAAGCGCGTGCTTGTCTGCCGCTTTAAATGCTCGCGCTCGTTACAGCAGGGTGGATTCTGATTGGCTGTCAATTTTTTTATCGTTCATCAACTGGATAAATTCGTTCTGAAAGTGATTCCAGCGATATCGTTTCTCCGTGCCGTTATCGTTATAGCGATGCTGTGAAGTGTGAACGCAAGTCTTTAATATTGAGAACGATTTTTATAACTATGTCTTTATCGTTATCTTAGTTATCGTCCTTGGTGTGGATGGTTTAGTTAAACTTTATGGAATATTGCTGTATTAAACACAAATGATTTATTCGTGCACATCTATACGGCACAATAACTATTAAGTTTATGTCTTTTTCATATTGTGTAGAATGAAGAAGCAGATGTTCTTCTGTCGTCTCTGTTTGGCTGAAATATACATGTATTGCCCCATTTCATGTTTTACTATTAAACAATGAATAATTAAAGACCTAAATCAGCATTTTTCAACCCTGTTCCTGAAGGCACACCAACACTACACCTTCTCAAACATATCTGATTCAACTCTTCAGCACATTAATACACACTCAAAAGACTTATTATTAATGGGTCAGATAAGCAAGACATCCAAAATGTGTGTTTTATCTCCGGGAACAGGGTTGAGAAGCACTGGACTAATGAGCTTTTCAGTAAACTCGACCTTGATATGGGAAATCATCAGACATTATATTTGAGGAGTGACTCTCATAAACACTGAAAAGATTATAGCATTGTTTGATCTGGTAATGGAAAAGCTTGTACTCGCATCAATACATCACAGCTCTCAAAATTAGTCTTTAAATAAAAGCGACCCATAAGCTTATGAGAGGACAAGATGGAAGACAGATTTTCTTGTAAAATCTCACTGTAATACAATACAAACAATGAGCTAAATTATGGCAATAGTTTATTTGCACATCAACTCAAAAGACAAACCACTGTAACAGAATCCTGATGCGTTTGAGAGTTCATTGTGTGTGATGTGAGTAAAGACTTGCTGAAATACTGTATCAACTTTCATTCGTGCTGAGGTTTTAAAATGTGCTACATTAATCAAAAGCAAACTGTACAAAATAATGTTAATGAAATTCCTATATTTTCAGTGTTCAGCCTAGTGCATATTAAAAAAAAATACAATTCCTGTCAAACAAACAGACCAACCATGAACTAGTTAGTGTGCAGGAACAATTTCATTCTACTTTTACTGCTGAAATTAAATGCACCTGTTGAATGATCTGCTCTATTTCTTCTGCTGTTGATACAG
The DNA here is from genome assembly GCF_964197995.2 of Scardinius erythrophthalmus. Classification (NCBI taxonomy): domain Eukaryota; kingdom Metazoa; phylum Chordata; class Actinopteri; order Cypriniformes; family Leuciscidae; genus Scardinius; species Scardinius erythrophthalmus. The sequence continues at coordinate 35,765,260 of NC_138240.1, forward strand.
AAACGATCATCAGAATGACGTCTTCAACTAGCCGACAACACAGAAATGTTGATTTGACACATCTGACTTTAAATAAACCACTTAATATCTCATATTATGGTCTGCGATTTAAAAAAGCAATACATGGCTCTCCACAGAACACGTTATCAGGGGGGTAATGTTTAGCTCTATTAATCTTTAATTTATGCACTTGTCATTTTTAGGCCCAAATTAAACAAGTGAGTTTATAAGAAAATAGGGAATGAGTACACATCCTACTCTTGATGCCTTCAAATCTGCTGGGAATTTCAATATAACACTCAGGGCTTATCAAACATACTGGTTTAACAGTAAAACACCACTGAGACTGGGATACTGCATCATATCCATACGTCATAAATGAAAAGCAACTTTCCAATGCTTCTTATTGCACAAGTCCCGGGAGATAACTGTGCTGATCGGCAGATGGGGATAAATCAGGACTCCAGCAGTCGATGGGTTATTAAGAATCAGTCTGTGTGTGTGTGTGTGTGTGTGTGTGTGTGCAGTCAAGCTTCACACTGAATCCGAGACGGCTCATGATGTTTGAGACTGGCTATAACTTGATGTTGTTGAGGCCTTTAGAGATGCTCTGTACGTACGCCTCGTGGATCGCACTGAGGAAATGTGCGTCATTCTGCAAACAAATGAACACACACAAGTGAAGACTGTGAAGCTACACACACAACTTGCACTGACTGTAAATGCTGCCACTATATTGTTTATATATAATTTGTTTGTTTTCTAAAATCACTTTCATAATTTAGAATTTAAGTTGTGTTTGTTAGTTATACTTTATTTATTATAAGTTGCAGTACCTTTATTTTGAAGGATTGGTTCACTCACTTCACGTCTGACTGGTGGATCATTACACTCAGATAAAGGGTTATTCTCGTCACAAAGGACTTGAACGTTCGTACGGAAGATTCAAAGACTATTTCCCTTTCTCGCAGACAACCAGGCATTGTGTTTCTGACGCCTTTGTTGCCATTGGCTTTTGGCTTGCTTAGTTGGGGACATTTAATTTAACATTTAATTTAATATTCAACAATAATATTGATCTGCATGCATTGACACCATTATATAAGAACTGGACTGAGCTGGATGATGACATATATACACATGAACTAAATTAATAACTTTTTCACAACAAAAATGAACCATCACTGAACTTACTTAAGCTGGAATATGATGCTATTTTCTCCTGGAAACAAACTTTATTTGTTTAAATAATGCTTTATTTAAACTTAAACAAGCATTATTTTCCTGTTATCTCTGTAAAGCTGCTTTAAAACAATCTGTGTTGTAAAAAGCTCTATATAAATAAATGTGACTTGACATTTATTTGTCTGTATTTTGTGTCAGTAAAATGCCATTACATCTGTTGCACGTGCTTTTGTGCATAAACTTGAACTAATCCTTAAATATATATTTAAAAGAGTATAACTGTATAAATAAACAACTTAAATTCTAAATTATGAAAGTGATTTTAGAAAACAAACAAATTATATAAACAATATATTGGCCGCATGTGCAGTGGCGGTGAGAAGTGTGTGAGTGTGTACCTTGATGAGATGTATGAGTGTGTCCTGCAGCTGGTGGCGGCTGTACTGGGCCGAGGGGAGGTCTGTGGGGGGGGGCGTCGGGGACGCAGGGTTCTTGGGTGGATCTGGTGTCTTGGTGATGAAGTGCTGAAATACACTGGGAGACAGTAGAAGTGAAGACTCCTCCCCCTGGACGACTGGCCCCGCCTTCATAAGACACAAAGAGAGAGAGAGAGAGAGAGAGAGAGAGAGAGAGAGAGAGAGAGAGTTAGCAACAATTTCTAAATGTCGATAAAAAACTACTGCGAAATGACAGTGTTTCCACTAACCGATGTTAGTGAAACCGAAACGGTTTCTATTTTCCTGTGACGTCGCGCTGGAACAACAAACACAAAGTGTGGCGATGATAATCTCAGGTGCTGTTTATGTGCTTTATTTAATGTTAAAAGCGTGTAATGTGACTTTGAATATCATTTAGTGCTCCAGCTTTGTAGCTGTAAAAGCAACAATGGATAATTCACCTCAGATCCTGTAATTAAACAAATGGAAACAAGAACGTTCAAACTAATGTTTAAATGGTGTAATATTTGTGAATTTGATTATATAGCTACTTTTCCATTTTCTTGCGATTGTCAAGATTACTCTCTGGTGCCACGAGACTCCGCCCACGCGCTGTTCTGATTGGCTGACTCCACCCACATGCTCTTCTGATTGGCTGACTCTGCCCACACGCTGTTCTGATTGGCTGTGGGTTTTGATTGATTTTGACGCATCTCGCAGTCGCGTCTAGTGTGAACAGACTAATTATTTGTCGCCGGAATCTAATCTGGTTAAGACACAGTGTTAGGTATCGAAATTTGGTACCGAACAAGAAATTGTTTGATACTCTAGTCTATGGTATAAGAAAGGAATAATTGACGACAGGCCGTTGAATTATTAGAAAAATAATGCACAGCCGAGGTGGTAATGTGGTCACGACGCGAAGCTGAATCGGGTGTGCATTATTTTTCTAATAATTCAACGGCCTGAAGTCAATTATTCCGCTTATACTACGGTTACCACACCTCGAAACATTGTTCAGATTATGTATTTCAAGACGTTTGTAAAGTTTTTGTCATTAAAATGCTCTTGTATGTAGGACTAATTTCTTACGCATCTAATCCAATGCCTCCGTTGCTAATTCCAAAACGTCATTTTAGAGTTGAAAACGCGTTTGGGCATGATCATTATCAGTCATAAGTATCAAATTACATTCAGAACCGGCCTTAAAGTGTGTCCCCAGTTATTAATGCAGTTATTAGAGAGAGAGATGTTGCAATAATGAGACAGAAAAGCATGTGCGTCAATATTATTATTTATTTATTAATTCAATTCGTTTTAATTAATTCGAATTCATTCTTTTTTTTTCTATTATTGACAGATGACAGTAGACTAGCCAAATAAATGAAACACAAAGCCCTTTTAACAAGTAGGCCTATCAATAATTATTTATTTGTTATATTATCTGCAATAATAATCCGTGCTGCAGGACTATCCATTTATTTAGCCTATATTCAGTTTAATTTTCTATTGATTATATAGGACTATATACTTTATTTATTAAAATTAAACTGCATGTTTCTATTGATTGTGAAGCTAGACATTGAAAATGGCAGATCAAGCGCATGCGGCTAAATGCTTTTTCTTGTTATGAATTGTATCCTATATTCCGTACAGTTAACTACGCGAAGTGATATGGAACTGTAATGCGGTCAAGACCTGCTGGAACTACTTTAGTTGTGCGTTTCCCTGAAAATAATGCACACCTTAGAACGTTCGTCAACCAATCAGATTCAAGCATTCAACGCCCCTGTAGCAATTCAGTCGATGCCTAAAAAGTATCAAACTCGATACCCAGCCCTAGCCAGAGGCTACAACAACAAACCACTGTTCACAATCACAGGCATCACATTAGTCATGTCAACATACTGCCAACAAACAATATATATCCAATCCTGTCAGTGTTGTCAGGAGTGAACTTACTGGAATGGCTTTGACCAGAGCCGGGGACGGTGTGAAAGCTTTCACCTCTTTACTCTGTGCCAAAGAGAGGAAGAGACCGGTCAGATTAGACAAGCTTGTGCAAAAACAAGACACATTTCAAAGCTTTTGTTATTCATTATGATAAATTCCTGTCGACAGCCTTTTATTGTTACCGGCTTGTGTTGATTAATTTGATATTTTTCCTGCATTCGCCATTGCTGTACGTCAAAATGAATAAAAATGCAGAGTAAAATACAAACTTAATATGATGCAAAACTGCTAAAATATTATGTTAAATAATACTAATATATTTTATATATTGAACCTCACTTAATAATCCAATTAAACCAAACTAATAAGCAATAAATGTCTGTTACTGATGAGTTACTAAGTAGTCTGAACTGATGTCTCTGTGCTCTTTTAAGCTAACCTAGCTAGTTATTTTTATCGTTGGCATTTTATTAAATTTTAATATCTGAATGTTAGTGAGAAGAAAAATAAAATCTGCATATGTGATGGACCTCAGTTATCCTTATCTTTAGCAGCGGCTTTGAAGGTATCCGGAGTAATCAGATTAAAATAAAACGCATTATGTACAATGCACTTTTTTTTTTTTTACAAAACGTTTTAAAAGTACGCAGTAAGTACAGAAAAAGTTACAAGAGCAGCGAGTGATTTTCTTTTTGTCTTTTGTTCGATGATTAACATGACCGACAGCCTCAGGTTTATTAGGCTGCTGTCACTTTAAGAGCTAATGCACAGATCCAATATACTGATACACAACAAGAGATGAACCAAGTCTTGAATGAGACACTGACATGCCCATCAAAACGGTTCAAAAGAGAGGGTCAAAAAGCAGGATGGAAAATAGCTCATTACTTCCAAATTAAGATATTTTTAATGTAAAAATTGATAACATTATAATAAGTGAATCCATAGCCTGGATGCCAGAAGAACTTAGCCCCGCCCACAACATTTGAGGTCGGGAAGTTCGGTCTGGACTTGATCCGGTTGTGGAGCAACTATGCTCGAACCAGAGCTGTTCGGACCAATCAAATGGTCAGGGCGGGCTTTATATGATGATGGACAGATGATCAACAGTAACGTAATCATCCACGTCACCAACGAGCGCTTGGGTTGAATTCGTTTACAACAAAGATGGCCGCCGCTGGAGAATTGAGATGTGTGGATTATCATTACGCCATCGCGACTGTTATAGAAGATACTAGAAATCACAGTATGACGACGTCAGGCTCAGTGGACCTCAGAGAACATTATAAATTGTTTTTAAAATGCAGGTCATGACCCCTTTATCTTATTAGAAATAACTTTTTTTTAGTATGCAAGCCCATTTTGGCCAGAATGCTTTTGTAAATCATAATTATGACAAGTCAAAATAATGATAATTTGAATGATTGTAGGACAGAAATGATGATACAGTGTGGTTGAAAAGACTGAAGTTGTTTCATACGTGTACATGACACCCGCTCTCTCCCTGGTTTCACTGTGATCGGACTTCTCAAAGGTTTAAGACACAGAATCGCTGTAATTCAGGAATTAGATCGCGTGGGTGTTTGAATCCAGATCGCCATTTTTTATTGAATAATCATGCAGCTCTAGAGAGTCAAGTCACCTTCATTTATAAAGCACTTTAACAATATAGATCATATCAAAGCAGCTTTACAGTGATAACAGGAGATTATAGTAACATTGTTTAGGCTTTAAAGCAGCTCTAGAATAAAGTTATTGTCCAGCTGAAGCTAGTTTTTGGTTGATTCACTTCCATTGCAAAGATTTGAACTGAAAACAGAAAACTTTTAATGTGTTCTGGCCGTTCATTTGCACGACAACGGTGTTTGATGGCTCGAGAACGCAAACTTTGAACCTCTGGAAAGATGAATGTGTATTTAAATTGGGTCATTGATGTAGTAGAGATGTGAAATTATTTTAGAAGTTGGAGCCTTCTAGACTGAGAAAAGCCAGAAAATGTATTTTTGGCTCATGTGGATGAAAGACAACAACTCCCAGAATGCACTTGCTTCGCTGCCCTATGACACTCCCAAGCCACGCCTACCGGTTACAGAGGGCAGTATCGGGAGAAATGATACAGCTAGGCTACTAGTCGACTCGAAACTGAGAAGACGGTGTTTTATCGTGAGATCCCCCTATGGGTGGGTTGAGGACATGCAGGACGAGCTCCTCCTACTGGCTGGAGTCTCTCGCCTCTGGACAGAAGAGCCTCTGATGATGGTAAATGATGATTTTTGTGTCATCTGAGGTTTTTTTCCAGACACACAATACAGAAATCTCTGGTCTCAGGGGGACATGAGGACGGGAAGCACGGTCATTCGAGAATACTACTGGGTTTCTACTGATACAAAGCTTAATGCTAATCGGTGAAGTGTCCCTTTAAAGGGGTCATGACATGAGAAACCAAATTCTCTTTGGTATATAAGAGGTCTTTGTACCATTAAAACTTCCTGCCAGTTTCATAGCTTAAGACGTCCTCCCCATTATACCCATTACTCCCCGTCAACAACGACGCCGCAAACACTAAGTAATGTATTTCATCTTAAACTACTTTTAGCCAATGACGTTAGCCAATCATAACAGTGGGCGTTAACACTGAACTCTTAAAGGGGAAACACCCCCAAAACAGACTGTTAATCAGAGGATGAGAAACAGTGTGGGAAAAGGTCATACAAGTTTAAAAATAATACAAAAATAAAGTTTTTTGTCCAAAAAACTATAATAATACTATAATTGCACCTAAGGGAACATAACAAAACAAAAACAAAAACCATGTCATGACCCCTTTAAATAACTGCATCTGCTATTTCTGCTAAGCGTGACCTACCATGAACGCGTTGCTGAGCGAGTTCCCCTGGGCCGGCGCTGGACTCTTTCCTGTAAAAGACCCTGTAGCTTTGCAGCCGGTCTCTCGGAAGCTCTGTGGCGTGACGAGCGGGCCGGGCCGGAACCCTGGCAGGGGAGCCGCTATCCCATGAGCCTCTGTGAGAGGACTCATATACGCAGGAGTTAGAGGACCAGCCGAACCTCGACGCCCCGACGCACCCCCGCTCTCCTGCGTGTGCGAAGCACTCGTCCTCGAGTCTCGGGTCTGGAACAGAGAGACCAGCGCCGGGCCGCCCGGGTCACAGGACAGGAGAGGAGGGCCGTACGCTGGACACTGGGACTGGGACGGGTCTTTGGGGAAGGAGCTGCCGAACAGCTCTTCCACTGTGATCTGCTTCACTACTGAGTGACTCGACTGTGGAGGAGGAGCAGAGACACACTGTGAGATTTATTATTATTTTGATTTTAACGCCATATCAGCAGCCATGGCTATTACTCATGCCAATCAACAGTATTTCAATATATTGTTTACAATAATTTAACAATTTTTCTTAAAAAAACAATCAAAATACAAAATCAGACATGTATACCAATAGAAACAACAGTAATAATAACATTGACATAGAATCTTTCAATTTAATATTTGTTAGAAATTCTGGTAATACTTTATAATAAGGTTTATTAGTTAACTACCGTAGCTTGAACAATAATTCTTCAGCATTTATTAATGTTAATGTTAAAGACCTTCTCCTGCTGAGCTGCTGTGGTGTCGTCTCTCTTCTCCTGTGACGGCACAGACTCACAGTTCACCTCGACCTCTCTCTCTGTCGACTGACTCTATACACACACACACACACACACACACACACATTATTAGTCACTTTATTCATCTACACATTTTCTTCAGTCTGACGATGGACAATCTCTCGGAGTAAACATAAGCTGATAATCGGTTTGAACTATACTATATATGATATTGGAGATGCATGATATATATCGGCCACCAAATCGGCTGATATCAGTTCATTTTTAATGTTCTCGTTATCGGCCCGATCAGAAAATTTGTCCGATATATTAAAGCCGATCAATATTGTATTATTTCCTTCAGCTGAGACTCTTCAGATGCGCACTGTTCAACATGATGATTATGAATTGCTTGAAATATGATTGGAATCACTTCAAAAAAGGTAAAAATACAGTAAAGTGATACGAGTCTGTCATATCGGCTACATAAAAATATCATGAGAACATCATTATAAGTGTGTGTTTGAGACATGGCTTTACTGGTGAGACTTCTGTTTTAGTAATCAGGCTCTCAAAAATTATATAAAATTTTTATATATCCAATATATCAGTTATCGGCTTTCAAATATAAAGAATTATCGGTTACCCGTATCGGCTATTATATTCATATCAGTGTATCGCTATATGAAATGACCAAATCTTTTCTATGATAATGATATTTATCACAATATACACTTGAACTTGGAATGCGCACATAAACGTTTACTGTCTAGACTACATTAGTGTAGACTATAGAACATCCCCTATGCAGAACACACACACACACACACACACACACACACACACACACACACACACACAGAGGAATTCCTGGGGGTCATTTAACGAGGGCAATGGCTTTTTATTTCTCAATAAAAAAAATAAAAAAAATCAATCATTCAAAATGATTATCACAGATATCAAGTGGTTAGATTTGACCCCCCCCCCACACACACACACACACACTTGCGCAAAATAAATGGTGAAATTATAATAGCATTTTTTATTTCAGAATTAAAATGTGCATTTTCAAATAACTATTCTTCAAGGTTACTTGTTTTTCCCCCCCGCTGTCCACATTACCAACCTAAATTTTTACAATATCTGACACTTCAGTACATTAAAGAAATTGTCAAAATTGCAACTAAAAAATGCTAAAACTTTACCAAAAAACTATTTTATAATGTCTAAATAGATATCTGAAAGCATATGATAAATCAAAACACACTTTAGGCCAGAGGAGAGCAGCTCATTTACTCCATATAGAGCTATAAGGCCATCTAGTGGCAAGAGTTATGAAATATCATCTTATATTATTATTTTCCACAAGAGGTCGGCAGAAACACCAGAGATATGTGAGATATTTTGAACTAAATTTAAAAGGAAAATGCATGAAATAATGAGTTACTCTGAATTTAAGTTGAAATAATGTGCTTAAATTGTTATTTATTTATTATTTATTGATAAAATCTAGTAATTTAAAAGGTAAATAAAAAAAAATAAAAAATCAAAATGAAATAAGCTTTCTGAAAAAATAAATAAATAAAAGGATAATTTTAGGGCTTCGTGTCATTTTGACCCGTGAGGGAAGGATTTGTTATAAAGTGCGAGTGACGGATGAGAGTTTAAAGTGATGATCAGTCTTGAGGACACAAACGTGATGCCTGAGTTAAGACGAGTCTAGATGCCGTGAAGAGCGTCCTCTTACCCGGTGGTACTCCTCTTTGGCCTTGCTGAGCAGCTCCAGGATATCTGTGGGTTTGGACTGAACCAGGCCGTTGGTCCTGCCACTCGAGCCTCTGTCGGGAGACACACACTGCGCTCGAAACGCCTCCTGCTTCACGATCCTACACACACACACACAGATAAACACATTACTCTGATCACTCGCAGGTTTCAGGGCGAGTTCTGCTGATTTATGAGAGATACTCACTGTAGCATGAGCTGTGCGATCCGCTGGCAGTCGGCCTTATCGTAGAACCAGATACTGTAGATGCCCACTGACACACACACACGAAGAAATGAAGGAGAGAAACAGAGACATTTAAACACACAGGGAAAGTGGGGCTGAGTTGCAAATACGTGGACGGTTACACAGAATTTAATACCCAAATATACAGTCAAATATCCCTGCGCCCCATGACGCTTTGCACGAATTATGGGTGTAACTTCCGTTAAGCTGTAAACAATCAGTGAAAAGGCTCGCTCTATGAACGCAATACGTTAAAAAGCGTCACAATGAGATGACATTAATCTACTCACCCTTCAACCATCGAACATTGAAAGGAAATTTAAAAGTGTAAAAGCATCAACAAGGTGAAGAAAACCGGACCGCTTATTCAGTCAAACTGACGGATCAGCTTTATTTGTAGGGCAACCTTATGATTTGAAATGATTCGTTTCAGCCTTTTTGAATGGAAGTTCCCCAAACCAGAAGTGCCACTCATAATTCAACACGCAGTGCGGTCATCAGGAATAACAGACGTCTGAAACAGACTGAGTGCGCCAGGTTTATCAGCATCATGTTGATCCGCACGAGGCTTTAGTAATTCACATATGATACGGCAGGCTTTATAGGGTTAACGCGGACCGGTCTGCAGATGACGGATGAACACAGTGTTTGATCCGGAACTTACGGTTGCCGTTCCTGTACAGCAGGAAAGGGTCCTGGAGCTGGAACTCCAAGTCTTTATTGATGGGCTCCACTAAGTTCTCTGTGCTCAGACGGTTCATGATCGTGAAGCCATGATGGGGAGACGCCGACCTGCGGAGAAACACACACACACGTTCAGACTGAACTACAGATGAATGTGTGACTAACAGAACAACCTTCAGTTCCTGTCAGTCGACGCTCACCTGGCGTACACAAATAATGTGCCTTCAATCTCAGTCTTCTCCTGGAGTGAGAGAGAGGAGTTAGTGTTCAGACAGATCTCATGTTCAGAGCTAACACAGAGAGCCGAGCGCAGGTCTGATAGTGAACCTCTTACCAAACAAGGACACAACTGCATTATGACATTACAAAAATAATCATAATTATGACATACTAAGCCTCAACAATGACAGACAAAATAAAATATAATGAAACTAAAAAGCAAATTCTAACATACCAAGTCATAATTCTAATATACTAATTCATGATCATGACATAAACCATCAAAATTATAACATACTAATTCATGATTATGACATAAACCATCAAAATTATAACATACTAATTCATGATCATGACATAAACCATCAAAATTATAACATACTAAGCCATCATTGATTAAAAAGTTGAGATTTTAAAGTCATAATTATGATTTTAAAAAATCTAAATAATAACATACTGAGTCATGATCGACATAAACACTATAGTTCTAACATGCTAAGCCATGATTATGATTAAAAAGTCGACATACTAAGTCATAATTCTAATATACTAAGTAGTGATTATGACATAAACCATCAAAATTAAAACATACTAATTCATGATTGATTAAAAAGTCGAAATTTTACAATACTAGAGTCATGATTCTGTAAACAAAATCAAAATAATAAAATACCAAGTCATGATTATGATTAAAACGTCGAAATTCTAATATACTAAGTCATGGTTGACATAAACAGTGTAATTATAACATACTAAGTCACGATTGATTTAAAAGGTCGATATTATAACATACTAAGTCATAATTATGACATAAACCATCAAAATTATAACATACTAAGTCATGACTGATTAAAAAGTTGAGATTTTAAAGTCATAATTATGATTTTAAAAAATCTAAATAATAACATACTAAGTCATGATTGACAAACACTATAGTTCTAACATGCTAAGCCATGATTATGATTAAAAAGTCGAAATTCTAACATACCAAGTCATAATTCTAACATACTAATTCATGATTATGACATAAACCATCAAAATTATAACATACTAATTCATGATCATGACATAAACCGTCAAAATTATAACATACTAAGCCATCATTGATTAAAAAGTTGAGATTTTAAAGTCATAATTATGATTTTAAAAAATCTAAATAATAACATACTGAGTCATGATCGACATAAACACTATAGTTCTAACATGCTAAGCCATGATTATGATTAAAAAGTCGAAATTCTAACATACTAAGTCATAATTCTAATATACTAAGTCGTGATTATGACATAAACCATCAAAATTAAAACATACTAATTCATGATTGATTAAAAAGTCGAAATCTTACAATACTAGAGTCATGATTCTGTAAACAAAATCAAAATAATAAAATACCAAGTCATGATTATGATTAAAACGTCGAAATTCTAATATACTAAGTCACGATTGATTTAAAAGGTCGTTATTATAACATACTAAGTCATAATTATGACAAAAACCGTAGAAATACTAAAACACTAAGTCATGGAGACAGTCAGATTTATGGCATAAGAGATGGAAAATGAAAATTATGACAAGGTCAGACTTTTATCTCATAATTATGATTTTGTTTCTTATGTGGTGTAAATGTCTTCCATAGATATCAATTGTATTTGCAGAACTTTATTGACAGACAGAAGGTGATACTAATTTAACTTTCTCGTATAAGCTGATCATTAATCTGTTTATCAGGGTGTTGAATGCTAGCTCATGACACTGATGATCCAGCAAACCCACACACACTGCTAGATAACTCCGTCGTGTGTTCTTTCTGGATGAATATAAACATGCATTAGACACCATAATGGAGACTGTGGGCTAGTGACGATGTTGTTAGCATTAGCCACTGCAGGCTAAATGACGCACGCGCTGATTATAAGGCAACACGTTTAGAAATCTCACCCATTCGTTTGCTTTAGAGTTGAAAGTATAGAGCGCGACCTGCCCGGTGACATCCAGCAGTTTGACTATATAGGGATCATACTGTTGTAGAGCCGCGAGACTCATCAGATGCCCCGCTTTATTCACACACTCCATCTTCACTGCGACTACACGGAACACATTCCAGGAGACACACTTCCGGTTGCCGTTTTATTATTATGATGCACGTGCTTCCGCCAGAGTCCGCTCATAGTTCCGCGCTCAAACAAACACTAATGTCACGTTAAAACGGGCATGTATAAACTACAATAATGCTAAAATTAATCTGTATTTATCCATGGAAGCCCATTTCCTCCAGATAAAAATGTATTTTTTTGGTCACTTAATTCTGGCATATTAAAACATAGTTATAAGTGTTGAGTTACTCAACAAACATACCATTAATTAATAGCTACTAATGACATTAAAATAATCACCCGTTGCATTACTTGTTGTTAGCTACTAATTACGTTCTAAATCCCATGTCAACCTCGACTCGAAACTGCTTTTAATTATTTCAAATAAATAATATTGCCTAAATTATTCTTGAACTGACCAAAGTATTTAAAGGGAGAAGCTTACATTAAAAACATACATTTTAACATTAGACGTTAGATTTTGATGTTAAATCCACTATTGAATTACAGTATAGGCTATATAGAATTACAGTAGTTAATGCAATTACATAAGTAACTAATTCAATTATGGAAAAAAGTAAGAGTAATCCATTACTTTACTTTTTCAAGGGAAATATAATTCAATTACAGTAAATAATTAATGCATTATACCCAAAACTGATTATGATATACTAAGTGATAATTATGAGATGAAAATTCAAAACTATGACATAATGAAAATTATTCTATGATTTATGCAGGCATATGAATATTTACGTATTTAATTACTAATATTTAAATTAAAGATATGTCACAATAGCAACCCTATGAATGCAAATTTATTATGATTTCACTCAATTAACCTGTAAGTTTTAGTGAGAGCAAAGATGTCTGAAATGTAAATCTAATGGAAATACTGAATAATAACCCCATTAATTACAATAATTATTACATTTAAAAATAATAACACTAGTAACAACATGCCACTCTGGGCCTTATATTCTGGTGGCTCACCTAAGTGTTTAATTTAATGTTTTTTCTTCAAAATAAAAACTATAACTTTTACTTACAAAGCTAAAAACACGAATGTGTGCAAAATTCCCTCATTAACAAACAGACATAAAAACCTCTGATATTCAGAATAATATTCTGTGTCATAAATCACTATTTCACAGAGACACTAAATTAGATCAATTAAACACAACTGTTTTGACGGACTTTAGAACTATTTCCACTTGTGGTTATTGGAGTATTATTGGATTTATTTGAATTTAACAATAAACTATTTGAGCTGTATTTTAATGAACTTTGAGCTAATGACGGGGATTTAAACTGTGATGTGATGGAGAAACCGCAAGAGCTCGCTGTTACACACACACACACACTCACTTCACTTTCTGTGGTTATTTACAGCTGAAGAAAAATAAAAGTAAAAAATATGAAAATAAACCACGCACAAGAAAACACTAAGATAATTTTGCATCACTACAGCTAGAAATGAATACTTGACATTAGATAACATGAGGCCTTCTTCAGAATCAGATGTAAATTATGATTAATCACTGCTATGGTAAATCAACAACATGATCAGATTGATCGCTTTTGAATGGAATATTCGCGTGCACGCGCTCCATTGGCTTCCACCCAGTGGCACAGAAGGCTTGAGTCAGAGGATTAATATGGGGATTATCTGCTACACACAGGTAATCCAACACACACTCTCTAACTGAGCCCTGTGCTTCAACATATGGCCATAATGAGCAGAAAACATGCACTCAGTCAATGAAAGATGACGTTCATTCTGGGAATCCGAGGTAAGATTTAGTTGAACTTTATGTGGGTGTTTAAAAAGCTGCTTGACTTTATGAAGCCAAAGCTCTGAGGTAATACAGTGTGTGCAGGAACATTGTCTGAGGCTCAGTGACCTGTTGCAAAGCCTGTTAGATGTTCTGCAAAGGTAATTGAATATTCCAGGCAACTCTATTCCCCGAACACGGATTTAATTTAAAACAGACGCACAACAGCGAGCGAAACCAGTGCGTGTTTTCTCTCTGATTTAGTCCGGATAAAATAAGCATAAGACTGTCAGACTGACTCTAGGCATCTTTAATGGCGCTCTGTGGATTTAATCTTTATCGCGGAGACACCCGGATGTTGCGAAGAGGCTTCAGCATCAGCACCATCATCATCATCATCATCATCATTATGATCATCAACAGCGGTCTAAACATGATAGATAACATGTGATATAATCACGCGAGCTGGACTATAACAAACAATAAAACAGGGTTTCAATGTGGAGGAGGGGATGGACGAGTCAGAGGAACCGACTGAAGGAGGTAAACACATAAATACAGATGTGACTAAATGCGTTTCATATTAAAAGGGCTTAACTGAGCGAAACTGAGGATATTTTGCTGTGTTGTCAAAGTGAGGTGAAGACGTCCGTGTCAAAGTTGTGTTGAACGCATCAGCGCACATCATACTTGTGCCGCGAGGATCGTCATGGCTGGATATAAATATGCTGACACAAATAAGAACGTTTTGTTAACGTTGCCATTAAGTTATGGAATCGATATTTATGAATGTTCTCTTGAACGTTCAAAACGTCCAGTTTTTTGTTTTATGTGAACGCAATGGAAACATTCCAGTGTATAATTCTTCAATGATAATGGGAAGTTCTCTGAACATTATGAAAGAAATAAGTAACATAAAAAAATAAAATAAAAAACGTTAGACAAACATCCAACTAAATGTTTCAGGTAAAACGTCCCATGATGATCGATGTATCTATAGGTTAAGTAATAATGTTTTTGTTCTAACTTTCTGAGAACATTATTGAAGACCAGATAAATCTGAACGAACGTTATATTAACGTTACTGGAAGAGTTTTTGTTTATAACTTTAAGAGAACCTTGAGAAAACGTTAACTAAAGTTCTGAGAACGTTTCAGGACAGGACATAAATATATATGAATATGTAATGATATAGGCATGTAGGCCTATATTAGTACTTATATATTAGATATTAGACATTTGTGCTGTCAAATCAATTAATTGTGATTTATCGTATCTAAGAAGTTTATATATAATAGGCCTAGATTTGTGTATATATATTAACATCATGCATCCACACACACACACACACACACACACACACACACACACACACACACACACACACACACACACACACATTTAAAAACTTTAGCTGTGTATTGAAATTGGAATAGAGAATTGTAAATTTTTACATGTAATCTAAAAGTTTGGTGTCATTACCATATTTTCATGGCTGGTAAAAAAATATTTGGCTGGTGTGGCAGAAAATTAGTTCCCTTTCAGTTTGATCACGTTCAACATAGTCGGACGTACCGTACCGATTGGGATCACGCTTAGGGAGCCTGTCATCTTCGAGTATTGAAAAAACGAGCCAATGCACATTGGCGTGCGAGATTTGCATCTCACGCTCCGCCCCGCGGCGCGGGTATAAACATGAAAGCGGATGCACGCACCACTTGTCTTTTGCTTTGTAGCCGATCGGATGTCGATGTCTCTGAAGAGCGTTGGAGTGTTTTCAACGAATGCGTGTCGGTGCTTCTTCTCGAAGTCTCTCTCGATGCTGGTGTGGTTACAGCGCGAGTGCAGCGGTGATCGCGAGCCCTCTGAGCTCTCAACTACTGTTTTAACAGCATTCTTTGTGTTTGTTTGTTCTGGCGGTTGGTTAGAGGGCGTTAGTGCAGGCAGGACGCCCAGCCCGCCTCAGGCACTGCCAGGCCAGGTGACAAGCACAAGCGCAAGCGTCCCTGAGACGGGCCACCCAAGGATGGAGCAACGAGCTCTTCGGGAGATGGTGACCGAACCACTCCCTCCCCCGGAGGAGGCCCGGGTGGAGAATCTTTGTTTTGTGTCTGTTTCTGTTCCCAATTTTCAAAGAAAGAGCAAATTCCTCTGTTCCTGGGTCCCAAGAGGGCCAGACTGGCGGTGTGTGACCCTGTAAAGCCTGGCCACCCCCAGCCCCATCTTGTATCGCCAGCCGGCAGCCAGGTGCGGTTCGAGGACCAGATTACACTTCTCACACACCCCCTGCCGACCTGTGGTAAGTGTTGCACCGCACAGTCAGACCCCAGTTTGGGCCGCCATCTGGCCTTCCGAGTCGGGTCCCTGTCATCCACTTCGCTGCCCCACCCCGTGTACGTCTGTGGTACCTCTGGTCCTCCTGGCCCGCCTCTGGTCCTCCTGCCCCGGTTTGTGGAAGTCTGGAGAGTGCTTCCCAACCAGTCCAGTTGGCTCCTCCGCACCATCAGACTCGTGTATACGATTCAGTTCGGCCGGCATCCGCCCAAGTTCAGCGGTGTTCGTTACACTTCGGTGTTGAGCGAACGTGTGTCTGTCATGCAGATATGAAGACCGGCTTCTACAGCCTGTACTTCATTGTACCCAAGAACGGTGGTGGGTTACGGCCAATCTTGGACCTCCGAGTCTTGAATCGGGCTCTTTACAAGCTTCAATTCAAGACGAATGTCGCGGAGGTGGCCATTGCTCCCATTAGAGAGCATGGTGTTCGTATCCTCAACTATCTCGACGACTGGCTGATGCTAGCTCAGTCTCGGGCGCAGTTGTGCTGCACCAGCATATCAGTCAGTTGGGTCTTCGGGTTAACTGGGAAGAGAGCAAATTCGCCCCCGTGCAGAGGATCTCTTTTCTCGGTATGGAGCTGGACTGGACGGTTGTGTACATCAACCATCAAGGTGGTCTACGCTCCCGACGCATGTCGCAACTCGCCTGCCATCTCCTCCTATGGAGTCAGAAGCATCTGAGGTCGCTTCGTGCCACTTATATCCCTGGCCTGCGCAATCGTGCCGCCGACGAGCTCCCACGACAGCCTGTGGCCCCGGGAGGGTGGAGACTCCATCCCCAGGCGGTCCAGCTGATATGGGACCACTTCGGGGCCGCACAGATAGTTTGCCTCTCCGAACTCGTCCCATTGCCAGTCGTTCTACTCCCTGAAGTAGAACAACTGCCCTGAAGTGGAATCTGTTCATTTAGTGGAGTTCTTCTCCCCGAAAATACCCCCGAAGATGTTCGATCAGTACTGTGCTTTCCTTCCTGCAAGATGGGTTGGAGCGTGGGCTGTCTCCCTCCACCCTCAAAGTGTATGTTGCCTCTATTGCTGCACATCACGATGCAGTTGAAGGGAGACTACGTCCGACTACATCCCCAATCCCTTGTTCAGGGAACAAGGGTTACATACGTAACCGAGACGTTTTAGGAAATATAGTCAAGTCAAGTCACCTTCATTTATATAGCGCTTTTAAACAATATATATTGTTTCAAAGCAGCTTTACAGTGATAATAGGAAATCAAAATAACAGATTGTTTTGGCTTTACAGAAATTCTTGAATAAAGTTATTGTCCAGCTAAAGTTAGTTTTTGATTGATTCACTTCTGTTGCAAAGATCATTAGTTATTAACTTAGGGGCTGTTTACACGACACCGAAAACAGAAACTTTTAATGTGTTCTGGCCGGTCATTTGCACGACAACAGTGTTTGGCCAGCAGCCACATCACCCTGTAGCCCAAGACTGGTTGCTCACTGAAGCTAAGCAGGGCTGAGTCTGGTCAGTACCTGGATGGGAGACCTCCTGAGAAAACCAGGTTGCTGCTGGAAGAGGTGTTAGTGATGCCAGCAGGGGGCGCTCACCCTGTGGTCTGTGTGGGTCCTAACACCCCAGTGTAGTGATGGGGACACTTTACTGTTAAAGAGCACCGTCCTTCAGATGAGACGTTAAACCGAGGTCCTGACTCTCTGTGGTCATTAAAAATCCCAGGATGTCCTTCGAAAAAGAGTAGGGGTTTAACTCCGTCATCCTGGCCAAATTTGCCCCTTGGCCTCTGTCCATCATGGCCTCCTAATCATCCCCATATACTGATTGGCTTCATCACTGTCTCCTCTCCACCCGTAAGATGGTGTGTGGTGGGCGTTCTGGCGCAATATGGCTGCCTTCGCATCATCCAGGTAGATGCTGCACATTGGTGGTGGTTGAGGAGATTCCCCCTTTCATGTAAAAGCGCTTTGAGTACCTAGAAAAGCGCTATATAAATGTAACAAATTATTATTATTACTTCCAACTGCTTGTATTCTGAAAAGGGGCTTTTGCACCGGATAGTTCCAGGAACTAGCCACCAGGGTGGTTCCCTGAGAAGGAATGGTTCCCATATGAATGTTTTCCTGGTTGCGTTCGCACCGCCAGTAGGAACTCTGAAGTGACGTAAGCCGCGCTTGTTGTTGTGACTTTTATTTTGACGGCACTGAGAACGCCAGAGCTGGTCACTGCTCACATTCCCTGTGTTCATTAGTTTATAGTCCTGTCTAATACATTATTAGATAGAACTGTTATACATAGAAAGTAGACAGTAATGAATGCGTATGCCTTGTGGTTTATATCTAGTGTTGTTAGCTGAGCAGAAATACATAATCATGTTTCTCTTGGTCCCCTCAAAGTCACGTTGGATTTTCTCCTCAGCATAGAGGTTAAGACCATCTATCACTGTTTTCCATGTTCGTAGAGTTAGTTTCTGGAGTAAATATATAGGCTATAATCTGAACAAAACTTTTTTAAATGGCGGTTGCAGGTGTTTCACGTGCGTTTGGCCAATCAAAAACACTAACGTCACTGGTAGCTCCTATAGTGCTGGTTTAGACTCTGAAGTACGAGCTAAATTAGTTCCTCCAAAAGGCGTTCCTAGAACTGTTATGATCCAGCTGGGGATTGAACTCGGGTCTCTGATGTGTGCGTGTGTCCTTGATGCTGATCACTCCACCACTGGAGGAGGTTGAACCCAAGTGCAGAGGAATTTGAATACAATGAGATCTCATAAGTCTGAGTTTTATCTTTGGCTCTTTACTTCAGAGGGAAAAGGAAAACATTAGCAACAGTCTTAGGCAACACTATAGATTAATGAGTCTCAGAGTAACTCAAACAACTCCCCAATACAAAAAAGGTAATCCAAAACAGAAGAGATCTCCTTAACATGATTCCAGAAAGATATATATCCAAGAGTACACAAACCACAAAAAACATAGAATCCAAGTACAAAAACAGAAGGCAGAAAAAATCTCAGACCCAAAAATCCTTGAGAATGACAATGCTTAGACCAACATCAGGACTGAACAATAACAAAAGGCAGTTGGGCCTTAAATAGGGTTTGTCATTAGGAGTAATTCAACCATTTAACAAAGGAGAATTAATCTGGGTTGAAATAACACGATCTAGTAAAGTCTTCAGACAAAACATTATAAGAACTAAAATCGTTCCTAGTTCCTGTGCTGGAACACGCCAAAATCCGGGAACTTCCGCCAATAGTTCTAGGGAACTGTGAAAAGGTTCCTCCGATGCGAAAGCCCCTAAAGACCATTCATTTTCTTTCTCTTTTCAGGGGGCAACTATGCCAGTGGCACCAGAGTCCCAGTCCCCAGTGAAGCTCCTCCCACCTGGACTGAAGAGCTGTCAATCACCAGGGTTCACTCACCGGCCCAGGCCGCCGCTCTCTCCTGGCAGGCCGCGATCCACGCTGCGAGACAGTCTAAGGACGTCCCCAAGACCTCGAACCTCTCGGCTCCTGCAAACGCGGTGCCCGTCAGCTCTCTGGCCCAGAGGAAACGCCAGCAATATGCCAAGAGCAAGAAACAGGGAAGCACCTCTAATAGCAGACCTCCCAGAGCTCTCTTCTGCCTGACTCTCAATAACCCTGTGCGCAGAGCGTGCATTAGCTTAGTGGAGTGGAAGTATCCTTATGCACTTGAACCATGAATACACACAAAAAAATTATAATAATTGAATGGATTCAAGGAGCTTGAAATTTAAAAAAGTAACAAATCCTTCCCTCGCGGGTCAGTTTGACCCCCTTAGGAATGAAAGGAATGCGAGGAATGCTTCAGATAGACATAGAAAAACCTAAAAATGCTCAAAATTTAAACTAAAATGCTAAAACTTTACCAAAAAATTATTTTATAATGTCTGCATGTGTATCTGAATGCATACTGAACTGACTTTAGGACCCAGAGGAACAGCTCATTTACTCCAAATAGAGCTATAAGTCAAATCTTATTATCTTATCTTATTATTTTTTCACAAGAGGTCAGCAAAGACACACAATGTAAGATATTTTGAGTGGAATCAAAAACGTTATGCATGAAATTGTGAGTTATTTTGAATTTAAGTTAAAAAGGAATGTGGAATGTGCTTAAATTACTATTTATTTATTATTTATTGATCAAATCAAGTAATTTAAAGGTAAATAAAATAAAAAATAACAAAAAATCTATACAAAATTGCATTAAAAATAGAAAAAATATTATCAAAATGAAATAAAATAAGCATTCTGGACAAAAAAAAAAAATTAAGTCTAATTTTAGGGCTTCGGGTCATTTTGACCCACGAGGGAAAGATTTGTTACAAAGTGCGAGTGAAGGATGAAGGTTTTAAAGGGAGAGTAAAAATGCTGTCATCATTCACTGTCCAAAGCTCGTATGCTTTTCACTTTTCTGTGGAACACTGACACACAAAAAAAATAACAATGAGGTTTGATGTCACTGAGATTCAGTGAGACTTGGAATAAAGCCACTTTTTTAAGTCCCTTTCGTGTCTGTTTTGAAGCTTGAAACTTTTTTGACCAAATTGACTTTTATTATATAGTACACTCCTTAAAATTAAAGGTTCCAAAAGGGGGGTTTTGGCAGCAATGCTGATAGAAGAACCATGAACCTTCTCAGTTCTTAAAAGAAACTTAACTTTTTTTTCTCAGTGTGAAGAACATTTTAATAATCTAACAAACCTTTTGTGGAATGGAAAGATTCCAAGCCAAGGTTCCATTAAACCATTGATGCAAATAAAGTACTTTTTTAAGTGTGTATGGAGAAACACAGATCTGAAACAGCTGAAACTTCTTTAGTGTTCCACAGAAGAAGGAAAATCATACGAGTTTAGAGCGACGTTGCAATCGAGGGAGCATATTATCTTATTCACAGTGATGGCCTGGTTATATATATATATATATATATATATATATGTATAGATACTGGGAATAAAACTAACTTTTTGCCACACCTGCCAAATGTGGGTAACTTAAGAAAATTTACAGGCCATGAAACTGTTTTTGCAAAAATAGGGAGTTATGAATGTTATGAAATTTTAGATACCAGTCTTACTAATGATTAAAACCTAAAACATTATTAAAGACATGTAAACAGTCAGTAATAAAATAAGAACAAATAATACAATTATAAGTAACAGCACACACACAAAAAAAAAAATACAATAGAACAATTATACAAATGAAATAGACAGTGAAATAGCAGTAGTTTTCAGGTACAGAAATTGAGTAAAGTAAGCAAATGTAAAATAACACTGCATAGTTTTCACTGTATAAATGAAACAGATTAATCCTTATTAAAGTTACAGAAGTTATTCAGTCAAGAGAAGTGATAGTTTTTAACATTAAAAACTCAGGGAGCAGCGAGTAATGACTCGAGCTTCCTTTCGCATCTTCTTGCGCTTGGGTATTTAAACTGGTAAGGATTAAACTTTCGTGACGATTGACACAGTTTCATATTCTCACCAACTCTGATTTTATATTAATATATTGCCCTAGTTATATAGGTCTACATATTTATAGCTCTCACATTTATAAAATTTGTCAGCTCTTCTTTGGACAAGCTTAATTTACGTAATGTATCAAAACGCATTTGTTGCCTCTGAAACTTATTTTAATTAGAAACTAAAATATTTTTCATGCAAATAGATTTTCTGTAATTATACCCTGGGTGAACTCCAGCTCTCCCGTCATCTATCTTTATAAAGAAAATTGCGTGAACTCGACATCTTGGGTCACGTGATCATAAACGGTAAAATGACTTCCTTTACAGTAAGTGAAGTTAAGTTGCACACCTCCCCTTCCCATCAGGAGCAAAAACGCTGTTTGTAATTCGCCATGTGATGATAGGTCAACTTCTGATTCAACCAATGAGATGAGTTTGGGGCGGGACTATCCATTTGACTGACCAGTGTTAGTTGGTCCGAGTGTTTAGAAACAATTGCTAGTCACACATAATAAACATGCAATAGCTTGAAGTTAGGGATGCACGATATATCGGCCACCATATCGGTATCGGCCTGATAAGAAAATTTGTCGGATATATTAAAGCCGATAAATAATATATTACTTCCTCCAGCCGAGACACTTCAGATGCGCACTGTTCAACATGATGGTGTTGAATTGCTTGAAATATGATTGGAATCACTTAAAAAAAGGAAAATACAGTAAAGTGATACAAGTTTGTCATATCGGCTACATAAAATTTTGAGACATGGCTTTTACTGGTGAGACTTTTGTTTTTGATGCTCAAAAATTATATAAAAATGTGGATTTAGATTTATCTGCCAATATATCGGTTATCGGCTTTCAAACATAAGAATTATCGGTATCGGCCAAAATGTTCATATCGGTGCATCCCTACTTTAAGACTAAAAAGCCACATAATATGACTGACATGACAGGGTACAATTCTCGAACATGACAGAAATCTGCTTTGTGATTTTCAGGTACAATTTTACTTCTTTATCAAGTTTGATTTGGTGGGATCTGTTGGGGAATGAATGATGTTATGACATTTCTCCTTAAACCTGTGACTTCCAGACCTTTTGATATCTTTATACTGCTGTCAATTTTTGCCAACTGTGTGGCCTTAGCTGTTTACATCCCCTTTCCTGAAGATGACTCCAACTCAACTAATCATGATTTGGTGAGTACTGTGACTTCTCATTGGCTGTGTCGTGGGATTAGTTTCTGCTAATTGAGATTAGATGAGTGAATTAAAGTGGAATTACATGAGCACAAAGGCAAATTTCTCCAGAGGTGCTTGTCCATATTGCCCATGCCTTTGACTGCGGTTCATTTGCTCTGTTGTAGATCAATTGCATCTCCTAGACCTAGATTTCAAACCTGGTCCAGATCTGCACATCTAAATGCCCTAGACAGTCTGCAATGAGAGTAAAATGAGATCAAATAGATACTTTTGCTTAAGTCTTTGCTCCTCAGATCTTTCTCTTTAGAAAAAGACCACATGTGTCTGTTTGGTTCAAATCAAAATGTGTAATGTTATGCTTCACCTCATAGCTGATCCCTCTGCTTAACAACTTTTTCTCAAAAATACTTCAAAGTGGACAAAATACTTCAAAATGTAATTATTTAATAATTATGGAATTATGCATATTTTAAACATTGAATTAAATGCCAGATACAGTTTATTCAGTAACCGAATTACCTATAATAGCTATAAAACAAGCCCAAAACACACCAGGACTCTTATTTTGAAATGTCTATGCTTTACTATTGCCGGCTGCTCATTTAAAAAGAGACAACCATCTGCAACATATTACAATATAAGCACCATAGAATAAACAACGTCATAATTCATCAACAGTAGATCATATGTAATCTTTTGGCATAAATGGCTGGTATTTATTGATTGTAAACTGCTTTGAATGTGCATTTTCAATCTGAACATGCAACGCTCATATTTATTCAATGAACAATGCCTTTTGAATCACATTAAGCCGTATCACAATTCCTGTTATTCGCAAGCACACAAACTCAAGTGTCTAATGTCCTGGGATTCATGCAGTCTGGTTATCGTGACACCAGGCCTATAGTGTTTTTCTTGTAAATGCAGAGTGAGTTTTGCTTCTCTGAGCTTCAGGGCTTTGAGCATTGGGCTTGTCCAGTAAGATTAACTTCAGTCGAGTCAGTGACACCAGTGTTTAACCTTTCTCTCTCTCTCTGCATTTTCATTACACTCACTCATGCGTGCGCATCGATCATTTCCAGCCTACAAACCTATATTCTCGATTGCACACAAGCCTGTGGGAAAGCCCTTTATACAAACACTGGTGAACTGTAGTAAGAGTGGTTGTGTATAAGCTGTATATATTTATATTCCTCTGAGTGACACGCGTCCATCTGTAACCCGGGAGGGTGGAGGGCTGGGAAAAGAGGATCATAGGAGGATTATAACTTCACTCACTCTCATCTCTCTATCCACTGTCTCTCTCTTTCTCACACTACAGCCCTTATCTCAGTCGACCAGCTGTTCGATTACATGCATTCGTATTGCAGTGTTTGATTGGTAAATGAAAGTGCAGTTGTTAGTTACTCACCCTCATGTCATTCCAAACCTGTGCGACAGATTTTCTTTAGTAGAATGAAGAATATTTGCGTGGGTGAATCCAGTGCATTACGACTCGCTTCATTGTGTAGTAAAGCATCAAAGAGTGTTCACACGCGACTATGAAAGTGTTCTGATCCTTTTTACTGAAAAATCTCCAGGATAGCAAGCAGTTCCATAGTAAAGTTGCATCCGCTGCCAATGCTTTCCCGTGCATGTTTGCAAGCCGATGGAGGGTATAAAATCAGTGCAGGAATGAGAATCAGTTGTTCAGATCATTCTGCATGAACAGCATATGTAATGAATTAAGTTTCTTTGAATGTCACATTTAAATTGGACAAAAAGCTAATGCTAATGTATAAAGACATTTTTAAGGTTATTTTTCAATGTTAAAGTCCCCCAGTGGTGAAAATCCAGCTTTTAATGTTGTTTATTTGTCTATGTGGTGTTTTTAATATGCTTTAAGAAAAACCATGTGTAAATTCATAAGTCGACAGCATTGCTGAATATTTTTTTTCCTTAAAACTGCAGTGAACTAGCCTGACTTCGTCATACTCATATTCTAGTCAGAATGTGAGTCTGATACTGCTTCATTGGACTTTGATTATGGGGCGTGTCTCAACCTAGCCAGAAAAAAAAACAAAACTCTGCACTCAATTGGATAGACCTACAACCAATCAGAGCAACGGAGTAAATGACGCATGTTCTTCATTCGTATTTTCAACCAACAAAATGTCGCGGCTCTCTGTTCCTCTTTTAAAATGAATGCGCTGTGGATATCTTCTATAACAGACGCGATGGCGGAATCTACACATGATGTTTCATAAACAAAGTTCGGGAGGAGCACGTACAAATAATCAATCCAATATCAACTTGTCCTCAAACAATACCATGTCTAATGTTACCCTATATCAGCATGAGGAAGCTTAATCACTCTGTCACCTTAGCTAACACTCCTTCACAGTTTTTCAGCATCCCTCCACCCCCCCGAATCCTCACTCTTGTCTTGGCTTGTTCTCTCTCAACCAGGAACACCGGGGGGGGGGGGTATATGACGTGCTGTCCCCTCACCTCGGACAGCACGTCATATACGCATATCTGACTTATTTGTGTGAACTCATTAAATCTCATATACGCATTTATTCTTTCTGACTTATTTGTAAGTGTGAACTCGTGAAATCTCAATTCTCCAGCGGCAGTCATCTTTGTTATAAACTTTGGTGACGTGGGTGATTACGTAACCGCAGATCATCTGTCCATCATCGATTAAAGCCCTCCCTGGCAATTTGATTGGCTCGGCCTTCTGGGAGCCGAGCATAATTACTCCTCAATGGATCGAGTCCAGACCGAACTTCCCGACCAAACAATGTTGTGGGCGGGGTTCGGGCTGGCACCCAGGCTAGCAGTGAACCAAAGACAGTCTCAAAAACACGCTTTGAAATCGCTGGTGTTTCTGACGTCACAAACTACCTTGTAACCAATCAGATCAACGTGTGATCGTCAACCAGTGGATCTCTGAGCTGAAGGAGTGAGTGGAGGCGGGGCTTATTTGCATTTGCACGAATACTAAATGAGGCAAGGGTGTCAAGTTACATTCAAGATATTTCAAGGCATGAAGAATTTTTTTTTTTCAAGGAAAAGTTTAAATATGTCATTTTGGTGATCAAATATGAGTTTTAAGGGATACAATTATTGACTACAGGGGGACTTTAAGAACTGTTCCATTAAAGGTGCTTTAAGGAAACAAAAATGGTTCTTCTATGGCATTGCTGTGAAACAAGAAAAGCAGAAAAACCTTTTTAAAACCTTTATTTTTAAGAGTGTAGTGGATAATTTAGTGATTTCTGCTTCCACGTTTGAAGTCAATATTGTTACATCTATGGGATTCATGCAGCCTTGTCCTGTGAGAAGATGCTGTTTCATAATTATTCTTGACACCATAAAAGAAGTGCTTAAAACACTCAGTCACTTCACAGTGTCTGCTTGCATGAGTTCCTGCAATGCTGACAGAGCGACAGGCTTGTTATCAATGACACTCTTGAGTCTGATTTATGTAAAGATCATTTTAGACGTATTCTGATACCATAATCTCAGACACGAATGCCATCTGCCCTTACTGTGAGTGTGTTAAACGATCAAACCACTTACAAAATTATGATTAAAAAAGCGATTCAAAATGATATTTTAGCAGAGTAGCAGACTTAATTAAATTAAAATGTAATTACAGAAATAAAATGTGTATTTTTTGTGTATATACAATACACATATAATAATATATTTGTTATTTTTGTTGCATGAGTAGTGAACTTCAGCATCCATTTGTGAGATCTTTTGATACTGAATAAATAAAGCTGTCTGGATAGACACCATTGCTGTGTTGTTTCCGCATGTGAAGTGGTGAGAACTGACCTGTTTTTGACACCTCAATATCTATATACAGCATCTTTCCAAAGAAGGCTGGTAGAAATGAACAGTTTCAAGTAATTAAGAGTACTGTTGTTCCAAATATCAGCCATGCTGTGAGCAGAGGCGGACCGGGACAAAACTCACACTCATCCCTGACACCCACAACACATTCTCAAACCACGGACAACCCTATTTTTTGTATGGCCATCACATAAAAAATGTTAAAAGTCCCTCTGTAGTCAATCATTTTATCACTTAAAACTCATCTTTGATCACCAAAATGACAATTACATTTTTTTCCTTGAAAAAAATGTTCATGCCTTAAAATATCTTGAATGTAACTCGACACCCTTGCCTCATTTAGTATGCATGGTTCTATGAATATGCAAATAAGCCCCGCCTCCACTCACTCACTCAGCTCAGAGATCCACTGGTTGACGATCACTCGTTGATCTGATTGGTTACAAGGTAGTTTGTGACGTCAGAAACACCAGCGATTTCAAAGCGTGTTTTTGAGACTGTCTTTGGTTCACTGCAGTTTTAAGGAGGAAATACTCAGCAATGCTGTCGACTTATGAATTTACACATGGTTTGTCTTAAAGCGTATTAAAAACACCACATAGACACATAAACAACATTAAAAACTGGATTATCACCACAGGGGGACTTTAACAAATTGTCTGAATGAATGATTCAATGACTGCAGAAAGAGTACCACCACTGACGCACAGACAAACATGGATAAGCTAATTGATACAAACAGTGAAAAGTCCTAGTGCTATTGGTCTGTTACTTATGGAAATAATAAAGGTAATTGCAACCTTTTATCTCACAATTCTGACTTTATAACTCGCACTTGTGAGATATAAACCCGCAACTGCGAGTTATAAAGTCAGAATTGTGAGATAAAAAGTGATAGAAACAAGCTTCAATATTTATGACACACTATAAAACAAATAAGAATTTGTTGTGCCATAACTAACTATTTAAAGCTATAATTGCAAAGCCAATGACAGCGCTGTGTAACCACATCCAACTTTGCCAAGCAAGAAGTCTAACTGAGCTTCAGAAATCCCAAAACAAGCACTGGGATCAGTTTACTTCGGTCCAGGTGTGTTTTAAGACAGAGCTCACTCAGCAAATGACCATTTTATAAACTACAGCATCATCACTGCTTTTACTGCACATAACAACCACTATAGACCCATTAGTCTAAATCTGCCGTCCACTAAACTGGACACTGCGTCACTGTGGCCATCAGACGTCTGTCTTCATCCTCAGACTCAGTCCTTATGTAACTGAAGTCCACAGCGAGTGAACGTACCTGAAGTATTTGATGAGCTTAAGTGCTTTAAGACAAAGGAAGGGCGGGTGACGTAAAATTGATCAATGTATTGTCAACATTCAGGTTTGGAAAAGTGCCTTATATTGCAGTATTGCATGTGAAAACCTATGACTGATTTGTTTTGCACATAGACATGCAGTGTTCAGCAATGAGATTTTATTGTTCAAATGGGATTAATCTAGTCATTGTAGCTATTCTTAGTGCTGTGGCTTAGCCATTGTCATCCTGTCGCTTGAGACGCAGCCAAAGACAACATTCGCATCAATAACCGAGGATTCACATGAAACCAGGGCCTGACTTTTGTGCCTTTATTGGATGGGGAAGTATGGACTCAAACATGAGATTGTAATTGCTGCCTAACACGTTTGCTGAGCCTGCTTCACTGTGCAATACTGAATACGACGACATATTGTGCAAAACATCCACTAGAAATAGAAAAATAGCTTACAGTAAAGTAATGTTGCACAGCGTCTGTCATTTCAAAGTTATAAACTGGCTGTGGGAAGCGCTCAAGGTTGCCAGATTGGGACTTTTTGCACGTTTTGAATCTGAATCTGGACATGGACATGGAAACAGGACATATATTGTGGTGGATTTTTTAAATCTGATGTGATGATTTGAATTTGTTGTTTATTTATATGAGTGTATTGTAATATAATGATGGACTAACAGTTTAAACACATTAAGGGGTAAAGAGAAAGGCTGTACTTTTTCAGGATTGGGGAAACCAAAAACACATGTTGGACAAACACTAAATTGTATCATTGTTCTGCCATTTTGTTAAACAAAATCAAAAGTAGCATTTTGTGCATATTGAGATTTTTCTCTTCGGTCAATCCAGGTTAATATTAATTTACAAATCACATGCTCTTGTTCCACAAATAATCGAACAAAATGAACAAGACACTAAAATCTCTGTGTTCTATCTCTGTGTATCACAGGAAACAGTAGAATATGCCTTCCTGATCATTTTCACGATTGAAACCTTCCTCAAGATCATCGCTTATGGACTGGTGATGCACCAGAACTCCTATGTGAGAAACGGGTGGAATATGCTGGATTTTGTCATCGTCATTGTTGGGTGAGTGAACAGTCACAGACTCTTTGTGTTTCGTTTTATATTCCTTTACAGGGCTATTACCCTTGTAAAAACGAAGTGCACTTTAGCATTATTACTGGAATAATATACTTTATAAGAATATACGTAAGTGTGAACTGTTTTCAGACACTAAATTGCATGTTAGTTACAATTAAATGAAAATGTATTTACCTTTATTAAATGCAACTAGTTCAACTTATGTGTTTTCAAATATGTTTGTAATTACACATTTTTAATGATATTGCAATTTAGTACATTTAAAATACATTAACTTTAAATGAGGCTTTGAGGCTTTACATGTGCTTAGTCAGCACATCAAAATAAGTGTACTTTTTTAAAGCATGACAAAGGTTTATTATCTTATATTTATGTGTCTTTTATTTTTGTCTTGTACGAAATATGCAAGTCACGTGTGTGTGAACATACTTGCAAAATTGTGACCTGTCTCCGCAATTTGATTGCTGTTTGTGACATGACTCTTCCTATGTGCTGGCTAAGATGGATGGCAGGTGATATATGAATAAAATGCAGGGTTTGACACTGTGTCTTGGTGTTTGCTATGAGGAATGGCATCAGCATCAGCATTGTAACCTCATGCCAATATTCATTGGCCGACATACAACAGCTCATGACGTCACAAGTGGAGGTCCCGTGTGTATTAAAGGGCTCCTGGATTACACATCATCAGCTTTTTTGTCTTCATAAAATTCTCAAGAATATAAAATTTTAACGTTAGTCGTTGTTAGGACATCTCTCCTCTAGCTAACTTTCCCTCTTCATGCTTCTCTCTCCTCCACTCCCCACACCCACGTGTGCACGCGCACTAACCCCCCAAACCCCACCCCCAAATCATTCTTGTCGGTTATTGGCTGGAACACTGTTTGTTATGTTTCGTGGTCCAGGCTGGGCCAGTTTGTTTTTGTTGCCGTTTGTGGAGCCTGTGGTGTCTGCAGAGACCGCGTTTTTTACAGTGTGTTCAGGGGACAGGCAGCTAGCGGATAGTGAGGAGATGTTTGCTGTATGTGACAAAAAATGTTTTGTTCTTAAAAACGCGTGACATCGCTAAGAGCACTTTTAAACGTAACAAAGAACTGCAAAACATGGAGCAAGACAGGAAATAACATAAAAGTCCAGGAACACACAAGACAGGGGAACACTGGTTGAGATCATAACAGCGTGATTGGCTATAACGCTCAGCGCTGCAGATCGTGCAGTAATTAGAAGCCTTTAACGGTCTTCAGACAGAGCGAACACAAATAAGCACGAGGCCATTTGAAAGCAGCAGTCAAATGCACCGAATTGAGTTGAAATAATCTTGGCTATTGGACCCGCAGTCCGACCCGCACCCACACCTGCACCCGACACGTAAATGTTATTCCACCCGTTGCATAAAATATTGACCTTTTCCTCATGCGAGCGAGGATTAGTGAGGATGCCCCCTGTTGAGGAGATGCTGGCCAGCTGTCTTTCACATGGTGAGGTGTCTTCGTTAAAGGCCTTGCCATCTAAACCGCTTCAGACCACCTTGTGGTTAAATGGCAGAGCATATGCAGTGGCGGGTCAGGCTAGTGGAAATCAGGGAGAAGGAGAAGAGCTTCCTTGATGCATTCACCCCTCGTGAATTCAACACATCAACTTGACCTTTAAGAGTGGCTGACTTTTCATAGCATAGCAAAATGCATAGCAATGAGAAATCATGAATAATTTCCACAATGTACAAAACAAGTAATGTAGTCCTAAAATCACAGAATGTCATGCTACGGTAAAATACGGTAAAACTTTTTGGATGTGAAAAGTAGGGTCTACAGTTTAAAACGATACTGTCACATCAGTGTTGCCAGATGTACGATAATTATCGTATTTGTACGATAATTTTGACCTCTGTACGATGTACGATCAATAATGGAAAAAATCCTATAATGTACGATAATTTCAGAACTGTGTGACACTTTAAATGATGGTCGTTGTAATCATAGGGCTTCATTGATCTAGCTGTGGATTCTACGTCTACCGGCTGGAAGAACGTGTAGAGAGAGGGAGTGAGAGACCTTGCGTGTGTGTGCTAGTGTGCCTCACGAAGCGCATGTAAGGACCCAACCAATCAATTGTAAGTGCGGGCGGGCTTTTATCTATACTCCCGAACCGAATTAATCAGAACCGAAGAACCCCTTGGAGATTTCTTGACTCCCAGAAATGACTTTGTGCAGGTTGGGATGTCTGTCATTTTCATGTCGTTTCAAAAAGTTGTTTGTCAATAAATAGCTGTATTCTGTACAGGTTTGACTCGTGTCCGATAATTTTCTTCCAAATACGATAATTTTGAGCTTCTGGTACGATACTTGGACATTTCCAATCTGGCAACACTGTGTCACATTCTTGTTCTGTCTAGTCTTAGTTTTCATTGTCTTTGTTTGGTTTAGTCCTAGTGTAGGCTACTCATCTGTTGTCATAGTTTCTAATTAGTTACACCTGATCCCAGTTCCTTTGATTAGTCTCCCTGTGTTATCATTTTTTCTTAGTTACTTTTGTTCAGTGTTCAGTCTCATTTATGTTCATGTGGTTTTGCTATTCTGTAGTCCTGCCGATCTCCTGCACGTTACGTTTTGGATTTATTCATTAAAGACTGTTTGTGTTGATCTCCTTCGTCATTGTGCGCTTTATACAGCCACAATGTTACATACTATTTAACAAGTAAATTATTGTTAAAATTGTTTATTTGTTAATAAATATATGAGCAATCTTATAATTTATAGTAAAAACCAGTAAATGGGCATTCCCAAAAGCTTTTGTGTTATGCATCACATACGCATATTTTATTTAAATGACTTTTTTCTTATTTTTGTCATCAGTTATGTACAGTAGTTTATCAATTACTCAAACCCACAAGACTTTTGCAAATTAAGATTTTTGTTTTATATTCTCTTCTAATTTTTCCATGCAACCAAATTTAAGAATTAAAAAGTTCATAAAGACTTTGTAAAAGTAATCCATATGAACCAAGCAGTTAATCAACATCTAATGAAGAGACATGTTAACTTAATCTGATGAACAGGTTTAATCTAGGCTTTTACTTGTAAGAAAAATCTTGCTCAAAGCACATTCATAAAACACATCAAATATGGTAAACATCAGTTCTCACCTAAAAGTGCTAGCTTTTGTGTTTAGCATCAAATGTGGTGCTCAAATGCATGTTTAATGATGTTTTAATGATGGCGAATTGGTATTTTGGGTTGGTCTACAAATCGACTTCATGATTAAACAGCTCTGTTGGAAGAAGCTCATGTCAGCTAGTAATTGTTCAAAGGATTTTAGTAAATATGCCAAGGATTTTGGCACAAAGCTGGCAACTGTTCACAAGGGCTTACAACCTGATTAAATGTCTGATCTATGATCTATGACCTGATTTAATGTGATTAACTCAGAGGTTAGAGGTCATGGTAGATGCCGGATCCTTAGGGATCACGCTGAATCTTATCTGTGGCGTCCTCTAGCCCTGGCGCAAGATGAGTGTCATTTCATTCAGATCCATGAAATAAGAAAAAGAGAAAACCCACCTGGCTTGACATTGGGCCTATTAACACCTGGTCACTAAGAAAAATGCCCTCTGAAACAAGTTCGAGACGAATTTAAATCTGATCACCTAAACCATTTCAGGAGGTGGTTTGAGATGCATTCCAGGCTTAACTGGACAAGTTTAGATGAATGTAGTTGTTGACGCCACATATGTAAGTTTTATTTCTCCCAAACTAGGCCCATTATGTCTCGAGTTATTTGTAATGGTGCACTGCCTTTAGCTTGTGTCTTTGTCATCACTATAGCTTTCACACTTGTCAACACAAGCATTTTTTTTCAGTGCCATGAAATTCATTACGATATGGTGTAACTTTCCTAAACTTCTTGAATATTGCTTTTCATCTCACTTAACCACCATAACCATCTGTGCAGAGTTCACCTTGTTAGTAGTTTGTACTGGAACTTTGATGCAGGTTCATCAACAGATTCTCTTTTGTCTATATCTACTTGCACATGATTAAGAACACACACAGTAAACTCCTAATAATGATGTCATATACAGTGATGTCATATAGAGAAACCATTTTTTTTTATTCCCTAATAATATTCCCTATTATACCGGCGGGATAAATGACTCTTGCGCCCGACGCAAATCTAAAATGTGTTGGTCTGAAGTCGCTTCATTACTCATAGGTGTGGTTTGGGCGTAACGTGAAATAAACCAATCAGAGCGACATCTCACATTCCCTTTAAGAGCAGGCGTGCTTGTTCCATGGCGGATTGCTATTATAACGGCAGATTTGCCAGGAGCGGTTCACAGCCGAGGAGACCGACGTTCTTGTCAGGGCCGTAAAACACAGAGAAGTGACATTGGGGATGGAGAAACACACCCAAATTAGCTTCGGTTAAACAGGTGTATGATCATTTAGGTAAATGTGTAAGCTAGATTTATGACTATTTTTTCACATCTTCATGGACACCACAATGATTTCCCTCATGTGAAATATTTTTCCTTGTGATTATGTATGGTTTGCAAAAATGGCAACTGCTGCGTCTGTGTAGATGAGAGAAGC
Organism: Scardinius erythrophthalmus; assembly: GCF_964197995.2. Lineage (NCBI taxonomy): Eukaryota > Metazoa > Chordata > Actinopteri > Cypriniformes > Leuciscidae > Scardinius > Scardinius erythrophthalmus. Next base: position 35,799,088 of record NC_138240.1, read on the forward strand.
AAAGTGTGTGTGTGTGTTGTGCACACGCTACATTATGGCCAAGCATGCGCCTTTAAAATAGCATCTGAACGCGCCACTGACTTTAGACGAGGTTTCTCCTGGTCGGAATTGTTTTCTGGAACTGCAAAATAGCATCAGAGAACGTTTGCGCCGGAACACGCCTCCTTTTTTCGCTGAACCGCCCCCAGGAGCGCAAGTTCATTCCCTAATTTACCGACGTGCGTCTGTGGAGGGAAAAGTCCGCTGTGTATCGGGTGCAAAATAGGAATGATACATGCGTCGCTGTACAAAGTCAGTTGCGCTGGGTTCAAGATAGGGCCAATGTGTTACTTGCCATTTCTTTGTAATTATTTGTGAAATTTACTTTCAATTTCTGAGTGAAAATTGTTTCTGTACCAAATTGTTTTAGATTATTTGCTGATATAAACTGACCTAACATATAACACTGTTATAATCATTAATACTGATGAGTGTGTGTGTGTGTGTGTGTTCATAGTCTCTTCAGTGTTGTGCTGGAGCTGATAACCAAAGATCGAGATGTCAGCGGGCAGACAGGTGGAAAGCCGGGCGGCTTCGATGTCAAGGCTTTACGAGCGTTCAGAGTTCTGCGGCCCCTTCGTCTGGTCTCAGGAGTACCAAGTGCGTCCACATCTTTACCCAGCATTCACTGACAGAACAGCCTAATAACATGCTGATAATAACACACTCAGCTGCTCGTGCGTCCCTGTGAAAAAGAAGTACACTTTAGCAGACTTTTAAAAAATACATTTTAAAAGTATATACTTGAGTGCGAACTAAATATAATGTTTTGGGAATTTTAATTACGTGTTAGTTACAATTAAATGAAACTGTATTATAGTTTAAATTTATTTTAAATGCAATTATTTAAACTTAAGTTGGACTTTTATCTTCTTATGTAATTTCATAATTATTTCTAATGTCACTGAAATATGGTTAAAGTGTATTGTCGAATGTACTGACAAGCATTTATGGTAAACTAAAATGCACATTAATGTATGTCATGTACTTAAATATACTTTATACACTATATAAATGTAATATCAAATACACTACAGTTAATTATAATCAAGTGCTTTATCTGATTTAATATGTTAGTCAACACATAGAAAAGTGTACTAAGAAAATATAGAATATAGATAATATGTCTAAGCATGACAAAAGATTATTAAAACATAATGATTAAAATGTACTTCTAGGTGAAACTTTTAATTTGACATTATTACAAAGTGCACTTTTTAAAAGTGTACTTAAGTGTGTTAAGAAACATGAAATTGAACATTTAGGACAGTTTCATGACCTCTATCAGGGCCGGCGCTCCGCACACGCACATCACGCGCTGCGCGTAGGGCACCAAGTGCTTGGGGGGGCACCAAAAAATCTGGGTCGCGAAAAAAAAGCGTTTTTTTTTTTGTTTTTTTTTTTTGTGATTTTCGTTTTTTTGCAGAATCTGTTAGTTGAGATCACGAAGAAGCCTCTGCATGTTTGAGATAGCAGTATTGGTATATTTAAAAGCGTACATTTTGATTTTGAAATCGGCTTGTTTTTCGGAGATTCTAGCACGCAGTAGGGGCGTGTCATTGTCGGTGTGTATTTCCACTGAATAAGCCGGCATGGCTACTTATTATGCAGCGCTCTGGCCGGCTCTATCTGATTTCAAAATTCAATGACGATGGACGCAAATAACATTACGATGTCCAGCAATCTATTTAAACTGACTAACTGAATTAACGTGTATCTCAATGGTCCAGTGGTAGAGCTTTCGCCAGCCGTGTCAGAGGGTGAGGGTTCGAATCCGACCTTGTATGGGTTTTTTTTCCTCATATAATTTTTTTTCTCTCATCAAAACGATTATGTTCATCAGTGGTTGTAGCAGGGACAAGCAAACGTTTGCATTATGTTTTGTGATTTCAACAGAATGAATAGAGAGTATTCGCAAGTTGTTTTCACTCGACGCGCGCTTCAATCCGTTGCGTTGCGATTGAAGCGCGCGTCGAGTGAAAACAGTGCGGTGTGTGCGCGAGCCACGCGAGAAAACTCTGTATCCGTAGTGCCACTGATCGCGGCGGCAACGAGCACTTGATTTAAAAAAACACATTTCAGCGCTAGTATCTTATTTAAAAAACGAACGAAATGAATGCTCTGCCAGTTAACTGGAGATTTATTTATTTGTAGAATTGGTCCATTCGTGTCGCGCGGGGGGAGGGGGGGAGGGGGTACCACCAAGCATTTGTGCCTAGGGCACCCAAATGGCTAGCACCGGCCCTGCTCTGCCAGTTAACTGGAGATTTATTTATTTGTAGAATTGGTCCATTCGTGTCGCGCGGGGGGAGGGGGGGAGGGGGTACCACCAAGCATTTGTGCCTAGGGCACCCAAATGGCTAGCACCGGCCCTGACCTCTATGATGGCAAAAAAATGTTGTAAAAGTACACTTAAGTGGCCTTTTATTTCATTAATTTTATACATTTTAGATGCAAATATACTAATCAAATCTTCTAATTTAGATTACACATTTTGAAGTACACTACCAGTGCAAAATTAAGCACACTTTTTTTCATAAGGTTTTTTGTGTGTGTGTGTGTGTGTGTGTGTGTGCGCGCGTGTGTGTGTGTGTGTGTGCGTGTGCGTGTGTGTGTGTGTGTAGGCTTACAGGTGGTGCTGAACTCCATAATTAAAGCCATGGTTCCTCTGCTTCACATCGCTCTGCTCGTACTCTTCGTCATCATCATCTACGCCATCATCGGTCTGGAGCTGTTCATCGGGAAGATGCACTCCACCTGCTATCTAAATGGCTCGCGTCAGTGTGTTCTCACATTCATTAGATTATTTACAAACAATAAAAGCTCTCTTTCTAAAATTGAGTACACACATCATAATGTATCTTAAAGGGATAGTTCACCCAAAAATGAAAATTAGGCCATGATTTACTCACCCTGAAGTCATCCTAGGTGTATATGACATTCTTCTTTCAGACGAACACAATCAGAGTTATATTAAAAAATGTCCTGGCTCTTCCAAGCTTTATAATGGGAGTGAATGGCTGTTTCTGTTTTGAAGTCCATGAAAGTGCATCTGTTCATCATAAAAGTGATGGATAGATGGATAGATGCACTTTTATCATGGATAGATGCACTTTTATTATGGATAGATTATGATGGATAGATGCACTTAAATGCACTTTTATGATGGATAGATGCACTTTTATGATGGATAGATGCACTTAAATGCACTTTTATCATGGATAGATGCACTTTTATGATGGATAGATGTACTTTTATGATGGACAGATGCACTTTTATGATGGACAGATGCACTTTTATTATGGATAGATGCACTTTTATGATGGATAGATTCACTTTTATGCTGGATAGATGCACTTTTATTATGGATAGATGCACTTTTATGATGGACAGATGCACTTTTATTATGGATAGATGCACTTTTATGATGGATAGATGCACTTTTATGATGGACAGATGCACTTTTATTATGGATAGATGCACTTTTATGATGGACAGATGCACTTTTATTATGGATAGATGCACTTTTATGATGGGTAGATTCACTTTTATGCTGGATAGATGCACTTTTATTATGGATAGATGCACTTTTATGATGGACAGATGCACTTTTATTATGGATAGATGCACTTTTATGATGGACAGATGCACTTTTATGATGGACAGATGCACTTTTATGATGGATAGATGCACTTTTATGATGGATAGATGTTCTTTTATGATGGATAGATGCACTTTTATTATGGATAGATGCACTTTTATGATGGATAGATGTTCTTTTATGATGGATAGATGCACTTTTATTATGGACAGATGCACTTTTATGATGGACAGATGCACTTTTATTATGGATAGATGCACTTTTATGATGGATAGATTCACTTTTATGATGGATAGATGCACTTTTATTATGGATAGATGCACTTTTATTATGGATAGATGCACTTTTATGATGGATAGATGCACTTTTTTGATGGATAGATGCACTTTTATGATGGATAGATGCACTTTTATGATGGATAGATGCACTTTTTTGATGGATAGATGCACTTTTATTATGGATAGATGCACTTTTATGATGGATAGATGCACTTTTTTGATGGATAGATGCACTTTTATAATCGATAGATGCACTTTTATGATGAATAGATTCACTTAAATGCACTTTTATTATGGATAGATGCACTTTTATCATGGATAGATGCACTTTTATGATGGATAGATGTACTTTTATCATGGATAGTTGCGCTTTTATGATGGATAGATGCACTTTTATGATGGATAGATACACTTTTATCATGGATAGATGCACTTTTATCATGGATAGATGCACTTAAATGCACTTTTATCATGGATAGATGCACTTAAATGCACTTTTATCATGGATAGATGCACTTTTATGGACTTCAAAACAGAAACGGCCATTCACTGCCATTAGAGCCAGGACATTTTTTAATAAAAATTATATATTATATGATTGTATTCGTCTGAAAGAAGAATGTCATATACACCTAGGATGACTTCAGGGTGAGTAAATCATGGGCTAATTTTCATTTTTGGGTAAACTATCCTTACAAAGATATCCTGACTAGTATGTTCATACACACAGTAAAAATGGCAGCTTTTCCTGAGAATGAGCCTCATGTTTCTCTCCACACAGGTACATTAGCAGAAGAGGATCCCGCTCCCTGTTCTCTTTCAGGTCATGGCCGTCACTGCCCTGTCAATGGCACCGTGTGTCGGGACGGCTGGCATGGGCCCAACAACGGCATCACAAACTTTGATAACTTCTTGTTTGCCATGTTGACTGTGTTCCAGTGTATCACCATGGAGGGCTGGACGGATGTGCTGTACTGGGTGAGACTTGCACTGAATTCAACCAATAGTAGTATATCACTGGCCGTGTTTCCATTACCCTTCAAACTGCGCAAATTGAAATTAAGAATTGAAAATTCGCCCAATGGAAACACGTACATTTTGCAAAAACTCCCATATGTCGCAAAAAAACAAAATTGTGCTCACATGAGGTGGTTTTACAGGCAATTCGAAAAAGTAATATTTCGCAAAACTGCAACAGAAACAGATTTTGTGCATTTACAGGTCATCTGACGTACATAACTGTCGATCAGTCTTTAAAGATGACGCGGTATGTTTGGACAGAGTTCTTTATTAAACTCATAAAAGACAAAAGTATCACGGGAATACTGGATTATTAACAACAAAGAAATGCCACAATTCCTCAAGATCTTGAAGCAGAAGGAGGGAGAAACACTCACATGAGCCGCTCTCAGTATAAGGGTCTTTCCTTGATATTAATGCTTTGAAAACACGTCTACGTCTCCTTTGGTTAATAATAATGGCTAGTGCGGCGGCTGCGATATACATAAACCTACCTACATCTGTCGCCATGATTTTTGGAACGACTTATAGTGAGAGGAAAAAAATGATGTTTTAGTCGCATAACATTCAAAGGATTAGTTCACTTTCAAAAATATTTTTGCTGATAATTTACTCACCCCGATATTTCTTCATTTGAAAAGAAATGTAAGGTTTTTGAGAAAAACATTCAAGGATTTTTCTACACAGAATGGACTTCAATGGCAACCAACTATACCAATGTTCAAAGAAGGTTCAAATGTCCGTCTCAGTGCAGCTTCAAAGTCTCGACACGATTCCAGTCGAGAAATAAGAGTCTTATCCAGTGAAACGATCGGTCATTTAAAAAAAAGAAAAAAAAAAAATATGCTTTTTAACAACAAATGCTCGTCGTGTACCATCTCTGGGATGCGCCACGCATTGCGTCATCACGTTGGACAGGTCACGCGTCACGTCATCTATCTAAGTTATTTGTCTGTGTACTCCGGTTCAAAAAGGAAGGGAAGGGCGAAAAATGTCATCACATTTTCTCCTCCAACTTCAAAATCGTCCGATATCTTTGTTTTAATTTATTAATATAATTTTTTTTATTTTATTTTTGTGACCTTTCCAACGTGATGACGTATTACGTGGCGCATCTCAGAGATGGTACAAGACGGGTATTTGTGGTTAAAAATTATATATATATATTTTTTTTTTTTTTTAGAAAATGACTGATCATTTCGCTAGATAAGACTCTTATTTCTCGACTGGAATCGTGTCTAGACTTTGAAGCTGCATTGAGACGGACATTTGAACCTTCTTTGAACATTGATATAGTTGCTTGCCATTGAAGTCCATTCTGTGTAGAAAAATCCTGGAATGTTTTCCTCAAAAACCTTAATTTCTTTTCAAATGAAGAAAGAAAGACATGGATATCTTGGATGACATCAGGGTGAGTAAATTATCAGCAAAAAATTTTTTGAAAGTGAACTAATCCTTTAAAGGAAATGCCGTCATTTCACAATAGTTTTTTATCGACGTTTAGAAAATAGCGCAAAAGTTTTGCGTAAATCTGTAATGGAAACGCGGCTCCTGATGTTCCTCTTTCCTGCAGGTCATGTCCACTTCCGCTCTAAGCACTTTTCCATGACACACACACTCACACACACACACACACACACACACACGCACACACACACACACACAGAGCTCAATAGATGCTAATGAGATTGACCCTCTAAGACTGAAGACAGAAGACGGGCAAAATTGAGACCTCAGGAAAACCTCAGCCTCTGTTTATTAGTGGTGGAGAAAAAACACAAATCAAGTACACTTGAATAAAAGTACAGATATCCTAAGAAAATATTATTCTTGTAAAAGTTGTAAGTACTGAGTACTTGTAAAAGATCGCCAGAACCCCATTCGCAGCTGGACTGGCGTCTCACAGCGCTGATGAACCACTATGTCCACAATCAAGACTTTCATACATGTTTAGTTCGCAAATAACTAACAGACATGACCTAAATATGATTTTCATACAAATCATAATCAATACTTAAATATTAAATACTGCTCTAAATAATGCAACAACAACAACAACAACAACAACAAAAATACTTTAAAGTCCATTTGCTGGTCAGTGGAAGTTCATTATATACAATTATGTCAGTAACACTTTACAAATAAAGCTGTATGTTGTATAAAGTACATGTTAACGTTAGCAACTTTAGTACTGTATAAATATACTAAATGAACTGATGTTAATGTATTCAACCTTACTGTAAAGTGCTGCCTGTATGTCTTTATTGTGAATATTCAGTTTAATTCACTTCTCACATCTTCTTTTATAGACTGCAGAAAGTAGTAACCTGCAATTGTTAACTTAAAGAGCTATTTTTTACTTAATTTAAGCCATAATGTTCTTTTTTTTAACCAATTTTGGTAACAATTACCAATTTTGTTGGAATAAATCAATGTATTTAGGTTGACTCAGCAATATTATTAAATAATATTTTTACTTGAATAAAAACAGTTAATTTAGATAAGGTTTCAGTGTATATGATTAGCAGTAGAGTTGATAGTCCAGTCATTTTAAGCCAAAATGGGGGTCAACCTTGAACAAATTGCAACAGAAGCAAACTCAACTGATTTTGTATCCTCCATATGTCCTGAGTAAGGAAAAAAAAAGCCCAGAAGAATCCCATTAGGGGAAAGTTTCGAAAAAGACCCAAATATAGTCTATTCATTCTTTTTCTTAAGTGAATAGGGTAAAAATTTTAACCTTTAGATATCACCATGAAAATTACTGAGTTGATTACTTAATTGTTTGTTAACATGGACAAACGGTGCATAATCTAATTACGTATGTGCTACTTTGCATAAATACCACAACAGATCTAAACATTGGGTATAGCCAGGTGAAAATGTCTTGTTGAATCTTATTGACACATAACAGTGAAATACTTAATGTTAAGGTCTGAATGGAACCCATTACGGCCACCCATGAGCATTAATACATAGAGGCAGGAAGAAGTACTTTAGAAACCAGCCTTTATTAATTATTAAGAGATGGGGTTTGGGGCTGGGTCCGTGGGACTGTTTCTGAGGGAAGAACAGGAGACAATGGTAAGGAGAATGCAGAAGACAAAAGGTAAGTAAAATAAAAAGTGAATCCCCAGAAACAGTCCCACAGACCCAGCCCCAAACCCCATCTCTGCAATAATAACTAATAAAGGCTGGTTTCTAAAGTACTTCTTCCTGCCTCTATGTATTAATGACTATGAGTGCTTAATAGGAAACTCAGACAGAATTGGCCAGTTTTGTTGCCGGATTTGGTAGCGTTAGTTAATGTGAGAGATGTTGTGTGTTTCAGATGAATGACGCCATGGGTTTTGAGTTGCCTTGGGTCTATTTTGTCAGTCTGGTCATTTTCGGCTCCTTCTTTGTCCTCAATCTAGTACTGGGAGTTCTCAGTGGGTGAGTGATTTTATAAAATGCTGTCCACAATCACTGTACTTCACATTTCAATAGATACGGCTTTAAAAATGGCATGAGTTTGTCTGTGTGTGTCCACCGCAGCGAGTTCTCTAAGGAGCGCGAGAAGGCCAAGGCTCGTGGAGATTTCCAGAAACTGCGTGAGAAACAGCAGCTTGAAGAGGATCTGAAGGGATATCTGGATTGGATCACACAAGCTGAGGACATCGACCCTGACAATGATGAGGAGGGAGATCAGGAGGCCAAACGCAACCGTACGTCAAACGCGACTCGTTTTTTTATCTGTTGAAAGGCACAGACCGACAGACAGACACACGGTCAAACGCACACGGTCATTTGCACACATTAATAACAGTTCTATCCAAAGATCATACTGGAATCAAATCGATAATGTTGACAACAATTCCATGTTTGTCAGATTTAAGCGTTCAGTTCATGCATCCACCCATCAAAACCAGCCCTGTGTTGTGTGAGCAATGCTAGTTTAGGTCAGTGCAAACACAGTATGAGTCAGTAAGTGGATTGTGGGACACAGTAATGAATTTTAGGCTTGGACAAAGCTGAAACTTGAATTTTATCAGGAATTGGCTGACGCAAAACACAAGACGAGGACTCACAGCACCTGCGTGTGTTCATTCAAGCAGTCGACCTGTGTGCTGTTTTTATTTCATACCAATGTTTAGAGAACAAATAAATGACAGCAAATAAGAGATTGTTGCAATACAAGGTTTCGGGGCTGCAAGGCAGTGCAATTTAAAATAATTAAATAAATAAAATAACTATCTAAATAAATACATTTTATTAAAATAAATATAATTTTATTTAAATAAATACATAAATAATTAATACATTAGATTAAAATATGTAGAATAAATAATTGAAATTGTATTTAATTAAAAATGAATACAGTATATAAATACTAAATTAATACAGTTGAAATCAAAATAAATGAATACAGTTGAAATCAAATTATATAAAAATAAATAACTACGTAAATAAACATTTAATTAAAATAAATAAATCAATATTTTAGTCATAGATTTTTTTAGTTTTAGAGTAGTTTTAGTCAGCTAAATATTATAAGATTTTAAAATCGAATGGGTTTAGTTAAATTGTAATGCATCAATTAAACATTTTTATCAATTTCCAAACTCATTATATACTCCTGGATAAAACATCTGTTAACCTGTTAATATGAACTATATTAAAGTTTGAACATGCAATACAGACACAGATTTAAATCCTGTGACATAACATGTCTTTTTTTATCTTCAATTAATCTTTAATTAATTAAATAAAGCCACTTCTCATAAAGAAACAAGAACACGCTCTTCTTTTTAATCAATGATAAATGCATTCTTTATAACAACTTGCACCCAACATTCTTCATTCTTTCAAGCAGGCGTACAGTATTTACATATTTGTATAAATTAAAAATAGATTAACCCTTATTAAAGCTATTAAACTTATTCTGTCAAGAGCATTGCATGACTTTCTCTTTTTCTTTTGTTGTGTAAATAGCATTAATGACGGACAGCATCAGGTTTATTAGGCTTCTGTCACTTTAAGGCCGAACGCACGCATCTAAATATGCTTGTTAAATCTAAAAAGAGTTTTACTGATGGATCAAAAACCCCATAATGAAAAATCTACCACCCAAATTTTTAAAGAATGGACTTTTGATAATTAATAGTAATTATTTGCAACCTCTTTAGTATGCACTGTGCATTAGTGAATGTATTTGTAGCTCTGCTGTGTAGTGAAGGTGTGATTGTAGCTTTCTCTTTAGCTTTGCTTTATTATGCTTTCTGTGTCCCTCCTGTCTCTCTCTCTTCTCTCTGTCTGTCTGTCTCTCTGTCTGTCTGTCTGTCTCTCTGTCTGTCTGTCTGCTGAGTGTTTGTGCAGTAGATGCTCATAGCTGTTCTCTGTTTGAATGCATGTGAACTGAAGGGGTGACGCTGGGCGATCTGTCCCACGGGAAGAGCGAGGGAAACTCGGGCTGGTTCAGTCAGTCCACTGAGACTCAGGGTAAATCTGCGTCTGTGTGTGTGTGTGTGTGTGTGTTTGACTGTGACCGACATGTCATATGCATAACAACATATTCAATGAAAACAACAATGCATTGAATATATTGACAAGAGATAAAGCACAAATTATCCTGTAAGTTTTGTGTTTGTTGTTTAACTGTATTTGTTAGTCTATTCGCATTAAATGTAGTTACATTTCTTGTTTCTCACCTTTTGCATCTGAGCATGCTTCATCAAACTTGTACCTTTCATATATATATATATATATATATATATATATATATATATATATATATATATATATTAGGGCTGTCAAAATATTAATCGCGATTAATCGCATCCAAAATAAAAGTTTTTGTGTAAATAATATATGTGTGTGTACTGTGTATAATTAAATTTGTATATATAAATACACACACATGCTTGGATATATTTAAGAAAAATGTGTAATTTATATATATATAAAAAAATATTTATATATAATATAAATAATATATAAATATATACAGTATATGTATGCAAATATTTCTTAAATATATACATGCATGTGTGTGTATTTATATATACAAAATAATTATACACAGTACACACACATATATTATGTAAACACAAACTTTTATTTTGGATGCGATTAATCGCGATTAATCTTTTGACAGCCCTAATATATATATATATATATATACATCATTTTTTGTCACAATTAGCCATTTTCAGCATGTATAACCTATCCACCTTAGTTTGCAATGCGTAAAGTTATTTTCTTTGAATACGCAAGATTTCTGGTAAAAAACTTGAAGAATAAAAGTGCAGTAAATGGTAAAACTATTTGCATTACAAACTACTATGTTTATGATTATGATGATAAAATAAATATAACGGAGCATAACGGACTGCTTTGGTCAAATAACTGGAAGTGAATGACACAGGACGGCTCACACAATTAAGTTGCAAATGTCTAAGTGACAAATCTTTAAAAATAAGGTGGACAGGTCATGCCGAGATCAAACCCCAAAGACCTCGAGCAACATTTATGGTGTATTTGTTGTTATTACAACACCAAGTTTGATTCAAAATGATTCCATTTAGGGTTTTTTGATAAATAAGCTACAATCTACATTTAGGACTTTTGAATTAATAGGGCGTTATGATATCTGTATGGTATGAGGTATATGTGAATATTCCCTTGTCTCTGTGATTCATTCATATGATTTTTATTTCCCGACTAGCGGATGACATTTCGAACCTCTACTTCACCATTAACTCTTTTAGAGTTTTTTGGAAAAAATGTGTGAATCTTGAAACTTGTTTAACAAGTTCACAGGATTCTGGATATCTTTGGCAGACAAGATAGGATACATCTATGGCCGCGTTTCCATTACAGATTTGCACAAAACTTTTGACATATTTTCTAAACGTCGATAAAAAACTATTGCGAAATGACAGCATTTCCATTAACTGATGGAAATTAATTAATTAAAACATTAATTTCCTTTTTTAGAAAATGTTTCCTCTCACGATAAGTCGTTCCAAAGATCATGGCGACGGATGTCACGGATGGTTATGTACATCTCATCCAGCGCAAAGATATATTCCTTTTTCGAGTTTCCTGAAAGACCACCTCACCTCAAAAAACACTTTTTTTGCGATATATGGGAGTTTTTGCGAAATTGACGTGTTTCCATTTGGCATATTTTCAATTCGCGCAATTTGAAGGGTAATAAACATGGCTTATGTAACCTTAAAAGACTTAAAGGCATTTCATTACACAGGATGTTGCACACGTATTTGATTGTGACATGGCCTTATGTCTCACCTATTTCCTGCTATTTACACTTTTAATTGTGTCCAGGTATTCTTTATCAGTGCAAACGGCAATAGATACTATTACACAAGTGTAAATGGCAACAAAAAGTATTTTCTTTGCACTAATATAAAACAGTATGCAATGATAATAACAATATATTTAATGTATATGATTTGATTTATTAAATGGATGCTGCCTTATTTAGACATTACTTGTCCCTGTCCCAAACTACCGGTTAGGTGAAGACCTGGTTATGGCTCTGTTGCAGGATGCAGATGTGATTTTGCAGGACACGTGTGTAAATTCACTACTATTATACTATGTAAATATTGATTTACATTAGTTGGAAAGCCTGTTTGCCATTACATTAGATGATAACTTGTTAATAAGCTTTGTTATTTGTGACCAGCACTCGATTCGCCCAGGTTTGAGCGAGATAGGGTGCTTCTTAAAGGGCTCATCGGATGCAAAATTCACTTTTATATGGTGTTTGCATATAAATGTGTCTTTGCAGTGTGTGGACACAAGCACCATCCAATGAAGAAAATGAAAAAAGTCTGTATTTAAAACGATGTAAACTCAGATCTTTCCAGTGTTGGATGACTTGACTCTGCATTACAGTAGTGTAAAAGGCTCTCTTGTACTCATGTGTGCGTGTCTTGTGTCTCTGCAGCAAGTGTCCCCATAAGTGAGAACGAATCTGTGAACACGGAGAACCCAGAAGAGAACGAGAAGATCTTCTGCTGTGGACGCGTCTGGTAAGCAATCCAATTTTACATCTAGTTGTATCTGCAATGCACAAACTCCCAGCTCTTGTATCTTCATTGAAATATTAACAACAAGTTTTTCGTCAGCTTGTAGCGTGGCATGAAGTGATGCCATTTCTCTCACTTTTTTCAGTCAGAAATTGTCAAAGTCGAAGTTCAGGTCAGTGGCTCAGTGTGTGTTCAGAGCTGACGTCAGCATGTGTGTTTGCTGTTGTCTTATTGATGTCATTTCACCTGATCATTTTGCATGTCGGTGTGTGTGTGCTCTTTGTGCTTTGATGTTTGCTGTTTGTGTTGTGTTTGAAATGAACACATTCATGGGCGTTGCATGTCATTAAATCACAGCTCGATGTTTCACGCACTGGTCGATCACATGTGTTCTCTGCAGCCGCTGGCGTCGCTGGAACAGGTTTTGTCGCAGAAAGTGCCGAGCTGTGGTGAAATCCACCGTCTTCTACTGGCTGGTGATTCTGCTGGTGTTCCTCAACACACTCACGATATCATCTGAGCATTATAACCAGGCCGACTGGCTCACGGAGGTCCAGGGTGAGGAACACACACTCACTGAAACCAATGTTGCTTTATACACTGGAGGCAGTGACTCCTCCTCCTCCTCCTCCTCCAAAAAACTAAACAAAAAAAGATCCACAGTACAAAAATAAAACTACACAAATACACCCATCCTTTTTGGTAACACTTTACAATAAGGTTTCAGTAGTTAACATTAGTTAACTACCTTAGTTAACATGAACAACGAATGAATAATACTTCATTTCTAATACAGAATTTATTAATATTAGTTAATATTAATTTCAACATTTACAAATACATTGTTAAAATCAAAGGTTGAATTAGTTAATGCACTGTGAACTAACATGAACAAACAACGAACAGCTGTATTTTTATTAACGAACGTTAACAAAGATTAACTAATACTGTAACAAATGTATTGATCATTGTTAGTTCATGTTTAGTCACTAACATTTAAAAATGATAAATTGATCATTAATAAAGTATGAAAATACAATTATTAAACACATTATAGATATGCTTTTAAATCAAGAATACAGCATTTATAGCTGTATTTATAAACTGCTTATTAATGTCTATTAATGCTTTATAAATGATGAATTAACTGTTTAATAATGCTTAACTAATGATTAATAGCGTGCAGTTATTATGAAGTGTTACCAACGATTTTAATGCACATCTTCTAGCCAATCAGAATTGAGTATTTATACAGACCATTGTATGATATATATATATGTATAAGTTGAATGTAAGTTGAATATTAACAAATAAAATATACATAAAATATCAAATTTAATACTGTGCTCGTATAGTTATTATTTTGGAATAAATGTAAAAATGCTTAAAACTATTAACTTGTACAAAATAGAATTTTATTGGTTGTTGTTTTCTTGATAGTGTAAGTGATGTTTGTTTATTTATTATCTTTGAAAAAGTGTAACATAAATTTACATTAAAATAAGCATTAAACATTAAACTGATGACTTCTACTCCCCATATCAGAACAAAACTGAGTAAAGCTTGATTACTGACAACAACAATGACAGTTTTGTCAGAAGTGACCGCTTGTTTTGTTGTGATGTGTTTGTCTGCAGATGTGGCGAATAAGGTGCTGTTAGCCCTGTTCACATGTGAGATGCTGATAAAGATGTACAGTCTGGGGCTTCAGGCCTACTTCGTGTCGCTCTTCAACCGCTTCGACTGCTTCGTGGTTTGCGGAGGCATTGTGGAGACGATCCTCGTGGAGTTTGAGATCATGTCTCCGCTCGGCATCTCTGTGTTTCGCTGCGTTCGACTCCTCAGGATCTTTAAAGTCACACGGTGAGAGACCGATCACATGATCAGATGCCTTCATATCATGCTGTAATTACTGACGATATGTGACCCTGGATCACAGAACCAGTCACGAGTCGCACGGGTATATTTGTGGCAATAGCCATCAATACATCAATGGGTCAAAATGATCGATTTTTCTTTTATGCCAAAAATCATTAGGATATTAAGCAAAGATCATGATCCATGAAGATATTTTGTACATTTCCTACTGTAAATGTATATATATAAAAAAATTGTGAGTGAATGCTGCACAATCGGCAACATAAATGGACAACTTTAAAGGAGATTTTCTCAATGTGTCGATTTTTTTGCACCCTCAGATTCCAGATTTCCAATAGTTGTATCTCAGACAAATATTGTCCTATCATAACAAACCACACATCAATGGAAAGCTTATTTATTCAGCTTTCAGATGGGTCACATATTGTCTTTGCCAGACTCTGGCATTAAACTTATTTGTTTCTCTTACTTGCATTTAAAAAAGTAAGCAAGATTACGAAATCTTGTCATTTAGAGTCTTTTTCCCCCAAAACTTTACACACAGATCCAAGAATTGCACACTCAAAATGCAAAATGCCTCACATCTCTTGCAAAATGAAGCACTGCATTAGGGATGCACCGATACCATTTTTTCCAGAATCGATCCGATACCAAAAATTCTGAGTATCGACCGATACCGATACCAGCGCATGTTTTTTTTTTTTAATCAAGTAGAATTTCTATAACTCTGTGTTGAACTGATAATCACTATTTTGTGTGTTAAACACAATCTACTTAATACAGACAACTTCATTATAAAGAAAAACAACAACAACAAAAAATATATGATCATAATCTGATATAAATGCTATTATAAACTAGATTAGTGGATAATTCAGCAGTAAAATTTAGTCTAGAAAAATCACAAGTGCACAATAATTGTATAAAATCTGAACATTTTGTGAAAAAAATGTTTAGTGGGGAACAAATTAGAGACAATAAGTGTAGCACTAAATCTGGTAAAACATTACACATTGCTCTTTGTATTGTTGTAAAATACATTCATGAAAAACAAGATAACAAAAATCAAAAATATCAATTATTTTATATATAGCCTGCTATAAAATTGAGATTTTTTTTAAATGTATAGCACAGCTGTTTAATGAGGCAGCAACATATAATAGATAGGACAGAACATGAAAGGCTATTAATAACCTCTCATTGCTAGCGGCACTAGCTGCTTACCGTGTCCCTTTGAGTGGAGTTTCTCTGGGGAGATACCCATTAATAACACGTAATTCCTTCTTGGCACTGAGGCTGAGGCCAGCAGACGCATGATGGTGCCGACATGGGACTTGGCCATTGTTTTGGAAGGCCTCTTCCTAGCTCTGTTCGAGCCCATTGAAGAAGTTTCTGAGAAGTACCGTACTATAAAAACCTTCTTCTTGCTATTTCGTCTCTCAAAAAATTGCAGACATTCAAGCACTCTCGGTTTCTCCCTCGTGCCTGGAATTCTCGCCTGGCATGGTAAAGGCCTTCGTTTAACCTTTATTTATTTATTTTTATTATTTTTTTTTACAGGCAAGTCATTAAGAACAAGTTCTTATTTACAATGGCGGCCTGACCTTCCTCCATCCTAGGCCAGGCTATGTTCCAAAGGTCCCTACTAATATCGTTAGACCAATAATACTTGAGGCTTTTTGTCCTCCTCCTTTTCTGACATCAGACCAAGAGAAACTAAATCTGCTCTGGCCTGTTAGGGCCCTAGATGCTTATGTCCACAGAGCTGCCCAGTGGAGGAAGTCTGAACAACTGTTTGTTGGTTTTGGGTCACCCAGGAAAGGGTGTCCTGCATCTAAGCAGAGGATGAGCAAGTGGGTGGTTGCGGCTATCTCACTTGCTTACGAGTCGGTTGGTCAGCTTTCACCTTTGGCTGTACGAACTCACTCGACTAGGAGTATGGCTGCTTCTAAAGCTTTATTGTCAGGAGTTTCCCTACAAGATGTTTGTGATGCGGCAGGCTCACATTCGTGAGGTTCTACGATCTTGACTTCAGCTCCACTTCAGGTGCGCAGGTGCTTTCATCCGAATGTGTGCTCTGACTTCACACGGACGGACATTTGCTGGGTATAGAGAGCCTAAGTCCCGCCCCTCCGCTTCCGGCTCATGGGACCTTACTTCGGAAAAAATATGTATGGAAGTCAATGGCGAGAGATAACTTATCTTTTTATTCCGTCTGAACTGTGCCCTGAACTACACATATGATGTTTGTCAATTTAAAAGGTAATTATGAAAGTCAAGAAAGTCGCAGTTTGTCATAAAACAGAAGAGTAACGTTTAGTTTTATGTGAAAATCGCTCAATGAACTACATCTCTCGTCTCGCACTATGTACGTCACAAGATCCGTTGCTCGTATGTGTGTATTCTGGCTCAAAACACTCAGGCATGACGGAGTAACATTACGATTATAATGTAAGACTATAGAAAAAATGTCAGACGTTAGCTTCAGTAAAGTTAGCTTCATTCATTGAGAGAAAAGGTATGACGTCGCGTGTGCGCCTTCTGGGTTTGTAGTCTCTGTAATTACGTATTTTCACAGTCTTATACCTCAACAGTTTTACATCAAGCTGCGACTTTCTTGACTTTAAAATGTATCTTTTAAATTGACAAACATCATATGTGTAAATCAGGGCACAATTCAAACGAGATCAAAATATTTGTTGTCTCTCGCCATTGACTACCATACAATATTTTTCCGAAATAAGGTCCCATGGTGGTCGACCGGAAGGGGAGGGACTTAGGCTCTCTATTAGCGTTCCCACAGCATTTAGACCCTTGAAAGGGAACGTCTCGGTTACGTATGTAACCCTAGTTCCCTGAAGAGGGATCGAGACGCTGCGTCTCCCTCCCGTACTTCCGGCATGCCCGTGATCGACTTGCTTCAGCCTATCAGAAGCTGACGCTGTTATGATTCAGGGGTGCTTTCTGGTTTCCTGGTCGATGACGTCACCCACCCATGACGTTACGTCACGCCATTGGACTGATTCCATACTTGCTTCAAGACACAATCACGAAGGGGCGTTCCCACAGCATTTCAACGCAGCATCTCGTTCCCTCTTCAGGGAACTAGGGTTACATACGTAACCGAGACGCTTTCTGTTGAAAACGGTGTCGTGTATGCGGCCCCTAAGTTAATAACTAATGATCTTTGCAGCGGAAGTGAATCAATCAAAACTAACTTCAGCTGGATAATAACTTTATTCTAGAGCTGCTGTAAAGCCAAAACAATCTCTGTTACTGTAATCTCCTGTTATCTCTGTAAAGCTGCTCTGAAACAATCTGTATTGTTAAAAGCGCTGTATAAATGAAGGTGACTTGACTTGACTTGGTGCTGGTTGTATTGATTCTCTCTCTGTTTCCAGTCACTGGGCGTCTCTGAGTAATCTGGTGGCTTCTCTGTTGAACTCCATGAAGTCGATCGCGTCTCTGCTGCTGTTGCTCTTCCTCTTCATCATCATCTTCAGTTTGCTCGGCATGCAGCTCTTCGGCGGAAAGTTCAACTTCGACGAGACCGTTACCAAACGAAGCACTTTTGACAACTTCCCTCAAGCCCTGCTGACTGTGTTTCAGGTGTGTGTGTGTGTGTGTGTGTGTGTGTGTGAGTGTGTGTATGTGTGTGTGTGTGTGTGTGTGTGTGTGTGTGTGTGTGTGAGTGTGTGTGTGTGTGTGTGTCTACCTAAAAAACATGGTATGATTGATTGTACTGTGCTATTCTTTTAAAGTACCATGGAATTTGTTGCAAATACGAATAAGAATGAATCCGATAATCATAAATTACCATTTATGATCATTTATTGTCCAAATTAGCATGATCATGAACTTGAAAGCAGCATTTATAATTATTCAAGAAACACTTTTAGATGGCGCACATGCACATTAATCTAGCTACTGTATGGCATGCTCTGTCCAATACACTTAATTGTGAATACGTTGATTTTTCTGATGTGTTTGGCCTCAGATCCTGACGGGCGAGGACTGGAATACAGTGATGTATGATGGGATCATGGCGTATGGAGGACCCTCTTCCTCAGGCATGCTCGTGTGCATCTACTTCATCATCCTCTTCATCTGTGGGAACTGTATCTTTCCTTGTGTTCGGCACATTTATGACAAAAATGATCACACTGTATCTCACTGTATAAGATTTCTTCAGACTGTGTAACTGAACAAAGGCAAACACTACCAGTCAAAAGTTTGGAATAATTACATTTTTAAAATGTTTTTCAGTCTATTTATTTATTAAAAAAATACAGTTAAAACAGCATTTAACAAAAATTTAATTAAATTAAAATTAAAACTGCATTTAACATTGCGCATCATGCTAAAGAATGACATTAAACCAAAGGTTAACTTAATTTTTTTTAATGTTTTTCAGTCTATTTATTTGTTCAAAAATTCAGTTAAAACCGCAATGTTGTCAAATATTATTACATTTTAAAATAACAGTCTATTTTCTATTTTGAATGTAATGTGTTACTGCGATGGCATCATTTCTAAAGTCTTCAGTGTCGCATCATATTAGAGTGATTTCTGAAAAATCATGTGACACTGAAGACATTTATTTTTAATTGTAATAATATTTCACAATTTTGATATTGCTGTATTTTAGATCAAATCTTGGTGAGCAGAAGAGACTTTTGAAAAACATTAATTCTAAACTTTTGACCGGTAGTGTATATTAAAAGAGAGACAAATTGAGCGTAAATCTTTATTTCACATATTGTTGCATTTTGAAATGATTAAACAACACAAGTACATGTTGCATTACAGGCACCTGGACCAACTTTTATTTACATGTTGTTACATTGTTCTTACCCTGGCAGAAAAATTTGCAAAAAATTTACCTTACCTTACCTTACCTTATTTATTTATTTACCCACACACAAGAGCATTGGGGCAACTTTGGCCTGAAGATGTGTGTATTAATACAGTGTTAATAATATTATTAATTAGTATTAATAATTTAGAGTAGTAAATATGTATCGTTTAGGGGTAAATAAAATACAAAGATGGCCATTTAAGGGCACTGTGCCAATCCCAAGCTGTTGTACTGTCATGATTCACGTCTGTGTTCCCCTGTCTTGTCCCATGTTAGCAGTTCCCCGTTATGTTGATTAGTTGATTATTATAATTATGTTGATTAGTCTCCCCAGGTGTTTCTTATTAGCCACACCCCCTTGTTATCTTTGTTTAGCTTGTTTGCCTGTGTATTTAAACCTCTGTGCTTCAGTTGTTGTTTGTCGGTCATAATTTACTGTTATTACTATGGTAAGTACATGTAACATATGTAACAAGGACACTGTAAAATAAAGTGTAACCCATGTTTTTAACTAGCTAGTTGAACAATGCCACATCAGTTTTAATGACACAGATGTTTGAAGGAAACTCGAGTACTGAGGTGTGTTGAACTCGATGCCACAGTGACGCAGAACTACACATTATGCTCAGCGGTACATTGGATATCTCTTGTTTTATGAATATCGATTCAGAGAGAACACATTCTTAACACATCTGATCAGACATCTTACTGAATGTGTTCTTGGCCATTGCTGTGGATAACCTGGCAGACGCTGAGAGCCTGAACTCGGCCCAGAAAGAGGAGGAGAAGAGGAACAAGAGGAGGAAGAGCAGGTAACACTCGTCTCTCTGACGACCTGAGAGTTTCATTCACACGCTGAGCACTAATGTCTGCTAACATACAGACGGTGTTTTGTGCAGGAGTATGAGCATCAAGAGAGATGTTGACGAGGGAAACTTTAAGGTGAGTGATATTTATATGCATGACCATGGAATAAGTCATCTGAACATTATCATTTTGTATCATTTTGTAATAATGAACAGATGACTGACTGCGAAAAAATATTTCCTTACATAGTAGTTTGGTCTGGTTTTCCATTACAAATATCACTTTTTTTATCAAGCTACATTTACTTAAGTAGGACAATGACTTAATAAGTGATATTAAGATGTTATTAAGGCATTTTGTTCAGAAAAATATATCAAAATGAAGTGAATTTATGCTTAAAATATCTTTGTATGTTCAGTTGAGTTCTGTTTTCATGAACGTTGTAGTTTAGACTCCTTGTTTTTGTTCTTGTTTCCTTTGTTCCCATTTCTTGTTTGTTTCTATGGTTACTCATTTGTTGATTGATTAGTCCCACCAGTGTCTTGTTTTACTCCTCATTATTCTGTGTATTTAAACCCTCCACAGTTTGTATTTCGCTGTCCTCTGTTGTCTTACCAACGTTGTTACGTTTTCTCCTACTCTTCAGTTTTAAGTTAATATTTGTTTTTTTGTTTATAAAACAACTGGAATTAAATCCATCTGCTTTCTTTATCATCACCATCCTTTAACGTGACAGAACTCTTAAGTAGCCTTTTATTTTATTAATTTTACGTTATCTGCAAATGCAGGTTTTTTTATTCAATATTGAAAAATTCTTAAATCAAGATAATTTTACTTTAGAAGGAAAATGACTTGAGGCATGAAGAATTTTTTTTATAAAAGTAAGTTAATGCTTAAAACAAGAAAAAATATAGCATAAACTAAATTAATTTTTATTATTTTTTTTCAGTAAGTAATTTTGCTTATTAAGAGGATGTACTGTATCTTGATTTAAAGACCCCCTGAAATCAAAATGTAAGTTTTTTAGCTTTTAGTATGAATATGTTAGCCTTAAGGTTATGAATAAGCTTCCAAAACAATGACAAAACTCGCTTATAGGAGATCATATAGGATGCATATAGGAGATAAGCATTCAAAACTTACAGTCTCTCACTTCCGCTAAAATGGATCAGGGATTTTTATGACATCACCGCTTCTCATCACATCTTCTGTCCAATCACATGCTCTCTAGAATCTAAAGCTCCGCCTCCTATCGTATATATCGCCACCACCTGGCCAAAGTGACCGTTGACTTGTCACTAGCAATATGGGTTTGAGTGTGTGTTCGGTTGCTCAAACGCTCAAGTTTTATTCCGTTTTCCAACTGTACGTTGGTTAGGAATGAAGTGGCTAGAGTTTATTCACATCTCTACTATTAAATCCAACGTTTCATCAGCGCTCCGATTCGCTTCTAATGGTGCTGTCAGTCTGTGAGGTAAACTAAACACTATTGGCTATTTGAAAAGAGGGAGGAGCCATTAAATATGTCCCGCCTTAGCTTCCTGTTTCAGTGGAAATTACATCAACGCATCAGACAAATCTGCGTGATCCAAGGCACTTCAGTGGGCTTTAAGAATGTTTAGATATTTGTACTGGAAAACAAGACAAAAGTACAGAGTAAGAAAAACATTTTTTGCTGTGTTTCGACATTATCACTATCACTGAGGTGCTTTTGTTGCAGGCGTCTGGTGATCAGGAGGCCGATCAGGATCAGGCCGAGGAAATGATTGACTCTTTAGGTGAACCTCTAATAGTATTTACTCTCATCACTTGAGCTCCAGTGGAGTCAGCTGATCACTGTGTGTGTGTGTGTGTGTGTGTGTGTGTGTGTGTGTGTGTAGAGGAGGATGAGGAAGAAGAGCCCGTGGTGCCGTCGGGGCCGAGGCCTCAGAGAACGTCAGAGCTGAATCTCAGAGAAAAGACTCCACCGATCCCTGAGGGAAGCGCCTTCTTCATCTTGAGCAACTCCAACCCGTATGTCACACACACTTATACAAACCTTTAAAGGGGTGGTATAATGCCCTTCTTACAAGATGTAAAATAAGTCTCTGATGTCCCCAAACTGCGTATGTGAAGTTTTAGGTCAAAATACCCCACAGATCATTTTTTATAGCACATTAAAATTGTCACTTTTTGAGGGTGAGCAAAAACACACAGTTTTTGTGTCTGTCCCTTTAAATGCAAATGAGCTGTTGCTCCTGGCACAGAGGGCGGAGCTTCAAGAGCTTATGTGTGTGTGTGTGTGTGTGTGTGTGTTAGCAGCTCTGACTACCTCACACACATACACACTGAACATTTCAAAAGCTTAACCGGAGTTGGACAAAGATGGAGAGACTCTAGAAGTGACAACATGTAGAAGCAACAGGATGTTTCTGAATGGATAGTTAATGCATTTATGTTTCTGATGTGGAGTTAACTATCTTCTAGTCATTGATTAGCATATTCTGTCTTGATAATCTATAAATCGCGTTCCTGGGGGAGGGGCTTATGTAAATATTAGGGTTTGTGATGTCACTAACCCGTGAGGAAGCTAATTGTAGTTCCTACCAGCTGTTTGTTGTAGTCCTTAAAAACTGATTTCTATAAAAGAAAATCTCTCCTTTTGCTTTGAACTTTGAGCGTTGTAACTTTGCAGATGTTGTTTATGCTCAAACAGCAACATTACACACTAACTAAAGTTAGAAAAGTGAAGTCATAATCAGCCACCCCTTTAAAGGGATAGTTCACTCAGAAATGGGAATTCTGCCATCTTTTGCTCACCCTCATTCCAAACCACCATGACTGTCTCTACATTTACATTTATTAGTTTAGTAGACACTTTTATTCAAAGCAACGGAGCAACATCATTAGCGATTTATCACAAAAGCCAACAATATTCATAGTACACAATGCCAAGTTAAAAACACAGTGGATGTAAAAAGAACGCGAGCGGCTTCCACTGACTCACTGAAGAGATCCAGCCGGCGACTGCAACAGTTACATAGTTAAAAACATTGTTGTTGATCAAAGTTGAAACGATGATGAAAACGTGTTGTGTTTGGGGTTGCGCTGCCAGATATACAGCAAAAGGTGTAGGGTTTTATCGATTTCCTGTGGGTGAGGAGGTTATAGCGACTGACCGTGAGACTCACGCAATTGTATGAGGCACCACGTAGGATTTAAATCAAACTTCGCTTATCAATACATACATAACACACGTGCATATACACCTATAAATTACCCGCATATACATGTAGGCTATACCATTGGATGTTCAAAATACATATGAAATACACGTGCACACTAATATGAAATTCATACCAATGTTAGTAATGAATGCATACACTTGTGAATATTGCATATAAACCTGACGCACGCATACACCTATAAATACTCGCATACATAGCCTACACAACTAAAGCATGCATCCACGTTTTATTTTGTATGCGTGAGTGTTTTATGGATGTGTATGCACATCGAGTTTGTATGTGCGAGTGTTTATAGGTGTGTCTGCGTGCTGCGAGTGTATATGTATGTGCGAGACGAGTGTTTATAGGTGTATATGCATGGAGTGTTTATAGGTGTATATGCATGGAAGTTTATAAGTATGTATAGGTGTATGCGTGCGTCAAGTTTATATGTAGCCTATATGCAAGTTATTCACAAGCATTCATTACTAACATAATATGTATTGGTATGGATTTCATATTAGTGTGCACGAGTCTTTCATATATGTATTTTGAACATCCAATAAATGTATATGCGAGTAATTTATAATTGTATTGTGTTATGTATGTATTGATAAGCGAAGTTTGATTTAAATCCTAAGTGGCGCCTCATACAATTGTCACTTTTCACACGCTCTCACTACATCCATTTTCTCACGCAACTTACCTAAATGTATATTCCTCATACATAATATCGGCCAATCAGTGTTTTTCAACCGCGCAAAGGTCGATATAACAGCTGGAGAACAATTGTCACATAACATTTACCTCAGGAAAGCCATTTAATGACCATGATAGGCTATATAGCACATTATTTTGGCTAGAAAAAAGAGCTATAGAGAGTATTTTGCTAATTATGTGTAGGCCTACTGTATTACATATTTATTATATTTTTTACTTATATCATTAAACACAGTTGTTATTATGATAAAAAAATGCATTATATTTAATTACATTTAATTACTGTCGACGGTGGGCCTCCTTTCCAAGCAATTTACTAGCGTTGTCATAGGAACGCTTCGGCTTTTGCCACCCGGAAGAACGTCTATTACTGTTGTGACGTCATGGTGAATTGAATTGTCGTATTGCGAGGACATTTAGTTCTAGGCTCTGATTGGGCCATTTCCAAAACATTCATCTTTCTGTGCCGAAGCCATTCTTTTGTTGATTTAGATGTTTTGAATCATTGTCATGCTGAATGGTGAAAGGTCTTTCATTTCTCATTGGGAGCTAGATTAGTTTACAATCTACAGCAGAAGTGAAAGTGCAGAAAAGAAGAGAAAGAGAAGAAGATTTTCTCTGTTTATGATTGAAAACACTTTGTTTCTTCAGTGGATACAAGGCCAGATGTTTAGCAGAATGTTCACACTGCTCTTTTACACACAATGAAATAATTCTATTGTCATTGAAATGTGGTTAAAGTGTACTGCTAAATGTGCTGACAAACATTTATGGCAAACTAAAATATACTTTAATGTCATTTCTTTTGATTCTTGTATGTCATGTATTTAAATATATTTGTAATTACACATTTGTAATTATGAAGTTGCAATTAGCACATTTAAAGTCCCCCTGTAGTCAATAATTTTATCCCTTGAATCTCATCTTTGATCACCAAAAATACATATTTTTCCTTGGAAAAAATGTCTTCATGTCTTAAAATATCTTGAATGTAACTCGACACCCTCGCCTCGTTTAGTATGCACGGTTCTATGAATATGTAAATGAGCCCCGCCTCCACTCACTCACTCAGCTCAGAGATCCACTGGTTGACGATCACACGTTGATCTGATTGGTTACAAGGTAGTTTGTGACGTCAGAAACACCAGCGATTTCAAAGCGTGTTTTTGAGACTGTCTTTGGTTCACTGCAGTTTTAAGGAGGAAATACTCAGCAATGCTGTCGACTTATGAATTCACACATGGTTTGTCTTAAAGCATATTAAAAACACCACATAGACACATAAACAACATTAAAAGCTGGATTTTCACCTATTCTAAAATATATTTACTTTTAATGTAATATCCACGCACTACAGTTAAAATTATAATACTTTTCATGTGCTTTAGTATGTTAGTCAACACATCAAAACTACAATGATTTAAAATGAACCCTTTTAACTCTATACCCTAAAAGTATACTTAAGTGACATTTTATTTGACTAATATTACATTATCTGCAAGTTTTTTTTTTTTTTTTTTATTTATTATGTCTAAAATATTTGAAGAGCATTAGTGCACATTCAATAAAATTAAGCACACTTCTTTTTCACAAGGCTGAAGAACAGACTGAAGTAATTATTCTTGACTTCCACCTGTTCAAAACTGGTGTGTTTATGATACACTGGAGATTTGTTAATTTTTTGCACGTGTGCTTGACATAATCTGTGACCCTGGATCACGTCACCAGTCTCGAGTCGCACGGGTATATTTGTGGCACTGTATGGGTCAAAAATATAGATTTTTCTTTTATGCCCAAAATCATTAGGATATTAAGTAAAGATCATGATCCATGAAGATATTTTGTAAATTTCCTTCTGTAAATATATAAAACATTTATTTCTGTGAGTGAATGCAGCACAATCGCCAACATAAATGGACAACTTTAAAGAAGATTTTCTCAATGTTTCGATTTTTTTGCACCCTCAGATTCCAGATTTCCAATAGTTGTATCTCGGCCAAATATTGTCCTATCCTAACAAACCACACATCAATGGAAAGATTATTTATTCAGCTTTCAGGTTATGAATAAAGCTCAAATTCTAAAAATTGACCCATGTGACTGGTCTTGTAGTCCAGGGTCACATTTATGGAGAGAGCTTGACATCTTTTGCTTTTCCACATTGTTCATTCTCACACACTGTTGTCATGCAGGATCCGCGTGGCGTGCCATCGGCTCATCAATCATCAGATCTTCACCAACCTCATCCTCATCTTCATCATGCTGAGCTCGGTCTCGCTGGCAGCCGAGGACCCCATCCGAAACTTCTCTGCCCGAAACATCGTAAGACCGCCAAGAAAAACCCTACAGTCAAAACACCATATCAT
This sequence comes from Scardinius erythrophthalmus, assembly GCF_964197995.2. Taxonomy (NCBI): domain Eukaryota; kingdom Metazoa; phylum Chordata; class Actinopteri; order Cypriniformes; family Leuciscidae; genus Scardinius; species Scardinius erythrophthalmus. Next base: position 35,825,900 of record NC_138240.1, read on the forward strand.
CTGCTCTTAGGATAAAATACACAAATAATAGAATTATATGGACTTTCTTTCTAATCATGAACTAGTGTCATCTGTTACCTCATTTTCTTCATGATCACATTTGACATAGTGATTATTTCAGGTTTCAGATTTCGATAGTCCACTTCAGACATTTACTAACTTTGAGTAAATGTTTCTTGATCGTCATATTAGAGTGATTTCTGAAGGATCATGTGACACTGAAGACTGGAGGAATGATGCTGAACATTCAGCTTTGATCACAGGAATAAATTACACTTTACTGTATATTCACATAGAAAACAGCTGATTTACACTGTAATAATATTTCACAATATTACTGTTTTTATTGTATTTTTAATCAAATAAATGCAGCCTTGGTGAGCAGAAGAGACTCTTTTAAAAACATTAATAAACGTTTGACTGGTAGTGTAGGTGCAAAGTTTCTTATAGTCAATACAATGTCTGTGTTTCCTTATTTCATATAAGCAGGAATTCACAAGACGCTTCACATGGCATTTCTTCATCTGTCTGTTAACTTAAACGGGCTTAAAGGATTGTAGAGGCGCTGTAGAAATCAGATAGACTTGAACTGACTCTGTCCGCTGGATTCGTTGCAGGTTCTTGGATATTTAGACTACGCCTTCACCGCTATATTCACCGTGGAGATCTTGTTGAAGGTAAAGACTCCTGTCTTATTTCTATTTGCATTCTACACAACATGATTATAACCCTCTTACTTATTCCAGATTACACAGATCATGCTTCACTAGTTCATTTCTGATTTGTGGTTGTTGAGTTGGACAGGAATCTGCAATCCCCTTTCATTTTTACTCTTGCTTTTACTGTATGGTTGCAATTGATACGTGTAAAATGAAAAGGTAACACTTCCCAATAAGGTTCGTTAGTTAATGTTAATTTCAACATTTACTAATACTTTATTAAAAACGTATTAACATTAGTTAATGCACTGTGAACTAACATGAACAAACGATGAACAGATGTGTTTTTATTAACTAACATTAACAAAGATTAATAAATACTGTAACAAATGTATTGCTCATTGTTAGGTCATGTTAGTTAATGAACCTTATTGTAAAGTGTTACCAGTGAAATGTTGTTAGAATTGCTGGTTTAGTTCACGAGTGTGTGTTGTGTTGATCAGATGACGGCGTTCGGGGCTTTCCTTCATAAAGGAGCGTTCTGCAGGAACTACTTTAACTTGCTGGATCTGCTGGTGGTCGGAGTGTCTCTCCTCTCCTTCGGGATACAGTACGTTCACCTCACCATTATTTCCTCCAGCGTGTTTGAAGTCAGTCACTGCATGCGCTCGTGTTTCGTCCGCAGGTCGTCGGCCATCTCAGTGGTGAAGATCCTGAGGATTCTGCGTGTGCTTCGACCTCTGAGAGCCATCAACAGAGCCAAAGGACTCAAGGTCAGTTCATCTCTGTGACACATCAATCATACTGAACTCTAAACACTGTAAAATCCAACAGTGATTCATAACACTTTTTAGTAAACTTTGCTTAATGTCTTACCTTAATTGTAATAATCTAGTAATCTGTACTATTCACATACTATGCTTTGTTTACTAAGAAAACCCAAGTTAAGATGAATTGATTGGTTTGAGTGTGGTTTTTGAGGCGGGGAAATTCTTAATGGACTTTTCTCTGTTTGCATTCACTCATTTCCCAAAGTCACTTTGAATGTTGAAAATTTAATACAACTGAAAAATTTGAGAGAACATCACATAAGCTGACTTCATAAATTGATGTTGATTTTCCTAAAATGTTTAGTCACCATTATGGTGATTAGTGTTCCCTTTGGTTGGGCACTTGGAACTTCATTTATACTATTGTAATTCTCTTCCCATTGATGCAATGATTGCAACAAGAATTCAGTTATTCGGTTTCAAAGGAAGAGATTATATATATATACAGTATATTTATGACAATCTATATATTTATGATTGTCACTCTATATTCGTGACAATCTTGCAATTGATCATACTTTCACACAGACTTCAACATTCAGCCTGCAAAACACAACAATGGTAATAATTATATTTTATTTAAAGTAAATGATCAAGTACTCTCTACAGTTCTTTTTTAGTTACTAGAACTCTTGTGTAAGTGAGCTATACTAACTAAGCATTTGTCAGGACCACATACTATTCCTATTTCACTTTACTTGCTTTTTTTAAGGCAATCGGTTTGCATGCTTTTTTTAAGTAAGTCCAACTAATTAGATTTTACAGTGAGGGCTGCATGATGTTGAAGAAAAATGCGATACGCGATAACTCATTAAAAAAAGTGATATGCTATACGATAATGCTTAAAGTGTGTAAAATAAACTTAAATTATCTTAAAAATATATTTCAAATGATATAACCTACATACGTGTTTCACATTCTTTTTGTGACTAGACTTGTGACTTTTGTGACTGTACTTAATATAAATACCCTGCAATTGTACTGTTGGTGTACTAAAGTTGCATAAAGTCTGCTATATTGGAACTAATGTTGTACTTAATGTACTTTATTTATCCAGGAATAGTGCTGAAGTTCAACTAAAGATAAACTGAAGTACAACCAGAATTCCAGAAAAGTTGGGATGTTTTTAAATTTGAATAAAATGAAGACTAAAAGACTTTCAAATCACATGAGCCAATATTTTACTCACAATAGAACATAGATAACATAACAAATGTTTAAACTGAGAGATTTGACAATTTTATGCACATAATGAGCTCATTTCAAATGAGATGCTGCTACAGGTCTCAGTATAGTGTGAACGGGGACATGTTGACCAGGGTGTGTCTCTCTCTCTCTCTCTCTCTCTCTCTCTCTCTCTCTCTCTCTCTCCCTCTCTCTCCCTCTCTCTCTCTCTCTCTCTCTCTCTCTCTCTCCCTCTTTCCCTCTCTCTCTCTCTCTCTCTCTCTCTCTCTCTCTCCCCCTCTCTCTCTCTCTCTCTCTCTCTCTCTCTCTCTCTCTCTCTCCCCCTCTCTCTCTCTCTCTCTCTCTCTCTCTCTCTCTCTCTCTCTCTCTCTCTCTCTCTCTCTCTCTCTCTCTCTCTCTCTCTCTCCCAGCATGTGGTTCAGTGTGTGTTTGTGGCCATCCGGACGATCGGGAACATCATGATCGTCACCACACTTCTTCAGTTCATGTTCGCCTGCATCGGTGTGCAGTTGTTCAAGGTGATCCAGCGAATACTTTCACATTAAAGAAAGATTTCATTTTTAACAAACTCTTTTAACAAGCAGTTTTCTGTTGTGTGATGAAAATGTTCGTCCTCAGGGGAAGTTCTACCGCTGTAGTGATGATGCGAAGTCAACTCCAGAGGAATGCAGGTGAGTGTGTGTGTGTGTGTGTGGGGGGGGGGTAATGTGTGTGTATTTGTGAGTGTCTGAGTGTGTGTGAGTGTGTGTGTGGTAGGGGTTGCACGACTACTGATTTCTGCTACTCGATTTCTTATCAAAACAATACTCGAGTTACTCGACTACTCGTCGTTCATGCTACTGTAAATGAAATAGCTAGATCTTATCAATAAACATTTATTAATTCATAGCCTAATGCAACAATTACATAAGTAAACTCTCAAAACATTATAATTATGATATTTCATTTTTAAATTTTCATGTAAAAGTCTAAAGCCAAATAAATAGCCATTCTTGCCTTTCATTCCAGACGTCTGCTTCTAGGGGCCGTTCACATATCGCATCTTTTCCGCGCTCAAGGTCGTTATTTCAAATGTAGGCGCGCGGCGAGCGCGCTCATAATGAAAGAAACATGGTGCGCTAGTTTTTCCAGGCGGGTTTTTCCTTCTCATCTCCGGAAATATATCTAGTAGTAAAGCTAATGCAAGGGCTAGAAATAAATGAATCCTTTGCTGAATGATACTTCCTCGTCGTCATCATGGAGAGCGCAGTTTGGTTGCATAGCGACGACAGACGCCGCGGGAGTGCAAGCGCTTGTAGGAGACAGCGGCACGGCCACGCGCGCTTTCCACACGTTTTTAGACGCAATATGTGAACGGCCTCTTGCAGAGTTGGCCAATTACAATATTTTTGTCATCCTTGATGAAATACTTCCACACATCTGACGTGTGGTGTCTGTTGGTGACGTTCGCCATTTTTAATTCATTTATGGTTAATGGACGCTCGAGTAGTCGATTGTTTCCGACAGCGTCGAATAGTGGTTGAAGTAGTCGATCTATCGACTACTCGACTAGTCTATGCAAGCCCTAGTGTGTGGGTGTGTTAATCAGATCCGGCATGGTTCTGTGTTTCCAGAGGAACATATATCGTGTACAGTATCGGCGAGACGGCTCTGCCACAGATGCGTGAGCGGATCTGGTTCAACAGCGACTTTAACTTTGATAATGTTCTGATGGCTATGATGGCTCTCTTCACTGTCTCAACGTTTGAAGGCTGGCCAGCGTAAGACCAGCACACACGCACTCACTCACTCACTCACTCACTCACTCACTCACTGACTCACTGACTCACTCACTCACTCACTCACTCACTCACTCTCTCACTGACTCACTGACTCACTCACTCTCTCACTGACTCACTCACTCACTCACTCTCTCACTGACTCACTCACTCACTCTCTCACTGACTCACTGACTCACTCACTCACTCACTCTCTCACTGACTCACTCACTCACTCACTCTCTCACTGACTCACTCACTCACTCACTCTCTCACTGACTCACTCACTCACTCTCTCACTGACTCACTGACTCACTCACTCACTCACTCACTCACTCTCTCACTGACTCACTGACTCACTCACTCTCTCACTGACTCACTCACTCACTCTCTCACTGACTCACTCACTCACTCTCTCACTGACTCACTGACTCACTCACTCACTCACTCACTCACTCACTCACTCACTCACTCACTCTCTCACTGACTCACTCACTCACTCACTCACTCACTCACTCACTCACTCTCTCACTCACTCACTCACTCACTCACTCACTCACTCACTCACTGACTCACTTACTCACTCACTCACTCACTCACTCACTCACTCACTCACTCACTCACTCACTCACACACACACACACACACACACACACACACACACACGTAGTGTTTTCATTTTTTATGGGGACTTTCCATAGACATAATGATTTTTATACTGTACAAACTGTATATTCTATTCCCTTACACTAACCCGACCCCTAAACCTACCCATCACAGAAAACTTTCTGCAATTTCACATTTTCGAAAAAAAAATCACTTTTTTGATTTATAAGCCGTTTTCCTCATGGGGACCAAAAAATGTCCCCACACGAACAAGGATTTCGGATATTGCCATCCTTGTGGGGACATTTTGTCCACACAACGTGATGATTACCAACTCACACACACACACACACACACACACACACACACACACCTGGTGATAATAAAGTGCGCTGGTCCCTCGTGTGTGTTCTCTCTCCTCCAGCCTGCTGTACAAGGCCATCGACTCCAGCAAGGAGAACATCGGGCCGATTTACAACTACCGTGTGGAGATCTCAATCTTCTTCATCATCTACATCATCATCATCGCCTTCTTCATGATGAACATCTTTGTGGGTTTTGTCATCGTCACGTTTCAGGAACAGGGCGAGAAAGAATACAAGAACTGTGAGCTGGACAAGAACCAGGTCTGACAGTCCTCAGTCCTCAGATGTTGTTATCGTGACCCAGTGTCAGGGTTGCCAAGTCTGGGCTTTCCCCGCAGAACTGAGCTAGAATCCCTGTGGGTTAAAGGTTTATTGGTAACACTTAACAATAAGGTTCGTTAGTTAACATTAGTTAACTACATTAGTTAGCATTAACTAATAATGAACATACAACTTTGTTAATGTCAACATTTACTAATACTTTATTAAAATCTTGTTAACATTAGTTAATGCACTGTGAACTAACATGAACTAACAATGAACATCTGTATTTTTAATAACTAACATTAACAAATACAGTAACTAATGTATTCCTCATGGTTAGTTCATGTTAGCTAATACATTAACTAATGTTAACTAATGAACTTTATTGTAGTGTTACCGTTTTATTGAACTAAAATGCTTGTATTGAAATATTTTACCCATTTTACATTTTAACAATGATCCAACATTGGAAAGCAAGTTCCTCTATGAAAACACACTGTGTTGATGATTACCACTATAGTCATACAGTGACTGTAAAATACACCAGTGGCATATTATGAGTTTTGATATTTGGGATAGTGTCATTGGGCTAGTTTTGTTTCGCAGACCTGGCAACCCTGTCCAGTGTGGATCTGAATGAAGGACGAGTCTGACTGTGTGTGTGTGTGTTGACAGCGGCAGTGTGTGGAGTACGCTCTGAAAGCCCGTCCGCTGAGGAGATACATCCCCAAAAACCCCTACCAGTACAAGTTCTGGTATGTGGTGAACTCCACCGGCTTCGAGTACGTCATGTTCGTGCTCATCGTCCTCAACACGCTGTGTCTGGCGGTTCAGGTGAGAGAAACATCAGCACTGAGACACAAACCGTAACACTTTATAATAACTGCATGCTATTAAGCAATAGTTAATCATTCGTAAACAGATAATTCATCATTTATAAAGCATTAATATACATTAATAAGCAGTTTACAAATACAGCTATAAATGCTTTGTTCTTGATTTAAAAGCATATCTTTAATGTTTAATAATTGTATTTTCATACTTTATTAATGATCAATTTATCATTTCTAAATGAAGAATTGCATTATTTACAAGCCAGTTCTTTAGGAGTTGTCAGTGGTTCATAAGATCATGATGAATGATGAATTAACTAATGCTTAACTAATGATGAATAGCGTGCAGTTATTATAAAGTGTTACCTAGGACTGAATATGTCATCACCACATTACAGTGTTTTATAATGGCTTGAACATTGTAGGACGTTTTTAACTCTTCACACGGTTCTCTTTACCAACTTTCAGCTTCACACAGCCTTAATTTCACATCCAGAGTGCACAAAAAACATTCACACGTGTTAAATCAACTCATTTTTCCACAACATTAGCAAAGGTTTCACCCTACAAACACATTTTGTCAGTCATAAAACAAAGAGCTAAAAACATTAAAGCCCAAATTAAGCTTTTTTGTTGGATATTCCCTTTCATGTAGTGTGTAATAAATCTGTTTGTGAATGTAAAAGGTCTGCAAAGTTTCACAGATCAATGTGCAGATACAGTCAAACAAACAAAAAATAATCAGACACCAGATATAATTTTTGATTTTTTTTTTCACTAGTGTGATCAGGACACTATAGTTCATTTATATAAGTGAGGAGAGCAGAATAAAGTAAACTATGACCCAAAAATTCTTCATACAGTGACTACCAGTAAAAGTTATTAAAATTTGGGACCAGAAATGGGACAAAAAATTATATCTGGTGTCTGATTAATTTTTTTTTGTTTGACTGTATCTGCACATTGATCTGTGAAACTTTGCAGACTACTTTTGCAGTAATCTTTACAGTTGTCTTTAATTGCTAATGCTCTTTTTACACACAGACTGAACACAATGAAGCATTGCTTGGTGATTGGTTGAGCTAAACTGGTATTATCTAATTGTGTAGTTAAATTTAACAGCTGACAGATATTCAACATAATTAATGTGTGAGACAGTCTAACAGAAGGACGGACAAAACCAGTCAAATATCAGCTGAGTTCTGCTCATATTTCATTACCATTTTCTAAACTATAGCGAATAAACTGTGAAAATGTGAGGAATGTTGAAGCTGTCTGAATACATTTGAGTTTGACTGTAAATTGAGTTATTGCCTCATGACAGAAAGAAGTGATTCTGACCTGAAACGAGTCGTCAGTAATTCCAGTCTCAGGAGGTTTGTAACTAATTAGCATAATGCCAGCCTGTGGTCTTGATTAGCTGATCAGCGTCTCTTAGCTCCGCCCTCAAACACTGTAGTGTATCTGAGACTGGAAGAGTTTGGTTTGTGTTGTTCATGTGGAGAAGACGCTGTTTTCTGAGATTGATACGGTAAAACCCACGTCATCATTACTGTTCATATCACTAGCTGCGTTTACATGGACACTTATAATCGGATTGACGGCTCAATCGGACTAAAAAACCTTCATGTAAACACCTTAATTGATCCGATTGAGCTCGATCCGAATGAAATTTCGATCGGATTGAAAGGGGTGGTTTATCCCTTTTGTAATCCGATCGAGAGAACATGTAAACACTTGATCGGATTGAAAACCGAAACTGAAAGGTCTGCGCATGTGCAATGACGTTAACTAGCGTAATGACGTATGACGCGCGGAACGAGCTGTTCTTCCTGTTGAATAAAGTGTCATATTAATAAGTTTCCCGTCATTCTAAAATTCTCATTTCACTCGCGCGTCTGTGAAGTGTGAAGTGAAGCAGGACAACGTCCCACCAGTCCTTGTTTTGGATTCTCATCCACAGACGTCTGGTTTTGGCCGCGGGGAGGGGCATTTTTACTGCGTGATCAATAAGCAGCACGGCAAAACGGTTAATGTGCTCTAAATTATGACCAGAGACGAATTCATATTACGTCTGCTGTTTAAAACAAATAAAGATCCAATAGAGGAGAATATTTATGCGCGAAAAGCGGGAAACTCTGTATATTCGTGCAGTGTGCGCATGTCAAAACATCAGATCCGATTTAAAACTTGTGACATATAAACGCGCACATCAACCCGATTACTTTATTTATCATTCATGTAAACACCTTGTTCGGATTCATCAGTCGGATTGATTTCATTCCGATTGTGTCCATGTAAACGCAGCTACTGTGTGTCAAGAGCTGAGATTCAGATATGATAATGAGCGTTTGCTTTCTGACCAGTCACAGCAGAGCAGCTCTCAGAGAGGCGGGGCTTAGAGAGACTGAATCCTTGATCGAAGCGTTTCAGACACTGAGAGAAAAGAGCTGATGCTGCAGTGAATACTTTGAGAAAATTAAAGTTAAATGTTAACCTGTTGTAGGAAACCTCCAAAACAAAATTAGGAACCTTTAAAATAGCATAAATGGGGTAGTTTAACAACATTTGAGATGCTGTGATGCGATTGGTCCGCTGGTTAGTCCAGTTATCCAATCACATCCTCTGCTGAGGCAAGGTCACGCAAGTTTTTTGGTGTGCATTGAGGGATTTTCTTAATGGGTTTACTTCATTGTTTACAGTTGTGGTCAGAATTAATGGCACCCCTGGTACATATGATCAAAAATGGCTGTAAAAATAAATGTTTAATTTATTGCCAATAATTCCACAGCTGTATGCTCATGTCTACTTATCTCGGATTTAAAAAATCATCTGCATCAATTGAGCGCATATATACTGTATATACAGTATCACAAATGTGCAATTAAAACAGGTGGAAGGAAACAAAGCTACTAATAGTAGAGCAAGGTTGTTTTTTTCCACTTAAGGAATGAATGTATATTGTCTGACTTAGTTTGAAGAATTGCACTGTAATCCACATAAAATGATGTTCATTTTGAATTTTCTATGTATTATGCTCAGCATCACGGCCAATCACATCTTTTCAATTATGGGATGGACATTTTGAATATGGTGTTCACGGGGGTCTTCGCAGTTGAAATGATTCTCAAACTGGTAGCCTTCCAGCCGAAGGTATGTGTTTCTGTAGTGTCAGTGTAAAGCTCGTGCCCCTGTCCCGTGATGTTTAACCCTTCTGCTCTCCTGTCCCCCCCGCTGCTGTGTGTCTGATTAGGGTTATTGTGTGGACCCCTGGAATGGGTTTGATGCACTGGTGGTGATTGGCAGCGTAGTAGACATCGTTCTGAGTCAGGTAGACGCCCGTCTTTCCTCTCGCCTGTCTGACCCTCACTTCTGCTCGCTGGCGTTTGTGTACAGTGTGTCCTTCAGTGTGCTGTGTTTATACATGTGTCTGACACAGAGCATGCTTTAAGAAGTCTTACTTATGATTACACAATTTAAGCCATAGCAAAATAATAACAAAATATGTCAGATAAGAAGATATCAAATTGTTATTATGCAGATAAATATTTGTCCTCACTAATAATTAATGTAAAATAAAGAGACTTGCGCCTTTTGCTATTTAACGATGTTTTGTGATTACATTTAAAATGATTTGTATTTTAATGGCTTATAATAGAAGACAGTATAAATCATCAAAGTATGCACCGTTTAGTTTAATGTGATCATAGTTTAAGTGATCATAACATTTACAAAGCACAATCTGTGCTCCTAAATGTGATAATTTACTTAAGAATATACTTATACTTGTGATTTATACTTGTTCTGCTCATGTTTCATGAATGAAAATATTGAGAATCACAAAAAAAGTCCAAAAAGTGAAGCGTCTGAACACATTACAGTAGGTCATGCGAATGTCACAATGGAAAAGGTTTTCATTTTCTTAATGCATAGTATACTGTAGTTTTCTTTTGATTTTAGGGTGAAATGTGACTAACATTATTATGAAAATCAAATAAACTGTTATAAATAAATACCCAGAATGCCTAGCTGATGTTGTTGTGGTAGGATGTGTCTCAATCCGCTCCCTAGTTTCAGTGCACTGGTCATCTCCAAAAGTCTCACAATGACCAGCAAGCATTGGTTTCTCAATACAATCACATACTGGAAATGTCATCATGTCTTATTTAGAAGTGGAGGACGAAGACATCGTGGCATTTCATGACTTTTAACAGTTGCTGTACAATAAAGATGTGTGATAAATGTCCCTTGCTAGTGGCTGAATTAGTGTTCACTATGCTCTGATTGCCATTATAGGGAGGTAGGGAGCAGAATGAGACTCAGAAACAGTGTGTTGCTCTTTCTGTGTGCGGCTGCAACATCAAAACTGTGATTTTTCTTCTGTCTTTTTCTTCCCTCTTTTCTGTTCCTTTGTCAATCCATCTCTTTTCCTCTCGCATCTCTCTGTTTCGCTGGGTGTCCGCAGCACTATTTTGCCGATGCATGGAACACGTTTGATGCCTTAAT